>NC_137117.1:26831478-27541478 GCF_949357685.1 Gobio gobio | reverse complement strand
CCGATGAATCCGTCCAGATTCCACCTGAGTTACGCGGATGACACTCATCTCAATCAATGGACAACAGCCTGACACGTGACGATCTCATGGTTTATCCGTCTCGCATACATTCGTTGGGTCCATTCGTTTAAGAAAGAACGTTTGACTAAAAACCGCTGAGCTCTCCAAACCGGCTTTTGCGATGACAGCATGACTGACTTCCTTGTCAAGTGTCAAATACCGCGAGAAAGAGCGGGATCGCTGCGCTTCACAATAGAAGGTTGTGAGAGCGCCACCTATTCTCGCCCTCCCGGTAATGTGATTAATAAGAATAATGGATATCGTTTATTTCATATGATTTCCCCTCCTTTTCAATTGATTTACTTCAATGAAAAGTCTCTTTTTTTTTTTTTTTTTTAAACAAAAGATCAAAAGAAGAAACAAAGCTGATTTATTTTTTACAGTCGCCTTTGCTTATATTTACCAAGGGGGCAGTTTTCCTGTGGCTCACCTGCTAAATTATAATATTTTACTTCCAACTTACATGTGAAACATTGAAATTTGACAAATAAATATGCACATACAGCCGTAACATCTAAGGTTGTTATGCAAAAAAGGCTTTTATTTATATTAACCATTTGTTTTATTCACAGCAGCATTCTTACGATCAAACCCCCAGTTCCCGCTTACTTTGCAGTCCAATACGAAAACAAGAAATGGGGAAACAAGACAATCCACTCAACAACAACAACAAAAAATATGATACACTGTACTAGGGCTATTGTAGGCCAACATGCATCTCAGCCAATCAAGCTTTTGCATTTCCACAGGATCTGACATGGAGTAAAACAAAAGAAAATTTTCAATCACTGGATTGTCTGAGAAAGAAAGAACAGGACATCAAGTGTAATAATGGCCCGAGTGTGAGAACCCCCCCCCCCCAAACAATCTGCCTTGTCCACACTTAAAACTTCACCTACAACAACTGCAATAGTTTTGCACAACACTTCCAGACTCTTTAAAGAGAAACAGGCCAGGCGACACTTCAGTGAGAAAAACAAACTCTTCTGTGCATCCAAACAAACCATGTTGATCTCAGTCGTTGATTGTTTTTTACCAAAGTAACACCTCGTGTAAATACAAGCAAGATAAACATTGTATTAGAAACCTATCATGGGAAATTGTGAATGGCATAATTCTAAGTGTTAAAATGTTTACATATACATTAAAAAAAAAAAAAAAATTGCAGATCTGTGCAATTATTCTTATGACTGTATTTAAATGTGTGCACCTTTCAGAATTATTTGTGAATGTGTTTGAGGATTAGTCTTTATTTTAAGCATCACCTTATGTACGTCATCTGAACATACAGGCCACTTAATCAGACATTTCCAAACAGTCTCTGTGTTGGAAATGTACACCCAGCCTTTTTTTTCTCCACATTGCTAATGTAAATAAAAAGAAAATTGAGCACCTTTGCCATGCTAGATCCACTTGTGAGCATTAAAGTCAATTACATTTTTTATTGGAAGCAAGTCTCCCTGACTGGGTCACGTTTCAATCCACCTCTTCCATGCTGCTGTAGGACGGGGCGGCGCATTCTCCAGAGTGTGCAAACATCTCAGAGGTCACTTCTGTGCTCAACTGAGGGGGTCCGTCTGAGTCCAGGTCTGTCCCAAACAGTGTCTGGCTAGAAGCCTGTAAAATAAACCATTGTTATAGAGAGAAACTTTAGGCATTTTCTGAACGGAGTACATGAACGCCACAACAACAACAACAAAAAATCAGTGATTTCAAGATCTGGTCATTTTTAATTATTTATTGTTTGTGAAGAGCGTGGTACAGGCACTATTACAATTGAGCAGCATTTAAAGTGGTCTCAATTATTGCTGGCATATTTTGTGCAGCATCATAAATAACATTAACATTGCCATTTTAAGATTATACTTAAATAATCACTTACGCAAACATTCAATTACTGCTTAAATATGATTACCGGTACATACATAAATAATGTAGTCCTGTGCCTTTTATCAAAGATTTATCCTTAAATTAGAACCACTAACATTTCAAACAGGAACACCCGTGATGACATAATGACCCATGACCTTAATGAGGTACGATAATATCTGATGGTATTGTTTTGGTCACGGTGTCCAGAGCGGAGGCATTCACAGAAGCCAAATGTCTTTAGGCTTTGTAATGTGGACGGCCACATGAACGATCATAGCCCACCAGCATCCCTGAGACTGTTGAAACTGACACATACCCACAAACCCCAGTACCACCCATCTTACAATATCTGGATCACATTTCAATTTACAACATGTGTAACTAGGCCTTGAATCAATGGATCAAAGTACAGAAAAACAGAAAGTACTGAGCTGACCTGCCTTGCTGACTCAGAAAATGCTAATCAGTCAATAACATTTTTAAACAAAACATCTTAAACTCCTACCAGACTACCGACAAACTTTGGCGAAAAAAATTAAGACGGAAGAAAATAATTTAGTGGTTTAAATGAGTAAATATAAAATTAACAAAAGTGAACATGAAACCATAAAATTAAGTAGCAAGATTTACCCCAAGATACAAAGAATATGACTCCACCAACCTAAAGTCAACATGAAACAGTAGCACACAGATCATTTTACTTCTAGATGACATAATAAACGAGAAAAAGAAAATCCAAGACGGGACTTGATTTCATCCATTGGAAATAATTGTTTTGCGAGAAGTTATTAGTAGAATAATGAGTTTGCTAAAACAATGTCTAAATTGTTATCTAGCCAGTTATTTTCATCAGCTGAAACCAATAAAATATATTCCAGAGTATATGTATAATATAGAAATTTAATTCCAATTAAAAAAAAAAAAAAAAAAAAAAAAAACTTTCCTGGAGAATAACATGCACTGATCATTCATGCATAAGAACAAAAATATGCATTAGAGTAAATAGAGTAAGTGAGTAAAGTGATGTGAAGGCCAAGTATGGTAACCCATACTCAGAATTTGTTAGTGCACACACATTAGGTTACCATGGATGGACACACACACCAAGACCACAAGTCCAACTCTCTAACCAATAGGCCACAACTTTAACTAGAGTAAATCATTTTGAATTCATGTTGACTTTAAATTAAGCTCAAAGTACAAAAAAATAATACACAAAGACTTGAGTTTAAAATGCCCCCATTATGCTGTTTATAAAGGCATTTAAGTTATATCGAAAACACAGCTGATACACAATGCTGATCTGCTTTAAAAGGTCCGTTCATCCATAAATGAACATTCTGTCATCATTTATTCACCCTCATGTTGTTCCAAATCTGTTTGAGAAAAGATATTTTGAAGAAAGTCGGTAAGCAACAGATTCAGTTCCCATTGACTTCCATTGTATTTTTTTTTGTCCATACAGTAGAAGTCAAAGGGAACCAAAACATTCTTCAAAATATCTTCTTTTGAGTTCTGCAGAAAAAAAAAAAAGTCATACACAAAAAAAAATTAATTTTCATTTTTAGATTATCCCTTTAATATTAGTTTTGATTGAATGGTTAGTCACACACACAGCTAAAATACAATCTCACGTTTGGCTAAAAAGGAGGCAGCAAATAAAGTCCTTCTAATGGCTATTTTCCTGAGTGTTTTTGAAACATTCTGGACAATGCTGTAAAAAAACTGAAATGGGGCAAAAGAAATCCTGACTGGCATGGCTATATCAGAGACGGGGGTAACTGCAGCTTGGAGTAATGGGCGTGCCGAACGGTTTCCTATATTACAATAGCTTGTTAAAATACGATCATTTATTTCCTTTGTGGTTATATCTTGCAGCTTTAATTACTTTATTGTTGTTTAACAGACACATGTTACTGTGAGACGCAACAAATGACTGAATGAAAGAAAAGAGATTTGAATGTGCACTCAATAATGTCCACTATGGTTTCAGACACCACTACAAATGGCTGTCCCCTCAAATAGTGCCCTATATAGTGTACAGGGGGCGACTTCGGATTCAGCCTTAGACCTAAGCTCGCAGTTATGACATCGATAATGTGATGACGTCAGTAATCCGCACCATGCAGAGGTTCCGAAGCTACTTTTGAAAGTTTTTTTTTTTATTGAATGTTCTTAATATCATTAACGTTGTTTTTACGTTAAAAGAATGGAATTTGGTTTTTATAGGATTATGTTTGATTTATTGCTTCCTTTTAATCTATAGGCCAATAGACTTGGTCGGCATCGTGTCATAGCTGGGGGCGGAGTCAGTGTGGGGGAAAACAGTCCATTCTCCCACAATGTAAATGGCTGGGGTTAACCCAGTATAGCCTGTGTAGAATCACTTTTGCCGCTCGACAGAGCAAGATATATTTGAGCCATATTGGGTCAGATTGTCAGTACACTATCTGTGACTGATAAACGACCCAACGGAATCAATGACCAGAGGTGTCATTTTCTGATCAAAATACATGCTGCTCCGCCAACCCCCATATAGGTATGACATGCCAACTTCATAAATCACCTTTTTTCGATGAAGACATTAATTCAGTGTTCCTGAATTTAATGGATTAAAAGTATGTATTACATACAATGATCATAAAACGTGTCTTGTGCTATGAAATTGATATTTGGAGTTGACAATATGTTGTCAGTGTCACAATATTATTAGAATTGCTGACAATAGCAAAGATTTTTTATTTACTTTTGTCTTCATCAAAAGACTGGGTGATTTATGAAGTAGCCTAGCTATTATGTCGTGTAATATTTGTGGAAGCAGTATGCATTTTGACGAGAAAATGTTGAACATATAATGTGATTATCAGCTTGAAGCATAAGCATGAGCCCAGCCCTTCCCATCATGATATTAAGACGACTTTTGAATGTTTTGTTCATTAATAACCTCACGCATTATGTGGATGTGTGATCGCTCATCGTGAAAAACTGCTTTAATGAGTCCCGTACGTGACAAGTATGACTTTATTGGCGTTTTGTTCAACAAAGTTGCCATTGCAATTAATGAAATCACTTTTTTTTTTCTTTACAATAATACCAGCATCATGTAGTGCAAATGTTTAATTATAATGGACATCTGTTTATTTGGCAGAATAAAACTTCAGATCAGGGTTTTTTTTAACATACTAGAGGTGCAGAACGCCACATGGAAACTTTTCGGGACGGCACCAAGCAAAAATAAATCGTAATCATTACAAAGAGTAAAGATAGAGCGTCTAACAAGGTCTACGTGCATTCATTCTAATGGCTAGTTTTCCCCCGCAGCATATGGCGGATATGACGTTTTGTGGGCGTTCCCAGTAATGCCAACCAAGTCTATAGTGACAGGAACAGATAGCTTTCGCGACCAATGAAAAACCGTTCGGCACGCCCCCCCTACCGTTCAGCACGCCCATTATTACTCCAAGCTGCAGTTACCCATGCTTGCTATATCAGGCTGTGACTCAAGCTAAATAACATTGAAGTTGCCATCAAAAAGAGTCATGACTTACAGTACAATCAGTTTAAAGTGCAAATCTTTGTACTGAGGGTCTGCAGCTGCAGTGAGTAGTAAATCAAGCCCAGTTGGACCAGTATAACAAAGGATAGATGAGGTTGAACAGCAATGCTAGGACTGCCGCCACAGTGCCCAGGATGAAATATCTCAGGCGTTCTCCGTCACAGTAATCTGAGATGCCATCTCGTCTGCGGTGAGAATGCCCACTCCTGCCCTCCACTGCTTCTTCCTCCAGCCTTGTCCTGGCTCTTCTTCCACGTAGACCAGGGCGGAACAGGCTCCGAAGAGAGGATTCTCTCTGCCCCTCCTCATCCTCCTCCAGTTCCTGCCATATCAGAGACGCCTGCGATTGGCGGAAACCTGTGTCAGCTTCTGGGCAAGGGCCTAGCCTCATCATTACACCGTAGAACACCAAATACACTTTCAGAGAGCACACTGCTCCCGTTTCATATGCCGCTCACACACTCAGGTGGATGGATAAGCAGATTAGCATGCGAGAGTAGATTCCAGAAGTAGAATTTCATTTTCAAGTCATAGCTTTTTGAATCAATGCACACACCTTGTAATTGATGCATCTACTAAACTAAAAGGCAAGATGTTTCCCAAGACGCACCCATAAATAATCGGTTCAAACTTTAAGGACAGACTACCGGTGTTTAACTTGGAACATGTGCGCCTCGTTATCAATCATATAATGACCCTGATGTTGCCAAATTGGCAAGTTTTGTGACGGTCATTCACGCATTCAACTGAGCAGAGAGCAAGATGTAAAGAAACTTCTTGTTAAGGTGCGGTCACATTTACTGTTGCGCTGTGAAATTTTACAGGTGAAATATAGACTTTTGGTAGTATCGAAGGAGGCTGAAAAAGTTCCCCATGCAGATTTCGCTCTTGTTCAAGTTGGTCACGCAAATTTGCTGTGCTGACCAACAGAAAGCTGCTCAGTTTGAAAGTGACTTCTGTGTGAGCAGTGCTTCATTCATCACTGCACTATTGTCATTGGACCTTTTTAGCCAATTAAATGTAGCTAATGTGACCACACTTTTACACATTGTTGATACCAAGGCTCAAATGTCACTGCTATATATTTTTCCCTTTTGAGATGCACCAAAATCATGAACAAAGAAGGCATCAGAAAGAAGTCATGAGATCCTAACACAATCCATCAAAATCCACTCATTTAATGACAGTGATGCTTTGTGATTCATCTATTAGTCACAGCTCTGAAGATATCACAAGGCAATCTTCTCATGAAACTGCTAATTAAATTATAATCATCTGATGTTGTCTGGGCATTTTTGAGAGACACCTCATTAAAAAAAAATTAACAATGAAGAAATAGCCCTTTTTTAATGTTGAGAATCCACCAGGAACATTATCCAATCCCTTGCAACTTTAATGAACAAGTATACAGCCGCTCTACTAAGATTAAATGTTTTTCCATTGGGCTGTGGTGACATGAGAAGGTGCTGAGCTCACCTGACTGGCAGCACCACCAGTTGCAGCAGAGGATTCAGCGCCAAGGGGCCCCAGCAAGTGAGACGGCCTCTCCACTGGAGAGTTCCTGCGGCGGTAGAACAGCACATAGGCGTAACGTGTCACCACCTGACTCTCTTCCACTGTCGTCACTGTGCTATCATCAAACAAACGCCAACCTGAAACAGTCAAAGCCAAACAGTGAGATTTTTGAATGATCACAGATGGTGAGAGCTTATTGAGCTAGAAGAGCTCAAACGTACCAACGTCGCTGCGCTGGCTGTTCTTGTCACTGGGAAGACGAGCATAGGCTGTGTAGTGCCCTCCAATCATTCCGCCATAATGGTTAATCACCGCGTAGAGGTCATAGATAGGGGGCTGCTGGATGTCACCCTTATGACCAATACAGAACTTACTCAGGTCCAAGTTTCTGATGAGAACAGAATACTCTTGGTGAAACATACATTATATGGCCAATTCAAAACCATTCAGCTAAATGAGAATGCAACCGATCAAACCACCATTAATCTCCACCAAATCTATCAGGATTGTTTTTGCAATGGTACTAACAACTGAGATGCTACAAATATGAACAGTATTAATAACATTATTGCAGATTTTCAATCATTTTAAAATGTTTACTTTGTATCAATATAACTAACTTTTTTCAACCATTGAGTCTATTGGTTTTCAACCAATACATATATTCAAATGTATTAGTATAGCACTTTTCATAATAAATATCATTACAAATGATATTTACAGGTGATGAGAGTTAGGAAAGGACTCCCTAGAAAGATTAAAAACTTTCACAAATTTATAAAACTTTAAAATAAAAAAAAATTGAAAAAATATATAAAAAACAAAACTCTAAATATTAGTAAAAACTATAATAGTATCTCAATCATACAAAAAGGACACTGGTTTAGGGTCAATAAGATTGTTTTTTTTAACGAAATTAACACTTATTTTGCAAGGATGCATCAAATTGAACAAAAGTGACAGCCCTACAAATAAATGTAGTTCTTTCAAATTCATTAAAGAATCTTACAAATATATCGTCGCTGCCCGATGAAACTCACGTATGTCCAAAACGCTTACTTTTCAGGAAGTGAAAAAAACACCGTATTTCAAAAGCAGTTGGATGTAGTGTTGTCATACTTGGTACGGCATCTTTACATGTAACCATATTCTTGCCAGTGTAATGATATAATCCACATTTGACCAAAATTGAGTTTAAATGGACATACGTGCATATTTTACAGTAACGGTGGTCGATACGCGTTCTTCCGATCATTAATTAGAATGGCAAAGTCACGTTTCATATTGACAGAGGAATACGTGCCGGACATTCTCAGCCTCTGGCAAGCGGTGATAGCAGTATGAGTGAGGCATGTTCTAGTGACAATCATGACAGTCGCATTACAGGCTATAATTTGATCAGTTTGACTAAGAAAAAAAAGGCTGAATCTTATCAATGAGACCGAGTTTATTTACATACTAGCAAGCAAACTAATCTGTGAAGAACTAGATTAGAACTAAACTGTGGAGAGCTTCAATGTCGTACTTTCTGCTATCCAGTGCTGAGCTTCGATGAAACAACTTCACGAGACCAGCGAGACCGGCGAGATGCTTCCACAGGGCGGGAGATACGCGGCGTGATTGACAGCTTTGACACCAAATGGATATACGTGAAAATCAGATGACATGATTTCACAGCTTTTCATTGGCCATTTAGATATGTGAAGCATACTGTATACGGAAATGAACCTGGACATTCAAACCGTCGAAAAATCTCAAAATCGGCAAAATGGACATACGTGTTTTTCATCGGACAGCGACGATATATATCATGGTTTTCAGAAAAATATTAGGCAGCACAAGTGTTTTCAACATTCATATTCAGAAATGTTTCTTGAGCAGCAAATCAGTGATGATTTCTAAGGGACTTGATTAATGGCTGCTGAAAATTAAGCTTTGCCATCATAGAAATAAATTACATTTTAAAATGTATGAAAAACAACAGTTATTTTAAATTGTAATATTTCACAATATGTGTACCTGTTTTACTGTATTTTTGATCTAATACATGTAGCCTTAGTGAGCATAAAAGACTTTAACAACATAAAAAAAAAGAATGTCTGTGAGATTGAGTGTACCTGACTGGGAAATCGACCATATCATTTATCTTGTCCCTCCATATGAAGCTCCTAAATGAGAAGCGCTTTAGCTGGATGATGAGCACGTTGGGAAGGCGCCAAAGCAGCAGCTGTTTAGAGGCCTCCCTGTGTTGCTGACACTTAGGACAGTACCTGAACCACAACAAAAGAAGATTTAAATGGGCCAATCACATTTATGATGCCATTTAAAGTGCCCCTATTATAGGTTCCTAATTTTGTTTCGGATGTCTCCTACATTATGAGAAAATTCAAGTGTCTCAGTGTCTGAAACGGCTCTCTAAACCCCTCCTTTCCGAGATCCTGCTCTGAACGGTCAGATGGCTCAGTCACAATCTTTTGTGATTGGTCTACCGTTAACGACGCGTGATAGAAAACGAAATGGCCATTACCATATCTGAATTTAAGCTTCTGAGGATTCCTCAGCACTTGTACACAGTGATACAAACAGCAACGTTGGCGTTGGTTTTACCGTATCAATTTAAGCGAGAGTCCTCATCCTTTGGAAGTGCATGCAAAGTGAATTTGCTTTATTCGAGCAGAAAACAGCATCTTCTCGAAATGCCTCAGCTACAAATAGAGTCTTGTGAGCGGATCAAAGTAGACGTTGTTCGCAGGCAGCCAGCAAAGACTATAAGTTGGCATTATGCAAATGTGTTACAAACCTACGTAGGTTTGTAACAGGAAGTGAGACTGGAATTGCTGACGAATCATTTCAGCTGTTCAGAATCTAATCAAAAAAGCATAATGGGGCACTTTAAACACCTTGCTAAGGGCACTTCATGCTTCAAAAGTTTGAAATTGTTGTGTATGTCCATACCATGCCTCTTCAGGGGCCAGCACTTCAGGTTTGGTAAAGAGGTTCAGGCACTGCTCTAAGGTAAAGTGTCCTGCCCTGGATGTCTCCGTAGCAGAGCCCGGGTCTTCATCAAACTCCAGCTCTTTAGAGCGCACCAGCACATATTCCTTCAGCCGCTCATTGTTCTTCCACACCAGCTCCAGCATGCAGTCATCAGGCAGCTCCAATACCACATCACCTGTAGGTGGCACCAGGACGATGAAAAACACAAGCTTCTCTAACACAAGCATTTTAAAAAACACATCCATCCAAAAACCTCTGACTGACCTTTGTCCTCAAGTTTTGTGTCCTCTTTTTGGTTCGAGTCCAGAACGTTGATGTAGAATTGAGACACACTTCCGCTCCCAGACTCAGAAGGCTGCTGATACCCAGTCACTACAGCTACCAATGAACATACAATGATTGACTATTCCTCCAAAACAAACAAAGACTTCAAGGAAAGAGCTTTAGACCAACTTACCTTCTGGTTTAATAGCCTTTTCACATGATGTTTCTTTCTCCACCAAAGAATCTTGGGAGCTGGTGGCAAGCTCACAGCATCCTGAGTCACTTGTGTGTATGGAGAGTGTGTCTGTGGAGAGCGTAGTCACGGTCTCTGTTTGAGGGGTTGTGACACAGTCAGCCTCTGTTTCCGCTTCTCCTGCAGATGACGGCTCTTCTTCCTGCTCTTGACACTCTGAGGCACTGCTCGCCGTGGAGGTCAAGTCTACACGGGACAGGCTGGCCTCTGGGGACGTCCTACCGGACTGGAAAGGTGGCTGGAACACATTGACAGAGTACCTGCACACAGAAATGAAGGGTTACACAGTGCTGCTGTTCCTAGTTTTTAAAAGACTTTTCTTTCTTTTTGGCAAATCTATTTGCCAAAACTACTTAATAAAATAGCTATTAAAATAATAATAGGCTACAATTAAATAATTTATAATAAATGCTATATTGAATATACAGACTTAAAACAATACTATTTTCATAAAAATAAGCAAAGAAAATATAAAACTGATATAAATATGAATACTATAAAAATAATCAGACAAATACATTTATAAAAGTCATCAATAAATGCTATAATAATAAAAGACATACAATTATATCAAAAGGCTATCAAAAACATAACTAATAAAATTATTCTTAATGCTACAAAATTTGTAGAAAATATAAGAATTATATGAAAATATAAGACAAAATAAAATGCTATAAATAAACAGCCAAATAAGTAATTTATAAATAAATTACATCAATAATTGTTATAATAAACAAAATACAAAAAGCTCACAAAAATGCTATCAAAAATATGAAGTATATAAAAATATTTATATAAAATTCAAATGCTATGGAAAATACAGACAAATAAATAATTTATCAATAAATGCTATAATACATAAAAAGACATACATAAATAAAATGTTTATAAAACATTTATACAAAATATAAATGCTATAAACACAGGCAAATAGACACAAAATAAAAATAAACAGACAAATAAGTATTAAAATGCTATCATTGTACTCGGGTACGTTTACACGACAACGATGTAAAATATGTTACTTTGCATTTTTTCGTGTAAAGACATCATTGTTGTCAAAATGATCCCTGTTCATAAGGATCTGCGAAAAATGCTGTATTATGCTGCCAGGCCAGTAGGTAGCGATGTCACTTGTAAAGAAACACTGCGCGCCTGTAGACTGAACACATAATATGCATGCGCATGACATCCTCATTTCAACAATTTGTGTTTTTGTAGTTTACACAGAGACAATAACGCTATCGTTTTCAAAAGTTTGCATTTTCAGGCCTCCAAATGGCCACTGCGGTGTAAATGAAAGGCCAAAACGCTTAAAAAGTTTTCAGTTGAAAATGATGTTGTGTAAACTTTCCCGTACTTCTAAAGCTGACCCAATTACCAAAGTACACAAATGGGCAAATTATTCTGAATCTAGTAACTATACCTAGAGTAGCCTTCCAGAAGCTGTGTGAGGCGGGTATATGTCAGCCTAGACTCAGGCACAGTGATTAAAAACGGCAGTCCAATATTCTCCACATTGGGCCGGCACATGGTCTTGTGAGAAGACCAGTGGTTTTTCTGGCAGGCCCTGTAATCAGAGGAAAGAAACTTACCACCAACTAAGCCAAGACAAAATCTCTAAATCCAAAGCGTGATCTCAGAGTCATGGTTCTAAAGAACAGATGGAAACTCACTGATTGCAGTAGCCAACACGGTAACAGCGAGTACAGCGCTTGAGCTTCTCATCGTCAGAGGCAGGAGGCTTCAGGCAGCCAGCACACTTTGTGATTGGGATGCTAGGAACCTGAGGTCTCTGAAGATCAATACAAAGAGAATACATGAAATCATACCAAGAGAAAAAAACAACACAAAAACATGTGTTATTGCTGCCACAACAATACTGACACAAACTCACAAAACTGAAGGAGAAAATGCTGAAAAAAAGGTGATGGAAATGGTGTACCTGTTGGACCTTCAGCAGCACCACCCTCTCTTTGGTGAGATCTTTTGACAACATCTCAAAGCAGAAGAGCAGGTCACTGGGCGAGACCGTGTCTAAAGACTGAGACGGTGAAAAGATTCTGTGGAACCTACCCTTCACCACCTGAGAGAAAATAAAGAGGCTTATAAATGACGTACAAAACTTACATCACAAGTCGCAATAATAGAATTTTATTGTCACTACGATTCTGGATTCCAATGATTATGAAAACAAGATAATCAAGATAAAACTATTTATAAATATATGCACTTTGCATCACTGCGCCCTCTTCTGGATTGTTGAATTAAAAATCTGGTGTTCACACATGTTTAGAAATATAATCAATCAAAAATAATTCAAATTTTAGAAATATTTAAGTAAAAATGTATTTAGTTCTTCAGCCACACTTATGGTCCTACACTCCTTTCCTTCAAGTTTGCGCCACTGAAATATATTGAATATAGTTTACAAAAATGTTGACAGTTTTAGAGTTTTCATTAGAATGTGGCCGTGCACTACGACATATTACATCCATACCTCTGCCAGCTTCAGATTCTCGGGTCTGGTCCTCACACTGCGAGATACTGAATCCAGTACTTCAGTCGTGCTCGAGTTCTCTTTACTCACACTGACCAAAAACTACACAAATGGTTGGCAAAGGGCAAATGATTTATATCAATATATTCATCATTTTTATTCATAACACAAGAATGTCCATCTAAATAAAGATGAACAGATTAAACCCTACATGCACAGGCTTGCTTAGAATGAACAGATTTTTATGCTGTTTTTACCTTGACTGGTTTCTTGTGAGGCTCTTTAGCGAAATAGAAAACAGTCAACACCTTCTGCTTCTGGGGTAGAGGGACAGGTAAGTACAGGAAGGGGTCAAAGGTTATGGAAACCTAAAAAAAAAAAAGGAAAGGAAAGGGAAAAAAAGAAATAACAGATGAGTAAACTCCCACAACCATACTGCTAACAGATACTGGACATCATAATTATCTGCCTAACATAATCAAAAGTAGTCAGCATTTCCTGACACACAAAGGCAGCCTAAACTGGGGACCACTGGACTTGAATTTATACCTGTATCAATATCCCATTCTTTTTCTCACCAAAAGCATTATCACAAATTTGCCAGTTTTCATAACAGCATAGACACACTACCCATGTAAAATTCTGAGGTCAGTATGATTTGTTGTTTTAAAGGAATTGATGCTTTTGTTTAACACGGATGAATTAAATTGAACAAAATTGACAGACACTTGTGTAACAAAATATTTCTGTTTTCACAAAACCAAAACACAACTGTTTTCAACATGTTCAAACAAGTAACCACATCAGCTTAACATAACTATTTCTGAAGGATATAGACAAAATTCAGATTTGCAATCAAAGAAATAAATTACATTTTAAATATGTTACAATATTTTAAATTGTGATATTCATTTACAATATTACTGTATACTTAAACTGTATTTTTTAATCAAATAAATGTAGGTTTGGAAAGCATAACGCTGCAACGCACAATATGGCGAAATACTCTGAATGCATTTGATATAATATATAAATGTACATTAGTTTATATTTTTATTTATTTAATTATATATATTTATAGAGTGTTGATCAATAAAACCATAAAATTACTTTAATACTTTATTTGAACCAATTATTCTTATATATGTATTTTAAGTTATTTTAAAGGCTATTGTTCACTTAGGTCTATTTTATAAAAATAATAATCGTTAGTGACAGCCCTATTGTAAAATGCACCTGCATTGTTTTTTTATTTGACTATTTTTCCTTTCAGTCATTGAAGATTTTGTAAATAAAGTTTCTTAAAAATATCTTGTTCTCGTGAGCCTAATATCGTATATAGTCTTGTCTCATGAGCGAAGTGTATCATCGCACCCCTATTTTTTTTGTAATCCCCTGCCGTGGATGTCAATCCAGTCCCATATTCCACCATGAGAAATCTGTTCACCCTAATCATAGATCTTATTTTGCTCTTGATGCATTACCTTAGAACACACTGGACACACCAGCTTTGACTTGTACTGTCCCTGAAAGAGGTCAACAATGAATGAATCGTTCCTCATTTTATGCCTCTGCCATGCCTCTTCTGCAACAACCTGCCAAACAATAAACAAGAACCGCAGATTTTATACCATATGTGATACAGTGCGATGACTAAAGTTTGATACTACTAGTAAGAATGCTTACATTTGTCAATTGTAATATTTGTAAAAAGGTAATATTGTCTAGTATGTTTTGAGACAAAAATCAAGAACTCACCTCATCCTGACGGCCGTCTGAGTCAACGGTCTCTGTATATGGTTTGTCTTGGATGCGGTTCAGGTCCTCATGCAGCCCATCCAGCAAGAAAGCCATGAACTCTTGAGCATCGTGCTGCGCATAGCCTGTAAACTGACTGGCCTTACTGGCAACTATAGCCTATGAAGAGAAATTAAACAACACCCGGTCATTATGGGTTTTTTAACAATCAAATATGGGAAACTAGAAGATATGGTATAACAGGACAGTTTTGTTGCAGCATAGATACCTTTAATTTGGAGGGTTGAAATGCGTGGTGAGTGCCCTTCCACAGCGCTCGAAGCAGAACAGCAAAGCCAATAGCCAGTCGTCCACCCGTGCCCAATGGGTTATTACAGTTAATCTCTGACTCAAACGCCCGGTCTGAAAACAATAAACACCACAAAAAAAACAGCTTGGTAAGACACATAACCAAATAAAAAGTATCCATTCTCATTAATGAAAATGCCACACACCGTGGAAATAATCCCTGAGTTCCCGTGTGTTTGAGAGGGACTGGATCACACTGTTCATAAAGCAAGTGTTTCCCAGATTGACCAGTCCAGTGAAGCCGGGGAGACACACCTTCTTCTCCTCCACTTCTTCAGCTCTCTCATTGCCTGCAGGAGGAGTGTGAGTCATGGGCTGCACCATGCAGGTGGGCTTGGGCTTTGGACAGATGAAAAGACAAGTGATATCTAACAAGCTTGAGACCAGATTATCATATGTGACATGAACATGATGATGGATTCCCTAAGGTCCACTATATTACCGTTACAACAGTTGGTTCCTGTTTGAGGGACATTTGTTCTGGGACTGAGCGAGGGGCCACGGCATCCAGCCCTGATTCCTCTGAGGCTCGAGGGGGTTTGACTTTCTCCTCTCCCACACGTGGTTCTTCTTTAGCAGGAAGTGCATGCTGGCTGCTTCCTGGCTGACTTTTATCGAGTGTGGAAGGGCTGGAGGGCACGGCAACCTTGGCGCCCCCCACTGCACCTTAAACAACAGACAATAGACAACAGACAATAGAGCTTATGGTTAGCATCAAAAAGTCAAAGCTTCAATCTTCAATCATTTCTTTTAAATATCAATGTTAAAAACAGTTGTACTGCTTAATATTTTTGTGAAAACCATGACAGATTTTTTCAGGATTCTTTGATGAATAGAAAGTTCAAAATAACAGCATTTATTTGAAAAAGAAAATATCTCTACTGTCACTTGATTAATTTAATGCGCTTAAACGGTAGTGTATATATTATTATAACACAACAACAACTGACACTCAGTATATCCCAATGTATCAATATATAATCGGACTAGCACAGCCCTAGCAAAATGCCATGTTGGAGTGGTAGCTAAATTTGAAATAAAGCTATATAGAGCAGTGTGGGTCAGGAGTCTGGCATAAAGACAAGAACACATTGGCACATTTGACTTGACCCCGTCTCACGCTCGTATTGAGTTACTGGATCACTCCCTGCAGTCAAATTCCCTTTCTTGACTGGTTCCCTCATTTCAGCATGTAAACAAAAACAGTCCAGCTTTTCCACAGTAATAATATAATGTGTGCTCCCTATTACACATGTCAGAGCTCGCTGAAAAGATCAAGGGTCCAGTTTTTCATATTTACCCAAGCCCAGGTAGCTATCGCTTTGGAGATTTAAGAAATCACGAATGGAGACAAATTCATGTGCATGACATAATCATGTGCGTTTGTTTGGAAAAGACTTTTCAGAAGCAAAGAGAATCCAGGCAGCAGACCTTGTGTGGCAGGGGCCTCCAGACCCCCCCAGCGTTGACTGTGTCTTTTCTTCAGGGTAATGTCGATTCGGGACGGAGTAAAGGCATAGCTGGACTGATCTGGCTGGATTAGATTCCTGAAACATCAGCAGATGGAACCAATAAAGAAACCCTCAGAAATGCACTCTTGACTAGTGGATCGACAGAGATTAGGATGCCCATCAGATAATCTCACCTGAGTTTAACCTGCCATTTAAAGACAGTGTTTGGTCCGCAATCCGGATGAAGGCGCAAAAAGTTGGGATCACTGTGGACAGTTTTAACAATTAATGGAAACGGAAGAGTTACTCATGAGGAAACTCATGTGTGCGGATTAATCTCTCACCTGGTCTGGAAGATAAGAGTGAAGTCTTGTTCCCTAAACAGCACCCTGGAGGTCTGCCGGCAAATTTCTTTCAAGTAGACGTTAACAACCATCAGGTCTGTGCCTTTCTCATACGAGTCATTTTTCACTAACTTCAAGTTCACCATCGGCTCCGGACCTTAACACACATCAGTCATGAGAAAAAAAGGTTCAAAGGTTTTGGGTCAGTACGATTTTTTTAGGACTGCAACTAACTATTATTTTGATAATCGATTAGTTGGTCGATTTTTCTTTTTCTTTCAATTAATCGATTAATTCGATAAAAAGCTATTTTTTTATTTTATTGACAAAACTATTCCACATCCTGCCCAATGCTGTCCTTCCAACAAACGTGTCAGCTGAGTGCAATGAAAACATACATAGTGAATACATCTACCCTTACAAAAATTAACCATGGTTTTACAACGAATAAAACAAGCAAATAAAAAAAAAAAGAAGAATCATAAATAAATAACACGGTTATTGTAGTTATTCCATGGTAACCACAAATTAACCATGGTTTTGCTTCAAATCCATAATTTAACTATGGTATTTGTGTGGTTATACAAATGGTAATCAATACGCCAATAAAACATGGTTTTACTATAATAAAATAAAAATTGGTGCTATACATTATGTGCAAAAGTTACTAAGAAAAAGGACAGTTTAAATCCCTACATTAAGATGTTAAAGAAAAACAAAAACACAATAAAAATAAACTGTTAGCAGCCGCGCACAAGCAACCTGTTACTGCCATTTCTTTATCCTAAGAAACGTCTTACATTTATATTCAATTACACGCTGTTATCCCTTTACAGTTACTACTCTTAATTCAACTACATGTTGACTTTTAAACCTAAATTTAGCGTCCAATAGCATATATTTCAGCTAAATTAATGTTTTTGCGCTGAATATTAATAGTCTCCATCTCGACAGCGCTCTGTCTGTTTGACGCGCTCGTTCAGTGAAGTTTGAAGTTTAACACAGACTGTCAGGACACGTTTTCATGCAAAATGGAAATACTCACGTGAATAAGTAACATTTACAGATAAGGATAAAACCTGTAAAATAAACGTTTTGCGCTGAGGAGGCACTATGTTAAACGCTAATGCATTAACTTGAAGCTTAAAATAAAGAATTCTCATGTTTTGGCTGCTAGGATTATGTACCTTTCCCGCAGAAGCTCACTCTATTTCCACTCCACAATTTTTTAACGCATTTTGTCCATAGAAATATGTTATTCAGTGCTGTAATTTGGCGTGAGTGGTGGAAGTTGGTGGCAGACCTGACTAATCGATAATGAGAATCGTTGTCGATGATTTTCATTCTCGATTATTATCGACTAGTTGTTGCAGCCCTAGATTTTTGTTGTTATTGAACATTTTTACAAAATGTTCTCAACTGACCTTCTGTATCCTCCTCATGGTTCCCTCCATGTGGCTCCTCCTTGGACTTATCTCTCTTCTCCTCTGTGCAGCTCTTCTGAGGAGACTCCTCTCTTTTTAAGGGTGTTGAAACAGGCTCTCCAGATCCTGAATCATGAGATGGAAGCATTTTAGGGATCTGGGTATCAGCCTGTGGCTTCTTTTCCTCCTTTCTGTTTTCGGTCTCATCTGATGCTATTTTTTCAGAGTCTGTTTTCACGGGAGAAGAACAACTCTCCTGCTGCATCACCTTCGGCTCACACAAAGAGGAAACAGTCTTGCTATCACCTGCTTCAACCTGTAAAAAACACAAAATGACGGACCACAGGATGTGAGACTCTTTCCACCATTCTATTTCCTGCTGATTATTTTCATTTTCGGGTAAAGTGTCACCTGATTATTCTTATTTGGCTCACCTGAGCACTGCTTTTTGGCCTCCTGTCCGCTCTTTTTTCTCTCTGCGACGCCTGGCATGCTTGACCTTTGACTTGTATCTGAGCCCTGTTGTCTTTTGCATTGCTAGATGAAGAAGCACCACTGCTAACGGCTGATATGTGTGACTTGCCATTAACTGCTTGTTTGGTTTGAGACTCCTTCGACGAGCAGGGAGCTAGTGGGGGCTCCTTTGTGTTTTTAGAGGGTCGTGTGGTGCGCTTTGCGCTGGGCTCATTGATCGAGTCTGCTTTATCGCTTGATTTAATCTCGGCTGCCTTCATCCCGGTGCTCTCAGTGAGCTCCACCTGTTTGCCTTTCATCCCTCGTTTCAACCCTCGGTCGGGTTTGCCTCGTTTTTGCTCAGCAGAAGTCACTGCGGGCGTTTTCTCAATGGTTTCGCCAGATTTTTCAGACTGCCCTGTGGTTGACTGCTGGTGGTTGCTGCCATTCTCTGTAAGGATGTTCACTGCTTCCGTCTTTTTCTTGTTCTGCATAATGGGGAACATGAATAAATAAAGCTTTCCTAAGGGGGACTCTGGCTAGGCAAACATTCATGAACGCTCAAAGCTGCATGTGTGCATGGTCACACAGTTTGCTCTTGCAGACCAATGGGAAATAACTGTAACTTTCAAACTTTCTTATCATCCTAATAACTTATTTAACCCATATCACGCTATCAGTTATATATTGAATTTATTTATTTATTTGATAATATTCTACTACTAAATAACATTTATCATTAAATAATGATATTGAACTATTAGCAAAATATTTGTTAAAAACCTTAAATAAAAGTGTATATTTCATTAACGACATTTTCAAACCCTCAAAAAGGGCGTCTAAATAGACTAATAAATTGTTTTTTAATTGTACAGCATTTGTTTGTAAGGAATGGCAACTCTATCTGCCCAAAAAAAAAAATGTTTTGCTTAGCAAAAAAAATTAATAAAAGCTTGCTTGAAAAGGAGATAGACAACAGGAGAAAAAGAGCAGACAAGAGGGAGGAGGTGTTCTTACAGCAAAGGTGGGCCAGGTGTTGAGAGGGATCTTCTTGTGCATGACAAGCTGCAGAACATTTGTTTTCTCCTTATAAAGCAATTTACTGCAGGAGGCTTCAATCTCTTCGTGGAGATGACAGCTCCATTCACGGCCATCTGAGAAAACACAAACGTCACAGTACATACACTATTGTTCAAAAGTTTGGGGTTGGAAGGATTTATGTTTTTGAAAGAAGTCTCTTAACCCTCTGGTGCTCTTCAGTCATATCTGACCGGAAAATTCTGTTTTGAAATATTAAAAATCACTGCTTCATCGGAATGATATGAAACTTGGTGACTTTTCTAGCATTAGGTACGTAAACACACAAAAAAATTGGGGTCATGATTCGAGCATGCTAAGTGGTCGTAAAAAAAAGAAAGAAAAAAAGTAGCGTTCATTGTCTTCGGTCATAAATGACCGACCATAGGAAATGAATGGGAAATCAGCAAAAACACAAAATTCTCTGAATATTTGTGTGTACAATCTACAAATCGGCCACGATGCTGAAAAAAAGTACACAGCAGTAAAGGGGTGACACTCTAAAACATCAAGAGAGTGATATTGACACATCCACTCACACACACACACACTTATATACACACACACACACACACACACACACACACACACACACACACACACACACACACACACCTATGAAAAACTGAACCCATGAACTAGGGATGGGCATTTTTCCGAAATATTGTATTCGAATATTTGGGCTCATAAAAAACAAATTTTCGAATATTCGTTTATTTAAATGACGTTATTTTGAGAAAAGGAGAAAGAGGTAATTTTTTTTATTTATTCATCAAATTGTCGTCACCATTTCTAAACAAACTTATGATTAGGTATACACAACAAGCTTATGTTATATCTTAAGGTTTTCATTCAGTTCAAAACATTAAACAATGTGTGTAAACCAAAAATATAGGCCTAAAGAACAAAAGCATTATAAGCTCAAGCAGCATGAGCGGGAAAAAACACTAATGCAGAGCGCGCCAGTTATCGTGCAGAACATAGGCTACATATACACACACACGAGTCAGAATATGGTTATAGTGTTTTTATATTGTTGCACATTATAATGTTGAAAAAAACAATAATATCATGTGGATGATGATATTCTCGGGTGAGAAACGTGCCCCGCTGACAGACGTTGCAGAGACACACAGATAACGGTGTTAAATGATGTTTCTAACAGCACATTGTGTTTTCAGTTCTTAAACCCTCGACAAAACTTAAAGGAAGCATTTGTCTCGAGATAATTTTGCTGTCGTTATCTCTCTCTCACTCGGTGAACATCTGTGCTTACCTGCACTCGTGATGCAGTGATGGACAGCTGTCCTCATTCAACTGGTGTTTGGATTTGATGTGATTTCCTTCATTCATTTTATCAAAAGTAACTCCATTTTGTAAGAATTTTCAATGTTCATCTGAGTAATTCCAAACATCGCGAGGCAGGACATTATGTGATCAAATACACTTAACTTATTAACACGCTCCACAGCGCCACCCAGTGGATTTAGCTATAACTGCGAGTTTTAGAGGGATTTATCATGGATTCACTGCATTTACGGCCAGCAAAGCAATATAGTAAAATTCGAATAGTATTTTTATTTATCGAATATTAATTACAGATCGAATAATCGAATATTTGTGCACACCCCTACAATGAACCACATATGGAATTTTTAAAACTCACAGCTTCATCAGAATGATATGAAACCTGGTGACTTTTCTAGCATTGGGTATGTAAACACACAAAAAAAAATTGAGGGCATGATTCGAGCAGGCTAAGTGGTCATAAACAAATACTCCCACTTGTGCTCTTCGGTCAAAAATGACACCAGAGGAAATGAATGGGAAATCTGAAAAAACAGAAATTCACAGAAAAACATCTATACTTCTAACAAAAGAAAAATATCTAAAACTTTATCATAAATAGTCTTTCAGATTTTTTCAATATATATTCAAATCCATCAACAACAACAAAAATCATTAAATGTGTTCAAAACAGAACTAAGGAATTCTCAAGCCTCTCCATAGAGACCTCTAGTGATCACACCCATGGTTGCATGATTTCTTAAATAATTCCAAAAGAGGGCGCTAATCTGCCTTCAAAAAAAAATATTTTGAAGGCCTAGTCTCTATTTTAACCTGAAATACTGCAATAAAAAATTATTTTAAAAAATTATAATATAATTTTCAATGGCAAAAATAGACCATAATTATTGCATAAATATAAAAAAATACCATCAAATCATCTCAAAATACAAAATTAAAAACATTCTTTTATTATATATTACACTCACAAAAACTGACAAGCACGGCACACACAAATAAAAAAGACCTACATGGACCAAATACAATGGACACAAGCACACATACTGTCCTTACCCGGCAAGCGGATGTGGCAGGCGGAATCGGAAAAGGCAGAATCAATATCTTCTACTCTCAGGACCCCAGCATCTCCACAGTTCAGCCTCACAATTACCTCGTACGCATTCTGCTTCCAGTCCAGAAACAAATCTACACAGACAAATGAACATTCATGTAAGGTTGAATCCGTCACAAACACATTACGTAAAATCACTGAAGAAAACCCTGACTGTAATTAAAAGTATTATTCCATATGCAGAGCGAAAACACAAGAATATTTATGTACATTTATGTATTAATTACTACAAACCTGATTTCATGATAATGCTACACAATCTGATAGCCAGTCATAGCAGAAAGCCCAGCTCCTTTCGATTTCAAACTGCTCTGTTATGGAGTTTAACATAGGTGCGTGTGAGCGAGCAGGTCAGAGAGAGCAGGAAAGATCGAGAAAGAGCGCGTGTTTATCTCTAAGGATCAGGCTTCAGGGTCAAGTGACAGCTAGTCCCGTCCCTTTACTCTCTCTCACTGTGACACACGGATCTAAAAGGTCATGAAGAAGCTGCAATGCCCCACAGCTAGGCTTCTATTCCACGTGATGTCATCCCCACTCTGCCAGTATCCCATGAGCCTCCCTTGCATGACAGGAATCAGCAGTCCAGAGATAGACTTCTCCCGGGGTTCATGTAGGGATGGTGCTCTGCTCTGTCTTGCAAAGACGAAACATGACATTTCGACAAGAGAGACAAATGGCGCACCCATATCAAATGCCATGTAGAGAGGCCAATGAGGGAGGAATACTCTAAGCAAAGTCTTCTCATGCATGTGCCGGGCAGAGTCACTCCCCTGACCTTGACAAAGCACTTCTTTACTGAAGCAGAGACTCACAGGCTTGGATTACAACACTTCAGCACTCAGCATAGCACTGCAGAGGCAAAACACAAAGCAGGCAGGGCACAGGCTGGCACCCTAAAACAAAACGCTAATGTACGTTTGTCAAACCCGTCACATGTCTCAAACAATCATTGGCGATTGTAAACTGAAAACATTACCAGTCCATGTAAGTGTCAATTTTGGTGTCCGTATTGTGACATACATACGAGTGAACCGGTTATTCAAAAACATATGATATTAACATATGATAAACAGTCTAATACCTTTTCTGGTAAAATCTTACTAATAAGTAAAAAAATTAAAAATTAAATTAAAAAAAAATGTGTAAGTATGGATGAAACCTTCACAATAAGCTCATTAAAGGATTCGTTCACTTTTAAATAAACTTTTGCTGATAATTTACTCACCCCCATGTCATCCAAGATGTCCATGTCTTTCTTTCTTCAGTCGAAAAGAAATTAAGTTTTTTGATGAAAACATTCCAGGATTGTTCTCCATATAATGGACTTCAATGGGCCCCAAATGGTTCAAGGTCCAAATGACAGTTTCAGTACAGCTTCAAAGGGCTTTAAACGATACCAAACGATGAATAAGGGTCTCATCTAGCGAAACGATCCATTTCTGCGAGAAACCGAGCAGTATTTATGCTATTATTTTACCTCTAAACAGACGAACGTGATCATCTCAGCCATAACTTCCGCTAAGTGAGGTCAAAATACGAGCCTGTTCATAGATGTATACGTAGATGCCTCATTAGCGCTTGCACGGATCAGTAGAATGAGGAATCTACGATCGATATATCTATGAACAGGATCGTATTTTGACCTCACTTAGCGGAAGTTATGGCTGAGCTCAGAGATGATCACGTTCGTCTGTTAAGAGGTAAAATAATAGCATAAATACTGCTTGGTTTCTTGCAGAAACTGATCGTTTCGCTAGATAAGACCCTTATTCATCGTTTGGTATCGCTTAAAGCCCTTTGAAGCTGTACTGAAATTGTCATTTGGACCTTGAACCGTTTGGAGCCCATTGAAGTCCATTATATGGAGAAAAATCCTGGAAAGTTTTCATCAAAAAACTTACATTTCTTTTCGACTGCAGAAAGAAAGACATGGACATCTTGGATGACATGGGGGTGAGTAAATTATTAGCAAAAGTTTATCTAAAAGTGAACTAATCCTTTAACATGCATTTAAAAAACTGATGGGGTAAATTCAATTGAGAGTTTATTCAATTGCAGGTTATAAAGTCAGAATTGTGAAATAAACTCGCAATTGCAAGAAAATGTCAGAACTGTGAGCTGACTTTCTCAGAATTGGATTTAGTTTATATCTCACAATTCTGAAGAAAAACAAACAGAGAAAATAGTCAGAATTGTGAGATAAAAAGTGGCAATTGCCTTTTGTATTTTTTTATTCTGTGGCAGAAGCTAGCTTCCATGGAAATGTGCAGCTTAATAATTAGCGCAAAACAACGCTGAAAATCATGACTATGAAGGTCACAATTTAATCTAATAAAATTGTATTCATTAAAATGTTTATTGTTGCAGTACTAATTTACTTATGGAGTCAAAATTAGAAATTAAACAATTTGGGGGAAAAAAAGGTTCTGCATAACAGTTATCTGAAAGTTAAACAAAAATAATCTGCACCAGAAGCCCATTATTCGTACAAGGATTACTCAGTTATCTGGAGTTGTTGACGATTTGACATTATGACAACACTGAAATAAAAATGTAAAGCCTGTACAAATAATTGTGAAATAATTGAGTACACATTATTATAACTTATGTTGTTTTGGACGCCTGACTGTTTCCTTATAAAGGTCCAGAAATGTTTTCGTCGGGTGCGTAATGTTCTTTTTAAATATGATGTCATTTTGTTGACGTAATACCAAATTTAACATTTTAATCAACAGTACGTTTTTTGTTAACCTTGTACCACATGTTTTGGAGTATCACAATAATATTGTATGTTGATATCGAATTGTGACATGAGGTTATCGTTAAACCCCTAATATCTGCCCTTTCCAATGAACACAAGAACCTGCAGTAAACACAGACAACTTAATCCAGATATTTTAATCAAATCCGCAAATTCATTTGAAGAACCAAATCCGCCAGAGATCAGATATCTCGATTAGAAGATCTGCCATCTGTCAAATCATCAGATGTATAAAGCGCGGTACGAAGAATGGACACCTGGTCACCTGAATTATATTCAACTAAATCTAAGAAGCTGCCATATACTTTAAGATTACGATTCTCCATGAATGCCAAGAACATGATAACTTCAGGTGATTGAAAAGCCATCCCTAACCAAACAAATTATTACTTACGAACTTACATAAACATCCAACAAGGAAAATAAGGCTCATTCAACAGCTGTCAGCAATGTGAAATTATACAATCTGAAATCACAGCATTCAAAACCACCTTTGGTTCTAGTTTTACTTTCATTATCACTTTGTTTTGTTCAAAGATAATTACCACAAGATGATTATCAGAAATGTCTGCCTAAATTAAACTGGATTCACTACATACCAACTTAACAAGCTTCCAATGCCACACAACAACCAATTCAATAGGTTAGCTTTAGAAGTAGTGCCATAGCTCAATCAATAGTGTATACAATAGCGGAACAATTACACAAGTTCAGTGCGTTTCACAAAGTTAACGTCCCAGTTCCCAGTGTGCTACAGATTGGAACCGATCCCAGCTCTGCACATGAAAATAGGACAAGGACTATACCTTTTAAATGACTTTAACCTCTAGTTATGGGCCAGGCTGCATTTTATAACAGTCAAAAGGACACTGCACCACAGACGCTTTGTATCAGTTCAAATTACATTAGATATATCCAGTAAAACATTTAACCCCCACAATATTTTTGTCCAAGCATATGAATCAAATATGTGTCTAGGTCCCTACGGCTTGAGTTCCAAGACTAATGCCTGACAGGACACCAAGCGAAAGGACAATGAAAAAGATAAGAGATGAAATTAATTAGGGTAAAGGACCTGAGTGAGAAAGTAATTCCGACCTAATTTGAGTGTTTACAAACCACGTCCTCTCCTCACCTTTCCTAGTCTCTGTGCTGACGGATGAGGCTGCCCGCTTGGCCTCCTTGCTCTCTTGGTTGACTCGGTCCTTCTGCTTCTTCTTGCTGGTGCTGACCGCATCGTCAGGTCCTCTCTGACCTCGCCTCCGGCCCGATTCACTTGGTCCTGTACTGCTGCTGGCCATCTTCAGCCACTTGCCGCTAATGGGACGGCCGTCTCCTACCTCGCTCCCGCTGCCGGAGCTGCTTCCACAGGGGTCTGGATCTGAGCTGTGCCGTTTCCTGCCCGGTCCAGCTATCTTGGCGACGTTTCAAGTGAGAGCACTCCCAGAAGAGAATCAGAGGGAGACTGCAAACAAAAACAACAGTTGTATGTAATACAAATAGACTCTGGTTGAGTGGTAGGGGTGGGGAATCACCAGGGGACCAACGATGCGATATTAACATCATGATTCTTAAAGCAACATAAATTGTGATTTATTACCTTTTTTCAACTGCAAATGTCACAATTGGAAAAGTTTGTCCACATATGTTTTATCTAAAAAGAAACATTTTATTAAGGTACTTCTTGGCTTGAAAAATAGTAAAACAAAACACACTAGGTATCTATGAGAAGCATCTAAGTTGTTTATAAGCATTTTTTTTTATTTTATTTGTTGAATATGTTTAGCAAAGTGTATTTTAACATTTAAGTATTGTATTGTCTGTCATGTTTCATGATTTGAAATTGATTGGCAAAATAAATTCCCTCTCATTTTAAAAACCACGTGCTCGGACACTCTATGGTTCAATATAACATTTTTGATTAGCGAATGAGTAGTGAACACTAATTAGTGAATGAATGTTAATTAGAAAGCATTAAGCGTCAGGCCACCAATGCCGGTTACTGTCAGTGTCGGTTTTTCTTTTCTTTTTTACTGTCAGTGTCCTGACACTTCGCTGTCATTATCCAAATATATGGAGAATTTGGTTAAAAGAATATATCTTTGACTTCAGTAACTTGTATATTTACTTTTGTTTTCCATTTTTAGTTGTCACAAGATAGAACTATATCCATGGAAACTCAAGCAGCTTAAAACCCCATGATGATCGCTAATGCTGCGGCTGCTAACCCGACTAGCTTAGCCTGCTCGAATCGATTCCACACTCAAATTCTCTTTAACTCAAAACATGTCACCAACAAACCGTCATTTCACGTTCATTTTGTTCTAATGCTGCTAAATATCATTTGTAGGAAGTGTGACATATCTTAACTTTGTTGTTGGAGAAGCCAGTTAGCCGTGTTGTGTGAAGAGCGAGCTAAATATCCGTTAAAGGGAACCGAGGCGCGAGGCCTCTCGCGCTGTAACGGCTCCGCGAAGCTAATCAAGCGCTTAGCTTCTGTTAGCACGGGCTACTGAGCCGGAACACTTTACCGCAAGGTCGGCTGGTGCGGTATTGTCAAAAGTGTGTATACATGCAAGAAAGGTAAGGACATTTAACGATATTTTGATATGACAGCAGTTGTTTAGATGAAGTCTTACTTTGTTTCGTTGTTGTTCTGTAATGACGAGTCGCAACGGCTTTCTTTTCGTTAGCGGAGCCGCGGCGACTCGAGCTTAATTCAGCACCAGGCTTCGAACACGGCAGCGGGCCGCCGATCTCCCCTGAGCCGCATCAGCTCGCCTCTAAAAACCCAATGCTTCTTTATTTCAAAATAATCCTAACCAGGACCCATTTTGTGCCGTTAAAAAAGAAAGCAAGCGGCTGTAAATACAAACAAAGACGCAGAAACGGCGCCCGTCCTTCACTTTATGAGCCGACCGCTGCTCTGTAACTCACACTTTGTTAGAGAACAAAAACAAACCGAGTAGCGACGGCGATCACGCCAACCTGCTCCACACACAAACATACACACGGGCCACTTCCGGACGCTCAGTTCCTGTGCGCTGACAACCATGCGCAGATGAAAACTATTATTTTTGATGCATCAAAATTAACAGAATAAATTCTGTTCAGTTGAATGTATCATTTAAATAAAAAAAATAAAAAATGTATCACGGTTCCCAAAAAAATATTGAGCATCACAGCTGTTTTAAACATTGGTAATACCAAATATTACTTGAGCAAAAAAAATATGAAGAACCATGTGACACTGAAGACTAATGGCTAAATGTACAATGTAATTTATTCCATCAAATTAATAAATGGTAATACTTCTCAATATTTTAGTTTTCCCCTATATTTTTGATGATAATAAATGCAGACATGGTGAGCATGAGACTTTAAAACATAAAACATGTAAAACAATTAAATGTATAATGAACTGTTACATAAATGTTTTGTTTTTTCATATGATTTCTCTCATATTTAGTAGGTTCTAATTTATAAAAACAGCACTTGCATTTCATACATGTTTGATATGCAAACATGGTTATTTTGACTGCGTTGACCATTCAAAAAATTGTAAAACCACCATGCAGTCTTGTTTGACTCTTTAAAGTGAATGCTAGGTATTTATAATACATAATTGACACATTATTTAAAATAATAATAACAATGTGATAAAAAATCCTTCCATTTTCCTCTATTCCCTCCCTATTTCCTAGTTAGAGAACACAAACAATCAGATAGGGATTTTATTACGTTTAATTTTTATTAAGTGTTATTGTTGTTATTTAATACTCATAAGAACAAACATGATGTACATCAATGTACATGATACACATCCAATGACTTATATAGACAACTTAACTTATTTTACTTCATTTAACAATCTCTTTGTAAGTCCATTGTTACAGTAGTTTCTCTATTCAGCCTATTATAGAAACTATTTTTTCAGAAGACAACACATGTAAAGTGTTTCTCATTTGAAATTGAGTGTTAATAAAATACCAAGCAGGACCTGTTTTAAAAGAAAAAGGGCAAGCAGAAAATCTGTACGCTACAACTTCCGTGCCACGATTCAGTGTCTTTTACATTCAAGCAGACTCAGTAACTTCATCCTACTGTATACAGTATTTTACAAGCAAATTTCTAATGATAAGAACGTTAGAATACTGCTCTGCCTTACAAAACACGTGAATATCTGCATTTCATTCAACTCCATAATGAAAATAGGTAAATGTAGCGTCTTTTGACCGAAGCCCTTCATTAAAACAACATTTGTTGCAGACATCGTGTCTGGTGGCAGTTTGTCATGGTCTTGTAGGTTTGTTGGCAAACAGCTTTTGCTGAAGCAGCCTGGACACAAAAATAAAATGGTAGATCCTTTCAGACAGTAGTGAAGTTTCAGAGACAGCAGCAGTCCAGCCGATGGGCTTCCTTCCTGTGACGGATTATTGACAGGTGTTGTAGATCTGAATCTGTTTATTGATAGCGTTCAGGATTGCCTTCATTTTATCTTCTAGGCCATCCAGCTGCCTGGCCTTGCCTTCCAATACCTTCTGGTTTTCCTCGTAGTCCTTTTCAAGCTCTATGGATACAAAACAACAACAAAATCAGGTTAGATTTACAAAAGGAAATAAAACTACTATAACAGCCTTCCAAGAAAATGGCACAAGATCAATATTACTTGTCACCACAAGAGGGCATAGGCCCTATATATACACCATATTTACACGGTGGATACAGTGATAATTAGCATGTTATGTTTGGCAACAGTTCTTCTAACTCTGATGGAGTGTGTAGCTTTTAATTTCTTAAACAACCATGTAGGAAGACATATCATGACTCATCAGGCTTAAATTATGAAAGAATGGTTGGGAAAGAGCATGAAGAATCATTTTCACACATGAATTGGCACCTCTGAGTTCAGACCTTAAATTCATTGAAAGTCTTTTGGGATGTGAGTCGACTTTACAGAGTGCTTGACCCTTGAATTGTCAGTACAAGACCTTGACCAAAAATTGATGCACCTCTTGATGGAAATAAATGTTGTGATTAGGGTTGCCAACTTCAGAAAAGGAAAATCATGTTTTTTAATAGGAAAATAAGGGACACTCAAAATATTTGTACTGTACCACACAGTGTGTCATTTCAGTGTCTGCAGTTAAGTATTTGTATAAAAGGTTCTCAGACATAAACACATTTGTTTTGCTTAACCTATTTATGTTCAATTTAATTCTAAAAAGAATTTTAATGTCATACAAAAAAATGTCACGTTACACTAACCATCGTTCAAAATAACAGCATTTATCTGAAATAGAAAGCTTTTGTAACATTATACACTACCGTTCAAAAGTCTGGGGTCAGTAAGAATAATTTTTTGAAAGAAATTAATTTAAATAATACTTTTATTCCACAAGGATGCATTGAATGTATCCGTAAAGACATTTTATAATGTTACAAAAGCTTTTGTAAGAGTCGGTTTTGGTGCTAAGACAAAAGCTGAGATACATACCTCAGCAATTGAACAATAAAAGTCACTAATCTTGAGGAAAAGATCTCACAGAAACTGTGACAACACCCTGACACACATTCCTCCCCCCTCCCCATTTTCCCTCTCCTTGTCCTGGTTTCAAGTCACCAAATGCAGATATATCAGTGATGATGTTATTTGTAAATCTATTGTTTAATCCTTTTCATGTTTGATGTCTTTTTAAAGGTCTCAGTGCGAATGGTAAAATGGTCTCAGTTTCACTGCAGCCAATGGTAGTATTAGAAAGATTGGAAAACTAATGAGAATTCAGTTCTCCTTTGAGTAGTCTCTTCAAAGATATCTGATCCACTCCCCCAAAACCAGGTGGGGGTGTTGCAAATATTTACAGCCCTTTTGTTCTGGTTGGAGTATTTAAGGCTGGATGTCCTAACTCTCTGGGGGAATATTCTGCAATCAGACCCCCCGTGCAAACTGCATGTAGATGTGCCAGACATGATGACTCTTTTAAATTATTTTCATATTGCTTTGCAATTGTGTTTTATGTTTTTACGCTGATCAGTTGTGTACCATGGATTCTTGTTTACGTATTTACTTTTCCTGTCTGGCCGAAATAAATGTTAATCTTGATTTATTCTGTATCTTTCTGAAATCATTATTTTATTCATGTCCATGCGGGGTTTGTAGGAGTTACCGCAGATCTCTCTGCCAGGGCAGGCCATACTGGGAACTCCATAGCGGGAGCATTGAGCCATGCATGAGGGAAAACCTGATTTCTGACCTGCCACTGTTATTATAAGTTGCAGTTTTCGTGACTATCACTAAAATTACATGTTTTATTATGAGTGCACATGTGTGACTCACTTAGAGGTAAGATAGTTCACCCTGCAATCCTCTGTAATATCAGAACTGACTAATCTGTGACCGTTAGAGCAAGTGAAAATCCGGACACTTAGCCTATTTGAGATTCCGTGTCCCATGGAGGATATTAATATTTGAAAATAAGTGATACTATGAAAAATCATTGATCTAAATTAAATCGCAACTAATCTTCAAATCAGCTGATAAACTCTAAATGTAACACACTTTATGGAGTCAGATAGAATTGGAGTCAGATACAATTATTAATGGAGTCAGATTTAAAATGAGATATCAATAAATTAAAAGAACTTCACCTAAAGGCTGAAAAGGCTTACACGCAGAATTCCTTTTGACCACGTCATTAGTTTTCGGTTTTTGGGCTAATGGATGGAAATTTACAGTGGTGACCTCGACGTGATCTCCCGGTGGCGAGTGTCTTTTCAGCTAAATATTGGGATGCCACAAGCGAGAGGTTTGATCTTCTTCTCTTTCTTCAGCTGTTATGGTAAGTCCATTCTTATTTGCCTTTTAGAAATGTTGGGAGTGTATAGTACTGAATACTGTATAAATCTGATGGGGCGTGAAAAGAAGACAACCATATTGCTTATCAGGGACATGAAAGCAACAGCGTAGAGTAGAAATGATATCCCTTGCTTTAAAATTCTCCTTGTTTGCACACGCAGCAAGAGAGGAAATTTTATTTCTGTACTCAAGAGAGCTCTGTAAATTAAAACCTTGAATTCTGAGGAAAATGTCCAGTTACATTTGTTAATTTGCTTTGCTGCAACAACGCGACAAAGAAAAAGAACAAATGGTCACGTTAACTTGTGAATGAAATCTTGTGAGTCGATGAGCTAAAATAACATTGAAACGATCTCACTGGAAGCCTTTGTGTGTAAAATGTGAAGGTGGACAAAACTGGTTCAGGTCTGATGTCACAATTATAAATGTCTTATAAAATATAGCGTTTTACTATGGTCTTACTTCAGACTTTGCAATCACTGCACTTTTGTGTGGTTATTAGTGTCTCAGAAGAGACTGAGAAGGTTAACAGACCAAAGATAATCTTTGGCTTTCTCCATCAGACCTGTGTTTGTCAAACCTTTCTTTTCATATGCAAATAGATTCTCCAAAGAATGCAATTGATAGCTTCTCAGCCTAAAACAAGAAAATTGTGCCCAATTCTATATTGTGTAGTCACAAAAATCTTTGAATTGAGCAATAATTTGATCTGTGCTCTCAGTGTTTGCAGTTTATTGAGTGTTCACAGCAACTAAGTTTATAACTGGCTTCCAGTTTGGTCTTATTGCTGTGCACCCAATGATCAGGCCAGCACAGCAGCAGCTGCAAGGCCAATCTAAAGATCAGTGAGATGATAACAGATTATTCTGGACAAATGACTCAGCAGAGATCCTCTTGAGACCAGCAAATAAAATGATTATTTAATTCATACTATTTTAATATAATATGATTTATATTATAATTATAATGTAAATTATATTATAAATGCCAGAAATGGTTTTAATCTCAGGATAATTCAGCATTATTTAGAAGAGGAAAGAAGGTTGGGAAAGTATGAAAAGGATTAGAATGTAGAAAGATGGGATGTGCAAGTAGGGAGGCAAGAGCATTATTAGTGTTGAAATGATGGGAAGGAGAATATAAATGGTTAAGGAAAGAATTGTGAAGGAAGAAACTGAAGAGAAAAAAATTTAAAGAGAAAGAACTTCTGTACCTTCTATTTGTGCAATAATTTAAATGAGAAAAATTACAATGCCCAGTTAAATGAGTAACCTGATTGTTGTAACTTGAATAGGTTGAATTCAGGCAAGGCCTAATAATTTACATTTCATTGATCTGCAACCCAATGAGAAAGGGGAGGTACAAGTTTTCCATTGCAAAGAAACTCGCAAGTGTTAGCGAATTACTCTCTGGGTGCGTCAGATTACAGGGGACCTGATTGGGGAAGTCATTTTACTGGGAATGTGATGAAAGTTGTGTGTTATGTTAACTAAAGGCATTCACTCTACAGGGGACATACAGAGATCCAAAGGGTCAAGAGTTCAAATGACACCATAAACACCTGGTGACTCTAAACAATGCTCTAAACACAGATCTGGCTTGTATAAACAGCATCATTTAAAGAGATTGCCCCAGGGGACCTGAGGCCTATTGCACAAAACTAGGATAAGGGATTAAGCCGGGATATCTTGGTGATCCTGGCTCAATTTATCCGTGATCCGGTTGCACTAAAGCTGGATAGGGTGGCAGTTGGATGTTATGGTATAAATTACCATGGAGATTTATTCTGTGGAGCTAGCCTGCTCCAGACCAGGCTAAATTCCAGGATCTATTTAATCTCATCCCTTATGTCAGTCAGCAGTCACCACAAACGGAAACCAATAGTTATTCTACTGCCCACTATACATTGTTATCACATATAACTAGACCCACTGTCATTATTTAAACGTTTGTGATCATAATTTCAAAATCATTTTGGATAAATTATGATTTTTAGATGATGTTGCTATCATTGGATAATTTACGGTTTCCTATAGACTATAAGGCTATATATAAACATGATAGAATATTAGGGCCACAGAGGAAAAAAAAGAAAAGTCACAGACTTCGATAAATTAAGTCATAAATTGTAACCCGTTGTTTTAGAGGAGGACGGTTGTTAAAATGACAGCTGTGGGGCATTTCGTGGAATTGTTCTTCAGTATGGTTTCACAAACAAGGACATACTTAATCTTTTGGCACATCAGCGTCACATTGTCATAAGTATCAGGACTGTAAAAAGAATATGCATCTTTTCCGCAGAAAGAACCAGCCTCATAAATGTATGACTTTTTCCTTCTTCCTCAGTGTGGCCCTAATACTCGGCCGTATAAAATACACATTCCATATAAATATAAAAACACAAAGTGTAACATTAGGTTCCTTTATTGAATAAGGATAAAACAAAGCAGGTAAACCATCAGCTCCTTTCGAAACTGAAGTCACACAGTGACTCAACAATACAACAAAAGGATTATACAACAAAAGGATAAATACACATTCAAAGATAGAGATTATATAATATATAGAGATTATATAACACACCCCGCTTGTCTGCACACTGAAATAAATGCAGGACAAATCCATACACATCAACTGAACAGACAAATGAATGGATGCAGTAGCCTCCCTGCAAGCTTGTATTACACACAGTATACAGCACAAACATCATAAGAGGCCAAAAAAAAAAAAAAATCAGTGGATAGCATAAGAAGCAGAGTACAACGGCTAAGATTAAACTGTAGCCTACTACTAAGCGTAGTAATTATGTAAGCCTTTGATAATAATTTATCAAAGCCTTATACAGTGTGATGGGGTTACTTTACACAATTTCACTCATATCTGTTGTCCATTTCAATTAAAAGTTAAACTGTTTCATAATCAGTGTACAACTGCATTTTTGGAGATGTGAATTAACTATTTGGATTGTAATTGTGATGTTTCAGCGGAGCGGTGAGTGTGTAATTGTGCACTACTTTCGCATTCTGGAGGTCTGCAATACTTTGCCATGCTTTTTCTCTTTGCTTTATCACTGTGTCGGTGTTGCCTTTCTTCTTAATTATGTATTTTACCTCCTCGTATGCCTCCATGAGGATTTGTGCCTCCAACGGGGAAAAGTACGCCGCTCTAGTTGCCATGGTGAATCAGTGAATCTGTGATCGGCGGCGGGTCTATTTGAGTGAGCCGTGAGCGCGCACCTATCCAAGATTGGTTTAACCTGGCTTGATGAATCCGTGTCTGCTCATCCTGGCTTGGTCTTTGTGCAACCAATTAAGCCTGGATGCACTTGTTTTGGCTTCATTGAGCTCAGCTCAGTCATTTATCCTGGATGTCTTAATTCTACTTTTGTGCAATGGGCCTCTGGGTGTGATAAAATCACAATACAGCAGATTGTGTAAACACAACTGCAACAGCAACTTAAGGTGCAACTGGTCTGACTGCATTTACACACAGTCAGATCTGACCATTATAAATCAGTTTATCTAACCTTTTCTTCACAGAAACATGATCATGATAATGAAACATGTCTTTGTAAACTACAACAAATTTTCTCATAATGGCATAAAACCGTAACAGGTTAAAGCCATCTACAACAATCTATCTGGCTAAAGACCAGTAAAGAAAAATAAGATAGCCTCATCTATCTTAATTAAATTTGTGTAAAGGTTCAAGATTAAACTGTATTTTCGCTCTGTGCTTGTTTTCCTTTCAGGTGAATGGCTGCCACCCTTCAGATCCAGATTCCACTGGGTCTGAAGTCAAGACACACACACACAACTTAACATCTAGGAGATGGGAGGGAAGAGACTTCATGAAGCCATTCACACCTCACAGCACACATAGTTAAATGGCTTCCCAGTATAAAAACTGGAATAAAATTATACAACACAGATTATGGTAGGATAGACACCACCCATCTCCTATACACATCCATACACAACACACATCCTTAATTCTATCCCCGCACAACACATTTTTCCTGGCATAGATTATGCGACTATCCAGGCCAAAATCATACACATAATGCAAATTTATCATACACTATTAATCTTCATACATACAGGACAAAATGAATTATTTTTTATAATTCCCTTTTTATTTGGTTTGAATAATTTTATGGCTTACAGCCATGACAACTTCCTGTATGTAAACACTGCAAGATGCATAAAACATGTGCATGGCTTTGTCACACATTAATTAATGGACAATTAATTGATCAGTAAACTGATGGACAAAATGTTTAATATGTCCAGTCCTTAGCATTGTTGAAAACTGGAAGGGCCCCTAGTTTCCAACATATGACTAATGACAATAAAATATATCTAAAGACTTAGATCTGGGATGCAGGCATTTCTATAAATTAAGTAAACAATTCTCAGTCAGACCTGCATCATTGAGTGTGACTCCGCCTGTACATCAAATGCGCAGAAGATGAGTGCCAAAGTTTAACTAAAGATTTTAAATCTCTTTTTCTGTAAATCTCATTCTCTAAGTAATCTGATTGAAACATAAGAATTCAATAATGATTTGCATTCAAAACAACTGATACAAATAATTTTATAATGGCAATTATCCAATTGTGTATTTCCATGTTTAATTATGTGATATATTTTAATTATGCATTACTGCTAGTAAATATACTGTTCTATTGACGGTTTTGATACCCTTCCTTCAATACATCCAGACCATGTTTAAATTCCACTTCAATATCACTAGTGGTATTGAAGAATCTGGCGATCAAATGAGACTTGCTCACTAAATATATGACACTGAGAAATGAGACCGTTTTTACCACTCGCACTTCTGACAGGAGTTTATCATGTGTTGTTATTTTGATGTTCTTGTGATTATCCAACAACTCTCTTTTTCCATCTCACAATAACCACAAAGTCATCGGTGTTCAATTATTGCATGGTTATTCAGAATTTGTTCAGGTGTCTAGCACACGATGGAGCATCATCAGTGAAATGATTCCTTCACCCATGGAGATCTGACCTGCCCGGCAAACCAAACCTTCTGCTTGAAGGTGACCGAGGATTTCTCTAAGGGTCAGCTATTGATAAGAATCCTGGGGAGGACACAGATGTTTCCTCAAAGTGTAAAGACACTTTCCACTGACACTTTCTGCTCATGCTTACTAACGCAACTGACTTGGGACAACAAGTCATTCTACAGACTGAAAACCCTCACAATCATCGGCAGGTGGAAACAAACCTGACCAACGGGATAACAGATATCCTGCCTAATTTCTTCAGCATCCAATCAGCACAGTACGCCTACACCTAAAGGGACTGTGCCGCTGAGGTGTATTTCAGCAGTGTTTTCATCTTCATGTTCAGCCTGTCTTAATGTTGTTATTTCAGGTGACTGCTTGAATCCGGCACCCATTGACTTGTGCTGTTAACTCCAGGATCAGCACCATGAAAACTTCGGAAATTACATCCAAAATATGGAAACAAGGAATGTCCAAGTATGTCCCCTTGGGAACTAATCTGAATTTGTCCCAATGGGGCAGGGGCCGTCTGTAAGAGTCGGTTTTGGTGCTAAGACAAAAGCTGAGATACATACCTCAGCAATTGAACAATAAAAGTCACTAATCTTGAGGAAAAGATCTCACAGAAACTGTGACAACACCCTGACAAACATTCCTCCCCCCTCCCCATTTTCCCTCTCCTTGTCCTGGTTTCAAGTCACCAAATGCAGATATATCAGTGATGATGTTATTTGTAAATCTATTGTTTAATCCTTTTCATGTTTGATGTCTTTTTAAAGGTCTCAGTGCGAATGGTAAAATGGTCTCAGTTTCACTGCAGCCAATGGTAGTATTAGAAAGATTGGAAAACTAATGAGAATTCAGTTCTCCTTTGAGTAGTCTCTTCAAAGATATCTGATCCACTCCCCCAAAACCAGGTGGGGGTGTTGCAAATATTTACAGCCCTTTTGTTCTGGTTGGAGTATTTAAGGCTGGATGTCCTAACTCTCTGGGGGAATATTCTGCAATCAGACCCCCCGTGCAAACTGCATGTAGATGTGCCAGACATGATGACTCTTTTAAATTATTTTCATATTGCTTTGCAATTGTGTTTTATGTTTTTACGCTGATCAGTTGTGTACCATGGATTCTTGTTTACGTATTTACTTTTCCTGTCTGGCCGAAATAAATGTTAATCTTGATTTATTCTGTATCTTTCTGAAATCATTATTTTATTCATGTCCATGCGGGGTTTGTAGGAGTTACCGCAGATCTCTCTGCCAGGGCAGGCCATACTGGGAACTCCATAGCGGGAGCATTGAGCCATGCATGAGGGAAAACCTGATTTCTGACCTGCCACTGTTATTATAAGTTGCAGTTTTCGTGACTATCACTAAAATTACATGTTTTATTATGAGTGCACATGTGTGACTCACTTAGAGGTAAGATAGTTCACCCTGCAATCCTCTGTAATATCAGAACTGACTAATCTGTGACCGTTAGAGCAAGTGAAAATCCGGACACTTAGCCTATTTGAGATTCCGTGTCCCATGGAGGATATTAATATTTGAAAATAAGTGATACTATGAAAAATCATTGATCTAAATTAAATCGCAACTAATCTTCAAATCAGCTGATAAACTCTAAATGTAACACACTTTATGGAGTCAGATAGAATTGGAGTCAGATACAATTATTAATGGAGTCAGATTTAAAATGAGATATCAATAAATTAAAAGAACTTCACCTAAAGGCTGAAAAGGCTTACACGCAGAATTCCTTTTGACCACGTCATTAGTTTTCGGTTTTTGGGCTAATGGATGGAAATTTACACTTTCTATTTCAGATAAATCTGTTCTTTTGAACTTTCTATTGATCAAAGAATCCTGAAAAAAAAGGATTCAACGTTGATAATCAGAAATGTTTCTCGAGCAGCAAATCACATCAGTATATTATTCCCTCAGGTAGATTGCATGTTTTCTTGTGTGGTTGGAACAATAATCACGTTGTTTGCATTCGCCAAAACTGATTTGCCGAAATTAAAACATGGGACAGTGAAAGGGATTTGCTGTTAGTGGGAGTGCGACCAGAAAAATGAATTCTCAATTTAGTGTTTGTTATTCTTATGGTCTCTCTAGACTCTAGCGTATGCCTGGAACACAGTCTTTTCTTTTTTGCAGGTTTATTCATATTTGCAGGTTAATCTGTATTTCCACATGCCAAATCGACTGAACAGCGTCACACATTGTCCTAATTTTCTTTTGTGGAGGAATTGGCGCATTTAGGCTACTTAACGTATACTGATGCGCGTGAGGGGAGCTGTGATTGGATGATGACGGGTGTCGGTGATCATTCTCAAGTGTCGATCATTCAGCAAAGTGTCGTTGCTGTTTTATCAGTCAGTGGTTAGATCAGCAGTCAATAAACGGGACAAGGGAGATCACTTACTGGACAAATAAATTAGCCCCAATATACCGGGACAGTTGGCAACCCCTGTTATTTCCATCAAGAGGTGCATACATTTTTGGCTTACAAATCCCCCCCCCTGAGATATTCAGATTTCCCTCCATCCTCCACTTGTCTTTGACATATAATGTATTATAAGGCACTGTTAGGAGGAATCTAGTTATTAAAGCAAAAGAGGGACAAACCAAATATTACTAAATACTGAAATAAATTTAAATTTTTCAATTAAACTTTTACTTAAACTGTAATGTTGATAATATATATTTTCTTATGAATTTAGAAACAAATACAACAAAACCCAAGTATTTCCACTACTGGTCTCAGACATTTCTGACAAAAATTTACTTCCAAATTCATCAAATTATAAGGGAATTAAAGTTTTTTTTTTAGGATTTATCTAATTGAACAGTAAGAATAGATTTCCTCCAGTTCTCTGTGCGTCTCACACACACTTACCTGCCAGCCGCTGCAGTTTATCCTGGGCATCCTTTAGCAGCTCCTTCGCTTCATCTCTCAGGCGCTCTGCTTTCTGCTTGGCGTCCTGCATTGTCCTCGCCTTACTGTCCATCAGACCCTGAACAGTACGGTACTTATCGGACAGCTCGCCATCCAGGATCTAAAACAGATGATAAGGTCACTAAATTCTGGTAAACAAAACACTCTATGACAAACAGAAGACTGCCACACACTTCTTTAGCTTCATTGGCCTTGTCCCGGGCCATGGTGGCAGTCTCCTCTGCCCGGGCTGCATCCAGGCTGTTGTTGGCACGTTTGGTCTTTAAGGCCTCTATTTGGCGTCCCAGATCTCCCAGCCTGTCCATAGCATCATTAAGATCTCTCTCACGAGCTGTGGTCTCCGATTGGATCTTTAGAAAGATTGCAAGGACGCTTGTTGTCAAAACCGATCAATTTAGAACCATAAAAATTCAAGTTAACCCGGTTTGTTTTACCTGTGCCAGCTGGTTCTGAGTTAAGCCAATGTCTTTTCTAGCTTTCTGAATGGCCTTCTCTGCAGCTGCCTGGGCCCTGCTGGCATCATTCAGGGCCTTTTTCACACTCTCAGTTGTGCTCTTCACTCCCTCTGCCTTATTCCTATAGTAAAAGAATATGGATTGCGTTCACATTTAAAAAGTGATGTACAAAAACTAAAAACAACCATATGTGCAGATAGTCACCTGGCTTTCTTGGCATCCAGCAGCAGCTGTTCTGCTTTGCGGACGTCGTTCTGGGTTTGCTCAAGAATGGCGTCCACATTGGACAGACTCTTGACACGGTCTTTAATCTCGTCTGCGAGGTGTCGAATCTGCTCGGGAGAAGCAGGGATAGACAGCTCCAGCACCCGATTGGCCACCGCCTCAATGCTGTCAGGATCAGCCCCCTCCTCTGCAAATATTCAACATGTAGACAGTGACCATTAAAGGGTTTGAGTTTTTCTGACAAGTCTGGGATAGTACTGAACCTGGGATTGAGCTCAAAACAATTCAAAGAAAGAATTGTAAGTTAAGATTCTATGACAAGAAATTTAACAATTAAAGAGACATTTTAGTACAAGTATCAAGTGCAAACTACAATAATTGCCCTGTTTTATTTTCTTATTAGTTTAGTTCTGTTTTATACTCTTATAATAATTTAATTAATAAATTAATATAATTAATATAATATAATATAATATAATATAATATAATATAATATAATATAATATAATATAATTTCTTACATTTGAATTAGTAAGTAAAATTCAGCAGTCTCTGGATAATTTGTTAACTGGTAAGAGAACTAAGAAAATGAAAAAAAGAGAGCTAGAATATAAGATTGAAAAAAATATTTAGAAGTATACTATTAAGTGCAAAGTAGAATAAGATGCAAAGAATAGGCTACCATGTATTTTATTATTTTTTGTTCATTTTTATTATCTGTATAATAATATAATATAATATAATATAATATAATATAATATAATATAATATAATATAATATAATATCATTAAAAACTCACGCATGAGGAATTCCCGAATTTGTTTGATGAGGTCCCTCAGGTCTTTGTTAGAAGTATCCACCTTGTTCTTGGTATCGCTAGCTTTTTCCAAAGCTGCCTGGGCTCTATCCTTAGCCTCTTGAGCCTTGGTCTTAGCATCTGCCACCTTAATAAGGCCATCAAGACAACATAAGATGCAGAGAAAAGACTGAACACGTTCTGGAGAACGTTAATAAAAGGAATTGTCACCAATTAAAACGTTCTAATCATGCTAGTCGTTGGTTAGAGTGTCTCTACTCTACCTGTTTAAAAAGCTCTTCCACCACTCCCATAGCTTTATCCAACTCTTTTTCTGCATGCTTAGATCTATCCAGGGCGTTGTTGGCTACTGCAACAGCTCCATTGCAATTCAGGCCTCCACAGTGACGTTTGCCTTCATCATCACGACAACCAGTACCACCACAGGGGCTGTCCAGACATGGAGCATCACCCGGTGCTCCACATACCTACAACAACAATAAACCAAGAGCTCTAAAGTAAACCAAAATAACAATATTATATAATATTTTATACATGAAAAGTATTTGATATATATTATAAATATAAACCTATTAAAATAATATTTTTAAATATGATACAATTTCTACTGTACTGTTATAACTTAAAATTTGAGGCATCCATCTCAAAGAGCTGCTTACCTTTTCATTGATTTTCTTTATGTCCAGATTCTGAGCTTTTGCATTTAAGTCTGTGAGTGTACGTTTGTTGGCAGCGTTTTTGCGGTTAAAATCGTCTCTTTTTTGAGCAATTAGTCGCTCTGTTTTCTTGCGGGTGTCTGCCGATTGGCTCACTGTGCTGGGTTTGTCAGTGGTCGATCTGTTGGCACGATGCTCTGCGTCACGCGACTTGTTGTACGAGGCCCGGATACTGTCATATGCACCTGATGAAGGATACCGAATATTAAAAATCCTTTTCCTTTTCCAATAACAAAGATAAGTCAATATATTGGTCTGTGGGAGATAAGTGCCACTTGTTTTGATATTTTGTTATACAATGCCAAGATGTTCAAACATTTGTAAGTGTGGCCTAAAATAACAATTTCGGGGCCACTGTAAGTGCATTTTAGGTACAGTAAGACAGCATCAGTGACTAACCCAAGAAGTTGGAGTTCTTGAGGATGTCAAGCTGGCGGTTAAGCTGATCTGAGTTCAGGCTGAGCTCTTTTGCTTCTCTCTCAAGGGTACTTAACGCATTACTGGCCTCATAGTTACTGTCCTGCACTGCGGTCAGGTCTCCCTCCAGCTGGTTTAGTGTGTCCGTGGTCTCACCAATCTGAGCTCTGGGAGGGGAAAATAGAAAGAGAGCTGATGAATTGACCAAACTGATCACCATCAAGGGTGTAAAAAGTGAGAAAAAAATATTAAATTAAATTTATTTGATTTATTTGAAAGTATGGGTACCATGTCAAAAAAATAAACTCATTTACAAATCAAAGTATTTAACGAAAAGAAAACCTTAAATAGTTTCCAAAATTAATTATAAATTTAGTTTAATAGTACAAAAAGATTTTCTTAGCTATTGATATCAACTGAAGACATTTGCTAATTAATTAAATAATTTAATTTAATCAAATTATTTTCTAACATAATCTAAAGTAACTAAATAATTCAAATGTAAAGTAAAATTAACTATACTTGACAATTGTAGTAAGAAAAAGTATGCATTTCTTAAATGTACAGAATATATAGTCAGACACCTTCAACATTTTCTCACATTATCACAGGTTATTCGCAATAAAATATGACAATAACTCAGAGTTAAACTGTGTCAGAACAAATTCATCTTGATAATGTCAGCCAATCAACCAATCAGCTGTCAGCTGTTAAATTTAAGTACACAATTAGATAATACCAATTTAGGGTCAACCAATTACCAAGAAATGCTTCATTTTGTTCAGTCTGTGGTGTGAAAGGTTTAAAGAAAAAACAATTAAAGTGTCTGAATAATTTTGGTACCATATTTTGATAAATTTTACTGGTAGTCTACTGTATGAAGAATTTTTAGGTATAATATGTCACAGTTTACTTTATTTTGCTATCCTCACTTACATAAATTAACTTTAGTGTCCTGCACCCACTAGTAAAAAAAAAAATATGTCTGGTGTCTGAATAATTGTTGGTTTGACTGTATGTTATAATGACCAGTAAAATACTTACTTTGAAGGTCTAAATTAATTTATTTTCTTTGCTAATTTTCTCTATTATTTTCAATAGCACTCATAAATAATACTAGTAGGTAACTAGTAATATATCCTTTTACTAATTGAGTATCGTTGTGAAGAAATTTCCCCCTGCCCACCAACACCCTCAACTAGTCCTGCAGATCTTTCAAGCAATACAACAGAATTTAGGGTCTGCAAATGTGGTGTATTTCACTCTAACCAAACCGTACCTGAGATCCTCTATCATGCCCATCAGAGTGGTCACAGCTTCTGCGGTGGCATTGCGGGCATTAACAATGTCCCGAGCCTGCGCCAGCATGTCCTCCAACTCTTTAAATTTTCTCTCGAAGGCTCGAGTCAAGCCGGTAGTGTGGAGCTCCTTGGCTCGATCTGTGAGAGCTTTGGTTCTGGTTGCCAGATCCTGAACGATGCGGTCCCAGTCCCCAAAGCACTGGTGGCAAGGCTTGCAATCAGGGAAGGTGCCAGAGAAGCCACGGGCACATTGATCACAGCGAACGCCTGACACTCCCTGCTGGCACACGCAATGACCAGTCACACGGTTGCATTGAGGTGACTCGATGCCACGGGGGTCACAGTCGCATGCTGTGGGAGGAGAAGTAACCAAATCAATCGAATTTTGGAATTGTGAATCAAAAATGACTTGATGATGAAATGTGTTACAATGTGTTCGCATTATAGATGAAATGGATACAGGCCGAATATATCAAATGTTCTGAAAGATCATAGTACCTCGGCATAGTACTCTTGGGTCACCCCAGTGGTTCTCCTGGCAGTCTTTACAGGTCTTTCCTCCAAAGCCAACACGGCACTGGCACTGGCCTATGAACTAGAAGAATTTGGGTTCAAAAAGAGGAATAGCTACATTTAAGACTCAGAAGTCTAGCAACTTGCAAGATAAATATGGTACCATATCGGTAATCAGAGATTGTTTTTCATTTATTGGTATGGTTATTTAATTGCTCATAGTCAACTATCATAACGTTAACACTGTTAAATAATAAAGTAATCTTTGAAATTTTGAAAATGAATATCCATTATTATACTGTTTATTATAATGCTGTGATGCCTCATTTCACTTGTAGCATTAAAAACAATTGAGTTTAGTTCATTTATTTAGACAAAATAGTACAGAAATGTAATATTGTCCATAAATAATTAATTTTCGGTTATCGGCCATAACAGACAATGACCACAGAAGCCTTTGCCAACTGGTTGAGTCGAAGTCGAACTACTGGGCAAACTGTGTCATGTAATTAATATTCATGAGCCTATTTTAATATTATGTTTTTAATACGTTTGTTTGTTTATTTATTTATATAGCACTACTAAAAACAACTGAGGTTGAACCAAAGTGCTTTACATAATATCAGAATAAAAGTAGCAAACAGATATGTGTAAAATACACATATTAACAAATCAAACATAGACACCACATTTATCCCATACAAGTTTAACTGTTGTATGCTGCCAGAACTCGGTGAGATTTTAGCTTTTATATTTTTAATATATTTAATATTATGTAATATAATGTTATTTATACCTGTGATGGCAAAACTCTAGTCTTCAGAAATCATCCTAATATGCAGTTTTGATCAAATATTTCTTATCATCATCAATGTGCTGCTTAATATTATTGTAAAAACAATACTTTTTTTCCAGAATTCTTTGATGAACAGAAAGTTCAAAAGAACAGCATTTATTAGAAACAAACATTTTGTAACAATGTTTTTTTTTGTTTGTAACAAAACGTCTTTACTGTCACTTTTGATCAATTGAATGCGTCCTTGCTGAATTAAAGCATTAAAAAATCCTACTGACCCCAAACTTTTGAACGGTACTGTATGGAAGCCCATTTGCCCTGAGTGTGTGCTGTATTTGTGAGTCGAGGGTACCTCATTACAGGCAGATGTGTAGGCATTGTTAGGGTCACAGCCACAGGGCTCACAGCCCCGCCCACTTGCCAGGTTCCAGTAGTTGGGAGCGCAGTGATCACAGGTTTGTCCAATAACATGAGGCAGACACTGACACTGTCCTGTGGCACGCTGGCACACACAGTCATCTCGAGACTGACACTGACTGCGCTCCGTGCCCAAGAAGTTGCAGGTGCACTCTGGATAGATTAAAGTGTTCATATGTTTATTATTGTTATTAGTGCACTATAATGTAGAATAAGTAATTTGAGACCCAGGTAAACTCACTCCGGCAGTTACGGCGGGAAGCATCTCCATAGTATCCGCTTTTACACACACTGCAGTCGGATCCTTCAGTGTTGTACAGGCACTTGAGACACTGGCCAGTACGCTTGTCACATGCCTCAGGATCCGATAGGTCAATGTTGTTACTGCAACGACAAGGTTGGCACTGCCCACCGGGCTTAGAGGGGTCACCGTAATAACCAGGAGCACATTCTTCACAACGTGGACCTGGTTGAAGAAAGCAGGAGTTTAGTTGCATAGAGTTTTAAACTGTCTTTATAAAGCATCGAAAAAAGAAAACAACTTGAATACACCTTTTTAATGCCGAACTGAATTAAAGATTTATATTTTCTTGAGATTAGCTCTAAAATTGCTCTAAAATCAGTCACAAACTAAAACCACAACAGGAAACTTCATAGTCTTCTTGGCATAAAGTACTTCCAGTTTCATGATGTTTTTTTTTCGTAACCTGTACAATATATATTATAGGATTTCTTAGTACAAAAGTAATGTAAGTAAAATTAGGTTCACATATCTGAAGGAAAATTTGTTAAACCGATAAATTAACTGAAGAACAGTTTTTGGTGGCTTTGTGTTAAAATAACTGTAATCCAAGGGTTTGTATTCAATTATTAAGGAAATTATTAATGAAATGGATATTTAAGGGATGGATGTGCACACATACAAAATCACTCTACTAAGAATACAGTCTAAGAATACATATTAAATAAATCAAGTTATGAAAATGACTCTCCAGGAGATTGTACATTTTAATCTTAATGTCAAATCATAATATACTCAGCTGTCTGAATACTACTGTAATAATCTCCTGTAGAGTGATGAGGTACAAAGCATCAGAGTGAAAATTATTATAAAAAAAAAAGAAGATCTGAAACACTTTGACGCTCATTTAGCTTAGCTGTAATATTAATACTGTCTAAACAGGATGCCCTGATTCATGTATATTTATTCACTCTGTTGCTATGCTCAAATTTCTTTGCAGCCAAGTGCTACGTAGAGACACACGCCTGCTTCTCTGGCTCAAAAGCTGGCAAAGCTTTTAAAAATTATAAAAAAAAAAAAAAATACTGTAATTTTATTTATTTTGTATTGCTACAAAAAATTTACCAGTGAATTTAAATTATCCATCCGTACAAACTGATTCATTGAACTGAGCTGGACTTTCCAATGCTTAATATGAGAAAAAGAAGATTTTAGATTAGCGTTTATTTAATACTATTTAATTTAGATCAACTGTAAAGCTAAGCACTGGGAAAACTACCAGTAGCCACATTTAGTTAGTTACTCCCCAACACTGCTCAGTCACAAATGCTTAAACTGGGTCGAGCAGGTCAAACTGCACTTGGTGCAGTTTCACAGGGTTCTGCAAATGAACATGCAAGGTGTGAAGTGCTTGAGCCATGCTCTAGAGAGGGACGGGAGGGGTGATGGAGCTCCATGGTTACTCACGCTTGAGGATTGCCCCTGCAGAGCGCTTTACAATCCCTGTGTCCAGTTGAGGGGGGACAGGAGATAACACACATGATCACTGTAGGTCTGATCAGACTGACAGTGGCCTCTGATTATGACATTTTCTGCATCCTATCCAGATGCAGATGGACTCAGGGTGTTAAATGGCAAAATAAAGCCCTGTTCAAGCACTTATTAATTTGGGAAGTGATAAAAGAACTACATTCTCCTGTTGCATGTATGCAAGAGATGCAACTGCACATGACCCAGACCTCGTCTTTATTCATTTGATTCCATCCATCTCTGGAAAGAAAGGTTAAAAATACCTGTGTAACCCTGGTTACAGTTGCAGACCACCTTTTGGTTGCGGTTGTCTTGATAACATGAGGCGGCAAAGTGACGTCCGCTGTTGGGGCCTTCAGGACAGGGGCATGGTCGACACTGATTCCCTAAACCAATGGCCGGGTTTCCAAAGTAACCATTAGCACACCTGTAACAGGAGGGATTTATTACATTAGCTTGGGCAGAGAAACATTCAAGAAAAATTAACCCTTTATATTTTGTGCCTGAAAGCTTTGAAAAACCCTGCTGTTCTCAAGTATTTAAGTGTCCTTTAATGTGAGCAATTATCAGATCAACCATACATCTTAAAACGTCAAAAATGCCTTCTTTATTACTTGTACCTTTCACATTGGTCCCCTGCTGTATTGCTTCTGCAGTTGAGACAGGCTCCAGTCCTCTGTTGGCACTCGTCAGCATGGCCGTTACACTGGCAAGACTTGCAGTTCGGGAAGCCCCAGTGTCCACCCTGACAACCGTCACAGCGCTGACCAAATGCACCAGGCCGGCATGGACACTGTCCTGTGTACTGGTCACAGAAACGGCTCTGAGAGCCCTCCAAACTACATTCACAAACTAAAGAAAAATTTATGAATTAATTAATTGAAGTAAGAAAGAACAAACGAACAAACAAACAAAAAGAAAAGAAAAAAAAGAAAGAAAGAAAAATGAAACAATTGGAAAGCAAGAAAAAAGATAAAACAAACAGCAACAACAACAACAAAAAACAAAGAATAAAAATTAAAAAGAGAAAAAGCAAACAAACAAAAACAAATAAATAAAAAGAATGAAACGAATAAAACAAACACAAAACAAGCAGCAACAACAAAAGCAAAAGAAATAAAAACAATAAACACAAACAAAAAGAAAGAAACAACAACAAATAAACAAAACAGCTATAAGAAAAACAAAAGAAAAACATAAACAAACAAAATAAATAAAAACACATAAAAAGAAAGAAACAAAGCAAGAAACAAAAAGCAACAACAAAAACAAAAGGAAAACAAACAAAAAACTAAATAAGAAAACTACAAAAGCAAAAAAAAACAGCAATAGAAAGAAAAACAAATACAAATATAAAAGAAAGAAGTAAAGAAAACAATTTTTGTACACTACTGTTTAAATGTTTAAGATCAGTATTTTTTTTTTAATGTTTTTAAAAGAAGTCTCTTTTGCCCGCCAAGGCTGCATTTATTTGATCCAAAATACAGCAAAAACCGTAATATAAAAAAAAAAATTACACAATGTTTTCAATATTGATAATAATAAGAAATGTTTCTTGAGCATCAAATCAACATATTAGAATGTGACACTGAAGACTGGAGTAATGATGCTGAAAATTCAGCTTTGCCATTCAAGGAATAAATTGCATTTTAAAATGTATTCAAATAGGAAACGTTTATTTTAAATAAACTATTTCTATAAAAAAACTATATTATAATATGTTCTATAAAATAATATATTCACAATAATACTGTTTTTGCTTTATTTTGGATCAAATAAATGCATTCTTGGTGAGCAGAAGAGACTTCTTTTAATTACATTAAAAATCTTACCAATCTAAAACCTTTGAACAGTAGTGTACCAGAGCAGGGAAAAAGATTTTAGAATATGTCTCTTACGTTTGCACCCAGAAGGGCCAAAGCCATAAGCCCCCGGTGCACATTTATCACAGCGCCGGCCTGATATGTTGGGCCTGCAGCGGCACTGACCCCCACGGACTTCACACTCCGAGCTGAGGGAACCCTGAGGATCGCACTGACAAGCTGCGGAAGAAATTTACTTGTCTTAATAAAAAAAAAAAAACAATATTCCCATCTCAACCCCTCACTTCACTGTTGACACTCACGCAGTGCGCCGTCGTTAATGAGGGCAGACATGCTGGTGATGAGTTTAGCACACACTTCACTCATCTGTGGGCGGGACACACTCTTGGCAGTCTCGTGGCAGCGGTAACGCTCATAGCTCTGCTTCCGTGCAACAGAGGCTGGGTCTCCCGCGGTAAACATCTCTAGGGAAGAGTAATGAGGGAGAAGGGCAATCTAGGGAGGTGAGGGGACGAAAGGAACAAGTCAAAATGAGACAGAACATGAAGAAGACCTGATAAAAGTTGAATAAAATCACAGATTTATGCTTACAGAGTCAACAAGTACAAAGGCATTAGTGGAGGCAAGGATGCTGTTCCTGTCAGCGTAACGGATGAACTCCACTCGCAGTTTGTAACTCACTTCTCTCTCCAAACACACCGGCTGAGGCAGAACCACAAACCTGCAGCAGTACAGCAGAAATATTATAAGCAAAAATTACTTTCTGAGAAGATTCTGGTATACAGAAGTGAAGGAAAACATGAGCCTACTTGAAAAAAAAATGAAAATGCTGTCATAATTTTCTCACCCTCATGTCGCCATACCATTATGACTTTTTGGAACAAAAAATAATATATTTTGAAAAATGTCTCAATGAAAGTCCTATGCTGTTTTGAACCCCATTGACTTTCATTATATGGACAAAAACAGTTGAAACATACTTTAACATTTCTCTTGTGGGTGGGTAAATAATGACAAAATGTTCTTTTTTTTTGTGAACTGTCCCTTTAAACATTCATACATGTGTTCCACAGACCTGGCACCAGAGGGGAGCGATACGGTTAGCAGATCATCTGCAGGGATGGTGTTTCCACATGGACTGCTGGTAGGTATGGGGCCTGGTCTAATCACCATCACACGGACCTCCTCCCAGTCCCGTGGCATCTTTAAAAACACATATAAGTATACCTATAACAGACTTCTTATGCCTATGAAGCCAATGAGGGGACATGTAATGTCTAAGTGTACTGTTTACCTGAAGCTCATAGCGAATGAGGATGTCATATTCCATAGAATATGGAATGTTATTAATGGCGAACTCCAGCGTACCACCTTCAGGAGAGCGTGCAAACCCAGTGCCTGTCCACAAGGCGGGGCGGCCCGGCTGGTACTCTCTCTCCTCAAAAGCAGAGCCCTATCAAATATAAAATGTTAAATATAATCTTTAGAAAATCTCAAAGTGAACATTTATTTTTCATACTGTACATTATAATGTTAGGAGTCACTCTGATTTTAGTTTTAGTGCTTTATGTTTAATTTATTTAGACAAAATAGTGGGGAATTATTATTTATTTATATTTATATTTTTTTTATATTTTTATAATATTTTAAACTTTTATATTAAATGAATATTGATATCGGACAGAATTTTTATGTAAGCACTATTTGATCGTAATATCTTCAGAAAATATCTATATTATTTTCCTTTAGCCACTTGGCATGCACCTTTATTGTTTGACTCAAAATATTTGTTCTGTTGCTTGAGTATCAGACCAGGTTAATGTGGTTAAAAACAAACCATCTTGAGAGACGTTTTTTCCCAGTTCTGTACTTACTTGACCCAGTTTGGCATTTTCAGCCTCATAGATGTAGTGGTCGAGGGCCATGAAGAAATACCCAGACTCCACCTGGCTACATTGCCGTCCAATCATGTGACTCCGGCAGTGACACTGCCCTGTTTCCATTGAGCACCTGAATGACACAAAGTACATCATTATTATGTCAATTAAATGTTATATTATTTATTTTAAAACTGCCAAAAGGCTGATTCCTCATAAACTGAACAATACTGACTGGTTGTCTCTAGCTCCACCCACATCACAGTCACACCCTCTGCAGCCAGTGGCATCATGACTCAGGGCCCAGTGCTCAGGCTGTAGGAGAAGCACAAAAAACACACACACAGGTGTGATGTATTCTAATAAAAACAATAATATGACATTTAATATTCTGATTGTTGACTACAGGTACAATAAAAAAACACTGTGACAGAAGCATGGTATGCTGATGGAACGGCGTGATACTTTGATACCATGCCGTGGTAAAAAAATTACCATATCCAAACACCATTTTAAAAATAGTAAAGAATTACCATGGTACATATCCATAAAATGATATGACATCACTCTAATACTAAAGGCATTTATTGCTGGTCTAATTTCAGGATACAGTTCTTCCTTTCATTCCATTTTAAGCCGTGTGTAAACCTACACTACACCATCTGCCATAAGCCCCTGGGCTAAATGCAGACATTGTTGAGCAAACATTCTCAGTTCATGTTCCCACCCAGTAGAGAAGATACAAGGCACCAGTAAAAGCATGCAGTGCTTACTGGTGAATGATAACACAAATGTTCTCAGAGAGGTGTATGGGGAATAATAAACTACTAAAAAGGCAAGCTTGTTTTTCAGCTCTACTTACCAGACATTGGTTGCAGATGTGTCCAGTGACCAGGCGTTTACAGAAGCAGTCTCCACTAACAGGGTCACACTGGGAGCTACCGGACAATGTACCCCTAGGGTCACATTTGCATGCTAATGCAGAGCAGTGAGAGAAGGAGAATGATTGTGAATCAAGAGTAAAATATACCAGAAAAATGCTAAAAGTGCTGAGGCATTTAATTCCTTTCTAACTTTGATTGAAAAAAATGCTCTGAAATGTCAAAGGAAAATATACTAGGGTTCAAACATTTGGGTCAGTAAGATTTGTTTTAAAGAAATTAATACTTTTAAAAAACAAGGATGCATTAAATTGATCAAAAGTGAAGAATATTTCTATCTCTAAAAAATGCTGCTCTTTTGAACTTTCTATTCATCCTGGAGAAAAATGTATTACGGTTACTACAAAAATATTAAGCAGCACAACTGTTTTCAACATTGATAATAATAAGAAATGTTAATAAAGCAGCATATTCGAATGACATGGGACACTAAATACTGGAGAAATGACTGGTGAAAATGTAGCTTTGCATCACAGGAATAAATTACATTTTAAAATATATTTACAATACAAAACAGTTATTTTAAATAGTACAAATATTTCTCAGTATATAACAATTTTTACTGTATTTTTGATCAAAAAAATGCAGCCTTGGCGAACATAATAGACTTTTTCAAAAACATTACATTTTGTACAGTATAGTGTTGTTATATTGGCTATATATGATATTGGATATTTAGTTGTTCATGTTCATTAAATTAAAGTTTATCTTTAAGACACAAATAATTTAATAACACTATTAAATGTAATCTTTAGCAAATCTCAAAATGTATTTACAGTTTTCATACTGTATAATTTTGTGATGTATAAAGTCACTTGTAGCAGTTCAAATGACTGATTTTTCGTTTTTTGTGTTTTATTTTTCGTTTATTTAGACAAAACATTTTTAATATCAGCCATGTATGAAATATAATTATCAGCTGATTGGCATTGGCTTGTACTTACGTTGGCAGCCACGAGGGTCACTAGCACTTAGCCCAAAGAAACCAGACTTGCATTTATCACAGCGCGGGCCTTCAACGTTGTCTTTACAACGACACTGCCCAGCAATCATACGTGAAGAGGGGTCATCATGCCCGTCACAAATGCCACCGTTCAGAGAACCATCTGGGTCACAGTCGCAGGCTGCCAAAGAGAATAGAAATAAGCAATCGTACAGAGTATACTGCATAGACGTATATGATTAGCATTTATCTCACACTTACCTACGCAGACCCCAGGGTCTCTGATGTCTCTAGTTGGATCCTGATAGTAAAAAGGTTTACAGGTCTCACAGTTGCGGCCCATGGTGTTGTGGAGACAGTTATCACACACGCCTCCACTGACGTTCCCCGTAGCCAGATACACCGCCATGTCAAAATGACACTTGTTGGAGTGACTGTTACAGTTGCATTCTTGGAAAAAGAAGAAAGTGTGAACTGTGGTATCAGAAATCTATGTCTGAGCATATTATTATGGTTATTGATAATTACTCTTGCAGGCGTTAGTGTTTCGGCCCTCAGCTGGTTTCCAGGGCAGGTCATTATAGAAGTCATCACACTTTTCACAGTTCAGTCCATTTGTGTTGTGTTTGCACACACACCTCCCGTGTACCTAGAGATGGAAATGCCAAAACTTCACCTCATCTTGTGTATTAACCTCTCTGGCAACTTAATGTTTGTCTCTTGTTACAATAAGCCGATAATTTTTTTGTCATATTATGACAAAACTAAATAGTTTTTAGTTACTTGCTGTAGCTAGATGTACATGCTCATTTGGCCTATTTTTACAGTTTGACTATCTTTGCTATCATCTAACACTCACTTACAGGGTTACGTCAGTGATTTAGCATTAAGCTTTGTATTTAAACTGGGTCATTTATGCAGTAGAAATGTGAAATTATTTTTGAATTTGGTGCCTTCTAGACTGAGAAAAGACAGAAAATGTATTTTTGTCTCATGTGGATGAAAGACAACAACTCCCAGAATGCACTTGCTTCGCTGCCCTACGAGGCCACTTCATACACCGTCGTTTTGATCTTCATAGTTATACAATCATTTCGTTCAGTTAGAGAATAAACACTACAATTAAAAACTGATCGTGTCTTTTCACTAAAGTATGAGTGAGCCAAACAAAAGTCACGGCACAGACGCAGCAGTGTCAGATTTCATTCATCACGAAGAGCTGAGCTGAGGTAACTTTAAGCGCCAGTCTGGCACGTTTTCAGATCGCATATGGAAGCTAAACTATCACAGGAATTCATTGAAAAGTTGAAACACTCACTTTACTCTGCACCGCGCTCCGTTGTCTGTGCAGCCATCTGTGTCTTACATTCTGTGAGTGAGATCTATCCCCTATGGCCAGGTTGATAGCACGCGGAACAGCTCCATCTAGTGACTGTAGTCTTTAGCCTCTGGCCAAAAAATCCTTAGATGACGCAAAATGACGATATTTGCATCATCGGAGGATTTTTTCCAGAAATAAAATGCAGAATTTTCTCGTCTCAGGGGGATATGAGGGGGGAAAGTACCATAATTTTAATATACTACCGGGTTTCTACTGATACAAAGCCTAATGCTAAATCACTGAAGTTAACCTTTAAAAGATTAGTTCACTTCAAAATGAAAATTTCCTGATATTTTACTCACCCCCCACCCCCCATCCAAGATGTTCATGTCTTTCTTTCTTCAGTCGAAAAGAAAAAAAAATTTTGTTGAGAAAAACATTTCAGGATTTTTCTCCACATCATAAAAAAAACAAGCAATTTAGGTTAAAAAGTATATACATTTAAAAAAAAAATTTTTTAAATGACCAATCGTTTCGCTAGATAAGACCCTATTCCTCGTCTGAGATCGTGCAGAGCCTCTGAAGCCACTCGAAGCCCTTTGTGGAATGTTTTCCTCAAAAAACGTAATTTCTTTTCGACTGAAGAAAGAAAGACATGAATATCTTGGATGAGATGGGGGTGAGTAAAATATTTAAAAAAAAATATTTTGAAGTGAACTAATCCTTTAAGTGAGTGTTAGATGATAGCAAAGATAGTCTAACTGTAAAAATAGGCAAAATGAGCATGTACATTTAGCTACAGTTTGATAACTCACCATGCCCTCAATGTCATCCCTGATGCCGTCAATAGGAGCACACTCGGAGGCGTGGCCATAGCAGAAACAGTTGCCTCTGACAACCAGCTCATACATGGCATAGTAGTATTTCTCTTTGATCTCTGGCCGTGAGTCCAGCAGATTATCACCCAGAGTGTGCAGCTCGGTGAAGTTCAGACGGAGGTTAGTGATCTTCAGCTGGTCTGCAATATGAAGACATTGGTGTTAGTGGAGGACAGAGGCCTATAAACCAAGAAGAAAGATACAAAGGCCATTTTTTGATGTGAGAATGGATGAAAAACACTGTTCACACCAAGGACGATAACTATAAAGATATAGTTCTAAAAAATGTTCTCAAATTAAAGAATTCACATTGAAAAACATTGAGAGCCAATCAGAATCTATCCTGCTTTACGAGCTCAAGCATTTAAAGAGGCAGACAAGTACGCGCCAAGCCTGCAGCACTCCTGTCAGAAACTGAAGCTTCCGCGCCTCGATCGCCCCCCGGTGGCCGGTCCCAGTATAGCTCCTAAACCCCACCCCTCCATGTATTAGAATGGACGCGAGACACACTAAACAATTCAATTACACTTCAAATAATTGTTTCCTAAAGATGGTTTCTGTCATTTTAGGCCGTTTTTATTATGATGATTTCATTTCAAGTGTTCGTTTTTTAAATAAGTTTAGTTTTAGTGAGTTATGTGATGCTATAAAAACGGGGGGGTGTGACGTCATGATTGACAGCTTAGATTGATGGCTTCTCTGAGTGAAGTTGTCACTGAGGCACTAACGGACTTTTTTTTTTTTTTTTGGGAGGAGATTGGAGCTTTAGCTTTAATTTCTACATTTCTATAACTGTTTATTTCACACCAACATAATGAATTGTTCTGCATCTGTGAGAGTGTGGGCGGGCTTTTGATAATCGCTTCAACTCTGGTCAGCAGAAGTCAATGAAGTCGCGTCGTCCATATTTTTTACGGTCTATGGTACGCGCATAGAATAAACAGAACGATATTGTCCGCTGGTGTGGATGCTAATATAGTTCCCTTTCGAGGGAACTCGCACTGCGTCGGAACGACGAATTTGAGGACGCTCCCTTAGCAGCAGTGTGTCTGAAGTATGAATTAAACTATTCCAATCCTGATTGGTGTTGCGTCATGACGTAGTATGTGACGGCATACCCGGAAGCTACATAAGGGGGGCCGGCGCATAGTAACGGCAGTTATCGGCTCTTCAGCATAGTGCTCTGTGTATCAAACTGTCTGTCTATTTGGTGTTGTTTGTCACAAAAAAATATATATATATAAAAGTGAAAAGTATGGCGACTCCGGACGGGCAATACTAGTGTTGTGTGCACCAGTGTCCCCGTTATATGTCGGGCACGGACACACATATGCTTTGTGTACAGTGCCTGGGTGTGCAGCACGCTAGGGCGGCTTTCGAGGATTGTGATAAGCTGCCACTATGGGTGCTTCGCTCGCAGCTGGCCGTGTTCGATGAGGCCGGCCAGCCTCGTGAGCCCCGTGGATCGTTCCCGCATCCGCCGAGGCGGTGCGGCGATGCCGGTCATGGCTCACAGATGGACGTGTCAGCGAGACTTGGGACTGCTAAGGCATCTTCCCAGTCTTTGTCTGACAGTTCAGATGTTCTCCCTCCCCGTGTGGAAGCCCGCGCTGCGGTTTTTTCCCCCGGGGCGGAGGACCCGATGCTTGAGCGGTCTGATTCTGAGGAATTAGACATGCTCCGCATCGAGGCAGTTGAAGTTATAGCTAGAGCTCGCCACTTCTTAATGCAAGTTTCAATCTCACGTTGCCGAGGCAGCGCGCAGGTTACGGGTCTGCAATTAAAGTGACACACGCGATCGTGTGCATGTGATACTGGTTTGGTGCGAGGCATGCAGTCAGCTCCTGAGGGTGCTGGCTGTTTTCATTGAGAAATATCTCGATGCGTACAGCAGTCCGCCTTTCAGGTGTCTCAGCCTCGCGCTTGTTGATGACTTTCTTCTCGAGGGAGGAAAGCCAATTGTATTATAACTGCTCGAATTTCGCGCTGCTGAGGCAACGTGTAGATTGCGAGACCGTATATTTATTAAATCAGTATCGTCTGGTGATTAGGGCTGCCTTTAGTTAACTGAGGAATTCAAATGGAATATTATCTGACTTTGAGGAGTTAGATATATTTATTCAGCCTATTCAGACCATGTTTCAAAAACTGGTTGGGTGTTTATGGCTGCATTTAATTCTGAGGAATTAAGATGAAATATTATCTGGCTTTGAGGAGTTAGATATTTTTATCAGCCTATCATTCAGACCAGGTTGTACGTGTTGGGTGATTATGGTAGCATTTAATTCTGAATTAAATGGCATTTTGTCTGACTTTGATAAGTTAGATATTTTAAATCGTCCTGTCATCCAAAGTGTGTCACTTGTCTGAATTTTCATCTAAGAGTGGGAGCATAACCTGCATGGGCAGTTCCTGAGGGGGCTGCTTTCATGCATTGTGAGGTTTTCTCCTCCTTGGAGCCCTCAGGAAGTTGATGTTGTTCTCGCCGCCTTGTGGCCTGCGGGACACATCAGTTTCAAGCAATTGCTAATCGCAGTGTCCGCCCTAGCTTTGCGGCTCTGTTGAGCTGCTCCCTAAGATGAGGCCCCTGCTGGCCAGCCCCCTCTCCCGGGAAGGAGTGATCGAGGTCATCTCCCCTGTGGAGCTTTTGGCAATCGATGTTGTGCTCCCGCCGTCTAGTACGCTTCGGGCCACGTCGATTTCCTGCCAACGCACGCTGCTCCATCCGCCTCTAGAAAGACCTGCGGCTAGCAGCGAACGCGTCCGCACACTGACAATCATTCTTGACTGCTCCCTGCCGGTCAGCCGCTTCAGGGGGTTGTGAATGAGGCTCAGTGGACACCCGAGGCCAGCCTCGAGAGGCTGGTTTACCGTGGCAAATTATCTCGGCGCATGGTTATGCCTCCGAATATATCAGCGTGGGGCCTGCGACTGTAGAAAAGGGGATACAGACTGCAGTTCGGTTACCTTCCCCCGAAGTTCAGTGGGGTGGTCTGGACGGCAGTGATCCCTGGGCAGGTTCGGGTAATGGAACAGGAAGTTCACTCCCTGTTGGTAAGGAGGCCACAGAATGTGCTCCTCTGCCAGACAGGGAGTCCGGGTTCTACAGCCGGTACTTCATAGTTCCTAAGAAGGATGGCGAGTTGCGTCCAACTTTAGATCTGAGGTACTTGAATCGCTCTCTGAGGAGAATCAGATTCAAGATGCTTACAATTCCTCCGTTGTGATTAAGATCCAGTCTGAGGACTGGTCTGTCACTATGGGTCTAAAGAGGACGCATACTTCCCTGTATCCATCCTTCTGTGTCACAGGAAGTTCCTGATGTTCGCTTTTGGGGGCAAAGCGTACCAATATCGGGTTCTTCCATACGGCCTAGCCCTTTCCCCTCGCAAAGTAAAGTGGTAGCAGCAGTTCGGCATTGAGGTGTGGTCATTGGCTGCTCTCAGTGCTTGGGGTTGAGACTCTACACGCAGTAGCGTGTTGACGCCTTCTCCGAGAACTGTGTTCCTGGGAGTCGTATGGGATTCTCTACGTTGTAGGCACAATTGTCTCCCGCACGTATCGAGTCCATACGGGCGGTGGTCTCTAAAATGAAGCTAGGCCACAGCATCACTGTGAAGCAGTTTTAAGGACTGCTGGGGCTCATTGCGGCTGCGTCTAACAGAATATCTCTTGGCCTGCTGCACGAGACCCTTACAGTGGTGTCTGGGAATCAGGAGGTTTTCCTCGAGGGGAAAACCATTCTGTATGATCAGGGTAACGCGCAGATGCCTTCGTTCCCTCGTCATATGGAAGAGACCTTGGTTCCTGTCCCGGGGGCCAGTGCTGGGAGCATCATGTTGGCCGGGAAATGCTGGCAGTCTACAGAGCTCTGAGGAGCTTTTTTCCCGGACCTCCATGGCCGCCATGTCCTGGTACGAACAGACCCTCCTGTGGTCCCTGGAGAAACTGTCGTCTCTCAGAGCGATGTATGTCCCCAGGGATCAAAACCAGGGAGCAGACATCCTGTCAAGGCAGGGGCTGAGGCCCGGGGAGTGGCGACTCCACCCAGAGGTGGTGGAGGCCATGTGCGAGAGATTCGGCCCAGTGGAAGTGGATCTGTTCGCGTCTCGAGAGACATCCCACTGTCCACTGTGGTTTTCTCTCAGTGATGCAGACGTGGCCGAGGCTGCGTCGGTATGCATATCCCCGATCACTCTGCTCCCGGGAGTCTTGGAGCGGGTCAGCCGAGAAGGGATCAGCCTACTCTTAGTAGCACCTTACTGGCCGACCCGGGTATGGTCAGGGATCTGCTGTCTGAGGCACGGGGCACAATATTTCACCCCTGCCCAGAGTTTTGGGACCTCTGGGTCTGGCCCCTGAGGGGGCCCGGTACCTAGAGGCTGGATTGTCAGCAGATGTTATCGAGACCTTGCTCTGCTCCAGGGCTCCTTCCACCAGGAGGTTGTACAGCCCGAAGTGGAACTTGTTTCCACTTAGTGTAGAGAGCGTGAGGTGGACCCAGTTAACTGCCCAGTGGCTTCAGTGCTGGAGTTCCTCCAAAATAGCTTCTCTGCAGGTCTTACCCCTTCCACACTCAGAGTGTACGTTGCTGCCATTGGGCTTTCCACTCTCCTGTGAGTGATGGGCCTTTAGGTAGGCACCATCTGGTTGTACGGTTCCACTGTGGGGCTCGGGGGATGAGGCCTGCGGCTCGTTCCAGAGTTCCAACCTGGGATCTGCCAGTGGTTCTTGAAGGGTTGGCTGAGGCCCCCTTTGAGCTGCTGGAGTCGGCTGAGCCAAAGAACCTGACCCTTAAGGTGGCTTTTCTCTTTGCTATCACTTCTCTGAGGAGAGTGGGGGACCTCATGGCCTTTGCGGTACCGCTGACTTGCCTGGAGTTTGCCCCTGGCGGAGTTAAGGCCATCTTAAATCCTAGGGCGGGCTACGTGCCCAAGGTACCATCTAGTGTGGTCAGGCCTTTGGTTCTTCAGGCATTCCATCCTCCGCCTCACGCGATGGCGGAAGAAGGGAGACTTCACCTGCTCTGCCCGGTCAGAGCTTTAAGAATATATTTGGAGAAGTCTGCTCAGTGGAGGAAAGAGGAACAGTTATTAGTGTGCTTGGTTCACCCAAGAAAGGGCTGCCTGCATCTACGCAGACAATCAGTAACTTGATTGTCCAGGCAATCGCCACGGCCTATCAGGTGCGCAATTTGCCTTCACCTATGGCCGTGAGGGCTCACTCCACCAGAGGCATGGCCTCTTCGGTGGCCCTCCTTTCGGGAGTCCCTATGCAGGAAATCTGCGAGGCGGCTGGGTGGGCTACCCCACACACATTTATAAGGTTCTACAGCTTGCACCTCCGTGCGACGCCTGGCGCTAGGGTGCTTCAGTCCTAGTTGTGCCCGGTCTCCGGCTTCACACTAGGGCAGGCGCTACCCTCGGTATGCTAGTGGGTACCATAGTGGGTACTCGTTCCCCAAATTTGTCGTTCCGACGCAGTGCGAGTTCCCTCAAAAGGGAACGGCTCGGGTTATGTATATAACCCTTGTTCCCTGAGAAAGGGAACGAGCACTGCGTCTTGTCGCCACACCTTGGCACGCCTGGAGCGCATGCTTCATCGCGATAATTGCCGTTACTATGCGCCGGCCACCCTTATGTAGCTTCCGGGTATGCCGTCACATACTACGTCATGACGCAACACCAATCAGGATTGGAATAGTTTAATTCATACTTCAGACACGCTGTTGCTAAGGGAGCGTCCCCAAATTCGTCGTTCCGACGCAGTGCTCGTTCCCTTTCTCAGGGAACAAGGGTTATATACATAACCCGAGCCGTTATCTTTATAGTTATCATTCTTGGTGTGAACAGGCCTTAAAAGCCTATATTAGCAGGTGTACACTACCATTCAAAAGTTTGGGGTCAGTAAGATTTGTTTTGGAAGAAATTATTATTAATTTATTCAGCAGAAATTCCTTAAATTGGTCAAAAGTTATTTAAACATTTATAAGGTTACAAAATATTTATATTTCAAATAAATGAACAGTAGTGTATTAACTGTCTACACATAAAACTGTCAGAAAATACATTCTTAAAATGTCATGTAGTCTTGAACAGATCTGACCCTGTCTAATAAAAGTATCAAACTATGTATTTTTGTTACAGCAAATGCACAGACAGTGCTTATATTTTCAGGTTATGATGCCAAAATTATGTTGTGATGTTGAGAAAACTCAAAATCGCAACAAAATGTCTGGTCATAAATCACACCAAATGATCATCAAGCATACAATCACGACCACCCAATTATGAGAACACTCTCCAAAGGCCTGTAAAAAAATCCCTAAACTCTGTTAACCAATTACCTCTGACCCCTTCTCCCCTGAGCCAATGGCCTGCTCCTCAGTTAGAGGTCACAGTCAGCTAAGCATGGAGGCCTTCAGCAAGAGTGTGGCGGATAGAATGCTGTTACGCTTCACAGACACTCAATGAAGTGGGACTTGTGTGATTTATAAGGAAAAGAGTTGGGAGGGGAAATAATGGAGTTCTAGTCATGCGTGTTTGTGTGAGGGGCACATATCCCAACATCAGAGAATGCAGCCTCTCAATACATGCTGTTTGTTCCAGTCATGCTCTAGATGTTCAGTATAACAGAAAGTAAGAGCCACACAGAGCGTGTGAGATCAATTTATACACACTCACACAGTACATGACTTAGAACTCACAGCTGTATAGGCAGACTGATCTCATGAAATGGCGTATGCATGACACGCCAATTCGCTATGCCATTTTGGTGTGCTATCAAGACGCATAATCGCTTTTTAGCGTGTTTATCAATGCCGTTTCATTCTATCCCCCTAAACCTACCCATCACTCACACACACACACACACACACACACACACACACACACACACACACACACACACACACACACACACACACACACACACACACACACACACACACTGCCCCTAAACCTACCAATCACTAGAAACATTCTGCATTTTTTCATTTTCAAAAAACAATTTAGTATGTTTATAAATCCATTTACATTCACGCGGAATCACACGGCGTAGACATACACGCAGAGATGATGGTTCGTTTCGGCGTACACATACACGCGTAATCACACGGCTAGACATACACGCGGATAGCTCAAAATGCATACAGATAACACGCCATTTGGCTTTAGAAAGTGGCGTGTATGTTTACGCAAAGTCATGATGTCATGTTGGTATAGGAATATTACACTGACCAGCTGATCAGTTAATTCTACTACTACACACTGTGATGGTACGCAGCTTAAATACACTTGCGCTAGGCCAATGAGGTCATCCAATATTATTTGACCATCCAACAAAAAACTTTCATTTCAGGTTATTTCATCTTGTCATGATCCCAGCCTGTGTTCCCTTGTCTCGTGTTGGACTCTTATCTTGAAGTGTTTTTCTGTTCCTATTGTTTCTGTGTTCTCTTTCTGTTTTTAGTTCCTGTTTGCTCTGTCTTCTTAGGCTGAATCCGAAATCGGCCCCTAAACCCTCGATCGCTATTCCCCACTTTAGTCCACTAATACAGTTCACTTGAAGGAGTGAATGAAAACAAGTGAGCGAATTCGGACAGCCGCTGTGTGTACATCGGCTGTACACTCGTTATTGCAGTGCAATGTGGGATAGAATGAGTGCACTCAATAACTTCCACTATGGTTTCGGACACCACTACAAATGGCTGTACTCTCAAATAGTGCCCTATTTAAGGGTATAGGGGGCGATTTCGGATTCAGCCTTTGTTTTTCTATAGTTACCCTTGTTTGTCACCATAGCAACCCTAGTTAGTTTCCATTAAAATGTATCACCTTCATCTGTCCTGTGTTAGCCCCTTGTTATCATCATCTGTATTTAAACCCCAGTGTTTTCCCATGTTCTTGGGGAATCCCTGCATTGCATATAAATATGAAATTACGTGAATTTGTACATTTTAATGTGTTTGAAAGACAAAAGCCTTTCAAAGACCATGATATAAATTTAAATGACTCACTGAGTGATAATTCAAATAATAATTAATGGGTTCATCAGGAGCATGAGCAAATGTTTTCAGTGCTAGTCACATGACTAGTGGCTTGTCTTTGTGTCCAATTCCACAAACCTTGAAGACCTTCTGAACGTATATATGCACTAACATTAGGCTTTTATAGACGGTTTCAACGGCAACAACATAAACAAACATTACTGTGCATGCACGCTTTTGTGGCCCAAACTTAACTTCCGGTAGGCGTCCGCAAAGAATCAATAACAACAGAGGCTGCGTTACCTTTCTTATGAGCTATCATCTTTCATTTTAATTGGGCAGCATTATCTTAATTTACATGTTTTTATTGTTTCAGCATGTTTATTATAAATAATCTCCCATTTCTGTCTGGAATATAGAGTGGGGGAAACGCCCCCCTTAAAGGGTTAGTTCACCCAAAAATGTAAATTCATACATTAATTACTCACCCTCACGTCAACCCGTAAGACCGTAGAGAAGAAGAAAATATCTTAAGTTAAGTTCCGAAGATGAACGAAGGTCGTACAGATTTGGAACGACATGAGGGAGAGTAATAATGACAGAATTAACATTTTGGGATGAACTAATAACCCTTTAAGGACCATGTAATGCCGTTTTCTGTACTATAAATGCTTGCGCGCTCGACTTCAATCATGCAATGCATCGGAATGACATGTTTCTTTGTTTCATAACATAAGATTAATGTTGGGAAAGTTTACTTGTAGATAAAGTAGGCCTACCCTATTTGAGATTGATTGTATATGAATGCATCACAAAAAATCCTGTGCTCTATGGGCACTGCCATTAATAGAGGACAAAGCGAAAGTTGTTTTGCACTCCGTGATAAAGGTGCGTCCGATGAAACCGTCTATAGAAAGGAAAATGTTAAAAGATTTTTTTAAGTAGTAGGAAGAATCAATGAATTATGAATAATGTGAAAATAACGTGTAATCATGTAGTCAATAAAGAAGTAACTGTAGTCTGATTATGAGTATTTTAAAACATAATATAATTCTATTCTACAAGTACCTAATTTTTGGAATCTGACTACATAATCCAGATTACATCACTACCCAGCACTGAACATTATGTAACATATACATTTATTTTTAAAAATGTATATAAAGTAGACACCAATTAAATACTATTAAATAACACCTACAACAAATGCTATTTGACATAGAGGAAATCAAGCTTAAAAAGATTTGGCTGTTACCAGGGTAAAGCTAAGACCTGTCCATGAGACATACTGCACTTCTCTGTTATAAGAAGGAATAGGTTGTTCATGTTTTTCATGGGAAATGACAGTGAAAGTGTAGGAACAACAACCTGAGGGGAGAAATCAGCTGCTATTTCCATTTTACATTCATTCTGTTTAGATCCCTCCATCTGACATTTAATAAAGAGGTAGCATGGACAACAGCAAACCAGAAACTGAAGTTAAATACATGTGAATTGGCCTGGCATAGACAACATATCAAAACCATGCAGTGCAAAAAGCTGCATCTTAAGCCTGGGACACACCAAGCCGGCTTCAAAGAACTAGCAGCGACGGAAACTGTGCGCTTGAACCAAAAATCTGCGCTTGAATATACAAGATATAAGCAGATATACAAAACATAAAACTAAAGCAGTGCTTGCTTACCATTTTGAATATCAGTTATGTGGACAACTTTCTTCATTTTAAGCAGCTCATGTTATAAAAATTTGGAATGCTCGGTTAGGATAACATAATATTAGATCAGCCTTCTGTTTATGCCGTTTTGACTCAGACTACTTGCTCTCTTTCATGGCTTTCACTTGAATTCTTGTGCACTGATTCGTTTGCTAAACTGAACATCCAATCAGAGTTCCCACTCTCACTGATGGTTCCAATGCCGAATCAACATGCTGAATCTGGCAAACTTCCGCCGACAAGAACCGACGTGTGGAACCCACCGCAAAAACATGCCTGAAAGACGCTCGCCAATGGCCCGATGGCCGACCGTTGGCTTGGTGTGTCCCGGGCTGGCCTTTAAGTATCCAGTTGGAGGTTAGTATTGTTAATGTTTTAATGTTCACTTACTCTGAATGTTGGGGCTGTAAGGGTCTTCGATCCGGATAGCAGGTTCAAGAACACGATAAATCACCTGAGAGAAGAGAAAGCGCAGTTCACCAAACAAATTACAAACAAATTAACTGATGCAAAGTATTCCAATTGAACAACTCTCACCTCTCCTTCTGTCGACGGCTCGATGTCAGAATATCTGGATTCACAGATAATGTCATCAACCTTACGAAGAGGACCCTGAGAAATTCCCGGAAAGATGGACTCGCAGTTGGAGGCGAAGTAACGGTACACCTGCCAGGTTCGGCCAAAATCTGCAGATCGCTCAATCAACATGGCTGCTGGACGGAAAGTCTATGTACAAAAACAATTGACAGGATGATGTTTTGGAGTGTTTCAAGGGTGAAGGTGATTTCTTGGAGGGAAAACAATTCTTACCTTAAATGTCATGATGAGATGAGTAAAGTGAAACTCTGCCTCCAGGTCCAGCTGAAGGTAAACGTCAGACTTTCCTGAGGAGAGAAATGAGTTCATGTTCACAATAATGATCCAAAGCGTCAACAATGGATCTCACAAAAGTCCCCTCTACTGTAATAACATGATGATGTGTGAAGAAGAAAATTATATCAAATACTCTTGCAGCTTGTGTGCATTTGTGGGAGAGAGCAGGAGCAGAAGGACAAATACACTAGGTAAACCATTTAGATGGGTAGTGGGTAACATTAGCTGTATTTAATGATACTGTGGCTTTCATTATATTTTATCCCTATCAGACCACTTTTGACCCTGAGGAAAATATTAAATTAATATTAAAATGCATTTAATTGTTTAAGTCACACTTTTTCACACTTATTTGTTTATTTAGTTTGTCTACTAAGCAATGGACATAGGCTAAATAATATTGAAATAAATCTTCAATAGCTTTCTAATGATACTTTAATTGCTATTATTATGTGTACACTAAATACAATTAAATTACCACAAAACTAAAAAAAACTTAAAAAAATATATATACATATACATCATCTGAAAGCTGAATAAATAAGCTTCCTATTGATGTATGGTTTGTTATGATAGGACAATATTTGGTCGAGACTCGAAAATTGGAATCTGAGGGTGCAAAAAAAAAAATGTATATTGAGAAAATCGCCTTTAAAGTTGTCCAAATGACGTACTTAGCAATGCATATTACTACTAATAATAATATTTACATATATATATATTTACAGTAGGAATTTTACAAAATATCTTCATGGATCTTTACCTTATATCCTAATGATTTTTGGCATAAAAGAAAAATGGATAATTTTGACCTATACAATGTATTGTTGGCTATTGCCACAAATATACCCGTGCAACTTATGACCGGTTTTGTGGTCCAGGGTCACATATATTTTGTGTTTTGATACAACTCAAAAACCATAGGACATAAAAATGTTCATACATTAGTGCTGCTGTGAGGAATATTTTGCTCTATATGTTGGACACTTTCATCACTTTAATGACTGCAAACAGATTCTGGTTATTAATTTACTTCTAAAAACATTCTTTAGTATTAAAAAAAGCTAAATAAATCTCAAGAATGCCGGTGTTATTATGCTCTCATTGTAATACAGAGTACATCTGAAATTTAACAACAACACCGGTACTGCAGTGAAAGAGAGCTCACATTTTCCGTCCTCAAACACTTTATCTGGAAATGTAATAAAGCTCTGACTCAGAATAACAATGCACAACAATATGCACCTTACAAACACAGTGTCCTAGCAGAGCTAGAAATAGATGGGGTAGTTTAACAATCTATTTTTGTTATGTTCAGTTCTTCCTTTGACAGTTCATTACTCATCTGGAGCGACAGACGGTCTGTATTCTGCAGAGCTGACACCATATAGAGCTCACCTGTGCCTCCCTGCATAACCATTACAAAGCTGCAACTGAGTCCACTGCAGCAGCCCTTTGTGTGACTGCTGGATTTAACCTGCGTTTCATAATCAACAGCTAAACAGGAAGGAAAGGAACGCTGAGGAAAAGAGAGACAGGTTGTACCACAGCCGAAGAGAATGAGGGACTATAGTACGGGGAGAGGCCAGCGGAGGTCAAGTGGAGCACAAAAGGAAATTGATTGAATGACTTGCTGTTTTTTTTCAATACATGTTTCAGTGTTTCGGCTGGAGGAGGAAGTCGTTAAAGGCGTTAAGCCTCAATCCAGAGGACATGCCAAAGAGCAATAGAAAAAGACTATAGAACACGTGACACATCATGAATAAAGCTAGAGAAAAGGCAGTTTCCACGAACAGGGCACATAACAGGGCCTGAAATTCTTGAATTTTATTTTATTATTGATAGTTGTATTTTTTATGACTTTATTTTCATTATTCTATTTTTTTTTTTTAATATGCATTTTCTATTCATCAGGAAACTTACTATTTGACATATCTAAATAACCCCCCCATATTTTTGTGTCATTGTGAACATTAAATAAGTATCAAATTAAATAGACATAATTGCAAATAACTGGGATGGGCCTTTAGACTTAAATAAGATATCACTATGTTGGGACCAAACTTTGGTTCTAGTTACTGATAAATGTACATTTAATGTATTTGAATATTTTCATGTGATAATTTTTTTTTAAATGCCTTAAAAAGTAATTGCACAACAAAATGTACCATATCTGGTACACTTATATAATACCAAAAGAGGGGCCACAACAGGAGCCACTTGTGAGACACAGTCTACAATTGCTGAACAACTGATCTACTGTTCATTATACAGCATTGTTACAAAAAAGTCCCTGAAGCCATAGTGACCAAGACCAAAAATAGTGACCATTTCCTGAGAACGCCCATATTTAAATCGCTCAATTCGGTGAGCACAGAGAAGACACACATCTGACACAGGGGCCCTCATCTACTTAGACTATAAAAGGAACTTTGTTAAGATGTAAAGAGGTATTGTTTTGGATAAAATGACATATCAGATCTAAATATAATATCATCCATCAGTGTTTTGGGAAACTTCTGTGTAACTTGCCAAGCTTCAAGCTAAATATAGTAAAAGGTCAGTATAGCATATTAGCTTAAAGGGGTGGTAAACCACGATTTCACTATTCTAACTTAAGCTAGCGTGTAATGTTGCTGCTTTAGCATAAACAACATCTGCAAAGTTACAACGTTCAAAGTTTAAAGCAAAGGGAGATATTTGCTTTTAAAGAAATCAGTTTCTAAGAACTACAGCAAACGGCCAGTAGGCGACTACACACATTCCTCCAGGGTTGGTGACATCACCAGGCTCAATATTTACATAAACCCCTCCTCCGAGAATATTAAATAGGGGGGGGTGAGGCCATTTTGTATCGCGGCGCTGTTGTGGTATAGTTAGGCTGGAGTGTTGTTGCCGCGATGCCGAGGAAACGCTGTTATATTCATCCGGATTGCAGGTCTGGGGTACTTGCTTTGTTCAGCCTTCATAGGGACGGGGGTGCGTTGCAGAGCGTTTAACATACAACATGTTATATGCACGTGTGTTTGAGTCAGAAGGGAACAGGCACGTGCGGGGCTCCCGCAGCACATCTCACGGAGGGAAACTTTCACAATGTTCGCGAGTTCAACACCGGATTTGCACAACGTCAGCTGCATAAGACAGCCAGTGTGTGAATGCACGACGCGCGCGGGGCTCCCTCCCGCAGCACATTTCACGGAGGAAAACTTTCACAATGTTCGCGAGTTCAATGCAGGATATGCACAACGGCTTGACCTGAAAGCTGGATTTACAAACAGAAGCTGTTTACGGGCCACAACCTGTAAGTCTGATTTATTTTTCATCTATGTGTTTTCCTGTAATAGGTTGTAGCAAGGAAGTAAACAGATGACAGCGCTGTTCTGCAAACCAGTCTGTTAAATGCTTATTCATACTTAACGTTATCCGACGAACACCTATCGTTACAAACACTAACGTTAAAATCTCAACAGCGAACTTGGCATTAGTGTAAATGATTCTTTGATTAGAGCTTTTATGTATTATTTATCTACAGGCATGCTAAACATGGTTCTGTGTGTGATTTGGCTACTATAGTAAAGCCAGTGTTTAGTGTTTTGGGTTAATAGTTCTTGCGACAGATATTTGGCTATAATCGTTCTAAAAATACAAAAGTAACAGTGCCATTCAGTAGCGATCACTATAGATCCGCAGTCTTTACTCATTAGGACTGAACAGGTTCTGCTCGATGATCTTCACTAAAATGTTCTGGGTCTGATTCGGGCTCAGATTGGTGTGGTTTTATTGACGCCATCGTTTCTAATACTGACCAAAGCAAAGTCTACCGGTAAGGTAAGGGGCGTGACGTTTCCGACAAACATACACTGCGGTTAGCGAATCACAACACACTGGGCCAGCTAACCAATCTGAGCCCATTGCGTATTTTTGAGGGACTGGCTTCATACAACCCGGAAAGCATCAGACCGTTTTACAAGGAGGGACAGAGCAGTGTAGAATAAATGTCAAATATATGAAAAATAATGATTTTTTTTAAAAAACAAAGCATTAACACATGTTACAGTGCACCCCACAAACACAATCAAGCCTTCAAAACAATGTGTTTTACCACCCCTTTAAAAGAACTTCAATCTAATCTAAATAGCTATATTGAGTACACGATACAATGTGATATTTAAAACAACCATTTAGCAATTAACATATTGCACTGCTACTTGTTCAAAAAAGTAACTTGTTTTTAAAAAAATCAACATTATTTAAAAAAAATAGATCAATTTCTATCATGCGAATATGTAGTTAAGTTAGTGGAGTCACTGTGTTTAGTTAGTTACTCCCTAGTCTCACGTAGCCCGACCTTCAGACTGACGGCAGAAGGGCTGGACTCCATCACAGCTTTTATTGGCCTAGGACCGCCCAAGAGGATGTTTGACTGACATGTAACACAACCAATCACAGTTTGTTTGTTTTTTTCAATTCAATTCAGTTTGTTTTGTTCCGCGTCATGCTTTGGGGCGTGAAAATGTAAAGTCAATGTCCTTGCAATAACAGACCGGCGTGCATCTATAAATTATTCATTCAAGAACGTTGTGCAAGTTTACTGCAACAATGGAGCCACGAACTTCACATTCTTTTGAAAATCCAGTGTTTAGTTGATCCTGGTAAGTGCTCATTGTCACAGTTGTAAACAAGACGGCATTTTTCTTCCACGAGGGAGTTTGGCGTCACAGCATTTGTTTCCAGGCGGACCGTTAAAGAACGCAACACACACATCTCGTGGAAATCCTGTAGAATTCAACCAATCAGATGACGACTTTGAAACTCCTGAAGTGTTTCCAGAAAAGTGTGCCATATGCATCAGACGTTCAGCCAACGGTCCGTGGGCGTGATGTCTGAGGCTGAGACTAGTTGCTCCCCAACACCTACTGCAGCCTACAAGTGCACTTATCAGAGTAAACATAACAATAAATGCTGTGAGTGCATTAGATTCAGGTATTAAGCTTTTTCTTGCACTTTTTAAGTTTTCTGTCCTTCAATCCTTTTTTTCTTCCATGTTCTGCTCTATTTGAGTTTTGGTTTCCTCTTTCATCCTCTCTGCTTCTCTCTGTGGCTATGCCAGCAGCAAGCTGTCTGTAATTATCTCTAATACTGCAGGGTTTGGGGAGTGTGTGTCAGGGTGAAGCTTGGCCATCTGAGCTTTGAAATACAGCCAAATTAACCAACAAACTTCCTCTTTATCTGCACCTACTGTACATACTTACTTCCATTCTGAACATCATCCATCATTCTTTTACTACAAAAAGTTAGGGCTGTCAATTTTAGTTGGTAGTGGCCTGTGTTGCCAATTTAGCGGCTTAATATTTTTGCTCTTATTCTTTCCTGTCACTTTTGATCAATTGAATGCTTCCTTGCTGAATAAAAGTTTTCATTAAAAAAACAAAAAAAAACAAAGTCTTAATGACCCCAAACTTTTGAACGGTAGTGTACATTAAAGGTGTCATGAATTGAGAAATCAAATTTCCCATGAACTTTTTATATATAAAAGTTCAGAGCTGAAAACTTCCTTGTTAGTCAAAGAAAAGCTTTTATTGACACCTGGCATCAGCTTTATCAAACGCTCGATCTTGGAATGTGCTAACATGTGACGTCAGAGTGTAGAGAAACGCCGCCTTTAACAGAAGAAGAAGAACGCCTGATTCTGTAGCCCTGCCCACCGATTTGCGCATGACATGTAACAGCTGAACAACATAGGCACACAAGGAGCTAAACCGGATAGAACTTCCAAGCAATAAACATGCTGCATAAACTTCATTCGGATTCCAATATTAGGAATGCATGGTTGAACTTTATTTTTAATGTATATCCAGCTCACGTGGGTAAGACATTGTGCGTTTGTTCGCTTCATTTCACCGCAGATTCTTTTGTAAACAAGAGACTGGATTTGCAGACAGGATGAGATTGCATGAATGAATGAAGCAACACACTAATGTGAGTAAATAATGTTTTTTATATGTGATAGTATTGCATTACAGATCGTTTGATATCTATTGATTAGACTATGTGTACATGTCTAACTGAACATAACTTAGCACGCTGTCACAGGCTGGAGAATCCTTTATTTGAGGTGTTGTTGGTTCATTGTCCAGCGATTCGTGATCAGGCCAGAACATGTATGTGCCAGGGCTCGCCAAGCCCGATTTCCCGGGTCTATGTGTTTTCCAGACGGGCTAACCCTGTTTTTATTTTTATTTTATTTACTATGAATATTTTAATTTCATTTCTGTGAAAAGCACTTTGAATTGCCACTGTGTATGAAATGTGCTATACAAATAAACTTGCCTTGCCTTGCCTATCAAAATGTATCACCGGCCTGCCCGACAGGCATAAATAGTGAAATAACATTCCTTTCTTGATGTGCGTTGTTGACTCTCTTGACATGATATTTGAAGGAAAAATACAATCGCAGAAGTTTTGAACATGTTGAACGATCCCCCTTGAAAGAAAATGCATTCATTGGGTCCCCCTCAGTAGAATTCGGGGTTGGGTGTGGTCTAGGTAGAAGTTGCGATTAGAAGGTGGGGTGGGGTTTCCCCCTCGGTAGAAATCGCGTTCGCGGGGGCACTGCGGTGTGATCAAAAAGGGCACTTTCACTTTCAAACGCCACTGGTGTGTGTGTGTGTGTGTGTGTAAGTTATGCGGTTCACGGTTATATCCACTGATCGGGTGGGCCAAGTAATAAAAAATAACATTCCAATTAATTGTGGGTGGATGAGAGATAAATCATTGTGTTTGTTTGATAAAGACATTTCGTAAGTCCTGTGGTCAAATCATTCCGGTTGCCGTTTTCCCACACGTTTTCAAAACCATTCCCCATGTGTACTCACAGGGGAGCCAAAGCTCATTATAATATACAAAACTGTCATCCAATCATAGCAGTAGGCGTTTACTTCCAAGTCTTCAATGCGGCACGCCCATAAAAACCGAGCGTTCCAGGAGAGCGGCTCAAAACCAGGGTAGAAGATATCCCATTACTTATTCATTTTGATGTTTTTGAATGTAACAACCACGTGAACGTCATAAGTTGACTTCAGACAACAGTATAAAAAAATTAAAAAGCCAGTTTATGACCCCTATAAATTATTATTAATAAATATTTCATTTAATTTCACTTATTGAATTAAATTGTTTTAGGCTAATTTGCCCCAGCACTGGGCTTCATTCTGAGCACATGCATCTCTCTCCCTCAGCCTCTGTGTTATTAATAGACGCTCTGAACATCAACCTTCTAATAATACATGTGAAGCTTTTCCAGTCTTTGCCAAGCAGCTGGGTTTGGAGGGCTAAGGGAGGCAATCAAATTTCCTGGCAACATATTGCTCTTGACAAATGAAACCAAACGGATGTGTGGATTTCCATCAAAACATCACTGAAGCTGTAGATTAGCACACATGGTTTTCCGTATGCCTCAATTAACAGATGGCTAAGGTTGGAGCCATGATGCAGTGGTTAACACAGATATGTTGAGCTGTGGTGGCCATGCAGATCCAACTCTGACCTATGTCTTATAAAGCATAAAAAGCCCAAGAAAGTACAGCTAACTGTTAAAGACGGACGTTTGACACAAAGGTCTCATTCTCTCACCATTCTCGGACTGCCACCAGGACTTCTTGCGGTGTGGTTTGAAGGTGGTGATGACGTTCTCGATGCGGTGGCTCATGGAGTTGGAATAAGGATCATAAGGTCGCCGTGAATCACAGTGGAAACACTTCTTCTCTTCCTACATAAGGTCAAGGGTCGAAAATGGACAGGATCAGCTCTTTTGAATCACAAAAAGCTCAAAATGGTGTGTGTGTATTGTCTATGACAACTGGTGACCTGCAGATGGCTGACAATGCAGTAAGGTTCTCTCCTCCGCAGGCCACAGGTGGATGATGCTTTCAAGTTCTTTTCCCGACCCACCAAGAGGTCACCGGTTGCAGGATAACAGCTTCCATGGGTACAGCCGTGGGCAAGATCAGGCTCCTGTGCGCTGACTGTTGACAGGACTTTTATGGAAACAGAGACAAAAGAAATAGACATGATGAGTAGTTTTTCAAGAAGAACTTTTAGTGTACAAGAAAAAAAATCTAATATTTGTTCTCTTGCCAGTTTGGCCAACCAGAGCTCAAGCAACTTTCCATTAATGCTCAGCAAATGCCAAGTTTCCACAAAAAGTCCCTTTAGGCTCTGGTGGTAGGGAACAACAACGCTGTTTTAGTATGATGGGGAAATGAGTTAAAAATTAAGCAAAAATCATGAATAGTTGTTTTTTATTTGGCTTTTCAGTTTTTCAAAGATTGCCATTAGACATGATTCCCAATCCATCCACACTTCAGTAACAAAAAGTAGTTTAGTGGGTAACTTTGACGCTTTTATGTGAATCAGATGACACTTTTGTAATGTATCAATTAAAAATGATTAGATTAAAATTGTTTAGTAAATAAATATAAATAAGAGCAATACATCTGTTTGGGGGATATACATGAAAATGATTCTTAATAATGTTTATTTATTGAAAAATACTATATCAATGTTATTAGAATGTTATCTTTCTGTTTGGTCAAAAAGATTATTTAAAAAAATAATTTAAAATATCAAAATATTGGTCAAAAATATCAATACGTCTTTAGCTCTATTGATCAGCCCTAAACATCTTTGCAGCCACGATTCAATCTTGGGTTAAAACTGGGACAAATGTAGTTACTGTGTAGCTTTAATTAGAGAGAGAAAGAGAGACAGAGACAGCGGCTGAGATTTCAAATTTCAGAATAACCTTTTACAAAACCCAACAGCTGCTAAACATTCCTGTCAGTGTCCCAAACAAACTCTATGTGAGATGATATCGGGGTTTGGGGTCAAGAAAGCTGGGACTACTTCAGACAGGTGCTGTGATACACACATACACTCCGTGCGTAATTTGTATAGATAGATTTCTAACTTTTAATGTCAGGAATCAAATGTAAGCTAATACACAAAGAGAATTAGGAAAGCGCAGTCACGTGAATGGATTTGAGGAGCCTGGGAAAACTCTTGTTTACAGCATTTATCCATCAGAGATCTGTGCCTTCAACATAAGACAGCTGTGTCTGTCTGGCACCGTAGCATCTCTCACCCTTCTGCCACCAAATACACACACACGCACACACATACAGTACCGGGCTCACACATCAACATCCGGAAACACACCCACCTGGAGCCAAACTACAGGAACTGATGGGAAATGCCTGAGAAATTAATTCAATTCAAACTCAAGGAAAACCCATCTCCATCTCTTCCCTACAGGCAGAGCAACTTACCACAGATACGTCTAGATACACCAAATGCAATTTCTGAGCAATGACAAATCTGGTGCTGGTATTACCTTTAATCTTTCTGGCAGTGTGTTGACCACAAAACAGTGAGAAAGTGGACAGGAGCTGAATTATGGGAAGCAAAAGCTTAAATGTGAATGAGTTCGTCTGTTAAAGGGATAGTTCACCCAAAAATGAAAATCCTGTCATAATGTTTTAAATTTATGTTTCAAATTCTGAAAAATGTCTCAGTGTTTTTTGAACCAACAATGAAAGTTAATGGTGTCCATTATTTTTTCGACCTCATTAACTTTCATTGTATGGCGTTCCATTCAGGTTTGGAATGACATAAGAGTGAGTAAATGATGACAATTTTTGGGTGCACTATTCTTTTAAATATTCTTGGCTATAACAAGAGCCAGCAGGTGGCAAGAGCTGAATAAAGTCACTGACAAATGGAAATAGTTTCTCATTTAGTCTCTGCACCCAAGATGAGCTATGATAATAAATAGTGACAGCGAGAACACAGTTCATACTGTTGTTGTTATGCTTTTATGATGATTAAACATGTGGCTTGGTTAATTTAGCAGCCTCTCACTCATATATGCAGATTTCATATTATGTCCGAAGGTCTGCTTGAGAAAGCTGCCCTCAGTCAGTGTGTGTGCCACTGCTTCTGCCTTACATGGACAAGCTCTCAGGAATGTGGGAGGACAGCTGGCACGGCAGACATACCTCAGAGCTAACAAAGACCTGCTGTTGCCTTACTGTACTCACTGAGGAGATTTCAAACCAAACACCTCATAGTCAAGGTAGTCAAGGTTGTAGAAATACATAAAAGGCATAACATTCTTGGATGGTGTTGAATAGAAGATACTGATTACAATTACAGTTTTTCTCAGTCGCTTTGGTTTCTTAGATCAGAATTGAAATTCTCAAAACTACCTGTTCAATCTTCACATCACTGTGTCACTTGTGCACATCAAAAAAGCAGTTTCTCATTTCTTTGAACAAGATGCAAATGTGCTTGTACATCCATGCAAATGATTATGTACAATTCTCTGCTGTTTCCTACATTATCAATTGCTTATGTAATGTTTATCAAAATGTATTATAATGGGTCTCTGTTGAATAGTCTTACCCCCCACAACATTTAGGCATTAGTTCATAGCATAAGTCTTTACATGCATAATGGTTGAACAAGTTGTCATAATATGTCAAGCATATTTCTATACATTTCCATTAGACTTTTTTTCTAAAGATATTAGTTGTGATGTGGATTAGAATTTGTGGCCCAACAGACAGGAACGTCAGGAGGTGTCGGAAGACTACACTATGTTCAAATTGTTTGTGTTTTATTTGTGCTATGCAGTGCTGTCTTTTCCTTTCTGTATCGCAATGACATGGTCTGTCAACAAATTACAGTACAAACAGTAAAAGCGTAAATGTGAATCTTGTCCAGTCTCTTGCAACCAAACTCCCTCATACACTAAGGTGTAACCTACAATTTACAATAATTGTCATCAAAAATGTATCCATAGTTTACATCAGAACATCCCTCCAGAGTACACTGTTATATTGACAACACGACTAAGCAATTTGACTGTCTTATCTGTTCACAATGACACAAGGACTTGTCATTCTGATGGCACTGACATGTTCATTGACACAGATATTTACTTTTGAGAGATGAACTAAGGATTTTGAGCAAGAGACTGGCTTTTGCAGGTAATCCATGGTCTTTTGCTATTTGTACGAATTGTTTCATATTGACATGCACTTACTGTTTTGCAAATGTCGAGGAGGAATCGAGAAATGTACCAAAGCAAATGAGAAAAACTGTAATAAATACTGCAAAGTAAACTATGTATGGATGGACAGACGGACGGATGGATGGACAGACAGACGGACGGACGGACGGACGGACTGACGGATAGATAGATAGACAGGCATACAGACAGGCATACAGACAGACAGACAGACAGACAGACAGACAGACAGACAGACAGACAGACAGACAGACAGACAGATAGATAGATAGATAGATAGATAGATAGATAGATAGATAGATAGATAGATAGATAGATAGATAGATAGATAGATAGATAGATAGATAGATAGATAGATAGATAGATAGATAGATAGATAGATAGATAGATAGATAGATAGATAGATAGATAGATAGATAGATAGATAGATAGATAGACATACATGCAGACAGAGACAGACAGACACAGACAGACAGACAGACAGACAGACAGACAGACAGACAGACAGACAGACAGACAGATAGATAGATAGATAGATAGATAGATAGATAGATAGATAGATAGATAGATAGATAGATAGATAGATAGATAGATAGATAGATAGATAGATAGATAGATAGATAGATAGATGATAGATAGATAGATAGATAGATAGATAGATAGATAGATAGATAGATAGATAGATAGATAGATAGATAGATAGATAGATAGATAGATAGATAGATAGATAGATAGATAGATAGATAGATAGATAGATAGCCGACAGATGGATAGATAGATAGATAGATAGATAGATAGATAGATAGATAGATAGATAGATAGATAGATAGATAGATAGATAGATAGATAGATAGATAGATAGATAGATAGATAGATAGATAGATAGATAGATAGATAGATAGATAGATAGATAGATAGCCGACAGATGGACAGACGGATAGATAGATAGATAGATAGATAGATAGATAGACGGACGGACGGACGGACAGACAGACAGACAGACAGACAGACAGACAGACAGACAGACAGACAGACAGACAGACAGACAGACAGATAGATAGATAGATAGATAGATAGATAGATAGATAGATAGATAGATAGATAGATAGATAGATAGATAGATAGATAGATAGATAGATAGATAGATAGATAGATAGATAGATAGATAGATAGATAGAGAGACAGACAGAGAGACAGACAGAGAGACAGACAGAGAGACAGACAGATATATGAATAATATGGGGAGCTGTTATAGGGGCTGCTGCAGTGATCCTGACAAGATTCACGGACTCAGAATAGACAAACTCTCAGTGTGGTACAGTGCAGCCTGTAGTAGGGCAGAGTGTGTTATCTATATCTATGAAAACACAGCCACAACCCACAGTGATTGTGGACCAGCCATATCCCGTGTTGCTTTCTGGTGTACTGTTTGTCCTGCCTGAGCTAATCTCATGGCATGACCCATAGGATGAGACAAACTTACATACATTAAGACTTTCTCTTGCACTTTTTCGCAATTTTTTTCTTCTTCTGAAAATCTAATAAACCTCCCTCCCTCTCTTATCTGCAGTCTTCAGTTTCTGCTGGTCTGGGTTTGGCTCTGTGTGCCAGGTAGGGATTATCACAGCTGGGACTGTCCGCTTTGTTCAAGAGCTCCACTTTTTCATTTTTTTGCATTTCTGCCCGTCTCAGCTTTCAGAGAGGGATTGTTCTCAACCAGGGAAAGCAGAGAATCGCCTCCTTGTGTCTCTAACCCCAGATAGTCATTTTATCTTGGGGACTGTTCATTTGATGGGAGGGGAAAAAGTGACACTAACATGGCACATTGTTCAGCAGCTGAGTGACAGAAAACAGCTGGTCACTTCCTAAATAGGCCATTAGGAAGCACAGAGGCCCCTCTGAAATATTTGTAAGCAAGGTTTTTACACAAATACTGATAAAAGCAGAAGAGCCACTACACAAACTTACACGGGTCAAATGCCAACAGCATTTCAATTTCAGTATGCATTGACCTTTGACATACGGTCCACATTCCTCCACCTGCTGCTGGAGAGTAGAAAATGAGGTAAGAATTATCTAGCGAACTCCTAAATATGTGTCTTTGACCCTCTGTGTGATAAAGCTTCTAAGAACTATATGCATCAGAGATGCGGTACCTGCTATCAAGGGTGTAACCTAAAAGATCGGGGGCAAACGTAAAGGTTTAAGAATGTCATTGAAAACTATACTACTATTCTGAATATTGGGGAACATACTTACTGTCCTCGTATTTACTGTTCCACTAAATTTGATTTCTTGAAAGTGTCCAAATATATCCATATGCTTCATTTTAAAAAGCATATGTATTGGTTAATTGCTTAAAACTAATGTTGCTAAGGTGAATAACCCTGATTATCTCTTCATCACGGCACCTGTTAGTGGGTGGGATATTTTAGGCAGCAAGTGAACATTTTGTCCTCAAAGTTGATGTGTTAGAAGCAGGAAAAATGGGCAAGCGTAAGGATTTGAGCGAGTTTGTCAAAGGCCAAATTGTGATGGCTAGATGACTGGGTCAGAGCATCTCCAATACTGCAGCTCTTGTGGGGTGTTCCCGGTCTGCAGTGGTCAGTGTCTATCAAAAGTGGTCCAAGGAAGGAACAGTGGTGAACCAGTGACAGGGTCATGGGCGGCCAATGCTCATTGATGCACATGGGGAGTGAAGGCTGGCCCGTGTGGTCCTATCAAACAGACAAGCTACTGTAGCTCAGATTGCTCAAGAAGTTAATGCTGGTTCTGATAGAAAGGTGTCTGCATAGCAAAAGGGGGACCAACACAATATTAGGTCATAATGTTATGCCTGATTGGTGTATATGTCATTTTTGAACGTCAGTATGTCAGTTTTATTTAAACATAAACAAGGCTGCATTCATATGATCAAAAATACAGCAAAAATAGCAACATTGTGAAATATTATTATTATAATTTACAATTTTAAATGTCATTTGTTCCAAAGCTGGATTTTCAGCATCATTACTCCAGTCTTCAGTGTCACATGATCCTTCAGAAATCACTCAATATGCTGATTTGCTGCTTCTGATTATTATTAATGTTGAAAACAGTTGTGCTGCTTAATGTTTTTGTGAAAACTGTGGATTTTTGATGAATATAAAGTTCAAAAGGACAGCCTTTACTTGAAATAAAAATATTTTGTAATATTATACGTGTCTTTACCGTCACTTTTGATCAATTGAATGCATCCTTGTTGAATAAAAGTATAAATTTCTTACAAAAAAAATCTTACTGACCTCAAACCTTTAAATGGTAGAATATATACTCAAATACACAAACAATTAAAATAATAATTATGTATTTTAAATATTATACTGGTTTTAACAAATCAAGAAAACAATGCATCCCCAATGCAAAGACATTCATACATTTTTAGGTGTGGCTTGAGAGACTAAATACTTTTTGTGGCCATTGTGTGTGACAAAAGCAAACAAGGGCAGACATAAATGGTGTGACAGTAAAATCACCACTGTTTCAATTTCCTCACAGTTCTGACCACTGTCACAGCCTGAGCTAGACTTGACAGTAATGATGATGCAGCTTTCAGATGCCCTTGTGGGCAAATGTGAAATATAGAGAATACATGTGGATACAGGATGTTGCTGCTGGTAATCTTGCTCCCTTGTCACGGAGTTTATTTTGGCACTGTGAGTCTAGTTAGTCTGACGAGAGGTGTCTGCTATTTGGAGCCCACTGCCCAGTCTCAAAGTCTGCTCTCTCCTCTAACCCTAGTGCTATTTCCAGCTCCCGTCATATCTAGCTCCTCTCCATTCACACATCCACATACACCTCTCCTAAAGTCTCCTTCCTCAGCTCCTATGGCTCTTCCTATGACCAAAACAGTTGAAGCCCTGACAGATTCATTACATTAGATGAACTGATGACACCAATGAGAGATTTCCTTTTAGAATTACAGACAATCAGCCTTTAGATGCTTGTTTTTTAAGTGTTTGAGTTTAAATTGAATACATAGACCTTTTGTCAATAAGACTGCTGGGAATGTTCCTGCCCTACTCTCATCCGACATTAACAAAGTGTGCCAAAAATGTATAATAAAAAAACATACATTCCAAACAATCTAACCACATTCAAAGGTTTAACATCATAGGTTTTTATGTGATCTGTAAGCTACACCTTTCAAAAGTTTGGGGTCAGTACAATTTTTATTTTTAAATAAGTTAATACTAGTTGGCAATCCATTAAATTGATTAAAAGTGACAGTAAAAACATAATGTTATGAAATATTTCTAAAAACTTTCTATTCACCAAAGAATCCTGATCACAGTTTCCGCAAAAATATTAAGCAGCACAACTTTTCAACGTTGATAATAATACAAAATGTTTCTTAAGCAGCAAATCAGCATATTAGAATGATTTCTGAAGGATCATGTGACACTGAAGACTGGAGTAATGAAGCTGAAAATTCAGCTTTGATCACAGGCATGTTCAAATATAAGTTCAATTGTATTTAAAGCTGCAGTCCGTAACTTTTTGCGCTCTAGCGGTTAATAAACAGAACTGTACGCGTCTTGCGGAAGGACATCGCAGCCGGAGCTACTTCTCTCTGTTTATGTCTATGGCGAGTCACGCAGGGACTGTGCTCCTCCGCAGCGGTTCCTACCAGTCTGGTTTGAAATAGTCCCAGTGTAAACACTTATTATAAGTGTACAATAATGATTCAGGGTAAGACAAAAACACGGTTTGGAAAATGGATTCATGTTGTACATTCTCATTATATATTTTTGTGTAAATCTTGAAATCAAAAAAAGTTACGGACAGCAGCTTTAAATTGTAATAATATTTCACAATATACTGTTTTTATTGTATTTTTGAACAAGTAAATGCATAATAAGCAAGAGACAATTTTTCAAAAACATTTAAAAATCTTATTGACCTCAAACTTTTGACCAGCAGTGTAAAAATATGTGAACTGGCCTGTTAATTGCAAAAAAAAAGCTTTCCTTAGTTCTGAACGGTTGAACAGCCCTCAAAGAAAGCCTCCACATAGTTTAAAGATGATTGATTTCTATTAACTAGCAGTTCTCCTTTGTCATTACGTCCCTGCAAGAGTGCTGCTAAATAAGGTTTTAAATTGAACCTTGTGTTACTGAATTATAAGTTGAAATGTTCGTTGCTGGAGCTTTTCCAGCTCATTGAAGAGGAGGCAGGTACTCCGGGGAAAACTGGTACAGCATAAATTATAATGTTTCTGCACAAATTGCCTTGACCTGTGTGAGAGATGAGATCATTCTTCATTCCCCTCAGGACAGCCTGCTAAAATACTTCATATCCTGACAATCACATATGGAGGTATATACAGCTGTGACACATACGTATCCACATCTGGAGCGTGAGATTTGTTATGAATCAGGTCAAAGGACTGAGAAAGTGTGAGAAAGGTGAGAAAAGTGGTTCAATCTGTGAATGAATCATTCTTTGGAGTCGACTCTTTTCAATAAATCCAGATCACAAAACAAATCTGAATGATTTGTTCAGAAGAAAAACTTATATGCTGTTATCATGGCCTTTTTGAAGCTCTAGAGCAGGGTTCCTCAAATCTTACCCTGGAGGTCCAATGCGCTGCAGAGTTTAGCTCCAACCATAATCAAACACACCTGAACATGCTAATCAATGTCTTCAGGTTCATTAGAAAACTACAGGTAGGTGAGTTTGATTAGGGTTGGAGCTAAACTCTGCAGCGCATTGGACCTCCAGGGTAAGATTTGAGGAACTGTGCTCTAGAGCATGGAAAAGAGTGACAAGAAGAAGTAAAAATCATCATGCGGGTTTGGAACAATGAGGGTGAGAAAAATGTAACTATTCCTTCAACAACAGAACTTTTTATTTTTCATTTATTCTCTCAAGTTGCCATGTGCATTTGATAATATACAGCCGTATTAGCAGTGATATAAAGTTTGTTTCTTCGGTTGTTGTGGTGTTGATTCACATTGTTTCTAGATTATTGTGCAGAGTGGTTCGATGCATTTTAAATAATTGAGAAAAGTTTTATTGGCACAAAATGACCAGCTAACATCATTTCACTAATAATATCATCATTACATGGGAAAGAGAACAAGTAGGTAAATCACTCTATCATTCTGTTAGGATTATAAGAGCAGACTGACTGCTATAAAAGGAGAGAAGAAGTTCTTCCAATCATTGTGTTCTTGTGTTAGCAATGGTTACCTCCAAAGAAAGATTGTGCATCATCACTTTGCATGAAAATGGCCTCACATCCCAGGAAATTGCAAAGAATATTGCACATGAAAAAACATTTACCGGTTCATCAAGAACTTCAAGGAGAGAGGTTCAACTGCAGTGAAGAAGGCTTCAGGATGTCCCAAAGTGTCCAGCAAGCACATTGGATTATCTCCTGAGGAGTCAGCTACGGAATCGTGTCACCACCAGAGATTGTTCAATATTGGCATCAGGTGGGTGTGAGTGCATTTGCACGCACAGTGAGGCCAAGACTTTGGGACAAAGGCCTGGTGTCAAAGAGGACAGCAAAGAAGCCACTTCTCTCCAAGAAAAACATCAAGGACAGACGGAAATTCTGCAGGAAGTACAAAGATTGGACAGCAGAAGACCCCTATTTTCTCTGATGAAGCCCCCTTCCGACTGATTGGAACATCTGAAAAATTGGTTGTTCGGAGAAGAAAAGGTTAATGCTACCATGAGTCCAGTGTCGGGCCTACAGTGAAACATCCTGAGACCACCCATGTGTGGGGTAGCTTTTCATCCAAGGGACAGGGCTCTCTCACAATCCTGCCCAAAACACTGCCATGAAAAAAGACTGCTATCTAAACGTCCTGCAAGAGCAACTTCTTCCAACGATCCAGGAGCAATTTGGTGATGATCTGTGCATTTTCCAACATGATGGAGCACCATGTCAGACGGCAGGAGTGATAATGAAGTAGCTCTGAGATCATTACATTGAAATTTGGGATCCATGGCCAGGCACACTTCCCAGATCTTAATCCTATAGGGAACCTGTGGTCAATCCTCAAAAGGTGAGTGGACAAGCAGAAATCCATAAATTGTGAAGAACTCCGAGCACTAATGAGGCAAGAATAAATAACCATCAGTCAGATTTTGGCCTGATATCCAGCATGCCAGAGCAAATTACAGAGGATATGAAGAAGAAGGGTCAACACTGTAAACACTGACTGTTTGCATATATTGAATGTTTTTGCAAATAAAAGCCTTTTAAAACTTATGAAACAGTATACCATAGAAACATGTAATCTACAAATACTGAAGCAGCAAACTTTGCGAAAGTCACTGCCAACACTTTTGGCCATGGCTGTACAATCTGACGCTTCTCTCTTTAGAAATTTCTTTCCCCATGCAGGGCGGAAATCTTATTCAACTCAACTTGCATAAACAGACACGTTTCTTTGCCTTTTATTTCACCACTGCTCCACCCCCTGCATTAGTCCTTTCTTCGATTTTCCCTCCTCCACCTCAAAGCTCTATCACAGTGTCGTATTGCCCCATTGTTACGGAGTTCAGGGTTCTGCGGTGCTAATCAGTGGCAGCATTCAAGCGGCTCTATGGATCACAGCCACCGTCCTGAATGTGCCGACCTCTACCTGTGTCCCCATCACACAGCTGCACACTGGGTGATGTATGATCTCGGCACACATCAGAGGAATGAAAAAAGTCACAAGGCAAACAAGCAGAAGAAAGAGATTAATAGCAGGAGAGCCAAAAGGGATTTTTGCAGTTTCATCTCCTCCACATTGCACCAAAGCTTTGCCTTTAGATGAAACTTATGAACAAAGGTTCCTTAGGGCTTTTCATGTTCTTTTCATCAAGGCTTTCCTTTTATTTCATTTTCCTTTTTCTGAAGAAACAGCTTGACTGGATTATTTCATGATTTTTGATGGAGTTTTAGAGTCCTCTGGTTAACACAAATGATAAATTCTATACATTTTAAAGTGCTTTATACACTCAAAAAAAAAAAAAGGTACTATATGGCACTAAAAGTGGTTCTTGGTTGTAATCATAGGGGAACCACTTTTGGTGCTATATAGCACCATATCTTAACATGTTCTATATATGATAGCGGTGCTATAGCACCTCAGCCAAAGAACTGGTGAAGAACCGGTGAAGAACCACTGAAGCACCAAGATTGGGGCTATACAGCACTTAAAGAGGTTCCCCTATGATTACGAGCCAAGAACCACTTTTAGTGCCATATAGCACCTTTTTTTTAAGTATATATATATATATATATATATATATATATATATATATATATATATATATATATATATATATATATATATATATATATATATATATAGCCTATATAGCCTATATATGAAGACTTCAGGTGCAAAGTCCATCTGACGTTTTTCTTTAAAATAAGCATTTTTAGAGGCTTTTGCATCTGAACTCTTCATATCTGTGGGACAACTCTACCCACAATCCACTTAAATTAACTTGGTCTTCATTAACAAGTAACTTCAACTGTCTGTGAACAATGTTGTGGCAGTCACACAATCCGTGAACAGTTCAATGGCCTTTAAATTAAGCTCCGAAAGGCAGTAGACGATAAATGTGACAGGAACTAAATAAGAGCATCTCCTCATCAGCTGTCTGCCTCCTACTTTCATTAGAGGCTCACCAAAAATAACACTCCCACTGCTCTGCCTCTGACACCTCCACATTCTCTCCAGCTTTATCAATCCTCTCAGACACAGAGGCTCCTACTGAGCCCTGCGGCCCATCACCTACACAAAACTTACAGCGGAGGACAGCTGGACAGTAACGCTAAATGATAAAGAAAGACATGGAACACTGTAAATGCACTGAGGACACAGTGTTTAATGGTTGATGTCTGGGGTATATATGGAAACAAGACTGTGACTCTAAGGAGTATGTGCAATTCCTCTAATTGGATCTTAACCTTATTGTGGATTCTTTAAAATGCCCAAGGAATCAAATTTTCCTTAAATATTTTAAAATAAGATGAAACGTTCTGATGTCTGACAGATGTTTCATCCATTCACCGCATTATTTGCTTATTAGGTGATGAGAAACTTGACTTCCCAAATCACAGTGAGGTAATAAGGAGAAAGCTGGATAATTGCTATTGTACCAGATTTAGATTGAACACCAGAAGAAGGAAAGACAACAGTAAAATGTGAAGGAAGTCTGTCAAAGCGTGTGCTGAAACAGGGCTCCCAACTTTATCATTGGCAAATTATTAAATACTTTTATTCAAATAGCTAATAAAACTATTAGTCTATAATGAATTTATCAAATTGTATAATACCAATAAATCATTTTCATGATCTACAAAGAATCTTGCAAGGATTTATTTCATTCACTTTTATTTTGTTATTTCTAATCACAATCCCACTGAAGGTCATTCAAATAATAGCAAATTCCCAGTTGCAAAACCCTGGATTAGTGAAAGAAAAGGTTGAGAAAAAGGAATGTGAAGGTCAGTATACTCGACTGAGCAGATTTAGTGTCATTTCCAAAAGGTGCGCCTAATTCATCAAAGAACAATCAAGGATGCATATATTTGATTAACGCTATTATAAAGATGACAGAACCTGAGTTCAATTCAATGAGTGAAGAACTGTCATTCATTAATCCAATACACATGGCCTCTCTGTAACCTGCTGACCTCTTGTTTCCCTTTTAGTATGCCCGTAAATTTGTCTCAACTTGAACTAGACAGACAGAGGAAATAAGCAAATAAGCTAATTGGGCGCCGGAGGGGGGTAATAACATGGTCTGGAGACCTTTGGCTTTGAAAAAGAGCCTCCCTTCAGAATCAGTGATAGTGTGGAGCATCACAAGTCAAATGAGCCGAGTCTACGGAGACATCAATAGAGTAGACTTCAATAATATAAACAGGTGCAAAGGATTCATGGGTCTTGTGTGGGGTCAGGCACAAAGACATATGGTGAATGATTAAACTTGGCCATACACATCTAAATGCAAAGAATGTATGAGTTCCTACATACATACGCTCTAAAAAATGCTAGGTTGTTTCAACCCATGTTTGGGTCACATATGGACAAACCCAACCGTTGGTTTTAATTTGTTACAATTTTAAACCCAACGTGTTGTTTATTTATGCTTTTTTTTTTTTTTTTTTTTTTTTTACATTTTTAAACCCAACAGTTGGGTTTGTCCATATGTGACCCAAACATGGATTGAAACAACCCAGCATTTTTTAGTGTGTAAGAGAGGTATTAGACCTATGCTTAAGGTTAATACTTCTGGCCCAAAAAGTAGATCTAAACATAATTTCAGTACATAATGTCTATCAGTCTGGCCCACTATGAGTGGCAAATAGGCTATGAAACACATATATCAATGTATGGAAAAAGCAAAAGAGGTTTTCAAATGCCAAAGTTTATAGCCTAATATAGTAGCTAATAATCTCTGAAAAAACAGCTGTCTCAAAAGGGGTATAGAGAAAACAAAACACTAATTTCATAATGCATTTAACATCTGTACAAAACTTATTTACATACATTGTAAATTAAAGTATTAAGTACTAATAATGGATGAAGATAAGATATTAGGCTACGTGTAACTACATTATTGACACTCTTGCTCTAATAACAGTACAAAATACAAAACAGCATATAATAAAGAATATGATTCTCTAAGTCAAGCTACACTCACCACAGATGAACAGTAAGAGAAGCGCGCGCATGGTGCGCTTTATGATGAGCTCCCTTCAGCTGCCGCGCGCCTCTGAAATATGAAAATCACTAATGAGCTGCTGTCACACAACTTCACCTTACTTTCACATGAAAATCTTCAGTAACATTAGAAATAAAACGCAAACGTACGCATTTCTTTAATAATGTTGGAAGCGAGTACTCACATGTTTACCGTGATATTGTCGGTGGTCAAGCTGTTCTTTAAGCCAATGAGACTTTGAGCGATATCAGAGTCAGACGGACTTTCTGAAGTCCTGTTACAGTTGTGGAAATGACTGATGGAAAACATGCGCTGGAGTCAAGAGATTCCCGCCAATCGTAAAGCGCAACGGTCCTCAGGGAATTTTACTCAGTGGCTTAGAAAAAAAATAATCCACTACTTGTTTTCCGGAGCGCCCAGGCCTGTACGTGAACGCGCGCAGTCGAACAGGAATGCGCGCGCTCCTCAAAACTGAATCAAAAAGACTCTCACAATAAACAATTAACTTACACACTACTGTATTCCTTTTTAAAATGTGTTAAGGAAAGTTACAGTCTAGATACTCATGTTAAAGATTGTCTGGTTATGTGAAATTGCTCACAAAATGATTGTATTAGTAAATTTTCAACCAGTGATTTTCAAGCCAGCTCCCCAGTAACAGGATACGTTTACTGATGTTATTTATTAAACATCTTTTTCTTATGAAATGTACAATATAAGACTAATCAGGAGAAGACAGTCAAAAGGAATTAAAAATATAGTGTAAAAAACGAATATGTGTTTAAGTAGTATGATATGAATCAATGCTCGAGGGTCAACTAAAGCCATGCACTGATCCAAACACAGACAGGATTACTCACATAAATCATTAACATCCTGCCTAACAGTAACAGACACAGAAAGGCTGACGCAAAGGTAAAGAAATAAATGGGCACAACTTTAAAGGTTCAATATATTAGTAAATATTAAAACAAATCTGAACTATGCATTAGAATCATAAACATGAGGGCTGACTTTATGTCCCAGTCTGTTGCATGTTTTCTACCATCTCTATCGCCCCCTCCTGTAGATCAGATGTAATTCAAACATAGATGTGTCTGTTCCCTTTCAAAAGCTACACTCAATGCTGCATAAGCTTATGCAACTGGGAAATGTCTTTGACATAACCAGCTGTGAAAATAGTGTGAAAACACGTCAATGAAATTGACCCGGAGGTATTTATAGCCTCGGCCGGTGACGTCATAGGCGCACCTCCCAGCCAACATTTATATGTGGGGCCCATATGGGTATGAAATGGGCTGAAAAATGGGCCCCATATGGGATTGTCCGCGGGTTCCATAATGGCCCCATGTTAGTTGCCCACATGGATTTCATATAGGATGGCACTTGCCACTAGGTGGGACCCAAGTGGGCAACATGCACAAGACCCATCTCGGTCCCAGCTTTAACCCAGACAAAATTTATATATGGGGCCCATGTGGGTATGAAATGGGCTGAAAAATGGGCTCAATATGGGATTGTCCGCGGGTTCCATAATGGCCCCATGTTAGTTGCCCACATGGATTTCATATAGGATGACACTTGCCACTAGGTGGGACCCAAGTGGGCAACATACAGAAGACCCATCTCGGTCCCAGCTTTAACCCAGACAAAATTTATATGTGGGGCCCATGTGGGTATGAAATGGGCTGAAAAATGGGCTCAATATGGGATTGTCCGCGGGTTCCATAATGGCCCCATGTTAGTTGCCCACATGGATTTCATATAGGATGACACTTGCCACTAGGTGGGACCCAAGTGGGCAACATACAGAAGACCCATCTCGGTCCCAGCTTTAACCCAGACAAAATTTATATATGGGGCCCATGTGGGTATGAAATGGGCTGAAAAATGGGCTCAATATGGGATTGTCCGCGGGTTCCATAATGGCCCCATGTTAGTTGCCCACATGGATTTCATATAGGATGACACTTGCCACTAGGTGGGACCCAAGTGGGCAACATACAGAAGACCCATCTCGGTCCCAGCTTTAACCCAGACAAAATTTATATGTGGGGCCCATGTGGGTATGAAATGGGCTGAAAAATGGGCTCAATATGGGATTGTCCGCGGGTTCCATAATGGCCCCATGTTAGTTGCCCACATGGATTTCATATAGGATGACACTTGCCACTAGGTGGGACCCAAGTGGGCAACATACAGAAGACCCATCTCGGTCCCAGCTTTAACCCAGACAAAATTTATATGTGGGGCCCATGTGGGTTTGAAATGGGCTGAAAAATGGGCTCAATATGGGATTGTCCGCGGGTTCCATAATGGCCCCATATTACTTGCCCACATAGATTTCATATAAGATGACACTTGCCACTAGGTGGGACCCAAGTGGGCAACATACAGAAGACCCATCTCAGTCCCAGCTTTAGGTTTTATGTGGGTACTACATGGTTCCTATATGGGCTGAAATACGGGCTGTAAGTGGGTTTGTCCACGGGTTCCATGTTGGCCCCAGCAACTTGTTCATGTGGGTTTTAAGCAGGATTTCACAGGGCTTTAGGTGGGGCACAACTAGGGATCATACGCATGGGGCCCCATTAAGGATCATCTGGGTTCCATCTAAATGAGTAGCAACACCACACAAATACATTTTAAAGCATTAGAGCACACAGTGAGATTAAAAGTTTTTCAAATATCAATTTTATTGAAACTACCAATCACATTATGCTATATTCTGACATTTGCGGAGACAATATTTAAGCTGTTTGAAGAGTATCTTTTTAAAGGTATATACCTAATTTTTAAATAATTGTAATAATTAAAGTTAATACACATTTTGAACCTGTATTTAAACAATCTTTACTCAAAGCTTTGGGCATTTGAACAGGATATACAGTGAATTAGTGTTGTCAAAAGTACAGACCGCAATACCAAGTCGGTACTGAAATTAAAAAAAAAATTGACGCTTTGAGCACTGTTGATCAGAATCGTAAATAACTCTGATTGCCCATTGTGCTCACACGCTCATCAAATGTGATTGGCTACAATGACCAGCGCTTCAAAAACATGTTGTTAATATAAATCAATTATGCTTTTCACTGAGCGCTTAAACAGATACACACGGGAGTGTTTGAATGCAGGTGCCTATCAACCTACCGGTCCGCTGGTTGATGCCTGCTTGTGCTTTCAAATGCTCCCGCTTTGAAAACACTTTCAAACACTTCTTTCTGCTTTCAAACGCTCCCGTGCGTTGATCATTGTATCCAATCACAGACACATCCAATGAGCGTGTGAGCACAATGGCCAGTCAGGTGTTTACGATTACAGCTCAACAGCGTTCATAGCAGCATTTTTAACATTTCAGTACCGACTTGGTATCGCAGTCGGTACTTTTGAGAACACTAAAATACATACAGTGGGGACAATTACAAGCAGCAGCCACTATACATTTTTCAGTACTGCTTACACTGTAGACAGTCATTTGTGCATTCTAGACACCCTCAGTCCTCCTCCGTCTCTTGTCCCAGTGAACCATTTTGAGAGTTCCCACTCAGCTTCTTGCCGGTTGATCTTTGACATCACCAGTGCAGTCTTTTTGAGAGCCTCTGCAAAACAATTTGTTTTTTAGATATAGCTATACAATATAACATTAAAAATTTCACTTTTTTGCTTGGTTTAATCAGGGTAATATTAAAAATGGTGCTAAATCTGACTAAATGTTATTTTCTGCAGTCGATTTAAAATGTTTAATCTGAATGTAAAAACTGTTTGAATTAGGGCTGTCAAGCAATTACATTTTTTAATCTAATTAATCACATAAAATTTGCCTGAGAAGTTAGTCCAAAAATATAATTTAAAGTAATCAAATAGAAATATTTTTGGGTGAACTTTACTGTTTGTTTTTATTCATATTGAAATATGAAATTATACTCTAAATAATAAACTAAATGTCTAATGGAGTAAGTCATTGAGTCATTCATTCGATTCGCTCAAATGTGAACGCAACACAGACCCGGGTGGGCAAGAAAAGTAACCTGCGCATGCGTTTTATCAGATGATGTTGTATTTAATTCAATAAAACACATGTAAGGGATGATGGTGTTGATGATTTACCTTGGATACGAGAGTGAGTCTGCAGTGTATGTGTATTCGCACACAGCACCGGCAGGAACATCGCGCTCTGACACGGACAGTGTAAAAACGCCCAGAGACTGAAACATTTTTGCCCTATATCTTGCATTTTAGGCACACCGTTTTCTTAGGCCTTTTATAGAATTGCATTCTATAGGGTTCATTACGCAGTCAGTTGTTGCCCTGCATCATATTTTTCATGACCTAAGTAGGGGCGGGGCAAGTGCGCTAAATGCGTTAATAATTTTAACGCGTTATTTTTTACCGTAAGTAAATAATCAAAATGTACGCGTTAAATCGACACCCCTAGTTTGAATGAATGATTTAATGACTCACTAAAATACACGTTTCATTACTTTTTTTAACAAATCTCTTGTCGCCACCTACGGGTGTAACAATGTGACAATTTTTATTTTAAGTGTCAAGTTCCTTTCAAAAGGTGATTTACTTGCTACTGTAGACAGTGTTTATATCTAAACCATAAACTTTTTACTTCTGTGATCATTTGAATAATTGTAACACAGAAATAACAATAGTGTGGTTAAAAAGACCTGAATATTAAGTCTGCATTTTAAAACAAAGGAGGATGGTTAGTATGCAGACCTGCAAACTCAGAGTAAAAAAGGTGACAGTGGGGGGTGGGGGGTGCGTGCCCCTGGCTCGATTTTTTTTTTTGTGATTTTAATATGCAAATTACACATTTCTGAGCGTGACTTAAAGTGAATGACATTTAATATTTTAAAAATAATTTTATTTACAACAAAGAAACGCCTGCAACTCAGGGAAGTGTTGTGACGCATGACACAAATAAAAAGAAAAGACTGACATTAGGGGTGTAACGGTACACAAAACTGACGGTTCGGTACCTTGGTTTAGAAATCACGGTTCGGTACGAGTTCGGTACAGCAGTTTTACAAAATTGCTTTTTATTTATTTTTATATTTAACAGTGGTTTACTGAAGAAGAAAAAGTGTCTGTCCTTGAATTAATTCAATCATATCTAAAAGTTTATTGAAGACATTTCTGTAAACTATATAGGGAGCCCTTACTTGCACACTAATATTAAAGGTCCCGTTTTTCGTGTTTTTTTTAAAGCTTTGATTGTGTTTACAGTGTGCAATATAACATGTGTTCATGTTTCGCATGTAAAAAAACAGTATTTTTCACAATATTTACTTATCTGTATACCGCTGTTTTCACTGTCCTCAAAACGGCTTGAAAGATTTCCCTGTTCTATGAAGTCCCTCCTTCAGAAATACGTAACGAGTTCTGATTGTGCCAGCGGTTCCCGTGTTGTGATTCGACAGCAGCTTAGCGCACGCAGAGCGCACGTTACCGGAAAGGTCACGCCTCTCACCATAACGGGGATGCATGCGCTCAATGATCTCTAAGTACGGCGTCCCTGGGAAAGCCAAACAAAGGTGACTTGACTCCGGGATGAAAATAACAGCGTCTCGACGACATGGCGACAAACATTATACAAACGCAACCGAACGCAACACTTCCTCTTCTCCACGCGGGAGCAACAAGACCACGCCCCCTTTTTCGCGTACTCTTGTGGGCGGAGGTTAGTCGACAAACTGCTCTACTGACGTAATTAAAGCAGGATGTACAGGGATGTAGTCCCAACCGGCCGTTCGCTGGAGGCTTTGAAAGGGAACTTCTGTTAAATAAAATATCTCGCTTGGCATTGAACTTTGAGCTTTATAATTTTACAGGTATTATATATTAGGGATGCACGATATATCGGCAACATATCGTTATCGGCCGATAAATGATTATTTTTGATGTTATCGTTATCGGTCCAATAAGAAAATTTGACCGATATAGTCAAGCCGATAGATAATGTATTATTTCCTTCAGCTGAGACGGACGCGCTGTCCACCATGATGGGTTTGAATTGCTCTAAATATGTTTGGAATCACTTCGAAAAGGAAAATACAGTTATGTGCAACATGTGCAGCGCAAGTCTTCTATAATCTACATAAAATGATAATGAGAATAGAATAGGCTGTAAAAGAGCGTTGTGTTTCAGCGCGTTTGTTGAGGGAAGAGCGCGCCCACGGAGTTACACCTTCATGACGAGCACAGTCAAGTTCGCTTGTGCATTCACAGCCTTTTGTGCCATTGTAAGTTGTAATATTATATTTATTATTTTGTGTATATAATCCCATATAGGATGCGTTTGGTTGAGTTCATTAACGATGCAGTAAAGAAATGCACAGCATTAATAACTACTGGGACTGTCCTATACATAACACTGCAATGAGAATATTTCTGTTATAAAACGTAGTGAATTCTCTGGGTTTAGTTGTTTTTCAGCGCGCTGTTGTGGGAAGCGTCAACAACGCATTCTGACCAGCACAGTCAAGTTCGCTTGTGCATTCGCGTCATTTTAAGCATATGTAAGTCGTAATATTACGTTTTTGTAGTATAAACATCTGATTAAAGTCATATAGGATGTGTTTCGTTAAGTCAATAACCCGCAGTGCTTCACTGTACCGGTGATCATCTTCAGTTTCAGCACGCTCTCAAACAGGGGAAGAGCATCCACAGGAGTTATAACCCTTCACCTATGCGTGATTTTGTGCTAATATAAGTTGTAATATTATATTTATTTTGTATAAATATCTGATTGTTCTCATATATGATGCGTTTAGTTGTTAATTAAACTTCTAAGCGCTTCAGTTTATGGTTGTTCGTTCATTCTCTCCAGCTTCAGCGCGCTCTCAAACAGCAACATTATTCCTAATATACTAGACTAATATTACAGATGTTTACTATTACTGTAATATTAAACATATTTTTTTTTTCAAAAACACAGAAGCATTATTTTTTATAATTCGCACTTTTATTGTTCTCGTATCATTTCCATCAACAATATGGTTTGATTAAAACCATTTCTTTATCGTCTGTGCGGAGGTTATTTCATGCACTTGCATTCTGATTCTTTATTATGCAGCCTAAGTAATGCTGTTCAATTACTTGTTTGCATTATTTAGGTATATTATTTTTATTTTTTAGACAATACAATTTTTGGTAACATTTTAGAAATAAGGTCTCATTTTATTAATGCATTAACTATCATGAACAAACAGAGAGCAATAACCTTTGTTTCTTTTAGTAATAAAATGTTTGTGTTTTGTAACAGTCCATTCACAGTTCATACCTAATGTTAAAAGACACAACTTTGGGTCTGAATATGTTGAGATTAACATGAACTAATATTAATAAATCCTGTTGAAGTATTGTTCATTCATTGTTGGTTAACTAATACTAACAAAAATTAAACCTTATTGTAAAGTGTTAAAAAAAAAATTTGGCCATAGGAGTGTAAAATTAATTTGAAAAGGTAAGGAATCTCACACTGGTTCAAATAGGCTACTGTAGTGTATAGGTTTGATTTATGTTGAAGTGTTTGGGACATGGCTTTTAATGGTGAGCCTTTTGTTTTTGTAATCAGGCTCTCAGAGTTTATTAAAATTTGTATTTAGATTTATCGGCCAATATATCGGTTATCGGCTTTCAAATATTAAGAATTATCGGTTATCGGTATCGGCCAAAATGTTCATATCGGTGCATCCCTATTATATATGCTCTAACAGCAACATTACACACTAACTAAAGTTTGAACAATGGGATCACGAAGAACAGGACCTTTAAAGGTTAACAACAGAGCCAAAACTATTAGCCTAAATTCAGTTGCTATTTATTTTTAGGTATAATAATCAACACTCAAATAACACATTGTATGCAAACATGTAAACTTCGCATAAGGCAGTTTTTGCATTAACTTCTAAATCGAATTGTAAAATTGTTTTTCATCCAATTCATTGTTGAAATATAATAATTTATACAGTGTCTGTCATTTTCATGACAGGTTTATTTAACATGCTTGAAATAATCAAGACATCACTAACAGGTAAAGTAGAATATAATGAATAAATAGGCTAATATAGTGCATATATTTATTGAAAGAGTTGATTTCTCCAGTGAATTAAATTCTGTGGACACTGAATGACTGCCTGAGGTAAATGTGATGCTAACATTACATGACAAGATGGGCATTCATGTTTATTGGTCAGTGATCAGTCACACCACATCGAGCGTCAAAATGGCATTTATCGTTTGAATTTCGTGGTAAAATGGACTGAATACTTAATATGTTCGTGTGGAAACTCGAAATTGAAGTGTGTTCTGCGCTTAAAACAAGCCGACTGTGAACTGTTAAAGATTGCATTCGGAAACAGTTCGGTAACGTTACACGCTTGTGACATAACGCACACATCAACCTGATCACTTTATTTCGTTTATTTCTACTGGCAGTGAAAACGCAGATATGAATGTTAGCTGTACAACGAATCGTTGTCATTTCGGAAAAAATATTGTGTGGGTGTTTGAAGCGAGATCACAATAATTTAACAATTAATCAGTAGCTCTATTTTCTGATAATATATGTGGCTCTGTACATTTCTGATATGTAGAACTATTACACTTATTTCTAAATCCTAACTACACATTGTATTATGTTAATTGTGTAAAATCTAATTAAGTAAGTACATTTAAAGGAACACTCCACCGTTTTTAGAAATAGGGCTTACGGTATTCAACATCTTTCCTACATTTAGATATGTGGGCAAATGCATTTTTGTCTCAGTGCATGCATTGTTTTAGTTTGGCAGGGTCGCCGCTAGCTTAGCTTAGCATAATGAATGGAATCCTATGTTGCCAGCTAGCATGTCCTGAGTAAACATGATAAAAAAAACCCCAACCTAATTACTTCTTGTGGCCTGCATATTCACAACGAGTACAAACAGCGATGCAGATTAAGACTAGGCGATTTCCTAGGCGGGGTGCGTGTCCCAAAACCATAGTTGCTAACCTGTTAGCAACTTAGGTCGTTGGCAATGGGAAATTGCATTGCAACCAACAAAGTTGCTAACTTAGTTAGCAACTATGGTTTTGGGAAACGCACCCCAGATATTGACTTGGGACTATATTATGGGGAAGCACAGGCGAAGCACTGCTACTTGGGCGCAGAGATATCACACAACACATGAAATCCCCAAACTTCCGTGAATAGTAGGTGGCTATTTTTCATACAGTACATGAATGGCGATGAACATGGCTGATTTTGTTAGAGACGAAGAGGGTTACTTAGAAAGTCAAGATCCAGAACCATAGCTTGAGTTTTCAGAAGAGGAGCTACGCCTGCGTGCTTTGGAAATAGAATGACAAGAGGAGGAAGTTGCGATCGCTCAACAGCCGGAGGACGTGAGGAGGATTTTTCCGGTGTGATAAAGTGAACTGGAAAAAACTGCATCGCTATTTGTACTCATTGTGTATACGCAGGCCACAAGAAGTAATTAGGTGTTTTTTTTGATCACTTTTACTCAGGACATGCTACCTGGCAACATAGGATTCCATTCATTATGCTAAGCTAAGCTAGCAGCGACCCTGCCAAACTAAAACAATGCATGCACGGAGACAAAAATGCATTTGCCCACATATCTAAATGTAGGAAAGATGTTGAATAAGCCCCATTTCTAAAAACGATGGAGTGTTCCTTTAATTAAATTAAGTAAAATCAAAACACCTCACATATCACAAAAGGTTAATGAATCCATTCCATACCATAAGTGATAGTGCAACAGTGCTCCATGCAGTGTAGCAGATGAAGAACAATCCTCCACCAAATCGCCATTAATCAGCGGAATCCCCGGTCAATCTGGGGTGGGGTCGGCTGACAAGTCCTTAAAAAGAAATGTATTGAAAAATACAACAAAATGTATTGAAATTCTAACAACATTTGCCATTATAAAACATTCAGACAACATGAACAAATGGTGAACTTTGAGACTTAGTTTGTATACAATTAAAATGTTAAACATATTTATATTATATATATATATAAAAAATGAAATACCCAAATTACATTGGATTCACAACAACGGTCTCTTTTCCTAGATGTATCATAGCAAGGTAAACAAAATTGTAGCTTTAAAAAAGCCAAATGGCACACAGATATCAATCTAATAAATTTACCTGCAGCCGCATTTTTCCTGTCATGACATCTCTGAGAGTCATGAGGGTCTTTCCCTTGATGTTCTCCAGTGAAGTAAATAAAGGACTGATGATGATGATGGTGATAAGTTCTTCTTTCTTTATGTCACTTCAGAGGAAGAAAAGACAAAAGTTACTCAGATTTATTATCACTAGTGGAGGAAAAGGAAATGTCTTACAAATGTAATTTTGATGATGAAAATAACTTTTAACTACATTAATCCCAATGTAAGGTTTAGAAACAATGGTTAAAACAGACTGATATCTTACTGCAGTTGATAAATGGATTCGTTTCTGGATCTTCTTCCAGTGCTTGATCAAAAATAAATGTAAACAGACATCTTATCATTAGCAGTTGGCTGTGATCTACATAGAGTTTCCTAGTGTAAATGATGCTTTTATCAGTCACTTTACTAATTCCAATGTCCCTCGTTTTAAACTAACGTTACAACATTATGATACATGAGAGGAAACATTGAAATACGTGCAAATACGCTAATCGCGATTAGCATCTCATTTCAACATCTTTAATGAAGCAGTAAGTTACACAGACACTGCAGGTTGTAACGTTACACCCATTTCTAAAGCTCTCATGTGTACACAGAGCATTTATTTAAGTTAATGAACACCATTAACACAAGATTTGTTTATCTGCATTATTTAATATTCCATTAACTATATTAACACGCTCATCCGCTTATTTTAATTGGATACCTTTTAAACAAATATATTTATTTAGGCTATTCATCTATCTGTGTATCTAAAATGATATTGGGATACATGCATTAAGTAACGTTACATGAACACACAACACAACTTTACTATGACTGAAAAATATTATCTTACCTGATATTGCATATGTTTGCAGTACCTCACAGATCCAGTCTGAGTCTGACCCTTCCTCTGTGTTCTCATTCCAGCTTTTGTTCTCCGTTAACATGCCACAACTCAAATTAGTTAAAAAATAATAACTTAACAGACACATTAATCGGGGACTGACAGAAATCTTGCTGAGCAGTAGCATGCGACTCGTTACCAATTCAAACCCACGTATTTTGAAACTCGACCGGTAAAAGGGCGCGCACAGTTGTCATTGGCCAGTTACGTAGATGACAGCACGATTAACCAATCATGATGCAAAGAAGCAAGGTGAAACAACCAATAGCAATTGTTTCAGCATGGTAATGGAAAGATTATTTTATTTTTCAAAGAAATGTATGTGTTTAGTGTTATTTGTAGGCTGTATTATTTGATTAGCTGGTCGAATAGTATTTTCATGACAAAGTATAAATAAAATACATTACTGCATGGTAAACTATAGCCTCACACACAAAATTGTACACAAAATCACACAAAAAGTTTATGCTGCACTGCTCTCCAGGATTAAATGACATCCATTATTATTATTGATACTTATAATAATTATATTTTAACATATACATTTAGATTTTTGAATGGTTTTGAACGAAATAGATAAAATGCTAACAAAATAATAATTTGAAAGGCATATATTTCTTGAAGACATGACATTGAGTCAACATACAGATCTGGAAAAAAAATGTATATTGATTTATAAGGCTTTTTTTTAAACCTTTTTCAACAGCTTAGCATTACATGTTATATCAACATTGTGTCAACGTTGAAACAACAACTTACATTATTTTAACCATATTTAAACTTTGAAGGAAAGTGCTGACTAGGATTGAAAAAGAAAATTAAACTGCACTTTATTATGTAACGTTTGCTTTATTAAAAAAGTTTGTTTGCTGCAAGTATGATTTCTTGCAGTTTTTTGTTCACTTTGTTACTATTTTCACAAGCAAGGTGTACATTTTCAAAACTCATAGTGCTAATATCACAACAGATCATCAAAAGTGCACTTTTTTCAAACATTTCAGCATATTTTCAATTGTGTGAATACAATACACAAAACCACAAAGTATCCTTTTCACTATACAAAATAAGTGTTTCATCTTTATAAATGTTTAATTCACAGTTCATTGGACCGAAATATTTGCAATTTGTGAATAGAGCAGAATAGAGTATAAGGGAGTGGAAATAGTCAATGACGGTGTAACATCAGACAGATAGCATGAAATATAGCATTTTACATTACAGTATGTATGCCATGTGATACTGTAAACCGATTACCATGGTAGAGACTGTCACATTACTGTAACTGTAACCCTTATAAAGCTCAACTACAGTAGATTCAGTCATATACAGTGAGAACACTTATTGGCAGCAAACTCTGATATAGCACAGAACCTCATGGCAGTGTCATAACTTTATCACACCAGATAACACACTGAATACTATTACAAACATCATGGGTTCAATGACACAAGTTAGGTAATGTAAGTGTATTTTCTAATGAGGCATATGTAGCCTGTGTTACTGTAAATAATTCAGCAACGAGGGAGATTTGAAACAAGTATCTTGCATTGTTCGCTGTTGGATGAACTGATTGTTTAAAGTACTAAACTGAAAGAAGATAATATTGTTGTGTTTCGGTGATTAAACCAACATATTATAATAATCTTGTGTTTGAAACAATGATTATGTGGGCTGAAAATATGTGCAACTGAATGAAAGCATGAGATCAGGTTTTGAAAGAATGACGAGCTGTTACAAGTGTGAGCAGTTTGGATTTTTGTACCAAGAGTTTTGAAAATGTACACCTTACTTGTGAAAATAGTACCAAAGCGAATAAAAAAAAACTGTAATTTACATTGGATTCCCTTCAAAAATATGAATTTCCATTCTATCTTTCTTTACTTGGGCTATTTCACCATCTGATGAGCCTTACCTTTCAATGTTCAAGATAATATACCTCATCATTTATATACTGAATTATATACCCAGGTAGAAGAAATCAAAACTAGCAACAACCATGTGCAACAGCCATTATAATCCCATTATTTTGATAGATTAAGTAGCCTTTTGTAACCCATTCTTCATTTTCATATTCTTCATATCAAAATATTTTGAACAATTTGTATACATTTTAAAATAACTGTATGGAGATAAGCATTTGCTGTAACTCACAAAATCAGGCACTAAACACATTTGATATTTAATGTTAATGACTGTGTCTCTTGCCCAATTTCAGACACTAAAATATGTGTACCAGGCCATTTCTGACACCACCAGGGTTTGACCTAGTTTACCTCTACCAGGGTTCTTCAACTCCTGACTTCTGAACTCATCAACAGCCTTTAAGATCGTTTTTCTTGCTTAGTTTAATTCTAGCTTTAACCAAACATGCCAAACAAGCTAATAACAATGTTCCAAATTACTTGTAAGTTAAAACAGGTATGTTTGATTGGGGTTGGTTTTATTTCTGCTGGACACCAGCCCTCCAGGACTGGAGCTGAACAGTCCTGGCATATATTATACTCACATATAATGCACTCCTAACCCCATTATTCTCTTACCCAACCCACCCATTTTTGGCTTGTTTGCCCATATTTGGTTTGTCCAAAAGTGCTCCATATGTATTTCTCCATTCTGACACTGATCCAAATATTACCTATGTGGGTACTACCCATAGACTGTATAAAACATGACGTCTCCAGTAGGTTTCTGAAGAGCATTTTTAAAGCCCAAAGTGGACGGAGCCAGCTGGAAGGTTGCCACTTGGTGCTACCTTGGACCCATGTAGGCAGCCTATATGGGGCTGATTGTGTGTCCTACTCATATGGTTTATGAAAGCGGGCCCCATATGAGTTTACCCATTCAGAACCCTTATAGATATTACCTATGTGGGTACTACCTTGGGCCCATGTAGGCAGCCTATATGGGACTGATTGTGTTTGCCCATGTCTCACCCATATTGTTTATCAAAGCGGGCCCCATATGAGTTTGCCCATTCAGAACCCATATAGAGGTTACCTATGTGGGTACTATCTTGGGCCCATGTAGGCAGCCTATATGGGACTGATTGTGTTTGCCCATGTCTCACCCATATGGTTTGCCTAAGCGGGCCCCATATGTATTTCCCCATTCAGCAACCATATAGAGGTTACCTATGTGGGTACTATCTTGGGCCCATGTGGGTAGCCTATATGGGACTGATTGTGTTTGCCCATGTCTGACCCATATGGTTTGCCCAAGCGGGCCCCATATGTATTTCCCCATTCAGAAACCATAAAGAGATTACCTATGTGGGTACTATCTTGGGCCCATGTGGGTAGCCCATATGGGACTGATTGTGTTTGCCCATATCTGACCCATATGGTTTGCCCAAGCGGGCCCAATATGTATTTCCCCATTCAGAAACCATAAAGAGATTACCTATGTGGGTACTATCTTGGGCCCATGTGGGTAGCCTATATGGGACTCATTGTGTTTGCCCATGTCTGACCCATATGGTTTGCCCAAACGGGCCAAATATGTATTTCCCCATTCAGAACCCATATAGAGGTTACCTATGTGGGTACTATCTTGGGCCCATGTAGGCAGCCTATATGGGACTGATTGTGTTTACCCATGTCTGTCCCATATGGTTTGCCCAAGCGGGCCCAATATGTATTTCCCCATTCAGAACCCATATAGAGGTTACCTATGCGGGTACTATCTTGGGCCCATGTAGGCAGCCTATATGGGACTGATTGTGTTTGCCCATGTCTGACCCATATGGTTTGCCCAAGCGGGCCCAATATGTATTTCCCCATTCAGAACCCATATAGAGGTTACCTATGTGGGTACTATCTTGGGCCCATGTGGGTAGCCTATATGGGACTGATTGTGTTTACCCATGTCTGACCCATTTGGTTTTCCCAAGCGGGCCCAATATGTATTTCCCCATTCAGAACCCATATAGAGGTTACCTATATGGGTTCTACCATGGGCCCATGTGGGCAGCCTATATGGGACTGATTGTGTTTGCCCATGTCTGACCCATATGGTTTGCCCAAGCGGGCCCAATATGTATTTCCCCATTCAGAACCCATATAGAGGTTACCTATGTGGGTACTATCTTGGGCCCATGTGGGAAGCCTATATGGGACTGATTGTGTTTACCCATGTCTGACCCATATGGTTTGCCCAAGCGGGCCCAATATGTATTTCCCCATTCAGAACCCATATAGAGGTTACCTATATGGGTTCTACCATGGGCCCATGTGGGCAGCCTATATGGGACTGATTGTGTTTGCCCATGTCTGACCCATATGGTTTGCCCAAGCGGGCCCAATATGTATTTCCCCATTCAGAACCCATATAGAGGTTACCTATGTGGGTACTATCTTGGGCCCATGTGGGTAGCCTATATGGGACTGATTGTGTTTACCCATGTCTGACCCATATGGTTTGCCCAAGCGGGCCCAATATGTATTTCCCCATTCAGAACCCATATAGAGGTTACCTATATGGGTTCTACCATGGGCCCATGTGGGCAGCCTATATGGGACTGATTGTGTTTGCCCAAGTCTGACCCATATGGTTTGCCCAAGCGGGCCCAATATGTATTTCCCCATTCAGAACCCATATAGAGGTTACATATGTGGGTTCTACCATGGGCCCATGTGGGTAGCCTATATGGGACTGATTGTGTTTGCCCATGTCTGACCCACATGGTTTGCCCAAGCGGGCCCAATATGTATTTCCCCATTCAGAACCCATATAGAGGTTACCTATGTGGGTACTATCTTGGGCCCATGTAGGCAGCCTATATGGGACTGATTGTGTTTGCCCATGTCTACCCCATTTGGTAAACCCATATGGGGCCCATTTGTGTTGCCCATTTTAAGCCCATGCACTCATTTCCCATTTGTGACCCAGCTAGGACCCACATTGGTAGCCCACCAGTTTTCTCCCATATGGGACCTACTTAGCTGACCCGAGTGGGCCCCATATAAGATGCCCATTTTTGGACCATGCCCACTTGGTTCCCATGTAGCCCAAGCATAAACCACGTGGGGCCCACATATACATGTTGGCTGGGCTGCTGCACGAGGCTATAAATAGATGAGCTTCAGCTGGAGCAAACCAGGTCTTTTTGTTTTCAGACCAACTCTGTGTTCTGGTGTGTTACAAAGTCTCTGAAAAAAAAAAATCTCTCTCTCTCTTTCAAGACTCAACTTGAGATCTTTGTTAGGAGTTAGTTTTCAACATGGCAGTGTGCAGATTTCTCTCTCTCTTTCTCATCTCTGTTACAAAGAAACATTAGTGGAAAGAGTTCTAGTTAAATCTAATCAGTTGGAAACGAGTCAGCAGAGTAAAACGCTGTATATCCATGTTCTCTTTCAAATAGAACTGGATGTGCACGTTTATTGCTGTGTGTGTTTGGGGAAGAGCATGCGGTCGCTGCATTGAGTCAGACGAGTGCGAGCATTGCAAGCCTTTACAGTTAGAATGCTTTATGCTCGTCTGGGCTACTTTCAGTCCGCACCAGTTTTCAGAGCTCTCGAATGGGTTTGTTGACGAGCAAGAGACGGGTCCGTCCCTTTCGCTTGCTCGCTCACCAAATGCATGTTTCCCTGCGTGATCCCGAAGCGCGCTCCGGCGTTTCTTCGGCTCGCGCGGGGAGTGATGATGAATCTCTGGGTCCGCGGACCTCGAGCAGCCGGCCTGCGATCGTTCCTCACATGATGGTGAATCCATACGAGGAATTTATCGAGGTGGTTGTTCGCGCGGTGGCCAGGGCAGTTTGTCTGGTACCGTGAATGAGAGATCCCCGAACGCAGTGAGCTTGAGGTTTCTGTCTAGAAAGCATTTACTTCACGTGTTTTTGTACCCTCGACATTTTCGACTATCATGGGTGCGAAATCGCGTGGATATGTGAGAATACCCCAGGTGGGAGACGCTCACGAGCTATCTCTCGCCTGGGTGTGCATTTTCATTAAAGAGACATACCTCCCCACAAAGCCATGTAGAAAATAAACGTCGGCTGTCATGGGCAAAGCTTATATATATGAATTATATATTGTATATTATTTTATATGGAATATATATATATATAATATATTATTTTATATGGAATATATATTGTATATGATTTATATAATAATAATAAATGAAGGGACAGGCTGGTGCTGTGCTGCACACTATGGCTGTCTTGCAGGCATATCAGGCTGACCTTCTGAAGGATTTGAGTGGTTCATTTGGTGACTCAGTTAACTCTGTAGTGGCCAGATTTAAAGGAGTGGAAGAAACATGAAGTGTTCACTCAGTTTCTTCCTCAATGCACTCAAGGGGAGGGGCTATCAGCCACACAACCTCTCTTCAGTCCTTCAAGATTTAGGGGGGTAATAAGCAGAGTGTGGCGAGTCGCGCTCTCCCTCGTAAAGACTGGAGACCGGCTCGTCATCCTCAACAACCTCCCAGGGCAGACCTCGTGACTGTCATCAATATAAGAAGTCCGGTGGTCTGGTGCCCAGTCTGCCCCCACGGGACAGGGCGTGTCAAACATTTGCTAGCCCCACCCCGTTATCCTCAAAACTACTCCATCCCCGCCGCCTCTGGTGATTCAGGGGGGCAGTGGTTTCCAGTGAAATGTTAGACGTTCAGTGTTTAAATCCTGCTATCATCCAGGACATAGAACGTCTAACATCCCCTCAACAGGAAGTGTTAAAATTGTCACTCTCAGAGTCTCAGGCAGCGTGTGAACTTCTGCCAGGCGTTTCTGCATGGGTGTTAAGCACGGTAAAAATTAGTAAACTAATTTATTTGTCATTCTCCTTGTTTGAACGGCGTGGTCTCCACTTCCGTGAAGGCGGAGTTGGCGTTCGTACTGTCACAAGTGACAGCAGTTACTTCCTGGTCCCCAGTAGGGTGGGGGGGGGGTGTCCAATCTCAGATCTTCGAGTCTTAAACCGTGAAGCAGTTAAAGTACTCAAGGTCAAGATGTTACAGTGAAGGCAGTCGTGTTGTATATTCAACATTGTGATTGGATTCGGCACGATTGATCCGAAGGACGCATGTATTCGCATATAAAGTCTGCCACAACACAGGAAGTTCCTGAGGTTCGCTCTTGGGGGCAAAAGCTTACCAATTTCGGGTCTTCCATTTGGCTAGCCTTGTAACCGCACGTAAACAAAATGTATGGATGTATTACCGGCTCCATTGGGATTCCGGGGCATTCTAGCCGGGGTTCGCCAACAAGGGTCTTGCTTCTTATCGATAGCGCTGCGTTGGTCGAACAGGGTTTGGTTCTCGGAGATAGTGTCTCTCCTCAACGGCTCGCCTTGGGCGATTCCTGGCGAGGAGGGACCTTCTGTCTCAGGCAGAGGGCACGATATTCCATTCCAGGCCCGACCTGTGGAACCTTCATGTTTGGCCCCTGAAGGGCACCAACTGAGGGACACGGGGCTTTTGCCTGCAGTTATTGAGACCATCCTAAGTGCTAGAGCTTCCTCCACTCGGAAAGTTTATGCTAATAAATGGGGGTGTCTTTGAAAGGTGGTGTACGACACAATGTAGATTCAGTCAACTGCCAGGTAACTTCAGTTCTGGATTTTCTGCAAGAAAAGTTGTCATCAGGCACCTGCCCCTCCACTCTCAGGGTTCATGTGGCCGCTCTTTCGGCTTGCCACGCCTTGGTGGATGGGGTGCCGCTCGGGAGACATCCTCTACTCGCTCGCTTCATTCGTGGGGTAGGCGGTTGAGGCCACCTGTTAGAACCAAGATCCCTTCATGGGACTTAGCTTTAGTCCTCGAGGGTCTGGTTGAGACCCCCTTTGAAACATTAGCTTGCCCCTCCACTCTCAGGGTTTATGTGGCCGCTCTTTTGGCTTGCCATGCCCTGGTGGATGGGGTGCCGCTTGGGAGGCATCTTCTGCCTGCTCACTTTGTTGTGCCAGGCAGTTGTGGCCTCCATTAAGAGCCAAGATCCCTTCATGGGACTTAGTTTTAGCCCTCGAGGGTCTGGTTGAGACCCCCTTTGAACCTCTAGAATCAGCGTCTGACGAACTTCTGACTCTAAAGATGGTTTTTCTTATGGCTATAACTTCTCTGAAAAGAATTGGGGACATGCAGGCTCTGTCAATATCGCCATCCTGCTTAGACTTTGCCCCAGGTTTGGTGAAAGTGATTTTGCATCCCCACCCTGACTACCTGCCTAAGGTTCCTTTGTCGACTGTACATCCTGTCACTCTTGAAACCTTCTGCCCTCTGCCGTTCACAACGCCGGATCAGGAGAAACTTCATAGACTGTGTCCAGTCCATGCTCTTCAGGCCTACGTCCACCGCACTAGCCAGTGGCGTAAGTCAGAGCAACTGTTTGTTTGCCATGGGGGCCGTAACAGAGGTTCTGCCACCATCAAACAATGTCACATTGGGTCAGGGATGCTACTGCTCTTGCCTATGAGGTGCGCGGTCAAGCTTCACCTATAGGATTAAGGGCTCACTCCACCAGGGGAGTCGCCTCTTCTACTGCGTTAGCAAGGGGTGCTCCCTTACAAAGTGTTTGTGATGCGGCAGGTTGGTCCTCTCCGCACACATTCTTAAGACTTTATAGCTTGGATGCTCATGCCACTCTGGGCTCTCATGTCCTTGAGTCGACATCACAGGCTAATGCCTGAGGCTTCTTGCGTTCTTGTGCACACCTACACAACCGTAAGGGGTCCAGGCACCATCAAGCACGGCGGCGTGGGTATTCTCGTTCCCATTTGCATAAGCTTATGCAGCATTGAGTGTAGCTTTTGAAAGGGAACACTTGGGGTTACTTGACTGTAACCCTGTTCCCTGATAAAGCGGAACGAGATGCTGCATTGCTAGGCCGTGCTGATGATACTTCAGGACTGGTCTTCAAACAAAGAAGATCTGGTTTGCTCCAGCTGAAGCTCATCTATTTATAGCCTTGTGCAGCAGGTGCGCCTATGACGTCACCGGCTGAGGCTATAAATACCTCCGGGTCAATTTCATTGACGTGTTTTCACACTATTTTCACAGCTGGTTATGTCAAAGACATTTCCTCTAGCTCAAACAGTAGAGCATGGCGCTAGCAACGCCAAGGTCATGGGTTCGATTCCCAGGGAAAGCAAGAATTGACAAAAATGTAAAATGTGTACCTTGAATGCAATGTAAGTCGCTTTGGATAAAAGCGTCTGCCAAATGCATAAATGTAAATGTAAATTTCCCATTTGCATAAGCTTATGCAGCATCTCGTTCCGCTTTATCAGGGAACAGGGTTACAGTCAAGTAACCCCAAGTGTTTCTTCATATAAATAAAACAAAACAACTTTTAAATTCCATATCAAAGGTTTAATGTGTTCATATACGTTTTATACAGAATATAAAAAATATGATATGGTGTTAGGCACCACCACCGTTCAAAAGTTTGGAGTAGGTAAGATTTTTTAATAATGTTTTTGAAAGAAGACATCCTCTCCTTAGCTTCATTTGTTTGATCCAAAAATACAGAAAACAATATAATATAAAATTATTTTAATATCAATTTAAAAGAACCGTTTTCTTTTTTTAATATATGTTATCCATTACTGAAAAGAGACATTTCTTATTATAATAAATGCTGAAATAAATGCTTAATATTTTTGTGGAAACAATTTAAAAACAATTCAAAAGAACAGCATTTATTTGAAATATAAATATTTTGTAATAATTATCAATTTCTTTACTGTCACTTTTGATCAGTTTATTGCACGCTTGATGAATAAAAGTATTAATTGCTTTAAAAAAAAAATTACTGACCCCAAACTTTTGAACAATACTAGGTTACACCGTTTATTTAAAACAGTGGTTCTCAAACTCTGGTCTGATTTGATTGGCTTATTTTTTTTTTTTAAAGAAAGGAAAAGAAGAAAAGAAAAAGACTGACGGTTCTGTTTCACTGTATGTTTCAACTTAGCAAGCCAACAGTCAGCTAGATTTAACAAAATAAGAACAAAACAGCAGTTTAGAAAAAAATAGGGATTGGCGACTCAAGGACATCGAACGAGACGTGGCATATTAGGTGATCCTCAATTTGTTTTACTGCCCTCCCGCACCTGAAAAAGTTTGAGAACCACTGATTCCGTAGGATGACAGTAAGATGTAGTGCTTCATTCTGAAGCTTGTCATCAATGTCATAAACTTGCTGATTCGTATCGAAATAGCAATTTGCATTGTAATGGAACAATATGTGAATTACACAGAGGGTGATTGAGAAGATCTATTGATTTCTGATCTCAGGATTTTGTCGTTTATTTACAGTTCCTACTGACAGTTGTTGTAGCCCATGACTTTTAATCGGATATCTTCTCTGATGTCTGTAACATTTTTCTCCAGATCTGCCAGTTCATCCCGCTGCTGCTGCATTTTCAGCTCGTTCTTGTTCAACTTTCTCTCCAATTCTTCAGAGGAGGGAAACAGAAAAATGAGAAGATGAGAAAAGAGCCACGTACAGACTAATATTGTCAATTAACTCAAAATTGAGTTTAATAGCAAAATGACAGCATAAATAACACATACTGTAAATGCTTAATGATAACGGCTCATAGGTTCATTTCAGCTGCCAAAATATTTTCAGTGCTTTAATTTAGTAAATGTTTAATGCAGTCTCACACATACTTTTGAGGGTATCCATGCCCATGGTGGCCTTCTTCAGCAGTTCCTCTGCTTCTTTCTTCATCTCCATGGCTCTCTGGTTAACGTTACCCTCTCCCGTTCCTCCCACTGAGTCTACTTTCTCTTTCAGTTCCTTATACAGGTTCTCAGCATTTGTCAGTTCCTGTTAAACACAAATATGCACATACAAATAACATTAATGGTAATGCCAGAAGCACTCAAATATCAAATACAGCCAGATGTTCACACACAGACCTCTTGAAGTCCAGCAGCCTCTTTCGTTGCATTGTCCGACTGAGCTTTGGCTTCTTTTGCCATCTCCCTGTTCTGCTCCGTTTTATTCTTCAATAAATCCACTCCATGCGACAAATTGGTCAATCGCATCATCACATCCATGAGGCTGCTGTCTAAATGTAATAGTTTGTCGTCAACCTGTTCAAGAGAGGGACACAAAAGGAGATTAGATCAGATCATACATTGTTCAAAAGTTTGGGGTCAATAAGATTTTATTTTTTTAAGGACACATTCAATTGATCAAAAGCAACTTTAAAGACTTTTTTTTTTAAGGAAGAAGAAAACATTTTTCTTGAGCAGTAAAACAGCACATTAGAAACATTTCTGAATGATCATGTGACTGATATATAAATGGAGCAACATATCAGGTTTACCGTGGTAGTGATGTTCTGGGCATTCTTGAGGTTTTCCAGGGCTTTGGTCATTTCCTCCTCAGCTTTATTAATAGCACTTTGAGAGGTTTCAAGTGCTTCTTTAGTTTTATTGATATTATTGCTCACTCCTTCAGCTTGTGACCTACACACACACACACACACACACACACACACACACACACACTATAATTGACTGTATACAGATATCTGTGTAAAAAAGAACAACATTCTCTCACTTACTTTGCGTCTTGAGCTCTTTTAAGCAGATCATTGACCTTGGCCAGTTGCTCTGAGGTGGTGTTGATCAGCCCCTCCACGTTGGTGAGGTTGTCGATGTTTTCTTTGATTTGCCTGACTATGTTGACCATTACGGTCCTGTTGACTGGCAAGGAGATCGCCAAAACCTGCTGGGCCACTTTTTCAATGCTTTCTGGATCTGCTCCCTCCTCTGAATATAACATGAGTTTTATTATTAAAAAGGCTTTTTATCATAATTAAACATGTTAAAATGACAGTTCATGCAAAAATAGAAATGTATTCACCCTCATGTTATTTAAAATTTCAATGTTTTTCTCCTTCGGTAGAACACAAAATTTTGCAGTATGGCCAAGCTATTCCGCTCCATACACCAAAAGTAGATAGCGCCAGACTGAGACTCTTTCTTTTTCTTTTTAAAGAAATACATTTACATTAATAATACATTTATTAAGCAAGGATGCATTACATTTGTCAAGAATGTAAAATAAATACTGTTCTTTTGAACTTTCTATTCATATATGAAAAAACTGTATTACGATTTCCACAAAAGTATTAAGCAGCACAACTGTTTTCAATCATTGCTATGAATAAGAAATGTTTCTTGAGCATCAAATCAGCATATTAAAATTTTTTTTTTTTTTAAAGATCATGTGACTCAAAACTGGAGTAATGATGCTGAATATGCTGAAATTCAGCTTTGCCATCAAAGGGAAAAAAATATTAGAATAGAATTAAGGTATTTTTTAAATTGTAATAATTTTGTATTCTATTTTTGATCAAATAAATGCAGCCTTGGTGAGCATAAGACTAACACTAACATTACAAAAATCTTACAGACTGCAAACTTTTGAGGTATAGTAGTATACATTTATTGTACTTTTATGAAGTTTTTTTGACATTCTGCAAAATATATCCTTTAACCTTCCAGAAAATTATATATATATAAACATCTGAATTTCAAACAACATGAGGATGAGTAAATGCTAATTTTTACCCCTTTAATGCCATTGCATTTCACGACACAACAACAATAACACAACCTAATCACACAATCACTGACCATTCAAAAAATCTCTAATCTTCTGAATGAAGTCTTTGAGTATCTTGTTGGAGTTCTCAAAGAGATCTTTCTTGCTCTGGGCTTTATCGAGAGTGTCCTTCGCTTGAGTCTTCACAGTCTGGGTGAGTGTAGCGATGTCTCGAAGCTGAGATATAAGCAGAGATTATTTCAGGCTTTTTTCTCAGCACACACACTGCACATGCTCAAACAGACACCCGTTTACCTTTTTAGCCATGGTTTGTAACTCCTCGCTGGCAGTGGTAATTTTCTTATGAACATCATCAGCGTGTCCAAGGGCCGTCACTGAGGCACCAACGGTTCCATTACATCCTTTCCCTCCACATTTCAGCGCACTGTCATGGTCCCGGCAACCAGCTCCTCCACAAGGGCTATCTGGACAGCTATTATTTGCACTAGCATTGCCATGGCCACCACATACCTTAAGGCATAACAGAAACAAGGATGTGTCACTGATCTAGCTAACAGTTCTCTGCTGCTCCCTTTCAGGTCTTAAGCCCAAAGTTTTGCCCAAAGTATCTACCTTGTTGCTGAGATGATGGACCTTTCTTTCTATCTCGTGAGCTTTTTCCTTCAGTTCAGACAAAGACTTATTGTTGGCAGCAACTGTACGCAGGAAGCTGTCCTTCCTCTCTTTCAGCAGGGCTTCGGTACGGTTACGTGTTTCTTGAGACTGTTCTACAGGACTTTGGGGTCCGTATACGGAGGCATTACAGCGCTGCTCTGAATTCAATGAACTCTGGTAGAACTTGCGCACATTTTCAAATTGCTCTGTAAAAGAAAAATGACAAAAAGACATCAGCATGGGTTAAATGTTTTTAATAAAATGATGGTGAATGAAAAGGTGGCCTGGTCACGAGCAGGCCCTGGTGTAATCTATGTAATCTTTTTCTGGGCAAAATCTATGGGAAGGACTTAAACATTGTGAACAGGCTTTTGCAAGCCGTTTTACTACCCTAATATGACAGTGAAAGAGGATATTTATTTAAAAAAATGAAAGTTTTTATTGATTTCATTTCTATAAATTGGATGGAGAAAAGTATATGTTATACAGTATATCGGAATGGAGTCAGAATGAATGAGAGTTTACTAAAATAATATCCAAATAGCTATTTGGCTATTGGTTAATATTATCCAAGTGACATCAACAGAAAAAAGTAATTTTTTAAAGTTATATTGCGGAAAAGACTACGAAGCCAAATAATGCATTCTTTGGAATGAAATTATTGTCATTGGTCAGTTTTGATTTCATGTGTTTATTCCCATTATACTTGCTAAGAAATACTAATTTACCTAACAATCCAGCAGTGAGGTAGTTCTCCAGCCCTTTGTGCAATTGGTGAAGCGTATTGTTCAAGTCTTTCAGTTCTTTCTCCAGTGCAGTTAGGTTTTGTTTCAGAGCATTGTCAAGGTCTGCCGTCACATTCAGCTCCCGAATCACACCCATCAGACGTCCATCAGTCAAAGCTATCTCTGCTCTGAAATTATTTAAAATGGAGAAGATTTTCAATTATCCTTAGTTACATACAAAATAACACTCACCATGTGGCAAATGTGACTATGATTATGAAATAATACAGCTTTTGCAACATAATGTATGGTTTAAATTGAATTGCACGTATGATAATGTAACCCTTGCTAATGTAAGTGACACAAACAAATCTGATGATTCAAAAATGTTTGTCCCTGTGTGCAAGTCTTAATAAAGTGTGATGACATTTACAGTGCTGCCCACTGTGTGCAGGCGTTACCTCAAATCATCAATAGCCTGGCTGATTAAGTTATAGGTTCCCTCTTGGTCTCCATCTTTGATTAGATCTTGAACCTGTGCTAGTTTCTTCTCCATTTCACGGATGCGGCTGTCACTGACTCCGGGCATCTCACCCTTCTCCAGAATCATGGCAATGACATCCTTGATGTGGGTCAGATCTCGGTTGACCTGGCACACGGCATCATCCCATAGCTGGAAGCAGGGATGGCAGGGAACGCACTTGGGGAAGTGTCCAGTATAGCCACGGGCGCACTCGTTGCAGCGACGTCCTGAAGCTCCCTCCTTACACTCACATATCCCTGTTATGCGGTCACACTGCTCCGTCTCGGATCCCAGAGGGTGGCAGTTACAATCTGATCAGAGGGAGATAAAGCACTAATGATCTGACACAGATAAGAAAAGGAGTTAGATGTATATCTGCAGTACTCACGTTCACACTGCACTCTGGGATCACCCCAGTGGAACGGCTCACATTCATTGCACTGCCGTCCTCCAAAACCTGTCTGGCAATGACACTGGCCAGTGAACTACAGTTATGAAGAGAGATGGAAGAAAAGAAAGAGGGAGTAGAAAAGAGGAGAGATTAATAGTACATCTGGCCATTGTAACTAATTGTAATTATTAAAAATAATAAAAACACATTTCAATTTTAAGAAAGCTAAGATAATTATCATATTTAAATTAAATGTATGATTTAATTTATATCATAATTTATATTTTGATATAATTTAATCATATTTTAAGTCTAAAATTTCTACTGTTTAACGTAGTTCATTGATATTGCACCCACTTTGAAATTTTATTTTACATTTCATTTTATATTTTAAAATTAAATAAATCTTTAATTTTGCAAGATAAACTATCATTTAATAGTTTGGTGTCTCTTTTTTATTGTACATTTATTGTATTGTACATTCTGATATGATGATTTGATGCTCAAGAAACATTTCTAATTATTACCAGTGTTGAAAACAGTTGTGTTGCTTAATATTTTTGTGGAAGTTAACATTTTTTGTAACACAATAAAAGTCTTTACTGTCACTTTTGACCAATTTAAAGCTGCTCTATGTAACTTTTCTGTCCTCTAGAGGTCGCCTATTCAAAACGAAGGCGTAGTTTGGTGACGCCAAGTTTGAGCGCAGAATCTTAGGACATGTGGTCTCCACCTCACAGCCGGTGCAAAAGAATCGGGATAGGACTCAGGCAGAAATCATGTTCATGGATGTGATTATTAACGTTAATGTAGTATGAAGCAGAAGCAGGAGTGATTGTTAATAAGAAGAGCGCAACACAAGCCTCGCGAGCAGCGGGACCTTTATTATGGCATAGTCATCGGCACCATTTCCGCTGTTCCGGCCATGAGTGTGAGGTAACGCAGCTCTCTTTATCATATTAGATACATCTGAGTGTGTTGAAAATTATGTTATGACGTTACTCTGTGCGTTCGCTCGGCGGCTGCAATGACACTTGTTCACACTGCAGTGAGAGTTAAGCGTTTCTGCAGAATAAAACCGGAATCGACAGGCGACTCCCTCACACGTCCCGGTTCCTTGGTTAAAATAGCAATCTTCTCATGATTTACAAATATTTGGGAACATTTGGGATATTGTAAGTACTCAACTGAACAAAATATATAACACTGGCCTAGTGGTTTTTGGATATTTTACTGAAAAAAATGTACATAGTGCACCTTTAATGCATCCTTAATGAACAAAAAATGCTTAATTTCTTAAAAATATCTTGGTAGTGTACAGTATATTGTAAATTTAATAGAAAGTTAATAATATATTAATAATTAGGTTTAGCCTTAGTAGAATGATAATATAGAACTAAATAAATACTTCTTGCATACATTAACAACAATTGTTGATGTTTTTATCATTTTAAGCTTATTTTAACACTTTTTTCATCACACACCAGCTTTTTTATTTCATCACATTTGGGTGTCCTTGGCAATGTATAGTAACATCTTTTCATGTTATATTGTACATTGATTTATGTTTGTTTATTGTTGTAAGGTTATCCTGCCATTTCACCCTTGTCTCTTTCAAAAAATGAAGGAGACAAACCTTGATAAAATAAAGGTTTAATAAGAAAGATGAATATGAAGAAAGATGCTGTATTGCACAGGTCATACCATATTGCAATGGGTGCTGAGGGCATTTGGCCGGACGCATCCACAGGGCTCACATCCATAGTCCGAGCCGAAGTTCCAGTGGTTGGGGACGCACTGGTCACAGTTGTGGCCGATGATGTTTGGTTTGCAGGGGCAATCTCCAGTCTGCTTATTACATTGACATACTCCATCAGTACAGTAGCCCTGTAAAGTGCCAGCCGTTACACAAGTACAGCCTGCAGGATGAGACAGAGTGCAGAATTAGATTTAAATGCAGGAATTAATTCACAGACTATTTTTAAAATAAAAAAGGCTGTTTTAAAGTTTAATGTCACTGTACTTACACCTACAGTCCTGGGCAAGAGCGTTTCCATAATAACCTAATTTACACTCAGAGCAAGAGTGGCCGTCAGTGTTATACAGGCACTTGAGGCATTGGCCGGTTCGCGGGTCACATGACTCTGGATCCTGGGGGTCAATGTTCCTGTTGCACTGGCACGGCCTGCATGTCCCCTCAGGCTGCTCTGGATCACCATAGTAACCAGGAGCGCAACGATCACAGCGAGGACCTGTGACAGGACAATGTCAGTTAACCTACTAAATGAGAATCACTTGAGAAACTATTGATTTACTGACTATATTTTACCTGCAAATCCTTCACTACACTGGCAGAGGATCTGGTTAGAGCCATAGTCTGCGTGACAGGAAGCTCCGTTGGAGTGTCCACTGTCAGGGTGTCCTGGACACGGACAGGGGCGACAGTGCTCACCAGAACCCAATACTGGGTTACCATAGAACCCGTTTACACACCTAAAGAAATGACAAAATAATCCATATAATTGCTGTAGAGAACATTTTATTAATTTTATTTATAAAAGCTAATTTTTTTACAGGGGCAGCCTGGTGTTAAGTGTTTTTTAGTATCATACCATACTTTATTATTTATTAAAAATAATGTTTTATACAGCTTAAAAAAAAGAAAAGAAAAAAAAAGCTACAAATATTTTTGGTTTTGATATTTTTACAGTACTGTTCAAACGTTTATGGTCAGTACGTTTTTTTATGTTTTTGAAAGTCTCTTATGCTCACAAAGGGTTAATCAAAAATACAGTAAAATTTTTACTATTGTGATATATTATTACACTTTAAAATAACTATTTTCTATTCTAATATATTTTAAAATATAATTTATTTCAGTGAAGGCAAAGATTATTTTTTTGAATCATTACTCCAGTCTTCAGTGCCACATGATCCTTCAGAAATAATTCTAATATGCTGATTTGATGCTCAAGAAACATTTCTTATTATTATCAGGGTTGAAAACAGTTGTGCTGCTTAATATTTTTCTGGAAACCAAGGTAAGTATATATTTTTTAAGATTCTTTGATGAATAATGAACTGCCTTTATTTGAAACAGAAATCTTTTGTACCATTACAAATGCCTTTACTGTCACTTTTGATCAAGTTATTGCATTCTTGCTTGATAAAGGCATTAAGCTACCGTTCAAAAGTTTGGGGTCAGTATCTATAAAGCTGTTGTACTTGATATATAGTTTGTAACTGCCTCATCCTCCTTTGCAAAGCATGCATTACATTTGGACTTAAAACAGTGTCACAAATGTATTTATCACATTGATTTGGTCTCACTGATGTAATCTGTGTACTGTTTCTCACCTCTCACACAGCTGTCCAGCAGTGTAGTCTCTGCACTCATAGCAGGCACCTGTTTCAGGGTCACAGATCTCTGCATGGCCGTTACATTGGCACTGCCTACAGTTGGGGAATCCCCACTGACCTGGTTGGCATTCTGAGCACTGGCGGCCCATTGCCCCATGCTGACACGGACATTGACCCGTCACAGGGTCACACTGATGCCCTACAGAGCCCTGAGAGTGGCAGTCACATTCTGTTGCAGAGAGAGAAAGAGAAGTGCGAGACAAATGAGTCAAGTTCAATTTCATTTCATTTTAATCTTAAAATACAATATAAAGTGTACATCAAAGTTTGCCCTATCAAAAAATGTTAATATAAAAAATATTTTTACATTAAAAATGTATATTAATTTAGGTCTGACAATAAAAAAAGTCTCTCACCAGTGCAGCCATAGGGCCCAAATCCATACGTCCCCGGTGCACACTGATCACATTGATGGCCAATAACATTGGATTTACAGTGGCATTGACCTCCGACTTTGTCACACTCTGCACTCAGTGAACCCTGAGGGTCACACTGACATGCTGCAGAAAGATCACTTTTTAGGAAGCCATTCATAAGAATCTAAACAACAGTATGAGATTTATCTGAAGGAAAAAGGAATGGATGTGTTATAATGCGACTTGTTTTGACAAGGCACTGAGGAGGGACGTTTATCCTCTGACCCCATTACAGTGACTCACCCAGGGCTCCATTGTGCATGATAGCAGAGATGCTGCAGATGAGCGTCGTGCACAGCTCAGCCAGCGCAGGCATCGGCAGGGTCATGAAGGAATCCAAACACATATACACCTCCATCTCCTGCCGTCTACGCTCATCTGGGGCGTTGTCGCCCTGGAAACCAGGAAGCTCCTCATACCTGGGTATCAGCACAAGCTGTAAGGAGAGAGGAAATGCTCAGAATAAGACTTTTCACCCACCAGCAGGGGGCAGAGATTGTTTCATCTGCGCCACATGCATTCCTTGTTTCAAGCATTAAATAACGTGTATAAATTAAAAAGAGGATCCTTACTGAGTCTATCAGGACGAAGGCGGTGAGATGTCGGTGAGACACACCATGGCGCTGGAAACGGATGGACACCACATACCGGTTGTTTGGCTCAAAGCAGAAGGGCCTTGGCATTTCAATGTACCTGTCAAAAGTGATATGCCATCACTAATAATATTCGCATTAATGCAGATTTCTACAAGACATTTAAACATTAAATTACCAAGACAGTCTAAGCATATACAATGGTGTCCAAAAAAATCAGATGGGATCCAATGAAAATGTCTAATTTAAGCTTGTGAATAAAGTTTTCGTTTTTAAAGTAAATAAACACAGTAATATTGTGAAATATTATAACAATTAAAAATTTGAATATATTTTAAAATGTAATTTATTCCGAAGCTAAATTTTCAGCATCATTACTCCAGTCTTCAGTGTCACATGATCCTTCAGAAATCATTCTAATATGCTGATTTGATGCTCAAGAAACATTCATTATTATTAATAAAAATAAAAATAAATCTTTTATAACAATATAAATGTATTTCATTTAAAAAAAATGTATGCATACTTGCTAAATAAAGTATTTCGTAAAAAATATCACAGAAATATGCATGTACTATAGATGTGATTATTATTTATATTGACAAATTATTAGTACCAGCTTTGGCTCTGACCCTGACAGTTAGTACATACAGCTGCTTCCTTTCCCTACGTTAACAACATTCATTAAAATCGCTTTCAAGCACCAGACAGCCACCCTTATTTAGTTACCCACCGCAGCACTACCAACCTGATAATGTCTGTGAAGTCTTATCTCCTGCTTGGGGTTCATTTCCCCATGGAAAGACTTAGACCAGTAATTTATCCAGATTGAACTTCCTGAACTCACCTGACATCTCTCCTTCCTTTTTCTTGTTTCTCTCACTTTCTCCCAATATCTTTTTTTTATTCTTTCAGTGTTTGCTCAAGAGGATATGCAGCTTTTTACAGAGTCTAATTTGCTCCTGCATTCCCTGAGCCTTGGGACGGGGCCAGAAATCAGATTAGAGTCAGATTACAATGGCACCCAAAAACTCGAAAATGATCAAAACAACTGCCATGGAACTAGGATTCCCATGAAATGAGGGTGGTGCTATACAAGGTTTAAAATAGTACTTTGTACAGCATGCATAGTTTTGCAAGTGTACTGTTATGTATTAATTGCTTTCAAATAAATATGAATGTGTACTTGCATCCAAAAACAAAGCATTCACGATCTGTCAGGTAACACACAGACATAAACACAATGATATTACCTTATGTGGTGGGGCATTGTGACTGTGTACATCTGCTCTGTGGGCAGCAAGTTTCCACAGCGGAGACTCGTGGGTAAATTCAGGGATGTCACGCTCACTACTGCCTCCCAGTCCTCTGTGGACTATATGACAATATGGTTATTAACATCATTCATTATAAACCAAATATCAGATATTAGATATTTATGAAGGGATAGTCCAGCCAAAAAAGAAAATTCATTGGTCATCATCGATTCCCATCGACTTTCATTGTATGGACAAGAAAGATAATGGGAGTAACTGTTTAGTTACCAACATTCTTCAAAATATCTTCTTTTACATTCCATAGAAGAAAGAAATTCATACAAGTTTGGAACTACATGAGGGTGAGTAAATGATGACAGAATATTCGTTTTTGAGTAATTATTAAAAGACAATGAACCCGATTAAACTGCTTTCTGTGTTTCTGGAACATTGTAGCTGGATTCTAGTTGGTCTAAACTGGTGCAAGATGGTCAATGTGTAAAGATGTATGACCAGCTGGTTGTTTGTTTGTTTTTTTGGCTGGTTAAAGACAATCTACCAGCTAGTAATCAGCTACTATGTTCCGAAACAATCTATCAAGTGTTTCAGACCACAAACCTCTGGCTCGTATCGGATCATGATGTTATATTCCATGGCGTAAGGGATGTTGCTGATGGTGAACTCTAGGCCAGCACCATCTTTAACTCGAGCGAAGCCCATCCCGGTCCACGTGAGCATCTGACCCGGCTGTCTCTCTCTGTGCACTATGCTCACACTGGGCTGAAAACAGACACAGATTAATATTAAATCAGATACAGCAGTGTAAGGTATATAGCAATGAGGAGGTGGAGTTATCTGAAGGGAAACTCACAGTTTGTTGCAACTGTCGGATACGTCTCAGTGCTGCCCTCTGCTGCTGGGCAATGTGACGGTGACGGCGGTGTCTTCTCAGCTGATTGTTGAGATGCTGCACACAGTCGGTCTCAGCCTGAGGTCTTGGGATGCCCTAAATAACAAGCGCACATATTGTGCTCACCTTAATATTCAAGATATAACATTTATTTATACTAGATATCACCATACTCTCATACTAATTAATCATCTAGTATGCATTATGTATATTATAGTTCCAATATGCATTATACTGTGTACACAATAATATAATAGCATTATAGTATATAACCAGAGCATACTGCATGGGATATTATATCCCACAATGCAATGTCCTCAACTTAACCTTCCATTTTGAAAGTTATGATTGCACAACAATTTACACCAAATATGATTTTTAACATCTTTTGACTTATTACTTAATTAGACATCCTAAAGTTGACATTTTTATATATATAAAAAAAAATGATTAAAAATGTCATAATGCAAGACACTAACTGAAGTAGTAACTGAAGTAAACATACGTACTGAGGTCATGTGACAATAAGGATACTACTGTTATACAGTACAGTGTACTTTAAGTTCAAGTAGTATACAGTATACATTCAAAAGTTTGGGGTCAGTATGATTTTTTTTAAAGAAATTACAACTTCTATTCAGCAAGAAAACATTCAATTGATCAAAAGTGACAGAGAACATTTATAATGTTAAGAAATAAACTTTTGAATAATAATGCACACTATATGGTATGTAATAAAAATGTCTTTCCAAGCACAAATGCAAAAGCAGAGCCCAACCTGACACTCTGTCTGAAAGAAAGTGAGGTGGCAGGCAGTGAAAGTATAAACTGTAAATGATGATGGTGGAGAGAGTGAGAGACTGTGTGAACCAGACAGTGCTGCTGTGGGTTTATATGTGTGGTGGGCATTAATAACTCGCTCTGACGGGCTGGCATCTCTTCTGCTCTCTGATCTTATTCTGGGTCACTTCAGATGTGGACCTGTGAGCATTCTGCAGTTTGCGTTTGTTTGTGTATGCTATAATGTGCCTGGACAACCAGCGCTGCCTGTCTGAGTTCCTGCGGAGGGAACGGTGCCACTCCAAACCATCCTGGAAAAACCTCACTAAATTATGATAGATTAATGCTTAAAGCTACACTGTGTGATATTTTCCCCCATCTAGTGGTGAAAAGGTATATGACCATCCAGTGAATATTAGTTTCTGTTCCTCTCAATTCCGATTTCGTTTTAACTCCTACGGTGGCCGATTTAGTCCAAGATTAACATGGCTTCCAGTTCGACCTCGTCCACATTCGACACGGTGCCATCGAGTGTTAAAACGCGAAAGGCGAAGCTTGAATTTACGGGTATGTCCCTCTTTGGCAAATGTACTTTCAAGATGGAGGGGCAACATGGCGACCCGCATTCGAACCCCTCACCCGTATGTATTTTCAATGGCATATTATAAACTTACGAGAATACTTTATTACTTGAAAGAAGTAAATATACATTAATGAGCAAATATATTTTTGAAAGAACTAAGTGTTTTTAGCTAAGAATAAACTAAAAAAGTTACACAGTGTAGCTTTAAAAAAATTGCCAATGACAAAAGAAAATTTTATATAAAATAAAAGTTATATATATATATATATGTATTTTTTTTCAAGATTTATTTTAACTGGGAAATCAGAAGACAAACTAGAAGACAACATATTTATTTAAGTGGGAAAAAAATTTGTTATCCAAAGTTATCACCGAACCCAGTGTGACTCGGAAGATATGATGGCAACAGATAGGCATGCTGCTCTGAGTATTTTGTGTCACAACAGAGCATTGGAAGTGAAGATACCTGAGGGTTCAACTCACATGAATTTAAACTGACAAAAGAGACGGTTTTACATTTAGCATATTACATCAACATTTAGTTATGTTAGGGGCTGAAAGATTCAACTAAACCCAAAAATCACTGAATTCTTCACAGACATACACATATTACACTTTCTAGATCTACATGCATGATCCTGTTTCAATGGCCCATGATACCAGCATCACCCCCAAGAGAAGAACAGACACCTATTCATAACAACAGGAAGATGTATAGCAGTACCTGTATAATATGACATGAACTTTAGGAGTTTAGACTGCCAAAAGGAAAAACAATACAAAGTTAAAATGCCAATATTAGGCGCTGATATATGATCTGCAGTTGAGCAATACTCACAGGAAGAGAGGGATCATCGGGGGAGTGACCTACAGCTCCCTCTGCTTCATATTTGTAATAATCCAGAGAAGCACAGAAAAACGCAGGCTGCACTTCGGAACACTGCCGACCAATCAGATGAGGCCGACAGTCACACTGACCGTTGTCCATCATGCATCTGAAGGTGAAAGGGAAAAGAGTTGAGGCACAATTGTCATACAGTAGATATCTTCAAAACAAGGGCCACTTGCAGTTCGACACTTCCATTTAATTCAATTATTCAGTACCTATCCTCATCAAACCCCAGAACAATGTAGGACTTTAATCTTGGTATGTCAAAACTACACCCAGATACCAGACACTTCCTTATTGCTAAATGAGGGCAAATACACTCATTTAAACGCAATAACTGACATCAGTGACTCACCTGCTGCTGGTTGCTCCACCAAAATCACAGTCACAGGGTCTGCAACCTGCCAGATCATGACTGAGCCCCCAGTGTTCAGGCTGTACACAAAAAATACAGGCATCTTCTTAAGGTTGAATTTAAAAAAAGGAATGTGATGGTTATTGGTTATTATTAAGGAGAGAGAGAGAGAGAGAGAGCATGTACCAGGCACTGGTTGCAGTAGCGGCCAGTTACATATCTTTTGCAGGAGCAGTCCCCACTGATCTGATCACACGGGGCCCCCAGCATGGTGATGCCACGGGGGTCACAGTTACATGCTGCCAACGACATACACATACATGGAACATATAAATGTCACATACACATAAAATATTTTCACACTTAAAGGTTGGGTAGGCAATGTTTTTCATAAACACTTTTTGTTATACTACTATTTGAAACTCTCTTCACATCCTGATAGCTATCAAAAATAGAAGTGGTCTAACTATATATTTTTTAAATTACATATATCTTCTGTGGAAGTCTTAGGGCCAAATTTTTTTTCGTCCTACCTCCCTGTCAACCTCTGTATTTCCATACCTCAGCGCACACATCAGCGCGTTCCATAAGGCTATGCAGAGTTGAAAACTTCCTTCTGAACCAAAACAAAAGCTTATGCTGCATTCACGCCATAACTACATAACTAATTAAGAGATGGCAACCGGTGACATTCTACTCAAAACGATTCATGGCCTCAGACTTGGATTTATGTGTTTAGATGGTAACGCTATCAACGCCAAAATTAATCTGCAGCAGGTGATACAAGTCAGCACTCTTTAAGTTGTTTACGTTCATTATTATTGTGATGTTACGTGCTTTGAGACATGAGGTGATTTAACACTGTCTCTCGTGACACTTTGCAGAATCTGCTCTAGCTGTGCATGATCATGTTTTGAAGGAGGCGTGGCTTTGAAGAGCGCTCTGAAGAGAGGGTGGGATCTTATGTTTTCAAAGCTAGCTTGCTATTGCTAGCCTCTCTGAAATTGCCTAACCTAACTTTAAGCACACAAAATGTATGAATGTCTTTAAATTAAACCAAGTAGAATTTATTTTTAAGAAATATAGCACAAACATATATAAAAAACACAGTTTGTTTTAAAACATATAGCTCAAAGTGACAGTAAAGACATTTAAAATGTTACAAAACATTTCAAAACTTTCTATTCAAAGAATATTGAAAAAGAGTATCATGGTTTACACAAAAATATTGAGCAGCACAACAGTTTCCAACTGTGATAATAATAAGGAATGTTTCTTGAGCAGAAAATCAGCTTATTAGAATGATTTCTGAAGGAGCATGTGATACTGTAATAGCTGCATAAGCAACTTCTTTCAGAAACATTACAAAAATCTTACCAACCCCTAACTTTTGAACAGTAGTGTATATGGTTTAAAATTTGGACATATGTTAGTTGAATATGTTCATAGCTAATATGATGAACTACACCTGTGTGAACTTGAGGAAAACGGATTACAAACATTAACTAAACACACGCAAACACTTACGCTGGCATCCCAGTGGGTTGTCAATACTGAGTCCATAGTGTCCCTCTTTGCAGTAGTCGCAACGCTGACCCCTGACGTTCTGCTTACAGCGACACTGACCGCCAATCATACCCAGATCCAGATCCGTATGACTGTCACAAACTCCTCCTTCTACAGAGCCCACGGGGTCACAGTCACAGGCTGTACACACAGGAAACAATATGAACAACAGGTAGGAGAAAACATGCACCAAAAAGAACAATTCTCAGCAGATTATCATGAACAACTTACGGACACATGCAGCCGGGTCTCTGATGTCTCTAGATGGATCCTGAAAGTAAAAATGTTTACAGGTCTCACAGTTGCGGCCCATGGTGTTGTGGAGACAGTTATCACACACGCCTCCACTGACGTTCCCCGTAGCCAGATACACCGCCATGTCAAAATGACACTGGTTGGAGTGACCATTACAGTTGCATTCTGGGAAAAAGTCACATATTAAGAATTTTTGTATTAGGATAAGTAGATTTTCAGTTTAACTTCTACATGCGTGTGTATCCTACCCCTGCAGGTATGTGCGTTATCAGTCTCGGCGGGCCTCCAGGGTGCATCATGGTAGAAATCTCTGCAGCGCTCACAGTTTAATCCTACAGTGTTGTGCTTACACACACAACGTCCATGAATCTGCCCGATCAAAAGGATAGGGTATATTAAATGGTGTGCTTGATTCACAATCCATCAATATAAGAATACTAAATGTTTTATTTGAAATCGAAACTACAAATCAATCTGACTGATACCCACCATGCCTGAATCCCTGTTGGTCACTCCAGGTACTGGTGCGCACTCTGACGCGTGACCATAGCAGAAGCAGCTCCCACGCACAACCAGCTCATACAGCGCATAGTAATATTTCTGCAGCACGTCAGGACGGCGGTCAAGCAAGTTATCGCCCAGAGTGTGCAGTTTAGTGAAGTTTATCCGTAAGTTAGTGATCCGCAACAAATCTGAGGGGAGATTGTGCAGCTGCTTTACTTGCAGTACAGTGAACAGGGTCCAAACTGAACACTCGCTAGAGTCAATGTGAGTTATTTACTTACTAAAGCCAATTTTACTCTCACGTTAACCATTAATAATACCATAGCAATAAAGACAAATAGATATTTTAAGCAATAGATAATGTACATCCAGGCAGTTTTTAATAACAAAATAAAACTCGAAAGGGGGATCAGGACGAAGCGGAGGTTTCTTGTATCACCCCGAAGGGGTTTATTTTTCAAAATCAACTAACTGGATGTACATTCGGCTTATTACACGGCTACTTGTCAAATTAATCTACTGAACAAAATTATAAACGCAACACTTTTGTTTTTGCCCCCATTTTTCATGAGCTGAACTCAAAGATCTAAGACTTTTTTATGTACACAAAAGGTCTATTTCTCTCAAATATTGTTCACAAAGCTGTCTAAATCTGTGTTAGTGAGCACTTCTCCTTTGCCGAGATAATCCACCTCACAGGTGTGGCATATCAAGATGCTTATTAGACAGCATGATTATTGCACAAGTGTGCCTTAGGCTGGCCACAATAAAAGGCCACACTAAAATGTGCAGTTTTATCACACAGCACAATGCCACAGATGTTGCAAGTTTTATAAGTTAAAAACTGATTTGAGAAGAAACCTTTATTAAAATCTTACCTGTTTGTTATCTTATAATCCATTACAGAGTACAAAACAATCATTCTAGCAACAAGACAAACACTTTTACCATAGGCCTATTATTAATACTGAAGTCCTCCGGTTTTATTTTAAAGTAAATACAGTATAGTCAAGATGGTGTTTGACCAGCTGTGTTTGAATGAATTCCCAGATGGGCAGCCATTGTAAAGTGTTGATATTTGCAACGGTCATTATCAGGGAATAGCTGACCTCAGAATGTCTGGACTGACAAGTATTTCAGAGAGCCGTGTAATAAAAAGTAATCCACAAAACAGTTACATGTCAAAACATGGTTATACTGTACTGCACTAACCCTGAATGTCAAGACCGTATGGGTCTTTGACATGGATCGCAGGATCCAGCACTTTGTAGATGACCTAAAATAAAAATAATACAAATCACATAGTGTGAACACTGCATCCAAAAGTAACAATAAAACACAGACTGAATCACATCCATATTCAAACACCATCAGCTCCCACTCACCTCTCCCTCAGTGGACGGTTCAATGTCAGAGTAGCGCTCCTCACAGATGACCTCATCAATAAACCGCAGAGAGTGGGCAGGAACCCTGGGGAAAGTCTTGGTGCAGTTGTAGGCGAAGTAGCGATATGGCCTCCATGTACGGCCAAAATCAGAAGAACGCTCAATCATCATAGCAGCAGGCCTAAACGTCTGTGGAGACGCAAACAGAAGGTTAAAGTGTAAAATGAGGATGGCTGTTTTCCCTTTTATTAATATATATTTTTACTGAATTGAATTGCTGATGTAAAAATTGATACTTGAGGTGATATCCATTATATACACACACCTTAAACTTCATGATGAGATGAGTAAAGTGGAACTCTGCCTCAAGATTCAGTCGAATACTGACATTCTCCTCTCCTGCACACAAATGAACAAAAGAAAAGCAGTCATAATCTACAAGAATTCAATTGAACTCGTACAGTAAAAGCTTATTGACATGAATTTCATAACTTTTAGGTAGTAGAATTACTTTGTATGTCATTCATTATCTCCACAAACCTGAGACCACTAGTGAAAACATTTCCATTGTGTTTTTTTTTTTAAAGTATACACTAACTAACATAAATGCATAAATAATATTTAATTTGAATAATATTTTACCACAGCTAAAACTACACATTATTATTATTATCATGTATTAAATTAATGAAAGTAAAAAACAACAGAAAAAGAAACAACAAAAACAACATTTGTTCCATTTTTAAATTGTATATACAATACACATTAAATAACAATTAATTTGAATAATAATAATTTCAACAACAATATTGTTATCATCATGTATTGAATTAGAAAAATTAAAATAGAGGCAAATAAATCAATAAATATTTTTTTCTTTCCAAAACTTAAAACTTAACTTTAAAAAGTAAAGCTTTACTCAACTTAAAGTAAAACTACTTAATAAAAATGTGGACTCAGGCTTTTGGTCTAAAAAAACACATTCCCACACACCATTTACAGACTGCCACCAGGTGAGTTCTCCTCTACTGTCTCTCTGATAGATGACGTTCTCCACCCTGTGGCTGTTTCTGTGATAATTGGCATTGTATGGCTCCTGAGAGTAACATATAAAGCACTTATCTGAATCCTGTCGAGAGACATAGAGAAAGACAGAGTGAGAACAAAAACAATGCACATTTTTTTGCAATATCAGCGCAGTCTGACAGGAGCTTCGTTACTTAATTTGTAACGACTTAAACCTGCATGGTTGGTGGCTCATGTAGCTGCCAAGACATACAAAAAAATCCTGAGCAAAATGTTCCCTCGGAATGGGAGGCAAGTTCCATGCCAACCTGGAAGTGGAGGAAGAGAGGGGAACGGGCCTCCTGGATTCAGGTCAGAACATGAGAGTTAGCGTGGATGAACGCCAGAGCACTTTGTCTAAGCTGAGTTGTTGTCATGGGCACCAAAACCTCCAGCAATGGCCTGGCTAAAACGAGTGAGACACGTGCATTTCTTCAGCACCCTTTAAAAGGTCACAGCAATGAACAGGAGAACCTCAGTCTCCATTTCAGATCTTCACAAGCTCTGCAGGAGACGGATATCAGCACTTCTACAATATTGTGCTTACCACACACTAGACACATGCTTACTGGGGTAGTTTTGAGTGTGAGCTGCCAACAATAGGATTAACAGTGATCAACCAGATTATGAACTACAGGAATGCTATGCTGGGGCCCTGAAAAAACACATTGTTAGCATGACTTAGCTCTGTGGATTCACACAGTTTAAGTGTATGGACTGAAATAAGGTTAATAGAGATAAAGTATGACACTTTCTGATAATGTCCGGGTTAAATAGTTTTTCTGTTTTTGTTTTTTTTAAACATACTTTTTGATGCAAGAAAATTATTGATATATATGATAATTATACTGGATTTGTATTGAATTTAATTAAAATGTGGCATTGAAAGGTAATTTATTGTGAGGAGTGGTTTACAAATAATTCTCAGCTGAACTGAAAATGCATCTCATTATGCCAAGTTTATACATGCAACATTATCTATCTATCTATCTATCTATCTATCCCATCCATCCATCCATCCATCCATCCATCCATCCATCCATCCATCCATCCATCCATCCATCCATCCATCCATCCATCCATCCATCCATCCATCCATCCATCCATCCATCCATCCATCCATCCATATATATTGTATAATTCATGGATCAAGTATCACAATTACTACTGTGATTTTTAAATAACAACAGAGCAGTCAATTAAAGCTAGCATTTCTATTTTACAGTCGTGATGGATAAATTACAACACAAACGGAAACGTAGAGAACTCTGCAGACACCCTACAGACAAATAAACTGACAGAGCGCTGACAGGTAACACCTGCGCTGAGGACAAAAAGGGTGTAACTCTTGGTCTAGGATGTGCGGTGCCTCCAGGCAGTTAAACATTTTCTGTCAATTTGATGCACCCAAAACACTTTAATGAGGAGTGAAATACATAGAACGTAAAAGAACACAGAACATTTTAAATAGACATTAAACAGTCAATGAAAATACATTTTATGAGGGCAGGAAAGTGCTTTATAGACACCTAAAGGAAAAGGGAGGAGTAGTGTTTCAGGATAAAAGAGGGAAAGCAAACAGAGACAGACATAAGAAATGAATACAAGATCTTATAAATCACACACATATCAAACAGAAAAGCCTTAGGCTGCAGATTTTACTGCTGTAAAAGAGGTGTGGCATAGTGAGCAATACACGTGCAATAGTCCAATGTGTGCAACATTCTGTAATCTAACGAGTGTGCGAGAGTGTGTGTGTGTGTGGGTATGGTTTGCCTAGCTTTTGAGGATCAAATGTCCCTATGGATAGTAAAAAATGAAATCACCAACATTGTGGTGACTATACAATGAGGGAATTGATGACAATTTTTGGGTGAACTATCCAAGTAGACAAATCCTTGTCATAACAGAAAAACTGTATGTTTAGCCAAACTCAATAACAATGATATAGACAAGTGATGAATGGTAAGTTTTTCCATGTGTGTACATTTACCTTAAAAAATAAACCTTCTAAAGGGGCCCCAAGCACATCTATCTTCATATGACAAATCATTTCCGTCAACACAAACTGCAGGGCAAGGCCATACATGCAGGAGCATGGTGTACACAACATGAGATCATGTTTTTGAGTCTATATGAAAGAGAAAGAATGGTTCAGAAATAATGTTGGGTTTACCTGCAAATGACTGACAATGCAGTACAGCTCATTGCCATCCATGCCGCAGGTGGAGGTGGCGGTCAGATTAATAGCGCGGCCAATCAGAAGGTTCCCTGTTGCTGGGTAACAGCTCCCTTCCATGCAGCCATGTGGGGCTGAGGGGAGCTCCTGAGCCACCACTGGAAGAACTGGAGAAGACACAGACAGGCAGTGGAGATCATTAACTTAACAGTGTATTCCGTTTCACACGCTCCCTGAACATTATTCAGTGCTTCCTACACACTGAGTAGGGGATATCTGTACAACTTCACTTTTTTATTTTATTTTGTTATTCTGAAAGCCCAGCATCAATAATAGTAATCAAAAATAGCCAGCACAATTGAGAAGAATGGGGTTTTAGGTATGAGGACACAATATACTCTATAATAATATACTAATATACACAAAATATATAAACAATATACTAATAATATGCATATTACTACTACTAATAATAAATTCAATGAAACGATGAACGAATAAACTAACGAACAAACAAATGAATGAATGAATAAATCTGTTGATATGTGTAATATGAAAACATATTTGAACGTCTGCATCTCATGTTTTAAACTTGAAGTGGTGCACAATGACTTGTGGGAAAATGTCCTGTGAAATTATTTTTTGATATACATATTCCCCATGCTGTTTGCAGAGGTTTATGGACATATTCACATATATACTTCCTACGATTACAAATTTCACTTAAGATGACCAAATATCCTATGTAGTCCACAATCGAGTGAATAAAATGTACCTATTCTATTTCTAAGGAATGCGTAAATGCAACTGATCCACATTAAGATAATGTAAAATAACCTATGCATTAGTTTTCTTTCCAAAACACCACACAACAGCCAATGATTGGATATTATCATGGCATACAACCAGCACGGCTTCTGTTTGATGACCTCATGCGGCTCATGGTCCCACCCAGGCGGCAGTATCAAAGACTGAGGGTTTAGTTTCTCATTGAGTGAGGAACATAACTGGCTTTGTTCCACATGGTTACCTCTGCAAAGGGCTCAAAATGCACCGTGTTTGCCTTTCAAAATCCACAGTTCATTACAGGGTTATCTGACATTGTCAAATCCAGATGTGTGGGAGGTCTTACATGGATTTTGAACATTCACTTCCAACGTTGTGGTACTATCATTATAGAAGACTAGCACATAGCCGCGCCCTCAAACCAGAATACTGCAGAGATCTAGGATTTTGCAGTTGGAGAATGGCAATAACCACGCAACCATACATCTCAATGTGTATGACCTCTTTATCATTGAGAGGCCAGTGTCCTGGAAAGCCAGTGTCCTGGTCAATTTCTGGGCCCCTCTGCACTTCCATTTTTCACACATCACTGAATCGGAATAATAATGCCATCAACTCAACACAGAATATTGAGAGAATGAGTGAGAGTAAAGGAAACAACAAGAGTGGACACAGTGAAAGCAGATGGAGCGGACGTCAGATAGTCTATGTGTGATGGGAAAAAATGACATAAATATATTTCTGATGCTGATTTTAAAACATAACGTGATGCAGCCAGAAAATACTGCAAGAGGGATGTATTATATTAAATTAGAGTTTATCAGTATCAGACAATAATATTTAATTGTGCATGTTTATTTCCTTTATTTTTTATATTTATAGTAAATTCTTTAAAAACGCTGATCATTTAATAACACTGTGATAATGTTGTGATGCCTAAATTTACTTGTAGCATTAAAAATGATCGTTTTTAGACAAAACAGGGTAGAATTTTAATATTCATGTATCAGTTCTCTGACATAACATGAAAATAATTATTAGCTTAATAGTTTCAAAACAGTTTCACAGAAAATCATGATGTTAGTGATTATAATATTTTAATATCTTCATGTCTTATAGTTGGATTTACAACCCCAAATCAGAAAAAGTTGGGACAGTATGGAAAACGCAAAAAAAAAGAAAAAGAAGTGATTTCTAAATTTACTTTGACTTGTATTTCATTGCAGACAATATGAACACAAAATATTTCATGTTTTGTCTGGTCAACTTCATGTCATTTGTAAATATGCATCCTTTCCTGTCATTCAGACCTGCAACACATTTCAAAAAAAGTTGGGACAGGAGCAATTTAGGGCTAGTAATGAGGTAAAATGGTTAAATAATGATGTGATTTGAAACAGGTGATGTCAACAGGTGATTGTAATTATGATTTGGTACAAAAGCAGCATCCAAGAAAGGTCTAATCCTTTAGGAGCAAAGATGGGCCGAGGATCGCCAGTCTGTCAACAAATACAAGAGAAAATTATTGAAAAGTTTAAAAACAATGTTCCTCAAAGAAAGATAGGAAGAGATTTGGATATTTCACATTCAACAGTGCATAACATAATTAAAAGATTCAAGGAATCTGGAAGAATTTCAGTGCGTAAAGGACAAGGGCGCAAGCCTAAGCTGAACAACCGTGATCGCCGATCCCTCAGGCGGCACTGCATCAAGAATCGTCATTCATCTATAAGCGATATCACCACATGGGCTCAGGACTACTTTGGCAAACCTTTGTCAAGTACCACAATACGTAGTTACATCCACAAATGCCAGTTAAAACTGTACTGTGCCAAAAGGAAGCCCTATGTTAACAGTGTCCAGAAGCGCCGTCGACTTCTCTGGGCTCGGAGGCATCTGGGATGGACCATCACACAGTGGAAACGTGTACTGTGGTCAGATGAATCAGTATTTCAGGTATTTTTTGGGAGGAATGGACGCCGTGTGCTCCGGACCAAAGAAGAAAAGGATCATCCAGACTGTTACCAGCAACAAGTCCAAATGCCAGGGTCTGTCATGGTATGGGGTTGTGTCAGTGCCCTTGGCAAAGGTATCTTGCACTTCTGTGAAGGCACCATTAATGCTGAAAAGTACATTTCAAGATTTTGGAGCATAATATGCTGCCTTCAAGAAGACATATTTTCCAGGGACGTCCATGCATATTTCAACAAGACAATGCAAAACCACATTCTGCACACATTACAAAGTCCTGGCTGCAGAGGAAGAGGGTACGGGTACTTGACTGGCCTGCCTGCAGTCCCGACCTGTCTCCAATAGAGAATGTGTTGCGCATTTTGAAGCGCAAAATGCGACAACGAAGACCCCGTACTGTTGCCCACCTTAAGACTTGTTTGCAAGAAGAATGGGACAACATTACACCTGAAACACTTTATAACTTGGTGTCTTCAGTCCCTAAACGTCTTTTAAGTGTTGTGAAAAGGAATGGCAACATTACAAAGTGGTAAATGCTTTACTGTCCCAACTTTTTTTTAAATGTGTTGCAGGTCTGAATGACAGGAAAGGATGCATATTTACAAATGACATGAAGTTGACCAGACAAAACATGAAATATATTTTATTCATTTTGTCTGCAATGAAATACAAGTCAAAGTAAATTTAGAAATCACTTCTTTTTCTTTTTTTTTATTTGCGTTTTCCATACTGTCCCAACTTTTTCTGATTTGGGGTTGTAGATGATTAGAGCTGGGTGATAATATGGTTTATACATTATATTGCCAAAAGTATTGGGACACCCCTCCAAATCATTGACTTCAGGTGTTCCAATCACTTCCATGGACAAAGGTGTATAAAATCAAGCACGTAGGCATGCAGACGCTTCTACTAACATTTGTGAAAGAATGGGTCGCTCTCATGAGCTCTGTGAAATCAAGCATGGTACCATGATAGGTTGCCACCTGTGCAATAAGTCCATTCGTGACATTTCCTCACTATTAAATATTCCACGGTCAACTGTTAGTGGTATTATAACAAAGTGGAAGCAATTGGGAACAACAGTAACTCAGCCACAAAGTCAATGTCAAGTAAAATCGCCAACTTTCTGCAGAGTCAATAGCTACAGATCTCCAAACTTCATGTGGCCTTCGGATTAGCTCAATAACAATGCGTAGAGAGCTTCATGGAATGGGTTTCCATGGCCGAGCAGCTACATCCAAGCCCTTAAATCACCAAGTGCAACGCAAAGCGTTAGATGCAGTGGTGTAAAGCAGACCACCACTGGACTCTATAGCAGTGGAGACATGTTCTCGGGAGTGACGAATCACACTTCTCTGTCTGGCAATCCGATGGACGAGTCTGGGTTTGGCGGTTGCCCGGAGAATGGTACTTGCCTGACTGCATTGTGCCACGTGTAAAGTTTGGTGGAGGGGGGATTATGGTGTGGGGTTGTTTTCAGGGGTTGGGCTTGGCCCCTTAGTTCCAGTGAAAGGAACTCTTAATGCTTCAGCATACCAAGACATTCATTTTGTGACATTGTGGCCCCCTCCTGTTTCAACATGACTGCGCACCAGTGCACAAAGCAAGGTCCATAAAGACATGGATGAGCAAGTATGGTGTGGAGGAACTTGACTGGCCTGACCTTAACCCGATAGGACACCTTTGGGGTGAATTAGAGCGGACACTGCGAGCCAGGCCTTCTCGTCCAACATCAGTGCCTGACCTCACAAATGCGCTTCTAGTAGAATGGTCAAACATTCCCATAAACACAATCCTAAACCTTGTGGAAAGCCTTCCCAGAAGAGATGAAGCTGTTATAAGCTTCAAAGGGTGGGCCAACTCCATATTAAACCCTACGAATTATGAATGGGATGTCATTAAAGTTCATGTGCATGTAAAGGCAGGCGTCCCAAAACTTTTGCCAATATAGTGTATTTTGCAATGATGTAAACAATCAAGCAGTTGAGATTTGCTATATACATATCCCTTTACGTGAGTATAAAATATGCATCCAATATTTTGTTTATATAGTAAGTCATTCAATTACTCAACACTGTTCTTTGCACAAGAGTGCAGATAAGCCTATAAAGTTCATAACAATATTGAAACCCAAAAAATGAAAACAAGTGCCATGAATTCCATTTGATTGCATCAAGGTGCTCAAGTGTATCTGGTGTGTGAGGGCACTGAAAGGTTTTCTGGTTAACTCACATACTGTAAAAGCCACATAATGAAGGAATAAAGGTAGTGATCTTTGGAATGTGGGTCCACATACATCAAACAGTCATGCTTTACCTGTACACCGAACATATGAAACCCACCGGGCCTCAATCAGCACTAATCGGCTTATAATATTTTAATAAGTTATTTAAAATATTATATAAATATAAAAAAATTAAACAGTTTTACAAAATAAAATTTATTTTTACAAAGGTATATATTTCTCAATGGATTGTTTACCTCTATGTGTGTGTGTTTGTGTGTGTGTCTTTGTGTACGGTTTATGTTTGCAAGTGTGAGAGGTGGGGATTCCCGTGAAAATTTTTTTTGCAAATATCTTTCATTCACATTCTCGCTAGTTTTCTAAGTAGACAGGGGATATTTCAAAGGCAATCTGTTGAGAGTTCAGCTTGCTAATTACAGGACGGATGTCTGAAGAACTTTCATAAGCACAGAGTGCGGATCTGGTCTTTACAGGCCACACACACAAGAAAATGCTAATTCTCCAAAAAGAGTTTTTTGCCTTATAAGACCTGTGCTGCATCCATCATAACAATTCCCTGAGGTAAAGGATGCATTTAACACTTTTTCTACATGACTTCTCATGTTCAGACTAGCAAGGGTGAAAACGTGATCATGAGAGTGTGTGTTTGGGGAGCTGAAGGGTAGGCAAGAATAGGTTTCGACTTTGTTTTGGTATAGTCAGTTATTGAGTCTCCACACATTCTTTTCTTTTCTTCAAAGTGTCAAAACAAATGTGAAAAAGACTAATAGAGTAAGAGAGCGAAAGAGGCGTCACCAATAGAAAAATGAAAGAAAATATGTACAAGAACTAGATTATTCCATCCATTCAAGTCTTTCAAGACAACACTGGAACCCCTAATGTTCAAAATAATTAATTGGTTTGAGTAGTCAACTCAAATTAAACAAATTAGTTCAAACAAACAAATTTTTATGAGTATTTAGAACTTTATTATTCTTTTGAGTTCTCAAAACTGACACATTTTAAAGGGCCCCTATTATGCCCCTTTTTACAAGATGTAATATAAGTCTCAGGTGTCCCCAAAGTGTGTCTGTGAAGTTTCAGATCAAAATTCCAAACAGATCATTCAATATAACATTTTGAAAATGCCACATTTTGGGTTTGATAGCTCAAGAGGCAACCTCCCCCAGTTTATCTTGAAGCCAATACGGAAGTGATTTAAACTGCAATTAATCAACTGGCCGCTAGAGACAAGCTCCAAAAGGGAGCAGAATCTCATTGAGCTCCATGTTAAAATGCCATGGAAAAAAACATGTTTACAGCCTGGTACAAATTGTGGTTTTGGTCTATACGGCTAATTTTGCCCTTCATGACAACTGTGAGGGGGGAGATTTTTTTTATAACTCATTCGTTTACATTATATAAAGCCTTAAAGTTCTGCATAATTATGGGAGTGGCCACTTTGAGTGACCGGTGGATTGCCGTTTGTCTGCTGTCTGTTAATCATCGCATCACCTCAGCTCCACCCACATCCCGCCTCTTTGCCCATTTTCTGTTATCCGGGAGTGACGCGTGATGACGTGCTGCCAAGATGGCAACGGCCAGCTCGACCCTACTTTACGCTTCAAAACTGCTCTTCAGAATCCTATGGGTGGTGACACGGACACTACGTCCATATTTATTTTACAGTCTATGGTGAACACGCAAATGAAAACTGAAAATGTCAAAATACACACAAGGATATGTCAGAAACACAAGGATATGTCAGAAACACACAAAGTTCACATGAAAAAAGTTGGTTATGTCTGCATGTATGCAGCAAGTACAGAAATCCAGTGTGTATATTAGATCTGTGTATTAAAGTGAAAGCTGTGTAATATACAGTACCTACTGCTATATATGCTGTTAATATGAATCAAACAACAAAAGAGAAAGAGAAAATCAATCACTGCTCTTGACTGAATGAACTTTAGTAGCTTTATTAAGATAACATTTCTTACTTGAATGCTGCTGTTAATGCTCTGGCGATAAGATACACATGGCGGACTGTGTACTGCTCTCTGAGGGCTGGGTCTTTGCTAATACGAAGGTGTCCATTAACACTCGTGGGCGGGGCCTGTAAAATGTGACATCACATTGCCCAGAATCTGCAAACGGCTTATTCTGAGACACTGCTTATGATTTATGGGGATTTTAAAAAGAAGGAGTGGGTGGATTTGGGGGATTTCTATTTCCCAGCATGCTTTGCCGTGACACTCAAAAGGGACAGTAAAGGCCAAAATTAAGTGTTATATTATGTTTTTTGTGTGTAAGATTAACGTTAAGTGGGAAATTTAGTAGTGTTTAATGTTTTGTTACGCTAGTTTAGAAGAGTTTCTGTTTTATTGTATTTTTTTTGTAGGGTTAACATCAAGGTGACAAGTGGAGCATGAGCTTAGTTTAAGAACAGATATATGTTAAATGCATTATATTGCTGTCCTCATTCAGCAAGTGCTTTTCTATGCTAATGCCACCAAAGTATTGTGTAACCAATTAGCAAGGTGGCATTTATTGAATTAGCTAGTCAATTTTCCACTCCTTAAAATTTTGGAGATAACATGATAAGTTAACTTTTAAGTTAAATGTGTGAATTAGCTTACTCAAATATTTCAAGTTCAGATTAATTAAAATGTATGATTATAAAATAAAAATCTGCAAGTTCTGCTTAAACTTTACATTTCTTAAAGCTACACTATGTAACTTTTACGTCCACTAGAGGTCGCCCGTTCAAAACAAAGGCGTAGTTTGATGACGCCACGTTTGAGCGCAGAATCTTGGGACATGTGGTCTTCACCTCACAGCCGGTGGAAAACAGTCAGGATAGGATCTGGGCAGAAATCATGTTCATGGATGCGATTATTAACATGACTGTAGTATGAAGCAGAGCAGGACTGAGTGTTGTGGAGCTGAGCAAGGCCGCAGGAGCGATTGAAGAGCGGGACTGTTATTATGGCATAGTCACCGGCGGGACTTTTATTATGACACGGTTGCCGGCGCCACTTCCTCTTTTCCAGTCATGAGTATGAGGTAACGCAACTCTGTTTATCGTATTAGATATATCTGAGTGTGTTGAAAAGGAAGTTATGACGTTCGCTCGACGGCTGCTATGACACTTGTTCACACTGCAGTGAGAGTAAAGCGTTTCACTGAATAAAACCGGAAACCGAGGGTGACGCAGATATGACGCAATCGACAGGCGCCTCCCTCACATGCATAGCTCACACGTCCCGGTTCCTTGGTTTAAATAGCAATTTCTCACGATTTACAAATAGTTGGAAACATTTGGGATATTCTAAGTACTCAACTGAACAAAATATATAACACTGGCCTAGTGGTTTCTGGATATTTTACTGCAAAAATCCTACATAGTTCACCTTTAACTTTATTAACTATAATTAAACACATCTAAACACAAATACTGCTGTTATCTAATAGTTTGAGGCCATGTAGAAAAAAACAAAGGCATTCCAGTTTGTAATCACAAACAAATGTCAAGCTTTTTCAAATTATTTAATTACACAATTACATTTAAACATCTGCTATTTAATGTTGAGGCAGGTGCATGGCTGCGTGTCCCTGCATTTTCTAGCACACCCCCAAACTGTATAAGCTAACACACACACCCTTTTCCTACATGCCACATTTACAATACAAGCGGTTCCAGAGGCAGATGTGCATCTGCAAAGTGAACAGTACAGGAATACCAAGCCAGGAAAATGTCATTCATTAAGAGAAAAATTCCAGGTGTAAAAGTATCTTACACGGGTCTTACAAAATGCCCATCTGTAGCTAAGGAATGGCATTCCACGAGTCCACGACAAGCCGCCACACGTGCTGCACTGCATGTCGCAAGGAAGCGGAGACCACCGCAGAAGTGACTGATGTATCTGCCATCGCCTATAAGCAATATGATTGTTTTTATAAAGACCCAAGAAGCACAACATATTGGTACTATTGCGGTAATCGGTGTATATTAGACTTCTTGTATTTATCGTGTATTTATCAGGTAGTAATGGATATTTATTTGTGCATACTAATTTCCTCTATTTTTACATTTAGATCACATTTTTCTATCATTGAATGCTCACTTTAAAGTTAATATTTAAAATTAATTAAGCAAAACGCAAAATGAATATCCATTTTTGATATTGTACATTTGAATGTTTAAAGCATTTAAAATGACTGATTTTAGTTTGTGTTTTATTTTTTTATCTATTTAGACAAAATTGAGTGGAAATTAAATAGCCATTTTATTAATTACCATCCATAGCATGAAAATAATTATCAGAATATTGCAGCTATATATATATGTCTTTATATATACACATATTAATTATACATAGTGCACACACATATATTATGTAAACACAAACTTTTATTTTGTATGCGATTAATCGTTTAACAGCACTAATATATTGTGATTTTGTGTATATTGCTGTATTCTGCACTGTTTCTTGTCCGAGAAGCCATTTTATACAATGTATATACAGCCATTTTATACAGTTGAAATATACATACATATATATTCACATACACACATACTGTATAAAATGGCTGTATTGTATAAAATGGCTTATAAAAACATAGAAACATAGTGCAGAATACAGCAATACACACAAAATCACATATGCGATAATAAAAAGCATTTAAACACGTCATCAAAGAGAAGAGATGTCACTGCAAGGGAGAGGGGATTTTGTCTAATTGTATTTATAATTTAAAAATAATAATGATGTGCACAGATAATTTCTTTTTTTAAATGCAATATTCCATAAAAAAAAAAAGTATCAATTTTGATTTCACTGATTTAAGAATAAAAGGTGGGCTAGCATAGACAATGCACTGTCAAACCCTCAACTGGAATGTGAAAAATCAGATAGTGAACCTACAGGCACAGGCAAAGCAAGGCAGTCATTGATGTTTGAAGTCAAACAATCACAATCTAACTATTGACAGATCATACTACAGTAGAATGTTCCTCCACAGATAATACTGATAAAACTGATGGTACAATGAAGCGCTTATGAAGGAGTAGGTATAAGCAATGCACCCAATAAAGCCTAAAGCTAGCAGACCTATAGGTTTTGTCTACATGAAGTTTATTCCAAAACAGGACAGAGTTCACAAAGTACACATGCCCTAAGACACATATAGACATTCCATTACAATGGCACATGCTCACACACCTTGATCATATTCCTTGTACAATCATTAACACACGGTCTCACTGACCCACATGGAGTAAAGAGAGTACAATGGGCACAGAGCCCACAGCTCCAGATAATGAACTTGTGTTTGTGCCAAAAAAAATAACTGTAAAACGTGTTATAGGTGATGATTAGCATTTACATTCCTGGTAAACAGTGGACAAACTTATTAAGGTGTCCATCTTATGTTATAAAGTCATGAGTATATCTTGCCCTAAACAACAAGCAAACAAACCAACTTCCTGTCATGAAGCTTTTTATAGTAGCCTGTGTCATGCCATCCGCTTTTTTCAGGTCATGTTTTATGTTTATTTTAAAATGCTATAAAATTTGTCACACACTTTAGGTGAGTAACCTCAGGTGTCGGACTGCACGATTTTTTGGGTGGGGAAGTCTAATTTAATTTAATCAATTTAAAATGCGATCTTGGTTTGCTGTGCTTGTTTGGAGGGATGCGCAATTTGGTCCAAAATATTGTGATTATCTATTAATATGACAATAACAATACTTCAACGTTAAATCATCAAGTTTTTATTTTGGCTGAAAACCACAGGGGACCCTTAAACTTCTCTTTTGTTGACAGACAGCTCTTTTTGTTACATGTATGGGAAGATGGTTGGCGTATGTTGCGTTCCCAAATGCACATTATAAGCGACCTAAACTCAGAGCAGACACAGAGATGGAGTTTGAGTGCAGTAATATCTACTGTGAATCAAGCCGTTCTGAGATACCGGCCGGCTGAAAACCCCAGATCATGGAGCTGCTCGCTTGTAAAAGAACACAGTGCGGCACTTCACTTTAAAACACGCAGCACATATATTTATTTATTTAAAATCACAGCCGTAGTGATTTTATAAATCACACTAGGCTAAATAGCAAGTTCAGTTTTAATTAGATTAAACATGCAGGCTCATTCAGGTGTCCCATTATTGTGAATAGAATATTATAATGTCAGCAGAAATTCCATTGTCCACATTTCATAAAAATATTAAACTGCTATGTAATAGTCTAATATTAAACACTAAGAAAAGAGATCTTACAGAAAACATAATGAAAATGAGAGAGTGAAGTTGACTCCTTCACACTGGAAGCTTATTTAACACCCCTTCATCAAACCAGGCTTCCCAGCCACTACTTAAAATATCTTTTAAAAGCCACGTATAGAAATCACACACCTGAGACTGTTATCATTTCCACAGCATTCCTCTCATGCTCTAAATTCTGGCTGAACCTTTAAACACAGCTTTCTGATCCACAGAAACAAGGCATCAACATTCAAAAAAAGCAGATAATATCTTCATATCTTGCATATTCACACTGAACAGAACATCAGAGGGACTTGGCTAATGCATTTCTTCTAATGTCTGATGTTAGCATGTGTCGCTAAGCTAATAACACAATAGCCTAAGAAGTCAATTAAAAGCACTCAAACACACATTTTATTATCAACACTTCAGTACTGAATAAAATATATTTATAAATCACCACATTATCTTGGATGTATTTTTTATTTGGTGTAATGTATTATGGGATTGCCATATGATACATTTATTGCTACCTCAGAATTAAACTAAAATGAGGTACCTAGCATTTTGGGTGAATTTTGTTTCCCTTTAATCGGAAAGAAGAGTATGAGAATTGGTAGGGAAAAAATGGGAGCTGGGAACATGAAAGGTCATCTGGATGATGCGACGGAAGCCATATTGCGCAAGAATGCCCACCACACACCAGCTGATTGGTGGAGAGGAGACTGAATGATGGACAGAGGCCAATGGGCAAATTTGGCCAAGATGCCGGGGTTACACCCCTATTTTTTTTCCCCGAAGGACATCTTGGGATTTGTAATGACCACAGAGAGTCAGGACCTCGGTTTAAAGGGTTAGTTCACCCAAAAATGCAAAAAAGAAAAAAAAAATTATGTCATTAATTACTTACCCTCATGTCGTTTGACACCCATAAGACCTTTGTTCATTTTCAGAACACAAATTAAGATATTTTTGTTGAAATCTGATGGCTCAGAAAGGCCTCCATTGGCAGCAACGAAATTTACACTCACAAGACCCATAAAAGGTATTAAAGACGTCGTTACAAAGTCCATCTCACTACAGTGGTTCTACAATAATTTTATGAAGCGACGAGAATAGTTTTTGTGTGCAAAAAACAAAACAAAATAACGACTTTATTCAACAAGTGCTTGTCTTCCGTCTAGGCCTCCGACGTGAACTCACGAAGCACCACAACGCATGCGCGAGAATAGAGCCGGCGTTCTGACACATGACCCAGAAGCGAGGAGCTTTGTTTACAAGCAGAGGAAGACACGCTGTATCTAAGCTGCTAAATTCTACATTGATCGTGCTTTAGGTCTTGGCGTAGTGGTCAAAATGGGGCTAAAGTGTGCATTTCCTGGATGCCCGAACGCCGGCGCTACGTCATATTCTCGCGCATGCGTCGTGGTGCTTTGTGAGTTCACATCAGAGGCCTAGACGGAAGACAAGCACTTGTTGAATAAAGTCGTTATTTAGTTTTTGTCTTTTGCGCACAAAAACTTTTCTCGTCGCTTAATAAAATTATTGTAGAACCACTGTAGTGAGATGTACTTTATAACGACGTCTTTAGTACCTTTATGGGTCTTGTGAGTGCAAAATACATTGCTGCCAATTGAGGCCTTTCTGAGCCATCGGATTTCAACAAAATATCTTAATTTGTGTTCCGAAGATAAACAAAGGTCTTACAGGTAGGTAATTAATGACAGAATTTTCATTTTTGGGTGAACTAACCCTTTAACGTCTCATCCGAAGGAAGGTGCTTATTGACAGTATAGTGTCCCCATCACTATACTGGGGCATTAGGACCCACACAGACCACAGGGTGAGCACCCCTGCTGGCCTCTCTAACATCTCTTCCAGCAGCAAGCTAGTTTTCCAAGAGGTCTCCCATCCAGGTACTGAACAGGCTCAACCCTGCTTAGCTTCAGTGGTAAACTAGTCTTTGGCTACATGGTGATATGGCTACTGGCAAGTAGTAGGCTATTAGTACCTACTCAGACAGTATACAATTTCAGAGGTAACTCGGTTCTTGATCTGGGGTTCGCCGAGGCGCAGCTGCACCATATATACACACAAGGCCTTTTATAGCTCTAACTAAAGCAGCATAATTTTGCTGAATGCTGTTCATAACAGCCTTTGCATTACAAGGGAATGTAATGCAACTACAGTATGATGTCTAAACATGCCATCTTGATAGACAGCTCACTAGGGTTTGGAACAGAGCCAGTGTTGCCGTGTTTTTCCTGTCCATTTTACAGACATTTAATCTTTTAAGTGCACTTTCAACAGGGGATATGCATTTAGGCATCTAGCTAAATGACTAGTGATTGAGCATATAAGGATCCTGATAAAATAATATAAAATGCACTGATAATTGCGCTGTGCTACAATGAGAATAATGGGCCAAAATTAGCGTGTTGATCCCCCTCTTTCTCACATGTCAAAACTAATGGCCATCCTCAGCACTGTTCTCATTCCATCCTCAGTGAAGCACCCTCACTATTGAAATCCTGCTCCTCTTAGTCTCCACTTCTCTCCCTCTTGTTCAGTTTCTCCCTCTCTTTTGATTCAATACATATTGCAGAGAGTTAAAATGACTGGCACCTGCATCCCACGCATGAGCACCAGGACTACAAGTGTCAGAACATAAGCATGTGTACTAACTGTTAGCCCATCAAATTACAACTACCCTGATCAAGAAAAAGCAGTTTTTGTTTCCACAGGTGCAATGTGCAGCAGGCAAATAGCATTGAATCTATAATGAGTTCAATTAGCATAAAAGGAAACGTGCCAATAACTTAAGTTAAATACAGCGCAGCACTGCTTTAGTGCATTAAGCACCTGGTTGAACTGAATTGCAAAAGCTTTATACATTTGCAGCATTTTGGCACTCTAAGTTTTAGTTTTAAAATGCAAGACTACAGACACGTTTTTTTAACTTGAACGCCGCATTTTGTAAAAATTGAAATGTAACACACAACAGCATAAGAGTCCATCTAGTGCATGTTTACATAGAAAAACAATACAGAGCATATTTTTGCATTTAAAAACGTGAGATACAGGGTTGTGGAATTAAAAAACACAAAAAACACTTTTATAGATGTTTTTTTAAATTGTTGAATTACTTTTAACTTGAATGGGGAATGAGACTACAAAAGACACGAGACATGAGCATGGTCAAACATGTCCATCTAGAGCATGTTTACATAGAAAAACACAGAACATGTTTTTGCATTTAAAAATGAGACGCAGAGCAGTGCAACAAAAAGTTTAACTTTTTAACTTGAATTTGCGCCATGTATCTCTTTGTATGTTTTTGGTTGTAAATATCAACCAAAATATTCCTTGCCTTGTTTAGCAGAGTTTGCCGCAGGTGTCCAATTTCCTCTCCATAATGCATATACCTTTATTTTTAAACACAAAGAAGCAACGGAAAGCAAACACAATGCCTCTGATTGCTGCTCTTCAGAGAGAGAAAGCCCAGGGACTACTGCTAAAGAAGAGAGAGGGGTAACAGGTTGGTCATGTTTTCGTTTGCTTAAGTCTAGATTGTTTCATTGAAAAGGGTTCTCGTGGGAGCTACTGTGAAAGACCTCCCCGGTGGGGGGCAGGTGGGGGTCTGTGTGTTTGAACTTCACTTTATTTAAGAAGCTTATCCCCTGCTTACCTCACTGGAGAGTCAGTCTTTGATAATGACATGGGATTGTGTGTGTTGTCATCAGTCACTTTATGATCCCCTTAAAGGTTTAGTTCAACCAAAAATGAAAATTCTGTCATAATTTACTCACCCTCATGTTGTTCCAAACCTGTATGTTTTTCTTTCTTCTGCTGAACACAGAAGAACATATTTTGAAGAATGTGGGTAGCCAAAGAATGGCAGTAGCCATGGACTTCCATAGTATATTTTTACTATGGAAGTCAATGGCTACCGTTTAGTTAACTCTCAACTGTTTGGTTACCCACATTCTTCAAAATAGCTTCTTCTGAGTTCCATACAGGTTTGGAACAACTTGAGGGTGAGTAAATAACAGAATTTTCATTTTTGGGTGAACTAACTCTTGGATGGTAAAGATATGACCACCATACTCTAGTTTATGCAGAAATCCATTCAGTTTAATCTGTGACTTACCCAGAAGCAGAACACCGAAATATTTGGCCTTCATTGTGGGCTATCAAACGAACATGAGCAGCTGATTTCCAGAGGCCTGAAATACAAAGAAAAATAAGAAAAAGATTAATGTGGATCAGCAGCTTACAAACAAAATGTAGTATTAGGTGCTTAAGCTATTCATACAGTGCATTCACAAGACATTTAAAACAGCATCTGAATGTGAAACAGGCATTCTTAGAATGAAATATAGCGATATCATTTTCGCAATATTTATTTGTTAATTGGACAGAAACCATTACAAACGATTTAAAATGATCTTCAATGGTTCTATACTGTTTGTACTATTTGTTTACATTAACTATACAATAGGCTAAATGAAAAAAAAAAAAAAAAAACAGCACTTAACCAGATTCATGGTCAGTCAGAGATTTAATTAAGAATAGACTATTGACAGTTATAAGTCCTATTATTGCATCAATCCAGCATGAACTACACTATACCAGTGGTTCTCAACTTGGGGGTCAATATATTATTAATATGATAAATATTAATGTTAATAAAATGAATGATATAAAACATACAATCAAGACATAAACTTCCAGTTTCTGTTAATAATATTATATAAATAATAATAACATAAATTAATGTAAACAGTTATAGTGCTGTTAATACAAAAATATATCTATCTTATCCAATATAATAATATATCTGTACTATATACTTTCTAAAGTTATATTATTTGGGGCTTTTTTGCCTTTATTTAGAAAGGACAGACAGGAAATCACAGGAGAGAAGGGAGGGGACAGGGACTCGGGTCGCCCGAAGCACAACCACACCATATGTCAGAGCACTTGCCCACTCGGCTATGTCTCCGCAGTATTATATTTTGAATATATTAGCGCACTAGACATTTCACCAAATGAATATTAAAGATTTGAAGCGAGGAGGTGAGAGTGAAGCCATGCAGCTTTTGTCTGATGGGACCATGAGTGTGAGCTCAAGAGAGGAGTGTCGGGCCCCTGGCTGCAGGCTCTTCAGTGTGCTGGTGAGAGGAGTGACAGGTCAGATCCACCACACAATGCCACAGCCTCCGTTTCCCACACAGCTTCCACTCCATATTTCACTGCCACTAAATCCTTTCACACTCACTCAACTACTATAGAGAACAAACCTGATGTTATATCAGTCAATATATTGGCTATAATACATAGAGCCGCAAACATAACTTAATGCTAACTTAAAACCTTCTAAAAAAAACTTTTTACATAATTTCATGATTTTAAACCCCTTAAAAAATCTGAAATGAAAGAATTGACTGTCGTATGGGACATTAAATCAAACGTCACAGTCCTTAAAGTCTCAGTCTAGACCATACCAGGACACTAAGGTATGATGCCTCATAGATAAACAGCACATCATGATGACATTGTCAAATCAAAGAAGAATGACAAAAGACAGATAAAGTGAATAACAGGATGAAGACAGGATTTGCAGAGTTAAAACTGGCTGGCAAGACAACAGATAAAGCCAGCATGACCTGCGCATCACCTGCATCTGTGTAGACCAACCAAAGCACCAAAGACCCTCTGATTCTTTATCTAAAGCATTATATGTAAAATACAAGAACAATATAGTACTCACGCAACCACACAAGTTGATAAATATCCTCTGGATCCTCTGAGAAAGGCTCCCTTGCAGGCACAAAAAGAGAAAGACTGGTTGTGTGTGAGACTTGGGGTGTATAAAAATGTGTGAATGTGTAAAGTTAAGAACCAAAAAAAAAAACTCTACAGGCACAACTGGCCTTTCCGGACAAAAACAGAAGGAATGGCTTAGGCCAATCAGAGTGGACAGAGAACGGTTCCCCCGCCCTCAGCGCAGCAATGGGGTGAATGGAGAGTGATTCTTATTCAAATGCAGCTGTCACTCTGAAAGCCACTGTTTGAAAGGGGGAGCCGGTCTCCAGGCTGACGGAATGCACTGAACCATTCTTTAGGGGGGCGTTGAGCTGGTTAAGGGGTACAGAGGGGAGGGCAGTGATGCTTTGGCTTTCTCTGACCACACACACCCTCTACCCTCTATCTATCTATGCCAATTCGGAGCACTAGCTAAGCTATTTTACATATAAAAATAAATAAGAAAATATATTTTAAAAAATGGGCCTGCAGATTTGTTTTACTGGCTGACTCTGATCACTAGCAAACAATACACTAAATTCTGTATAAAATGTTTACGTTACTAACACAAGTGAAATATTACAGAGATCAATATTAATGTATAACATATTAAAACACTCCTTACACATTCACACACTAAATAAAGAGACTAAACTGGCACTGATCTTCAGTGTTCAATAGGCTGTCAGCATATCTGAGATAGCAACTTACTCAATCATGTAGGGCGCACAGAGCTTTTAAAGGGAAACTTCACCCAAAAATGATTTGCTCACCCTCAAGCCATCATAGGTGTATATGACATTCTTCTTTCAGACGAATACAATCGGAGTTAAACTTATTCAACCTACGCAGGAAGTGTAACGCCTCTCACAGTTCAAAACGCTTACGCTACGTCCGACATAATCTTCGCGCCAGTTATGCTTTTTCACAAGTTGAATACAGAAGGCTGTCTGCTAGATATTTTACTGTATAACGTGTTAAATATGGATATTTTTCTTACAAATTAAACCCCTGGAACTGTGTGGATTACTTTTATAATGGATGGATGCACTTTTTTGGGATTAACATTTTGGCTGCCATTATAAAGCTTGGAAGAGCCAGGACATTTTTTTATATAACTCAGATTGTATTCATCTGAAAGAACAATGTCATATAAACCTAGGATGGCTATGGGATCATTTGAATTTTTGGGTGAACTATCCCTTTAAGACAGCAGCTAAATGACTTCATCTGCAAACATCAGCAGAGTGAAGGCCAGCCTGACCACATGAAGACAAAGACTACAAATTTGCACTCACACTGCGGATGAGTGACTCATGAACAAGTGCAGATGGGTGTGAAACGTGGTAAACCATCTATTCCCCGAGATAGGTGAGAGTGGAATGCCACCTCACCATCTCAATTGCTTTGTTATTATGGTTATCTGTAACTTATGTATTAGGAAAATGTCTGGAAGAGTAATTAATTCATTTATTTCTTTTGTACTGAAGTAAATCATTTGACGGCAACATTACCTGAATGAACTGCAGTATTTGACAGTTTTTCTCACTCCTTATCATATCAGAAAATATATATACCGGTAGATATATGCTGATAAACAAGAGACTGAACAAGGCAGGTACAACATATCTCAGTCTATGAGTTCTATTGTCTACTGGTGGGTTTCAGAGAGGTTTAACCTGAGAATAGAGTAGATAAATCATCTAAGCTAAATATTTAAAGAACTCAGCAGAACTGAATCAATTATTGAGTTGAGCTGAAATTGAGTGACTAATGGGATAATTTGACTGATTTGAACTGAGTTATGTAACGTCTAAACTTCACAAAGATCAAACTGAAATTTAAGAACATACAACACAGTGACATTTAGAACAAAACACAAAAATCACCATTTGCAACACTTTGCGGATTTGGTATCACATTAAAAAAACATTCAGACAATATGAAAAATAGGACCGCACTCATCATATTCAGTATTAGGTAATCAACTCATAGCAATAGAAAAACACCTACACTTACTGCTTGAAAATGTCAGCTGCAGGACTGGTTTTATTTTTTAAAACATTTCAAATGACTAAATGTGACAATCTATAAAAGTCCGCACACAGGATACTTTAGAATCAGCTTTGTTCAAAAAATTAGCTACCAAAGATATACGCACACACACTTATTGTTGTGTGTAGGGACATGAAATCGCAGATATATCTGATTTGACTGCTTTCCATTCCATGGCACTTACGTTTGCTATGTCTGGCTGTGTGAAACCATGCAGGCTACAGATATATGAGTTGAATTCTGTTTTTGTGGAGAGTTGCAAAGTGGCTCAAATAATGCTGTGAGTTTGGGATGGGTCGGTTTGTGCAACCAACAATAATAGTGGAATCCATTGCAATCTTTAAAAAAAACTAGAGGGAAAAAACTGTACTATAATATTATCACATGGTACTTGTTAGGATGAACATAAAAACACGACTGTGGTTAACATGGGAGACATGTACAGACAAAGTCCAAACCCAAGTGTGCTTACCCTTGCATTAGGGAAGATTACACCAGCAGTCTTTCTGATTTGCTTAACACAACCGTATAAAACAAGTTAGCACGGTACACATAGGATTCGCACACTGTATTATCACAACACCACTGTAGAGCAGGCTGAGATGAAATCAGCTCAAAAGACCTTGAGCTATGGCCTTGTGGTTCACAACCTTCCAAAATTAAACTAATCCATAAGAGCATGCCTGCTTTACGTATATAATCACATTGCTGTAAGAAGGATATTGAATCTTAATGCAGAACAGCAGGCTGTGGATACTGTACCTGGTTTCTAAGACCATTTATTACCAAGGTTAATCTCTAACCAGACAACCTGAGTGCTCTCACGTGAGCTCACTCCCTCTGGCTTTTCCGGAGTAAGACCAAACAATAGCCAAATGTAAACTTAAAACCTGTGCTCACCTTCAGATTCAGTCACAGAGCTATTGCACTTCCTAACACTTCCTGTTCCCATTAAACGCACACAAACGCACATTTAAGTGGTCAATGACTATCCGAATCAACAATCAATTAATTAGCTAATAATTCGGTTGATTATGCTAATCGGCTGTGTTACTTGTTTTAATTTGTACCAGCCTTTGCAATGTTTTCAGATGACAGACAATTGCAAAGATTTTAGATGATGGCAGCCTTGGATAAATACCAAAAAACTTTCCAATATTATCCTAATATTGTGATATTATCCTTACATTGTAATCATTATGAGAACAAGTTGTAATTTGTTGTGTTAGCTCAACTGAGTACATGATGTTAACATATATTACAGCTGTATACTACTGCCATATGGTCATTACTTTGATACACTTTGATACATTTTGAACTATAACATTGAAACAAGCATTTTCTGCAAAGCTGCTTTGAAGCAATCTGCATTGTGAAAAGCGCAATACATAAACTTGATTTGAATTATGCTCATCAAATAATCACTATCAATGATAACCCACTGAGTAACTTAAGCACATGAAATGTGACATTCGGTGATGTTTCCATACAGGCAGTCAGGGAAACTGAAAGTTCTTGTTGCTTGAAAATCTATTGCCAAAAGTTTGGGGATGCCTGCCTTTACATGCACATGAACTTTAATGACATCCCTTTCTTAATCTGTAGGGTTTAATATGGAGTTGGCCCATCCATTGCAGCTATAACAGCTTCAACTCTGTTATATCTTGGAAGGCTTTCCACAAGGTTAAGGAGTGTGTTTATGAGAATGTTTGACCATTCTACTAGAAGCGCATTTGTGAGGTCAGGCACTGATGTTGGACGAGAAGGCCTGGCTCGCAGTCTCCACTCTAATTCATCCCAAAGGTGTTCTATCGGGCTAAGGTCAGGACTCTGTGCAGGCCAGTCAAGTTCCTCCACACCAAAGTACCAAGTACCGTTCTCCTGGCAACCGCCAAACCCATAAAAGTTTGCCGGTTCCTGTCTCCTTCTTCCCATATATCAACAAACCCCGTTACAGACCCATTCTTTCACAAATGTTTATAGAAGCAGTCTGCATGCCTAGGTGCTTGATTTTATACACCTATGGCCATGGAAGTGATTGGAACACCTGAAGTCAATGATTTAGAAGGGTGTCCCAATACCTTTGAAAATATAGTGTATTTTTCCCATAAACACAATTAAAAAGCTGCTCTTTCTCATACAACAAAAAAAAGCATTCTAATATTTAAAAGTTTAGTTACAATGGTGTTTGACCAGATCCCTGATTTAAGAAGAATCACCCATCAGTCTCCCTGACAGTTTTTGATGTATTATCACAACAATCACATCAAAATTGGCTAAGTATAAGAGGGAATCATTGGAAGACTGCGCAAATAACTGAGAAAGTCTACTAGTGCCATAGAAAAGCTTTTCAAGACTTAATCAACTTCATCTAAACAGACAGACTAATTTCAGGTGTCAATAAAAGTTGATAAAAGTTCATTGAAAGCTTCTGTATTATTATTAAATCTGTATTATTATTATTAATTATGCTCATGCTAGCCATTAATCAATAAACTGACCATTAAATTACGATGGATTTTGGAAATTCCAGAAAACTGAGATCCCTTAGACAAAGCTGTGCCTTCATGTAACAATATAGCAGTAAGTTTCTTTCATTTCATGCATGCAGGATGATGAGAAACCTGAGGCCTCATCAGGGTTCTGAAGAGATACAGTATGTGCATGATCAAAGAACCAATCACATGTTAAAGAATTCCTCATGTTGAACATGATGATCACCTTTGAACTTCCAGGGAATGAGAGATTGAGAAAAAGACCAGGTCTTTCTAAGAGGGTCATTCCAGAATGTTCAGTAGAGTGACGAGTGATGTTCCGGAACTATACAATTCCCTGCATTACTCTCAGAATGCCAGAGAGAGCTACATTACTCCAAACACGGGATGAGACAATTCACCAGGGCATGAAATGGTAACACTTTAGTTTGGGGACCAATTCTCAGTCTCACTAACATATTGGCTTTTTATTAGCACTTATAAAGCACGTATTAATGTGCTAATCTTTTTCTTGACCATATTGTACATCCCTTAATCATACCTAAACTTATCTAAGCATAGCCTACCACTACAACAACTACCTTACTAACTATTAATAAGCTGTAAATTTGGAGTTTATTGAGGCAAAAGTCATAGTTAATAGTAGGGCTGTACAATTAATCGAAAAATAACCGAAACCGACATTCAGAACCTCTAACCGACGTATTTTTCCCATGTCGGTTATTTCGGTTTTCACGTGACTCCGCACCGTCAGTCACATCAAGTGCAGTTTGCAGGCACACACAGAGATGCAGGAGCAGTTATCTGTGTTTATAGATGCCCACAATCAAAGTTTGTCAAGTAAATGCGTTTAAAGGCTTGCCAGTTTCAACATTTAACGCGATTGTGCACTATTCAAAAACAACAATACGGAAAACTTCTCCGTTCAGTGGTCAGCTTTTTTCTGTGACACAGAGCCGAGCCGTGTCACGTCTCTGAAAACGCGCCCCCTGAAGGCAGACCTATATCAAGTGCGTCCTCACAAAATTTGTCATTTGTCGGTGGTTTAAGCCCTGCCAGTTTGAACATTAAAACGAGTTAAGTAAAGGAGCTAAGAAACTCAACCGTTATAGGCATTCATTTTAATACCTTTGCAGTAAGTACAAACCACAGCTTCATAATGAATAGAGACAGTACGAGTAATTCACACACACACAATCACTCTCTCATTAATGCATTCAAATAAATGTAATGTAGGCCTATGTGCTAATGTATCTGTATCTGATGTACAACCAGCAGAAATCTGCCCCATAGACAATAACTGCTGAAAGTCAACCGTTTCCTTCAAGTACTTTAAAATCACAAAGAAATGCACTTTTTAATTAGAAAAAAAATCCACCTTTAATAGTAGAAAATATTTATAGTACAAACCTTATCAGTGAACTTACTCAAAAACCTTATGAGGACAAAAAAAAACAAAAAAAAACAAAATAATCGTTCATTAATCGTAATCGAGGTCAAATGTTCAATTAATAAAGGTTTTTATTTTTGGTCAAATCGTTACATCCCTAGTTAATAGTGAATATGTGTTCCCCAAACCATTGAAACCAACACACAATTCTCTATATTAAAAAGGGAAACATTTCAACAAAAACAAGTAATTTGTAAATATTTTTGTTATTTGTAATTGCAGTTAAACAATTGTTCATGTTAGGTTTTAGAGGGCTTAGAAGAATTACACGAGTAACTAAATTCAGACAAAATACATTTTTTTTTGTTTTGTTTTTTAGTACATGGTACCAAATACCTGTACTTTTCTCTTCACTACAACATGCTATGCAAAAGACGGTGATGGCTACACATTAATATATTCCCTATAAGCTTGTAATGGCATTTGTGGCTCATAGCAATTCACTATAAAAACATCACAGCACACCAGAAAGAAATTCTTTGTACGTTTGCCAATTATCATGTCTTATACGCAGAACTTTAGATCCATCATCTTTTCATCATGTCTGGCAGTAAAGAATACCTCAACTGACTGATGAGATTGCTCATTTGCTGCTTCAAAACCCTGAAATTCCCAAGCAATCACAGGACTGACATTTTAAATAAGGCTCCAGAGAGAATGAACGGCCAGTGGAGCTATCATGAGAGACAGATATGCAGAATATATTTTGACAGCTTTTCCTACAGCTGCGAGTAATTATTGCAGAGGCTTCAGACGTAATCTAGCATTTCCAAAACATGTGTTTAAACTAATCTCAAGAGTATTTGTGTTTGGGAGGGAGGATTTGCAGGTGGCATTGCTAGGCACAACTAGCTCTATAATAACTGGAGAAAGCCGTTTACATTCATATTCATTTCTGTTGCTTTACCGGTGTAGTTATCAGTTTCTACTAGACCAGCTAACAGCTCTGAAGAACCTGAAGCCCTCTTAGAGGTGTAGGACTCGTGGAACTCTTTATATTTCACTGTCACCCACAGCAATGAGGCTAAAGGTCAAAAGAGAGCCGATTAAAGCTGTACTCAGAAAAAGGGATCGTTTCCCATGCTTTATGACTCTGCGCCCTGATTTGCCTTGTCTGACTGTCAGCTTACACTCCTTAAAGGGATTGTTCACCCAAAAATGAAAATTCTGTCATTAACTACTCACCCTCATGTTGTTATTTTTTAAGATATTTTTTAAGATGAAAATATTTTTGATGAAATCTGAGAGCTTTCTGTCACTCCATTGACAGCTATGCAACTTCCACTTTGACGCTTCAAAAAGTTCATAAAGAGATCGTAAAACTAATCCATATGAATTGAGTTGTTTGAGACTCGATCGCTTTATATGAACAGATTTGATTTAATTTTATTTAATTAAGGCTTTTATTAACATATAAACATTGATCAGTGAAGATAAACAGAAGCTCAAACGCAGCGTAACGCGAGAATGAACCTCATTGGTTCTTGCTAAAGCTCAAACGTGCAGCGTAAAGCAAGAATGAACCTCATTGGTTCTTGTGGAAGCTCAAATGTGCAGCGTAACACGAAAATGAACCTCATTGGTTCTTGTGGAAGCTCAAACGTGCAGCGTAACATGAGAATGAACCTCATTGGTTCTTGTGGAAGCCTGACAAGCCAGACCCACATCAAGATGTTGGGTCTGGAAACTCAACATTGACTGGGCTCAATAAACGGTTGTCTTTCAAATTCCCTCTGCATGCAATTGGATAGCGCCATGAGTGCCACAACTAACCAGAGTGAAGAAGAAGGTGAAGCCGAGCTAATGTTAGTTGATAGACTTTCGCTGTATCCGGTCAGCAAAACTTCGAACATATCTTCTTTTCTTCAGTGCCGTTCTTTGTTCTTTTCTCAAAGAAAAGATTAACTCCAAGTCTTCCAGAGTCGCAGCCAAAGCCGCTGTTCGTCAGCTTTGTTTACGAGTAGCATGCAGAACCTCCGCAACTCTGCCGTGACGTGCCGTCATTATGTTAAGCCCGCCCACCGACTCTACACACGCTGTGATTGGCCTGACCAGAGTTTGGTTTTTCCAGCTCTCAGGTCTACCGAGAGTAGCTAGACTACACTCGCGGCAAAATACATTTTCTGCCGCTAGGGTGCGTCTAGATTTCTAGGCTAGCTCAAACATGCAGCGTAACACGAGAATGAACCTCATTGGTTCTTGCGGAAGTTCAAACGTGCAGCGTAACACGAGAATGAACCTCATTGGTTCTTGCGGAAGCTCAAACGCGCAGCGTAAGGCGAGAATGAATCTCATTGGTTCTTGCGGAAGCTCAAACGTGCAGCATAACGCGAGAATGAACCTCATTGGCTCTTGTGGAAGCTCAAACGTGCAGCGTAACGCGAGAATGAACCTCATTGGCTCTTGTGGAAGCTCAAACGTGCAGCGTAACGCGAGAATGAACCTCATTGGTTCTCGCACGTCAAGCGAACCTGCTTGAGCTTCTGTTTACCACAACTGATGTGTGAGTTGATGAATGTTTGTATGTGAATAATAGCCTAAATTTAATCTATTCATCATATAAAGCGATTGAGTCTCTTCAGAAAATTTGGACTAAACCGCTTAATTTATATATGAATTCGTTTTATGATCTCTTTATGAACTTTTTGAAGCGTCAAAGTGGTAGTTGCGTAGCTGTCAATAGAGGGACAGAAAGCTCTCAAATTTCATCAAAAAGATCTTAATTTGTGTTTCAAAGATGAACAAAGTCTTACATGTTTGGAACGACACGAGGGTGAGTAATTAATGACAGAATTTTCATTTTTGGATAAACTATCCCTTTAATATTCATTAAAACACACTTATAAAGATTATTGCATTACTTCAACAAATTATGCTTGTCCAAGAAATTCTATAATCACCATCAGAGCATGCATGCAGATTTGACTGACAAATGAAATGTGGAACACTTCTATAGAGTGTGCTGCAAAAGAGCGCAAACATGCAGATCTTTGGGAATGTAGGAGAGTGTAAATAATCTTAGATAAAATAGTCTTTACTGATACAGCCACATCAAGGTCAATACCATACTGATGTGTCTGATGTTTCACTGGTTTAGAATGAAAACGAAAGAATCACATTCATAACATAATTATGTGACATCACACATTTATTATATTGCTGACTTCACAGGCAAATGACAGCTGTCACAGCGACAAACACGTTATGTGAAAGATTGAATAGAAAGTTAAAATTCTGTCATCCTGTCCAAATCTTTATGAGTTTCTTTCTTTTGCAGAACACAAAAGAAGAAATTACAAATGTTAGTCACCAAACCGTTTTGGGTTTTTGGGAACCAGTTAGAAACCAAAATTCAACTTGACCGCATGCATCAAATTTCCTCTGTGCAGAATGTTCTTACATTTGGGGTCTTCTATTTTACACAATTAAATGTTTTGTAGTTGGTATATTGTGATATATGTTTGAACCTGATGTACACACTGTATTTTAATTCTTAATATCTGAATTTCCTTTAATGCATCTTTCTGCAATATGTTTTTGAAAATGTCAACAGATCATAAGGGTCTGGTCAATTCCCATTTTTTTTTTTTTTTATATAGCTACTGCAATTGAACTGATTCTCATGACAGGTCACCATCTATAGACGCACATGACAATCCAAAGAACAAGACTTTTCAAAACGAGTAGGCTACAGACAGATCTAGATTGATGGAGACGCTGCGAGCCTGCGACCCAAAAATGAACGAAGTTCTCTCTCAATGACAGGACATGAAGCACATTTATTAGTAAAAAACAACAACACAAAGAAACAACAGAACATGCGCAGCATTGCACTTAAAATGAAAAGTTCATGTAAACAATGGGTCTGCCCAGTTTCGACATAGCCGACTAAGAGTTTGACTGCAACCTTTACACTTTTTAAAATAAGATTATAAACTGTAAAAGTGACTGTAAATCAATCAAAGTACAAAGTTAGACAGTAGCTATAAGTCTTACCTGTGGATTGACTCTCATAAGCAGCAGCGCTCCTCTCGCGAGCTACGCGTCCACCTGTTCTCAAGCACCGTTCAGTGCTGAAGGAGGAGTCCACGCGGGTTTTCCCTCGCACTGTATTATAAACAGGTAAGTGTTTGTATGGCGACGTCATGGCTTGTGTTTTAATTTAATCCTCATGACAAGTTTAACGTATTCACGCATTTGTATGAGGATGGCGTGTGGTGGTCGGAAATAAGTTTGCTTTGTGCGTTTGTTGTTTTATAGCTAATCCACGTTCCAGTTCTATTTGACATTTAATAATAATAATAAATTAATGATAATAGCTACATTTTATTTGTAACGTATACTTCATATTAAACAAAATCTCAAAGTGCTACAGATAAAAAATATGTTTCATGCCATTTCAAGTTCTTTTCGGAAATGACCAAAAGTGAAAATTTCCAATGAGGGAGTTGTTTATTTTTCCAATCCATTTCCACTAGATTGATGTGGCCTAATCAGACGTTTTTGTGGACAGGTTAGCCTTAATAATAATGAGGCGTACACACGTGACTTCTCACCTGTATTTGTTAGCAGGTATCATGTTTTACAGTGACTGTTGCTTTAGTAAAATGCTTTATGCAATCACATTGTTTGTCAATTTAATAATAAAGTATTTTGTCCTGTAGGCCTAGTTGTTTTGTGATGTAGATTCTATAGTGTGCACGTGCTGGTAACATTTCATTGAACATTTCTGATCTTTGCACATACTTGTCTCAGTTATGATAGTTACAGCAGCTTTGAGTTTGTTTTATTTGTATTTTTTACAAACTGAGACAAAACTCCTTTAGTTCTCCTTGTAATGCAGGTTCAGTGACATTATACATAGGCTATGAACATGAGTCATCTTTGATTATGTGATGGGGGGAAAAAACATTCTAAACTAATACTTCAGTATGATTGATAAATGCATTAACATATGCATACTTGCAGTCAGAGAATTCAAGCGTTACAAATTTAGGGCCTTCTTCCTGTAGGCTAAACACCTGAAGATGCTTGGCTTGCAGAGTGAGGTATACTGTTGACAAGCTAATGCAAAATGTAAAAGAAAAATCTGTATGTGTATTCATATCTTCATACTTGCAAATATGCCAACACACATAATAGTCAAAATGGAATGTTGCAATGGTCATGCTGAATTGTTCTCATAGCAAATATTGATTGTTTTCTAAGTAAAGGGTTAGCTAGGCATGCACTTTAGTCCAGAAGTAGCCGTGAGAATAAGGGCAGTGAGTAGAGGGTGAATGATGCATGAACAGCAGAGGTCAGGGGTCATCTAGAGTGCAAAGTGTAAGGGTTTCACACTCTGAGGCATAAGTGTGGTTTGTGGGTAGCGTAGTGATAGATTCACAGGGAGGGGGGGGGGGGGATTCTAACTGCAACAAAATATAATTGTGCATAATTAGGATAATTAGATTACATATCAAATTATGCTTATCAACTGCACAAGGTTAAAGAAAATAACCACGAGGACAATATATACAGGTTATAATATTGTTTTTTTGTTTTGTTTGTATTGTTTTGGGTCCTGGAGCCAAAGCAGTTGAAAAGCACTGTGCTAGAGAATAAAAGACTAAAAGACAAACTTACAATCTGCTGCCCCCCTATGATAGTGATGGGCAAGTACAAAGCCTACTCCAGAGATCACCACATAACTGACTCATTTACTGTATCAAGCCTGTGCAAGTCTCTAATGGGACAATAGAACAGTAATTGCTGCAATTTAGTTAGTAAAGTTTGTCTATAGTCTAAATTGCTCAACTGAGTCATATCCCTGCTTTCCATAGTCCCATTTTTTCAACTCATGTTTGGTTTATTTGGCATTATGGGGAAAAATCACTTCAGTCCGTTATTTATCCCATTGTCAAAAAGAGGGTTTTGTTGTAGAAGGAGGGCAGAGATGGCTTGGTTATGCTGAGCACAGCGGAACATGCATTTCACCCCTGCTAGATGCATCAGATGGTCCTTTTTCATCAGTGTCTTCCAGTCTGTCACTCTTCTCGCAATCTGTTGAAAAAGAGCAAAGTATAACATTGCCGGTTGTCTCTTAGTAAAGACACATTTTGAGATTTCAGAGTTGACTGTGTTAGTTGGGTCTAAGAGAAACTCAGGAGCTGACCTTATTAGTGGTCACCATTGAGGGCTCTGTGTTTGATTCTTGCAGTATCTGTGCAGTGCGTTGTCTCAGAGCATCCCACAGGGCAACTGCACTCATGGGTTCTAATAACAAAGACCACACTTAATCATCTTAAATATTTCATTTGACGTCTTTTTTTTTGTTGCAGTTTTTATAAAATAAAAAAAACTTTATGTTAAAACTTGCATAAAAAATCTTTATGTACTAAGTTTGAGGTCTGTAAAAGGGATCCGATACTCAGATCGGTTATCGGCTCCGATACTGCCATGTTTGCCGGATCGGGTATCGGTCAGGCCAAGCCGATTCAAATCTGATATTGTGTGTATTATATTCTATTTTATTGTTAAGCCCCACAAAAGGCACAAAAACTTTATTGTGCTTTATAAGGTTTTCGTGCACTATATTCCAAGTGTTCTGAAGCACGTGAGGTACAATTGAAAATTTAAATTATTGATTTCAAGTTCATGTAAAATGCTTCCCTCTGCTGGGATTGTCAGTCATTCTCTGTTCAGCATACAGCACGCCGTGTTCAGTTACAACTGTACAAAATAACAAGATTTGTTGTTTTTTGAAATAAATATATACTCTTATTCCAAAGGATGCGTTAAATTGATTAAAAGTGACAGTCAAGACATTGGACACATTGGAACGGCTGATAAGCACACAGTTGAAGCAGTGGCTTGGAATTCCACGTTGTTTAAGTTCTGTCGGACTTTATGGACATGGCAAGTTGGAATTACCAATCACAGGGCTCGTGGAAGAGTTCAAATGCACTAAAGCAAGGCTCGTCATGACCCTAACTGAATCCGAGGATGCAGTCATTCGAACAGCAGCCCCCCGGGTGGTAGCGGGAAGGAAGTGGACTCCATTAGAAGCTGTTCAGAGTGCAAAGTCTGCACTTCACCTCAGAGACATAGTTGGACAAGTACAGCATGGGAGGGCAGGGTTCGGACTCATCCCAAAAACTAACCCTCTATGGCATAAAGCAACATCAATACAGAAGAGACAGCTAGTGATAGGAGAAGTCAAGAGACAGGAGGAGGAAGAGCGATATGCCAAAGCCGTCTCAATGGCCAAGCAGGGGAGATGGACCAAATGGGAGGGTCTGGAGAAGAAAAAGCTCAGCTGGCGTGACATCTGGCAGATGGAGGGAGCTCGACTGAGTTTTGTCATTAGAGCCACATATGACCTGCTACCCTCCCCCCAAAATCTGAAAGAGTGGTATGGAGAAGACCCTGCCTGTTCCCTGTGTCAAGTACCTGCTTCCCTAAGGCATATTCTATCAGGGTGTACCACAAGTCTTACCCAAGGGCGCTATACTTGGCGGCATAACCAAGTACTCAGAGAGCTGGCATCAATAATGGAACAGAGGCGAACCACCACAAACAATCTCCCACAAACATCAGCAGGACAGGTCAACTTCATAAACTTTGTACCAGCTGGCCAACATCAAGAAAATAGTACAACACCTAAGGATGTAAGCATCCTGCAGTCAGCGCGGGATTGGAAATTGGAAGTAGACCTTGATAAAAAACTTGTGTTTCCCCCAGAAATAGTGGCTACAACACTCCGGCCAGACATTGTCCTGTGGTCTCCAACAAAAAAGCTGGCATATGTTGTAGAATTAACAGTACCATGGGAAGATGGGGTTGAAGAGGCTTATGAGAGGAAAAAGAACAAATATTCCGACCTGGCAGCTGAAGCATCTCAGAACGGCTGGAAGACCAGCATCTTCCCAGTAGAAGTGGGATGCAGGGGATTTGTTGCCACATCTACTACGAGTTTACTGAGAAAAATAGGGGTGAAGGGTCGCTCTCTCCAACAGGCCATCAAGTCCATGTCAAGCGCTGCTGAAAAAAGCAGTAACTGGCTCTGGATCAAGCGCAAAGACCCTAACTGGGCAGCAAGGTAGAGGCAAATGGTATGCAGTCAGGCTTAGGCCTGACTCAGGGAGAAGGACGCCCCTGCCATGCAGAGCCCATCAGGAATATGGAGGGTAAGGCATGGAGGGGGGTGTACCTGGGACGCTGGGTACACCGTTGAGCCTTCTGGAGACGTTGTGGGCTTCAATCAACGAAACGTCGATGAAGCAGGGTGCCCACCTGATGACCCCAATGACATACCTTACCCTTCTTTTCACCACTCCACACCGGCTGCTACAATCAAGAGTTTCCTACTAAAGGGATTGAAACATCTAGTTCTATTAGCTTTACATTATAACTCTATTTCAAATGAATGCTGTTATTTTGAGCTTTCTATTCATCAAAGAATACTGAAAAGAAACGTCTCATAGTTTCCACAAAATATTTAGCAGCACAACTGTTTTCAACATAATATTAGAAATGTTTCTTGAGCAGCAAATTATCATATTAGAATGATTTCTGAAGGATCATGTGACACTGAAGACTGGAGTCTGAATGCTTAAAATTCAGCTCTGCCATCACAGGAATGAATTACATTTTAAAATATTAAAATGGAAAACAGACTGTATTAATATTTCACAATATTACTGTATTTTTGATCATATAGATGCAGCTTTGGTAAACATTAGAGACTTCATTAAAAAACATAAAAAAAATCGTACAGACCACAAACATAGTAACTGTAGTGTAATCATAATCAAGTTTGCTAAATTATTATCTTATTGCACGTAATGAGTAAATATACCCAATAAATTCACTTCTCATACAGTTATCCATCTGTAGAAACACAAATGTCAATACCTTTCATGTCGTCTTTCAGCTGGGAAAACCAAGGGGGTAGTTCCTTTGAGCAAGAGGAAGGGCTGAGGAAATACTCTGCAGTCGATTCATCAAACAAACTAAAAGACAGATTGCCAGCTGATCAAATAGTTAAAACAGTCAGTTAAATCATCTGAAACTGTGCTTCTTCAACTCGCACTGTATATCAAGTACAGCCGTCACTGAGGCCTGTATACCACCATCACAAAAAAAACCCATACCTGATGAGGCATCGCTTGCAGTCATCTTGGATCAGTTTATGTTCCATCATTCCATAAAGGCGTTTTGACAGCACAACTATGAGCAGACAGAGGATGTTACCTTTCTTTTGTTACCAAAATAAATCAAATACTCTGCCCTATTATGCCTTTTGTAAAATTGCCAAAAATGTAAGAAAAGCCAAAAAATTCAGGTGAAAAAGAACTCATGACATCACCCAGATCTTAAAGACCAAAGCTTTAGCAGCAAAAATAGACATATTCTCACCTGTATTCATCCGGTCATCATCTGTGACTTTCTCCCTTTAACACTGGGAGTGACATCCAGCTGACTGATTCCAGATCAGACTGAGACCGATCTCGGATAGGGCCGTGCTACTCAGTTCAGGCAGCGGGTTGGTTGTGACATCCATGGAGATCCGGTAACCCAGGTGACAGAAAGCACCTGATTCCTCTAAGGAATGAGGACAAATAGAGTCCTATCCCTCCTGACACTTGCCTCTGCTGTCCAGGGATTGTGGGATAGTATGTGTTGGCCTAGAAGTGATGTGTGCATTTGTGTTTAATGATCGACTCTTGAGCTGCGGGTCCAAACATGTCCTGTTAATCCTAAAGCTGATGAGCGAAAAAAGAAGGAAACTGAGACTTAGAAAAATAATACATGGAAATGTATTTAAAATACAAATACAAAATACTGTGTGGAAAAATGTATTTAAATACAAATACAAAATACTGTGTGGAAAAATGTATTTAAATACAAATACAGTATTTTGTATTTTGAAAATACACAAAATACATGTGAAATTGTCGGTTCAGTGCAGTTATCCCTATTAGGCTGAAATCTATCTGGACCTATTCACGATGCACGAGCCTCCGCTGACTTTGCGCGTTCCTCCCCAAACGGACGAGGCGTTTATACCATAGACTGTAAAAAATGATGGCCGTGTCCGTGTCGCCACCCATAGGATTCTGAAGAGCAGTTCTGAAGCGTAAAGTAGGGACGAGCTGGCCATTGCCATCTTGGCAGCGTGTCACTCCCGGATAATAGAAAATGGGCAAAGAGGCGGGACGTGGGCGGAGCTGAGGTGACGCGATGACTAACAGACAGCAGATAAATGGCAATCCACCTGTCACTCAAAGTGGCCACGCCCTTCATTATGCAGAACTTTAATGGTGCGTTCACACCGGACGCGATTCGCGCGAGTGATTTACATGTTAAGTCAATGCAGAGACGCGAAATGGCATTCTGCGGCGCGATTCGCGCGAATGAGGCGGCGAGATTCGCGCGATTCGCGCGATTGAGGCGACGCGAATTGAGCGTTTTGAACGCGCGATTCGCGCGAATCACGCGAAACGCTCAAGTTGAAAAATCTGAACTTTGGCGGATATTTCGTGCCGCGTTAACCAATCAGGAGCCTGCTCTAGTAGTGACAACAATGAGGAGAAAATCTGTACATTAATATCTGGTTCAGACAATATGATTATTACTGTGATAACATTAAATTACATGAAACACAACCCAGTCTCTTTTTGTTAAATGCAAGTTTATGTATGATCAATAATACAAAAGTACAAGTAATGTATAACAAGCTATACATGAAATAAAGCAAGCAATGCAGTCAAACATTCAAAGTCAGTGCTAGTAGGCTAACGTTACAACTGCAACGTACAGTTATAGCCTAAAAATATAAAGTAATGAAACTTATCTTTGCCCTCAGCCTAAACGATTTGCCAGGGAACAAATTATAGATCCATGAGACCAAAGATCGGCCGTTACAAGACGAATTATAGCTCGAGACACACCACAGACATCGGAGCCAGCGGTAGACGGCAGAAGGACTGCCCGAGGAAAGGTTGCCCTCGCCGGCTTTCACGTGCGCTGAGCGCGCTGTCCGCTGGAGCTCACAGCTCCGACAACGGCAGATAAAATGTTCAAATAGGCACTGTTTATGTAAATAAACCACAGATTTGAGCTTTAAACAACTACATTATCGACTGAAAAAGTCTTAAAACTACGTTTTGTCACACATTAACAGTAGATATGAACAAAAAAAAGACATGTAAACACAGCCCATGTCAGCCATTTTTCAACGAGACGAGCTGCTGTCGGAAGCCCCGCCCATGACGCGAATTCGCATCTGTTGTGCAGTGAATGTCACGCGTGATTCGCGCAAATTTCACGCGCGATTCACGTGAGTAAACTCAAAATGTACACGCGTCCACCTTCGCGCGATTAGCGTCCGGTGTGAACGCCACATAAGGCTTATATAATGTAAATGAATGTTGCCCCCTCACAGTTGTCATGAAGGGCAGAATTAGCCGTATAGACCAAAACTACAATTTGTACCAGGCCGTAAACATGTTTTTTTTCTGCTGTAAAGTTGGGCATTTTAACATGGGGCTCAATGAGATTCTGCTCCCTTCTGGAGTCTGTCTCTAGTGGCCAGTCGATGAATTGCAGTTTAAGTCACTTCCGTATCGGCTTCAAGAGAAACTGCGGGAGGTTGCCGCTTGGTCTATAGCCTACTTGACGCGCTCGGCGTTGGACTATTCTTTGAAAAGACAGAGGGCGACTCGGAGTAATTGTTCTATAAACCATCAGGAAACAGCGTCGAGAAGTAGTAGAAGAATGTACACAGGTGACAATATTTATTTTAGTACACTTCACCAAAAACCACACTACAAAAGTATCATGTCAAACTCGTAAACCATGATGTTATTACTTGTGACATGAGAACAAAATGTATGTATACATGTATACAACTAAATTAACAATCTCTTAAATATTTCCTAATTTCACTTGACATTTTCATTTAGTTTCGTGATTTTTTTTTTAATAAAACATCTTTATTTTCAATAAAAGGGCTTATTTATGCTTTTGTGGGCAAATTTTGTAAATATAAGCAACTAATTTGTACGTGCAAACCGGGTGCCGGTGTGATGAGACGTTATGCTCGGCTAGATTCGCCTCGAACTCGTGCACCTTCGGAATGCGCACGTGCAAAAAAACTGCCAACATGCAAGTGTGAATTTGAATTTGCTTTCGCGGCAGTTAAGCTTGGAACATACTCTGCAAGAACAAAGAAGTTTGTTCGTTTTCTCGAGGTGGCAAGAACAAGAACAAAGTTCGTTCTGGCCAGGACATTCCATACTTCACGAGAAAAGCAGGTGCCGAACATCTCCGTTTCACCCAAAAATGAAAATTCTGTCATCATTTACTCACCCTCAAGTTGTTCCAAACCTGTATGAGTTTTTTTGTTCTGCTTTACACAAAAGAATATATTTTGAAGAATGTTTGTAACCAAGCAGAGAGAGCAACCATTGACTGCCAAATACGTATTTTAAATACATGCATCTGAAATACTGCCCATCCCTGCATATTGGTACATATTAGAACCTTTTTTAAGGATACCGTCCCAGTGACAGCTCTAGTACCATTTTTTTCTGAGAGTGAAGGATGAAAGAGTCTGTAGATTTTAAACACCAGTGACTTCTGTAGGCTACTCGTATTAAAAAAATAGCATGCTGATAATCATAGAATAATCTACTGTATTATAGTTGTGACCACTTATAGATTTAGTTGCCTGTCTGTTATCATTTAAAGAAACATTGTAATGAAAAAAACACACACCAAAATTAAGACTTTTTAATCAATAAGCTCTTGTCTTAAAATATTACAGGCTTTAAGATGAAGTCTTATATTGTAAATTAACGTTGAAAACGGTGTAGCCTATATTAGAAGGTTTCTCGACAAAAAGTGACCATGGTCTTCTTGGTATGAAAGTAAATAATGCCCATATGCCAGTGTCAGAAAATTAATTATTTTTAAAAAAACGTATTACTTACTTAACTTTTTACTTGATTCGTTTTTATGTTTTGTTGTTTTTCATTTTCATGATAAAAAAGTCAAACAAGCCTATTTTTTCTGTTATCTGTTTTCTGATTTCAAAATGTCTATGAACGTCAAATACCTTTTAATCAATGTACTGAAATAAATTCTCAATCAGAACAATTGTCTTTTAATCAATCAACATCAATGTGTAGGAATGTAAAATATCTGATAATTTCAGTTAATATCTGAATCCACTCATACAATTATCACTCTCATCTGAGACAACGTCCCACTGAGTGAATCAACTGAGCATGGCTCTAATTTATATGTTCCTGAAACTTCCCCCAAACTCCTGATCCCCTCTCCTGGGAGATCACAAAATCCAATAGATTTCGGGTATATTTCAATGTCAATTATCACTATACAATATTATATGTGTTTGGTATCGTTTGAAATGTCTCAGTGCGAATGGTACAAAAATCTCATAAGCACAGAAATACAAGAAGTTAATAAGAGTTTTTAGAGCTTAGACCTATTTTACTTATGATGGTGGGTCTGGCTGTTGGAGCCATTTGGTTTCTTTTCAATCAAGCCAAACGGTAATTCGACTAAATTTAAATTCCCTTTGTTTTCATGTATTTCCATTTGAAACAGTTTCTGGGTCTGGAGTTATTTAAAGCGATGCAGCAATGAGTTCGGAGCTCAATACTATTAACAAGGTTGGCCCGTAACACAGAAAACGCTCTGTGTTAGGCTACGTAATAATCAAAAAGTCAGGAAATTTTTCACTCTTTAAGCTATCTCGGAATATTTGATGTTTGATGAATTATCTTTGAATTGATTATGTAATTGGCATTATACATTTACCTGACTGTTAATAAAATTGTTACATTTTGATCCTTTCTGAATTACTCTGTAATTATTATTAAATCTCCTGAACGGAGCGATATAATTGCAACAAAAGGTTAAAACTGAATGATTAAATGTGTAATTAACTATTAAATATAATGACCAAACAACCAATTGGTATTCTATCCTAAATTCCTAAATTATTGTAGAGCCACTGTGGTGAGATGGACTTTGTAATGACGTTTTAAGAGCCTTTTATGGGTCTTGGGAGTATTAATGTACTGAATGCCAATGGAGGCCTATCTGAAGCCTTTCTCAGCCATCAGCTTTCAACAAAAATATCTTCATTTGTGTTCCGAATATGAACGGAGGTCTTACGGGTGTCGAACGACATGAGGGTGAGTAATTAATGACAGAATTTTCATTTTTGGGTGAACTAACCCTTTAATGTTAGATAAGAAACTCATAATGAGATTATTGTTTTCTCATCTGTCATTTTTGTCACTTTTTTGGGCCGAGCCTTGGTTTATTTACGACCTCCAGTGGTTTATAGGTTTAGAACTTTTAACTTCACCCCAACCATTTCCTCTCTTTTCACCAGCTACAAAGTGGTCTTTGGTGTGCTCATATGAAGAGGACGCCATACCTTTCAGCACGACCGATTTCAAATGGTGCTAGAAAACCTCAGTCCACTCTTAACACCAGAGGAAATCAGTCACGCTACAAAAGGTAGTAGCATAGCGAAGGACTGTTTTTGTGTGGCACCATTAAATAAGCTCTTAAATAAATAGCGCAAATGCATTTCAAGGTGAAAAACAAATCAAATGCCAATGTCACTCAGTTGAAACGCATGTCTTCTTATGAGAGTCTTTTTTCAGTCTCATTTACTCATACTGATTTATGGAATGCTTCCAAAGGACCTTTACATAGATTGCATGCTCATTGTTTTTGGTGGTTCGTGTGTCTCTGGTAATTGGAGGGCCCCTCTGAAGGACGCTGCAGTGTGTCATAGCAGCTTAGCCATGGACCATCAGTATTGAAAAGAGGGGACCTCCCGGAATCAGCATGGCAGCGGATCTATGTGAGACGTGGGAAATAGCCAGCACAAACACACACACACACACACACACACACACACACACACACACACACACACACACACACACACACACACACACACGTTTGGTTTTCATCTTTTATGGGGACTTTCCATAGGCGTAATGGTTTTTATACCGTACACACCGTATATTCTATCCCCCTACACTGCCCCTGCCCCTAAACCTAACCCTCACAGGAGACATTCTGCAATTTTACATTGTCAAAAAACATCACTTAGTCTGATTTATAAGATGTTTTCCTCATGGGGACCTAAAAATGTCCCCACAAGGATGAGGATTTCGGATATTGCTATCTTTGTGGGGACATTTTGTCCCCATAACGTGATGATTACCAGTCCACACACACACACACACACACACACACACACACACACACACACACACACACACACACACACACACACACACACACACACACACACACACACACACACACACACACACACACACACACACTCTCACACACACACACACACACACACACACACACACACACACACACACACACACACATTTGTCATTTTACTTTAATTGCTTTTAAAATCATTCACTTTTGTATATTTTACATAATTTTAAGGCATGGAATTGAAATAACACCTTCAGTCACTCAATTTTAAATGAGTAGATAGACCTGGTTTCACAGACAGGGCTTAGATTAAGTCAGGATTAGGCCTTAGTTCAATGTAAGTATGTTTTATAAATGTGCTATATATATATATATATATATATATATATATATATATATATATATATATATATATATATATATATATATATATATATATATATATATATATATATATATATATATATATATATATATATATATATATATATATATAAAATAAAAAAAAACATTATTGGTGAGATTCTTTAGACAAAACAACAGCAATGACATAAGAATCAAATGTGCATTTTAGGACTAGGCTTAAGCCTTGTCTGTGAAACCGGGGAATGGCCATTTAAAGGGACCTTTCCTTTTCTTTTCTTTTTACTCACCCTCATATCATTCCAGCCTGGAGGCTGTTATTTTTCAGCAGAACACAAACAAAGAATATTGTCATAAATTACACTTTAGTGGCCTTTGGCTGTCAAGATCTAAAAAAGACTAGAAAAGCACTTTAAAATGAGTTTATACAACTCGTTCACTATATTTCAAGTCTTCTGGTGCCATACAATAGCTTTGAGAAATCAATATTTAAGACATTCACCAGAAACTCTCATATCAAATAAGGTGCCGTTTTATTTGGTCATGCTTGATGTTATTGATGTCCAGCCAGCGCCATAACAGCCATATTTGATATTTGATTTCCTTTGATAGCTACAGCTACTAACTTTATAAGTCTTTAATATTAATTAAAGACTTTTAGGTGAAATAATGGTGACTTAATTTTAAACCCCATAATATTAAAAATAAATATTTGATATCTCTGTTTTTGTATAATGTTTCCCTACATGTCAAAAATGTGTTTTAGGGTTTTATGATCCTTTAAGTTTAGCCCCTGAGGCAAATAATCTATATTTCTGACAGCTTTCAGTTGAATAGTTAGCCACACCTGTACTTAAGCCAACAGATTTGAAAAGAAAAGGCAGATTTGATTAAAGACACACCTGTTTCTCTACATGTTTGCAGTCATTAAAAATCACACAAAATTGAAATTTCAACTCCAGTCTTTAACATTTATACCAGAAATTAATTGACGTGTCCACATATGACGTTTGAGAAAAATAAATTCATAAAAGCAGTACATTTCCAAAGTGCTATTGTGGAATGTCACTTTACAGACATATGTGATGGGTGACAGCACAAGGAAGGATGAGTGAAGGCACAAGTATATGTTATAAATTGAGTCGATCTACTGAAGTATAAGATGCTAGTAGATGTTACAGCTGTTTTTGTTATATATTTTTAAATGAATGCACTAGAGTTTTTAAAACAAGTACTCCACATACACTGAAAAAAATATATTTTTGCTGCTTGCCCAAATAGCTTAATTTAAATGAGCTAAAGTAACACAATGGCTATATATTTTTTCCTAACTTAATTTGATTGTGTTCAATCCACTTAAATATAAATCAAATTGAAGTTGACTTAATCTGATTGTGTTAATTATCTGAAACTGGGCGGGGCTTGTTAGTTCCCAGCATGCTTTGCATATGGCTAAATCAAGAGAAGAGTAAATGTTATTTTATATGTAATGCTGCGTTCACACCAAACACGAACATTTTGAATCCATCCTACAGCGAATTGGACGCGCGTATAAATCAAGCGTTTGAAGCGAAATAGATGCGGACCTGCGCTTGGATGACAGCTCGCTCTCTCTCTCCTGTATGTATATTTTAGGCTACAATAAAACGAAATATACTATGGGCCACATTTTTACGATCTTAGTGCATGGTCTGAAGCACATGGCGCAGGTGCACTTAGGGCGTGGTCTTTTTGTTGGTCAATGGCGCAGTCGTTTTCAGTTGCCTCAAAATAGCAACGCACCAACAATGCGCCTGAACATACCTTGTTTTCAGATCAGCATGCCCATGGGTGAACAGATGGGCACGAGTGCATTTGCTATTTAAACAACGTGGCTCTGGATGTGAAAATGATAACTGCATCGTGCTGAAACAAGCAAAAAACACTCGGGCCTGGCAGGTGTATGATAGGGTCCTATATGTGCAATGTAGGGGTATATGAACTTAGGGCACATATAAAATCAAACAACATACACTGTAATGATTTCTGCATGTCCCACAAGGTATCTGATCATTCAAATTTAGATCAATTTACTTTAAAACTATAATGTATTTCAAGACACCATGGTGATAAGCGTTTTCAGAGTCACTTTAAATTAAGTCTTTAACTATTATGAACTAACTTTTAAATTAATAATTTGATACAATGTACTTATTGTGTATATGCATGTCTTTACATTGTACTTTTATTTAAAATAACTGCATGTAAATAATGAATTCTTGTAATTACATCTGTAATTACACTGTGGACCCATCCCTTACCCCTTAATCCACACTTAAACCTAACCATACCACCAAACCTGTCCCTAACTTCAATACAACATAAACACAGTAAATACATTGTACCTAACTGTACTGTAAGTATAGTAGTTCAAGACAATAAAACATGACCATGTTTTATTTGGGGAGAAACTTGGAATCTATTCAATTTTTATGAAATTTTATAAAAGTATAACAGTGTTACAGTGACACACTAATCACCATAATGAAACTCTATTTATGCAATTATCCTACAATGCAGAACAATGTGGCTTTTTTTACAGTAATTTATTGTGCTACCATTGGAAATGACTGCATTGATTTGACAATAACTAGAAAAACTACTGTTAAGTCAAATACAATCCTGTCTTTTTTTATGATGAGGGGAGATTGGGGGCTCGTCTGGCTGGTCTGTCTAACATGAACTAGGTCAGTGCTCTTTTCTGTACTGGAAACCATTGCTGTTTGTCTGTGTCCTCCACGTGTACTCAGTAACCAAGACTCAAACAAATATGAACTGACTTGCCCACTGGCACACCCATATCGGTAATTACTAGGGCTTCTCAATTATAAAAAGCAGGCTGGATCAAACATGGCCTTTTTTTTAAGGGAGTGACCTCAAGGAGAGCACATGGCGATGGGATTTGACCATAAATCCATGTGGGTTTAAAAGCATGGTGTCATGCAGAAGATTTAGTGTAAAGCAATGCAGCAGTTTTGAATATGGATTACTGTAATTGAACCGAAAGTCCTATAGGGCGTCAACTGTAAAGTATATTATTTGAGTCACAATATTGATTGTAACCAATAAATATTAGCTTAAGTTAGCAATAACCATATTTTATATAACATATTTAAACAATGTTATTATAACATCTGGTCTGAGCAGCTGAAAGGCAATGTATTTGATAAATATATAGATTCATCAACTTTCAAGTTATTGTGAATAGCCTTACCTTTCGATTAAAGTGCAGTAAAAGAGATTCAGAATTCTTGTAGATCTCTTATTGTGAAGAACGGATGGTCCCAAAGAAAGGTACACAGCTTGTGTGTGGAGTGGCCATGTGCTCATCCTTCATCAGTGATGCCGTCTTGGCATGAGTGTGTGTGTTTGTGTGTGAGTAAGAAAGAGGAAGCGAGGAAGAGTGAAATAAATGAAACAATGAATTCAGTGCTGTTTTAAAGACAAAAGTGGTTAAAAATGAGAATCTAGGAAAAAGTTGCCCTTTTAATACTGTTAATGAACTAAAACTGTTTTATCTCATAGTCTACTGTTAACAAGCAATGTGTTTTTAGGTCTGTTGTCTCATGACCCAGTGCATGTGAGGTGAATATGGGCCAGGGTGCCCTCTAAAGGCCACGACTATAAATAGCAGAATGGTACTCATATTGAGAGCATGGTTATGTTGTATACCTGCACAATCTCATTTCTTGGCATGTCATTCTTATTACAGTAGTGTCATGATACACTGATGGTCTTTGTAACAGTCAAAATGGTCTAAATTTATCTGTGATTTGTGACAGGTTCTTTGATGTTTGTTGAAATGAAAGAAATCACATTATGTAGCAAACAAAGATTTATTGTTTATATGAAACACAACATTTTTCTCCATGTAATTTGCATGATACAGTTTTTTACAATCACTTAGTTACTATTTTCAGAACCTTGATGCCATTTTTCACAACTCTAGACACAAAACTCACAACCAATGATCAAAATGCACATTTTTCAAAACTCTAACCCTTTTCTCAATTGCTTGGATACAATACACATTAAAACTTAGATCATTTGTTCATTCAACAAAAATCACCTGTTCAATATGACACAACTTAACATCAAATTACTACTATTTCAAAAGGCAATTCACACATTACATTTCAAATGAGTGTCTATTCATTTCCTTACAATGATCTAACTATCAATTGATACAACTGCTCAAAATGATAAGTAACTGTTGCATTACTCTTAATGCATAGTTGTATGGAAACAGACAAACAATCTTCCATGTTTACAGTAAATCATGAACAGTTTGTTCAATGTTTGTTCAATCATGAAAGTTTCAAGATAACGAGATTCCTTGTCACTAATAAGTGTGAAGCATGAACCATTTAGACTACAATACCCATGGATGTAGCCTACAGTAATATTTTACTGTATCATAATGCTTCATCAGACACTGTGTCTATGGTCCCAAATACTGTTACACCTTTTCAGACTATTTACAGTATTGCAATCTTATCAAATGTTTACAAAACATGCGTGAATCCAGTGTGCCTCTATCTTTCTCTATTTCTGTTCTGTTACGTGATAGAAAGTCCAAGGCTTTCTCAGGCCGTATGGCAAACCCATCTAATCTGCTGCCTGTTAATTGTCAAACTAAGATTACTATGGGGGAAAAAATTAAAATTAATACTGTTAAGTTAGCACTCTTAAACATCCGTTCACTTAAAAACAAATCATTTCTAGTCAACGACTTAATATCCACAAACAACCTAGATTTTTTGCTGCTAAATGAAACGTGGCTAGAAGACAGCTGCAGTGCAACAGTCCTCAATGAAACAGCCCCTCCTAACTTTACTTTTATGAGTGTCTGCAGACCAGTCAGAAGGGGCGGGGGGGTCGCAGCACTATTTAAAGATGTCTATCAATGTAAGCAAGTATCGTTTGGTGACTATTTGTCTCTAGAATATCTGGGCATTGTGCTAAAAGGTGCTCCACGCATCCTGCTTATCATTATTTATAGGCCTCCGAAATATTCTCCGGCCTTTATTGATGACTTTACAGAGCTGTTATCAGCAATCTCATCTGAGTATGACTGTTTTGCTATTGCTGGGGATTTTAACATTCACATTGACAATGCTGAATCCAGTACAACAAAAGATCTCATGACTGTTCTTAACACTTTTGATTTAACACAACATGTTCACGGACCCACACATGATCGTGGACACACTCTAGATTTACTTATCAGTAAGGGGCTAAACATTTCATCAATAGTTATTAAGGATGTGGCAATGTCTGATCATTTCTGTATTTTCTTTGATATATCAATCTCTCCTGCCATTGAAACCAGATCTGTCTCTATCAAAAAGAGATGCTTAAATGAGAACACTAGTGTGCTGTTTATGAAGGCTATATCTCTAACACCAAGCATATCTGCAGACTCTGTTGATTTTCTCCTTGACTCTTTTAACTCAAAAGTTAAGGGTGTAATTGATGATATTGCTCCTGTAAAAGCCAGGAAAAAGAGTGACAAACAAAAAGCACCTTGGAGAAACTCAACAGAAGTGCAATTAATGAAAAGACAATGCAGGAAATCGGAACGCATGTGGCGAAAGACAAAACTTGTAGTCCATTATAAGATCTATAAAGACAGTCTTCGTGCTTTCAATGTGGAACTAGGCAAAGCTAGACAGACCTTCTTTTCAAATATTATAAACAGAAACATAAACAACACGCGCACTCTTTTTGCTACTGTAGAGAGACTAACAAACCCCCCGAGTCACATTCCCAGTGAAATGCTCTCAGACAGCAAATGCAGTGAGTTTGCTTCCTTCTTCTCCGAGAAAATCATTAATATCAGAAATGCGATCAGCACATCGTTCAGTTGCTCTGAGGTGAATCAGATCAGACCACAGCCTCAGAAAGTTACTATGACTGATTTCGAAGCAATTGATGGTAAAATTTTAGAAGAAACAGTACAGCACCTTAAAACATCAACCTGCGCCCTTGACACACTCCCCACTTCTTTTTTCAAAAGTGTGTTTAACTGTTTAGAAGCAGATCTCCTAGAAGTGGTAAACGCCTCACTTCTTTCTGGGACTTTTCCAAACTCCCTTAAAACCGCAGTAGTTAAGCCTCTCCTGAAAAAGAGAAATCTGGATAACTCCATATTGAGCAACTACAGACCAATCTCAAATCTCCCCTTCATAGGCAAGATCATTGAAAAAGTTGTTTTCAGTCAGCTGAACAAATTCTTAAGCTCAAACGGATACTTTGACAATTTTCAATCTGGTTTCCGACCGCATCACAGCACAGAGACGGCCCTCATTAAGATAATAAATGATATTCGCCTCAATACAGATACAGGCAAAACATCAATTCTGGTACTATTGGACCTCAGTGCTGCATTCGACACTGTTGACCACAAAATACTTCTTGACAGGCTAGAAAATTGGGTTGGGCTTTCTGGAATGGTCCTCAAATGGTTCAGGTCATACTTAGAAGGGAGAGGTTATTATGTGAGTATAGGTGACCATAAGTCTGAGTGGACATCCATGACATGCGGAGTCCCACAAGGGTCAATTCTTGCACCACTCCTATTCAACCTGTACATGCTGCCACTCAGCCAAATAATGAAAAATAACAAAATGGCTTACCACAGCTATGCTGACGACACCCAGATCTACTTAGCCCTATCACCAAATGACTACAGCCCCATTGACTCTCTATGTAAATGCATTGATGAAGTTAACAGTTGGATGTGGCAAAACTTTCTTCAGTTAAACAAAGACAAAACTGAAATTACTACATTTGGAAACAAAGATGAAATTCTGAAGGTGAATGCATATCTTGAGGCTAAAGGCCTGAAATCAAAAAATCAAGTCAGGAATCTTGGTGTGATTTTGGAGTCAGACCTGAGTTTCAATAGTCATGTCAAAGCAATAACTAAATCCGCTTACTATCATCTCAAAAATATATCAAGAATTAGATGCTTTGTTTCCAGGCAAGACTTAGAGAAACTCGTTCATGCTTTTATTACCAGTAGGGTGGACTATTGTAATGGTCTTCTCACCGGCCTTCCCAAAAAGACCATTAGACAGCTGCAGCTCATACAGAACGCTGCTGCCAGGATCCTGAGCCGAACCAGAAAATATGACCATATCACACCAGTCCTCAGATCTTTACACTGGCTTCCAGTTACATTTAGGATCGATTTTAAAGTGCTATTACTTGTATATAAATCACTCAATGACCTAGGACCTCAATACATTGCAGATATGCTGATTAAATACAAACCCAACAGATCACTCAGATCATCAGGATCAAGTCAATTAGAAATACCAAGGGTTCACTCAAAGCAAGGAGAGTCTGCTTTTAGCTATTATGCCAGCCGTAGCTGGAACCAGCTTCCTGACCAGATCAGATGTGCTCCAACAGTAGCCACTTTCAAATCCAGACTCAAAACACATCTGTTTAGCTGTGCATTTACTGAATGAGCTGTGCCACTGTACGTGCTTTGTCCGAACTGCTTGCATTTTAATTTATATGCTTAAATTTAACCCTGTTTTTATTTTTATTTTTAATTATACTCTTTATTTTTATCTTTCAATATTTTCTTTATTTTTTATTTCTTTAAATTCCTATTATAACTGTAATATTTTTATTTCATTTCTGTGTAAAGCACTTTGAATTGCCACTGTGTATGAAATGTGCTATACAAATAAACTTGCCTTGCCTTGCCTATTGACAGCACTGCACTGTATTCAGGCCCTTGTAATTGCTTGTCCAATTCTGCCAACTCGTTACTAATGATTGAGTGCACTTTGTGGAATGAGTATATAAAGAGTTGATTGGGATCCAATTGCAAGAGCGTAGTGATATGTAACATGGAGCCAGCAGGTGATCCAGGTCACAATGGAGGTCAAGCAGTGGTGGGAGGAAGACGAGGAAGACGTGTTGGTCAAAGGAATGGCAGGGGACAGGCACCCCTTCTGAGAGGTGGTCGTGGGCCTCGTTTGAGAGGTGTGGGGGAACGTGGTAGAGGACAAGACCACGGACCAAGACAGCGGCAGCAACAGCATAGAGTGTCCAATGAAATTCGGGCAATAGTTGTAGACCATGTCATAAATCATGGCATGACAATGACTGAGGCGGCTGCAATGATTCAACCAAACCTCAGAAGGTCAACCGTGGCCTCAATAATCAGAACATTCCGCAATGAGAACCGGTAAGTTATCAGCATGCACTAAACATTATGCTACTCTCAATTGTCAAATGACTGCATACCAACGTGTATCACAGAATAGGTGATGTGACCAAGTGTCTTCTTACTCTAATTTTCCCTGTAGAATTGAGACCAGGCCAAATAGTGGAGGCAGAGGCAAAATTCTAACTGACCAACAGGAGCAGGCTGTGGTCGATTTGGTTCGGGCCAGAAATGATATTCGCCTTACAGAAATTCGCCAGCATATCTTGGACAATGAAGACATGTTCAACAATGTGGGATCCATAAGTTTGCCGACTATTGCACGCATACTGAAAAGGCACCAGGTATCTATAAAACAACTATATCATGTGCCTTTCGAAAGAAATGCAGACAGAGTGAAGCAAATGAGGACTGAGTATGTTCAGGTGAGTTCAGTTTCAAGATGGCTGTTGTAAAAACATTCCCCAAAATTCTACATTGTACAGTATCTCTAAATCTCTTTCCAAAATGTATTTTTAGAGGGTGATGGAGCTGGATGCTGATGACGACCATCACAAATTCATATATTTGGATGAGGCAGGTTTTAATCTGGCCAAGACAAGGAGGAGAGGTCGGAATTTCATTGGCCAGCGGGCAACCATCCAAGTACCTGGACAACATGGGGCCAACATCACCATGTGTGCGGCTATATCAGAAGATGGTGTGGTGGGACGCAGACCTCATATTGGACCATATAATGCAGCTCTCCTTGTCACCTTTCTTGATGAGCTCGATCAGGTTTGTAGAGCTGAAGGTGTGACCTATGTCATTATGTGGGACAATGTCAGGTTCCATCATGCTCATGTGGTGCAAGCATGGTTTCAGGCCCATGCACAATTTACCACCCTGTATTTACCCCCATACTCTCCCTTCCTTTACCCGATTGAGGAATTTTTCTCCGCATGGAGATGGAAGGTTCATGATAGGCACCCTCATGAACAAGTCACTCTTCTCCAAGCCATGGATGAAGCCTGCAATGACATTACAGCAGACCAGTGTCAGGCCTGGATTCGCCATGCCCGAAGGTTTTTCCCAAGATGTTTGGCTAATGAAAACATCCATTGTGATGTAGATGAGAACCTGTGGCCAAATCCACAACACAGAGTTGATGACAATGCAGAAGTACAGTAATCACTCATGTTTTGTTTCTAGTACAAGCAAGCAAGAACACTACATTTGATGTTTTACAGTACTGTCTTTTCTTTTCTATTTCATAGATAATTATTTTTGATGATTAGTTTTATAAATAAACCTATATTGTGATTGTACTGTAGTTTTGCATCAATATATTAAAAACTTTATTCAATGATTCCACTGTGTCTGTAGTATTCTCTCTACTACTGCAGTACTTTTACAGAGATTTACTGTACATGTAGTACCATAATGAAATCTGTATCACTTATTTTGTTCTACAATATTTAATGATTGTACGAACAATAACACAGTGAAAATATCAGTTGCTTCTGTGTGGGTGATCTATAGTTATGTTTCAATAGTATTTCACAGTAAATTTGTTTTTTGAACCAATGATTGTGCAAGTGCAAGATTTCTTTAAAGATGTGAATGCACAATGTAATGTTTTGAACATTAGATAGCCTGTGTTACAAGTGATAACCGTTTTGAGTTTTGTGTCTAGAGTTGTGAAAAATGGCATCAAGGTTCTGAAAATAGTAACTAAGTGATTGTAAAATATAAAATGTATAGTATAGTTCTCCCAAACTTTAATACTTTAAATTTCTGTCTTTACATAACTGTATGGCTCTAGACGATAGTAATAGTGCAGGATTCATACGGACCGATGGTACTTGCTTTTTTTTGTCCTTTTTAGGAATTTAACACCTCCTAGACACCATTCACTTCATGTATGGAAAGAGCCACATGAACACCCTGACAAACATCCCCTTGTGTTCAGTGTAGAAAATGAAATCTGCAAAGTTTGGAATGACATTAAGTTGAGTAAATGACATAATCTTCATCTGTGCGTAAACTCTGCCTTTTAACACTTTACAATAATGTTTCACATTAGTTAATGTATTAACAGTGCTGAGTAGATTACTTATAAATTGTAATTGGTTACTGATTCCAAATTGCATGACAAATTGTACGTATAACGTATCTATTATTTTTAGATTTTTAGAATACTTTTGACCTAACTTTTTATCACATTGATTTAAGAAGAATAATCTTGTACTATATTGATATTTATAAAAAAATATGTTCCATTCTTTGTTACCAACAACATGAAGTGCATCAAATATTATACATTACGTCAGGGTTTCACAAACTGTGGTTTGTGATGGATCTTCAGGGGTTCGTGAAAAGCTATTAAGTAATTAAATTAAACATATTTAATTAAATCATTTAAAAATAAAAACAATAAATATAAAACTACTAAAAAAAGATTTTAATTTTTTTTTTTACCTGCATGTCATGTGACCATTAACCGACATCAGAGAACCGATAACTTAATTTTATTGTTTATTATTATTATTTTTATTGACTTAATTTTATCATTGACCTAACTTGGGTTACTTACTTAAATATATTAGGTCAAAGAAATTTCTGAATTTCAGACAAAAGCCTTCCAAAGACATTAATACATGGTTAAATAACTTGCTGAAACTGAGTGATAATTCAAATAATATTTGTGTTAATCAGTTTATTAGATATGCAATGTTGAGAAAATCAATTGACTGCAATTGTGAGAATAACATGTAATCATGTAATCAATAAAAAAGTAACTGTAGTCTGAAGATGAGTATTTTGAAATGTAATATAATCTAAAATTTGAGAAATGTACCAAAGCGACTGAGAAAAACTGTAATGTTAGTTAATAAAAATACAGTCATTCATTGTTTGTTCATGTTACTGTACAGTGCATTAACTAATCTTAACAAATACAACTTTTGATTTTAATAATGTTTTAGTAAATTTAGGTTAATAAATGCTGTAGAAGTATATTTCATTCTTAACATGATTAACTAAAGTAGTTAACTAATGTTAACTTATGAAATCGTATTGTAGAGTGTAACCACTGTGCCTTTAAGTTGAATTGTATGCAGAAACATTATTTTTGCTAACTTACATTATCTGTCAGAAAAGTGCATAGTTTCCTCATGTTTTCTATTTAATGCCTGCCATCAAGTGAAACCACCAGTTTGCCTGCACAGTCCAACCTTTCTGCTCACAAAGTGCAATCTGCTGCAGGAAGTGATTGCGAGCCTCTTCCTCCCCTTGATCCTGTTGCAGTGCAGTACGTAGGTAGCGCATGTCCTGTGACATGCTGAGCTCAGGAATTCCCGTGAGGAGCATTAGAGAGAAGAGCGTGACAAAAAGGCGAGACTGGGCCCGGAGGGACAGATAGGCATTGATACAGGTGTCCTAGAGAAAGAACAGATACTTGAGGCTGTAGCATTTTGTTGGCTTGTTCAAATCATGTGTCTGTGTGATTGAACATATACATTTCTTTTTTTTTTTTTACTACTAGTTACTCTGTCACTATAATCCAAATAGAACAGGGTCTAGTTTCTAATAGCTTAAAACAGACAGACATGAGAAACAAATCCTTCTCGGATTTTGGTGCTACCTGTAAGCAGTGTTATTTTAGTGTTATTTATAATGTCAATTAATTTTAGCTTAAGTTTTAGTAGTTTTTTGCTATATGCTTTTTGTCATTTAAAAAAAAAAATCTTTATAGCTTTACTTTTTTACCTGAATATAATTTATTTCACTTAGATGGCGAAGTAGCATTTCCAATTTTTGTTTAGGTTTTATATATTTATGTTAATAATATTTGTAATTCATCATATTTCAGCTTTATCTGTGCCGAAAACAGTTTTTAATAGTTTTAGTTAACAATAACAACATTGTTGCAAGGCATTGTAAAACTGAGAAGATGTTGAAAGCGCAGAAGAACATACCATAAATCTCTTGAAGTAAAGGCTGGGACGGCCTTTCACCCTGCCCATAACATACAGGAAGTCAGGGGTCAGGACAAAGGGCACTCTTTCTCTGTTCACCCCCATGAAGCTCTTAGTGTTTCCCAAGATATGGCCGAAATCAATATGGAACAAGTTGCCTGAGAAGAACAGAATAATTCATATTTGTTAGATGCTCTGGTGAATCATTCATTAGTAACACACCAGTACATCTATTCATTCCCATGTTCTGTGCTATTGAAACCGCTCAAAAAATATTTTCATGATACTCTGGGCATTTTAGATGGGTGGCAGAAGTCAAATATGTGGCATGAATCGTAGTAACCTAGCCTGGATGCCAGCCGAACTTAGCCCCGCCCACAACATTTTAACTTGGGCAGTTCGGTCTGGACTTGATCCGTAGAGAATTAATTATGCCCGAACAGAAACTGTTCGGACCAATTTAATTGTCAGGGCGGGCTTTAGACGATGATGGACAGATGATAAACAGTAACGTAATAATCCACGTCATCAAAGGCGCTTGGGTTGAGTTTGTTCTAATCCTAAATGAAGAACTTGTTCGTATATGCATTCACCTTTACTATTTCTCTCAGAAATGGTGATCGTGTTGGTAAGTACTCTGTGTATCCTTAAATTCTTTTTTTACAACACCGGCAAAGATCGTTTACACTCATCTTTTTCTTCTAACGTTAGGCTACTTATTCCAGTGCGTGCAGACAGGGTTGCCAAGTTTTTACAACAAAACCCGCCCAATTGCTAACGTTACTCAAAACTAGCCAAAAACAAGCCCAATAGCGTGCCGGGGGGGGGTTCTCAGAAGAAAAAAAAGGCATTTGGGGGGTAAAATATGTGTTATTTTGGCAGGGCTGCCTGCTAACATTCGCATTCCTGTGTCTGTATATCACATAATTGGGGTCGCTTCAACCCGCGGACTTGGCAACACAGTGCAGTTGAGTTCTGTTGACATTTGACAACTAACGTTATGCGTCGCTCCGTTGCTCTGATTGGTTGTAGGTCTATCCAATTGAGGTCTTTCCTGGTTCGGTTGAAACACGCCCCATAATCACAGCCCAACGGAGCAGTATCAGACTCAAATTCTGACTAGAATTGAGTATGACGACGTCAGGCTAGTAGTAACCAGCTGTAACGAAATCATGACTGTAGTATTTAATAGATCATTTTCTTTCAATATGTTTACATCATGCAAAATGGCTTTTTTTATTATTAACATGTTCTTTTACCTTGATCGGTGATCATAATGTTGTCGTTGTGGCGATCACCTATACCCAGCACATATGTGGCCACACAGTAGCCGGCACACGAGTTCACAAACTTCTCCATAGCTTGAAAGTGCTGTTTCACCAAAGTTCAAGACATAAGGAAGAGAATCATCAGATACCTGCTTATCAGACTGTAGAGACATCTCATAAATCCTAAATCAGATCTGATGGAATGCTGTTGACTGTGAGAGGGCGGCTATGCCTATGAGATTAGTGTATAGTGTATTAGTACACTACATCTGCTTACTTTTTCCTGGAATGGGCACTTCCTCTGGAGCCAGTCATACAAGGCATTGTTTTTGAAAGCTCCCGCCATACCTCCCTGACTCTTCTGAACTGAGGCAATAGTGATCGCATCTCGCACAATCTCAATCATTCCTGTGTCAAAGACAGACATACAGCTACTTGATCAGTTTGTTGGACTGTAGGCTTTTGTGTACAACTCAATTCGACAGAATCAATTATCCCTGATTGCTGTGTCAAAATAGTATTTTCTTAATTATGTTTTTGCATTGCTTTGCTGTCAATGTTTACTGAGTGCTCTCAGTGACTGCGGACATTACTGCTGTTATAAGAACAAGAGTGAGACCTATGTTATATCCTGTTGAAATGCATCCATAGGGCACCAGGTTTAAGTCTAAACCTTTTTCTTGCCAAATTGAGTCCATGACCACAAGAGTCTGAAAAACAAAATTAAAAACCCTTTCATTTCTTAATTTATTCAGTTTTGAGTTGCTAATAAAAATCAGTCATATTTTTGAATAGTTGCTAGTTTACCTGGATGATGAGCATGTCCTGTCGGAGGTCATCTCCATGCTTAAAGATGATGCCGACTGGAGGAAAGGCTGGAGCTTCTGACTGTATGCAGGAGAACTCAAGCCAGAGTGGCTTTTTCTTAGAGGCCATCACCTTACAGTCTTTCAGCTGTGTGAGTTCACCAAAAAATTCTGTCATCATTTACTCACACTCATGTCATTCCAAACCTGTGTGACTTATTTTCTTTTGACAAACACAATTGAAGATATTTTGAATAATGTGTCAGCTGGTTTTATCCAGACTTTTTTCAAAAAATATCTTATTGTGTCATTCATGAGGGTGAATAAATAGTTTGAGAATTAATGAAGGCCTACAAACAGTTTATGTAGGGACCAAGTTTCAGTAAACCAAACCCACAACATAGAGAGGTTTATGTTTGCTCTAAGTTTGTTACATAAAGAAATCTGATAGCATTTTAAAATCCTGTAGTCAATAATTTTATCCCTTAAAAGTCAACTTTGATCACTTTCATCTCTTGAGACTCAGCTGCTTCAGAGAATAGTTAATGATATGCTAAAACCTGCCAGCATGTTGACATGATTGGTTACAAGGTATTTTGTGATGCAACTTTAATATTCAAACATATACTGGAAAATACACTCACCTAAAGGATTGTTAGGAACACCATACTAATACTGTGTTTGACCCCCTTTCGCCTTCAGAACTGCCTTAATTCTATGTGGCATTGATTCAACAAGGTGCTGAAAGCAATCTTTAGAAATGTTGGCCCATATTGATAGGATAGCATCTTGCAGTTGATGGAGATTTGTGGGATGCACACCCAGGGCACAAAGCTCCCGTTCCACCACATCCCAAAGATGCTCTATTGGGTTGAGATCTGGTGACTGTGGGGGCCATTTTAGTACAGTGAACTCATTTTCATGTTCAAGAAACCAATTTGAAATGATTCGAGCTTTGTGACATGGTGCATTATCCTGCTGGAAGTAGCCATTAGAGGATGGGTACATGGTGGTCATAAAGGGATGGACATGGTCAGAAACAATGCTCAGGTAGGCCGTGGCATTTAAACGATGCCCAATTGGCACTAAGGGGCCTAAAATGTGCCAAGAAAACATCCCCCACACCATTACACCACCACCAGCAGCCTGCACAGTGGTAACAAGGCATGATGGATCCATGTTCTCATTCTGTTTACGCCAAATTCTGACTCTACCATCTGAATGTCTCAACAGAAATCGAGACTCATCAGACCAGGCAACATTTTTGTTCCAAATAATCCTTTAGGTGAGTGTATATCTATAGATAAATATGATCAACTCACTATGATACTTCCTGCTCTGACACGAGGATCAAAAGGCACCTGGAAGTCAGTGGGTAAATTGCACTCCTCCAATAACTCCTGCAGCTTCTGAGGAGCTGATACACATATAATATAATGTAGATGAATATATAAAACACAAAACGTACAGAGGGAACAGTTGTTTGAACTTTACCTGTTGATGGAAGGTCTGTCCTATCTGGGTAGAGCACTTTCACTGCTAGAGCCACATCGTGTAGGCAATTGACAACTTGTACTTGACGCTGGAATTCAGTCAGCATTGCCTCTCCACAGCCCAACAGGTATGCCTCCAGGATAACCGCCATACGCTGGCGGAAAAATGGGCATCCTGCCACCTCACTTCGCAAATACCAGAAAAAGAAGTGTCCGATCCGTCTGCTCTGTGTTCCAGGAAATGGCAACAGTAAATGGATTTAACCTTTATCTTTTGACAGGTGCAATATATTATTGGTGAAAATTAAAGAGATGTGAAACATTGTCTACTGAAGTGTGCATAGATGGAAACATATGACTCACTCTTAGTGCTCTTTTGAGAAGGAATCTTGCCAGACAGCTATCATGATATGGCTCGACTTTAAGGGTCTACAGAAAATAGCATGGTTTATTGGAACTCACAGTTGGAGACAAACCCAAGAAAGAGCTCTTAGGAGGGTCATTACTTTGGCAGTAGCATTATTGTATAGGTCAGTATACTTTTATAGCAATTTACCTGAACCAGCTGCAGCAGGTACTTAAGTACCTCATCATTGGATAGGATGTCTAATCTTTGAACTGCCAGTCTTCTGACCTTCATATCTGCAAAATCCACACTCATGAGCTCAAGGGCCACACACAGCTCTATGTCCTCTGGCTCCCAATGACTCAACAGCCAGTGGACATCCTGGACAGCTGTTGGCGTCATCCAGTCGACCTTGCGAAGAAACTGAGGTAAATTTGAGGCATAGTGGACACTTTCTTCTTTTAGCCTCCTGAGGCAATCTGTCTTTGTGGAGGGTGTTGTTGTAGGAGCCTTATTGGATTGGGAGGAGAGTCTGGATTCTCCTGAAAGGTCCAGTGTAGAAGAGCCTGAGATAGGAGATGTACTACTAAAAGAGGAGCTCTTGCCGTGCGGCAGGACGACAGGAAAGCTGTAGCGATCGAGCATAAATGTAATTGCCATTGATTTAGCGACATCAGGGTTAGTGGCGGTAGACAGCTTTTCTGCTTCGTAAGTGAATGCCTCCTCGTCCCATTCTGGGAAAGGCCACATGTGCAGAGAGTGTGGACCTTGGCTAAGAAGGGATCTGTGGTCAATCAACTGGAGGTTTACAAAGTATAGAACTTTCCCTTTTCCCTTCTGGTAATCTGGTACTTTAGAGGAGTTTGACTTTGTGTCCTTCGTTGACGTGCCTTCTGTGGTACCGGCATTAATTGTGAGGCCTAGTTTCGCTCCGTGAGGGATATCCCTGATCAGAATGTCAAATTCTAGCCAGGTGTTCCACAGCACTTCATCTGTAAACTCTTTTCGATTTGAACAAACCGATGACACAATCTTTCTACCATATATTATGGTGGCTTCCACATGAACAAGTGGAGGTACCTTACTTGGTAGTTCTGGGATGTCAAACCCTAAAAGTTTAACCCTGAACTTTCTATCACAGTCCCACATAGAAATCATCACTATGTCCTCTACTTCTTTCCCTTTAAGGGAAAGTTCCTCATGGGAGTATGAGAGACCAGTGAGACTGTCCACTAGCGGCCAGTACTCTCTACCTACTGTGTTATCTGGAAGGGATGAGACAGCAATCACTGAGAGATGAAGCTCCAGTGAGTTTTTAAGGCAGTGCCCGACCCACAAATAGTCTGAGAGCTTAAAGTCTCCACTCAAGAAGTCCTCTCTGCCACACACCTTGAGGACATGATCAACAGACCATCCTTTGAATGACAGGTCCCCCTTTGGCAACGATTCCCAGAAGATCTTCAGAAGATCACTGGGGGTATGTGTCAAGTCAGCTTTAATGGAAATGTTTGAACTATTATAATAAAGAGTCACTGAGAGTTTCCGCTGAAGGTGACCTTGCTGGTCATTTGGGAGCACTATGGAAGTTGTCCATGGTTCAATGGCATAAGCTATAGGATCCCGTTTTTTCAGTTCTTCCCTTCGCGGTGTGGCAAACTTTCTTCGGGTATAGCCTAGCTCACTTAAACGGTTAGTGTCTGAGGAGTCCAAATCATAGCCGATTAGTTCGTTCAGAATGTCCTGGAAACGAATTCTCTCCTCTGAGGCAGTTTTCTGAGCCAAAACATTGACGCAGACAGTTTGAAGACCATCAGTACCCTGAAACCAGGGCACATCCAGAGTTCGCAATACCTGAAAGTCGTCATAAATTTCATAACACTCATCCTCCTTGTGGTACAACAGACTGTATCGTTCTGGGTCCAGAAGTGCAAATGGCTCCGAAAGTCTGTTATTCTCCTGTGCTAGCATACACAGGCGCACACGAAGCTGATGGACGCTGCATTGCGCTGGGAGTTTGATTTGAACAGGTTCCTGGCTGTCCAGTGACAGGAATCCTTCCCTGGTCGGTAACTTACAAATAAATACAAGGCTGTTATCCGAGCAAGATTCCTGTTGCTGGTGTGCATCCCATTTGTTCTCCATGGATGCTGGAATGAAATAGAGTTAGCATGAGCAAAAGTTTTTGCCTTTTCAAAACAGGGAGTGTATTGTGGTACAGAAATTAATTATATCATCCAAGTTGGGATGAGGGGTAAGTTGAACCATTTGTTTAAAAGAAAATAGTGGAGTGGTGCTTGCACTTGTTAAACTCTGTCATGATCCAGGGCAGTTTCTTTAGTTGATTTTAGTGTTTTGCTATGCAATTACTAGGATATTGAGCTAGGAAGTTAAAGGAACCAACACATCTGGATTTCAAAGAGAGTGACTTCTGTAATATGATCACGTATTGTTGCATATTTTCAGACCATAAAATATTTAAAACCATGGCAGAGGTTGTCTTGGTCACACTATTTTACATTCCAACAATGTTGCATGGTAAATACGAGTGTTGCTTCCTCCTTGCATTTCCCCATTTTTGTGAAGCTAAATATTTATGATTGTATGATATATACATGCGATGCACTGTGTATTCTGACACCTTTCTATCAGAACCAGCATTAACTTCTTGAGCTACAGTAACTCGTCTGTTTTAATCGGACCACACGAGCCAGCCTTCACTCCCCACGTGCATCAATGAACCTTGGCCACCCATGACCCTGTCGCCGGTTCGCCACTGTTCCTTACTTTGGGCACTTTTGAGATACTGACCACTGCAGACCGGGAACACCCCACAAGAGCTGCAGTTTTGGAGATGCTCTGACCCAGTCGTCTAGCCATCACAATCACTTAAAATCCGTAAGCTTGCTTCCAACACATCAACTTTGAGGACCAAATGTTCACTTGCTGCCTAATATACCCACTAACAGGTGCCGTGATGAAGATATAATCAGTGTTATTCACTTCACCTGTCTTCATAATGTTATGCCTAATCAGTGTATATACTGTATGTATATGTATACAAAATATATACATTTATTTGTGGGAAAATATTAAAACAAATTCAAACATCATACAGAAAATCAACTTTGCATATATATATGTATGTATATATATATATATATATATATATATATATATATATATATATATATATATATATATATATATATATATATATATATATATATATATATACACACACTGTATATACAATTATTGTGGTACAATTGGGTTGACATGGAAACACTGGACTATGTAAATAGCTGATCATTCCTCCCCCATTTAAACAAAACAAATGAAAAAATATATAATGTACTATTGTCCTTAACCTGTATTTAAATAAAAATTTTAACAGGTACAACTAGTATAGTATTCTTATTATTTATATATTTTGGGTTAAGGAATATGGCTACAAAGGATTTGCAACACACAAACTGGTTCTGCCAGCCACTCAAGAAGAATGTATCAGTCTTGAGCATTGTCCCGTCGAGAGTACAATACTATACAAAATTAGTTTTACATGTTTAAAATACAAACGAAATGTCAACTTATGTTGCGTGATTTTTATGAATCATTAATATTTCACTTACCTCTACAGCCTGTATATCTTTGGTTTCACTTCAGTTTCTGTGGCTTGTGTGAGTGTGTGAGTGTGTGTTCAATTTCCCTTACTGTAATGCATCAATGTGAAGTGACTGACTGACACAACGACTCATTACTTCCTCATTCCTTTGTCTTTGTGCACCTGAGAGGAAGAAAGTTTTAATCACTCCAGACTTGTTTTCTCTTGTTGGTTTCATGTAATTCAGAATGGATTTCCCATGACCAAATTATTTGATGTATAAATAGTTATTTTTATGACCTATACTATCTATCTGTAAACCAAAACTTTTTTTTTGTTTAAGTGTTTGTCAAGGACTCTTATCATTAAAAAAAGGTGGGGTTGGGGGCTTTAAAATGCATCTAAAGAGCTTGAACTGAACAATGACTCTGAAATAGTAAAGACCTGTTACTCTTTTTATCCACTAGAGAGAGCTCAACAATAATAGTAGCCTAGTTGGTGAGCAAGTATATTACAAAGTATTGCATTCTTGCACTACTTGCATTGCAAGCTATTTTTAGTCAAGGTTTCTCTATTTTCTCTCTCCATTAAATGAAAGTGTTAGGTTAAGGTTAGGGTAAGACACTTTTGTTCTTTTTCCTATATATATATGCACGCTTCTGTAATGTGTGCAGGAAGCATTCAGGAAAAAATAATAATAATTATTACATGTTCCAGCAGGTGAAATGAAAAGATTTTCACATTTCTGAAAAAAAAATTGTGGGTGGTTCTTGGAGTGTCTGCCATTGCTAGGCATTATGAGGAGTTTTCCGAACACGCTATAAAGTCTTTTTTTAAGTTGGTAGTTTTTTAGCAGGTTAGCCATCAGGCAAAAATTGTATGTCTAACTGCTTAGAAAAGTATTAGCTCAACTCTTTTGTTTGTCAACAATCTCTCGTTAATAGTCTTGTATAAAGTTAATAGTGATTAATAGCAATTGTTTACTTGCTCTAGAACCGCTTATTAATGTCAAGCCATGTCTCATGCCAGGAAAACAAGGTCTAGCTTGTTGGGCTGACTTTGTTTCATGACATAGAGATGTGTTTGTACAGTGAAATTCTTCATGCAGTTCACCTTGAATAAATGTAAGGACCTCTTTAGTAGCACATGCTTTGCCAGCAAATATAAGGAAATAGTCTGAAAAGCAGGAAGGTTGCGTTCAAACAGTGGCGGATCTAAATTTTACATGGGGGGGCAAAGGGGTGGCAACAGGTCTTGGCAGGGTGGCAGGGGTAGACGGTACATGGAAATCACTATATGTGAATTGCTTTAACAAAACAAACACAAAACCACTTTTAAACTACAGTACTTATTGTTTAATCATGCCCTTACACACTACAAAGGTTTTTAATTCACAACAGGAATAAGCCCAGTGTTCAAACAAAACAAAACAGTATAAAAAGCAAAATGAAAATATTAAAAAGTACCATAATTGTGTCCAAGCTGCAGTGGACTGCAAATATACAACAGTGGACAATACTCAAGTTCTTATTATAATTAAAAACGTATAATTACAGTCCACAAATGAAATGACCCATGATCACCCATCTTTTTTAGGGAAAGCTTAAGGCGACTGTTGTTGTGCTTTGCAGCAAAATGTTTCAAAAACAGCGTTATGTGTTTCTCAACATGTTAGTGTTTACATGGTACAATTTCTGGTAAGCTACACTTTTTTGTTATTTCAATTAAATTAAATTATTGTGATTTGATTTAATATTGACTCATTTGGATAAATATTAGGCACACAAGATGTACCTAATCTCAAGAAAAAACAACTCACCTAATGCTGTAAACATACAGAGAGCCCTATCAGCTGGCAGTGTTATTTAAGGTTAAAAATAACTCAAATTACATATAATGCGTTTTTTTTATTATAATAACAACTTTATTTAATTATATAAATAAAAATATAATAAATATGTAATATGTAATATGGTACACTACACATATTTAGCAAAATACTCTCGACTATAGCACATTTCTAGCCAACTAATGTGCTATAGCCTAAATGGCTAAATCATTAAATCATAATCATTAAATGGCTTTCCTGAGGTAAATGTTGTGTGCCATATTTGTTCTCCAGTTGTTATATTGACCCCTTTGTTAGATTGATTGGTCGATTATGTATGATGAATATACATTTAGGTAAGTTTTAGGCTACTGTTTCTTTCAACATTGTTCATTCGTGTTTATATTAGTAGAGATGATCGGTCCACGTGCAGCAAGGGATCTGTCATGTAACATTTACAAGCGCCAAAACGGCATTTATTGTTTGAATTTCGTAATAAAAGTGACAGAATCTGAGAGCTGAGATTTTTTTTTATATCATAAGTAACCTGCTCTGTCTTGTCTGTCTGATTTTTCTGTGCGTGAGAGCGTGAAAAATGTCAATTGCGCGTGTCTCACGGTGAATGTGTGAGATTTGGCAGTTATGGATACAATATTTTTATATTTTTTATTAAGCTGTTCTTGTCTTTACTAAAATCAAAATTAGGCTAATCAAAGGGAAGAGTGCTCTTACGAATCACAACCGCTGATTTTGGCTAACGTAATAGACTCGCTGTTTTTGCTGCTGCTGAATCGTCTTTAGCATACAATACATTCATTACAAATGTAATTTTAAGTTAAAAGTGTGTTTAAACTACACCTGGGGAAACTCACTTCACCTTCAGGGGCTCTGGGGCAGCTCAGTCTCTCCAGTCGGTTTGTAGGGCCACCGCACCGCAGCAGACTCGCTGTCGCTGTGTGTGAGCCAGACTGAGCGAACGCAGCTCTGCACGTTTGAATCAGGGACGTAAGTATTTGAGGGGCTGGGGGAGGGGTATTTTATGTATTTTAATTTTAATACATTTAAAATAAAAAATTAAATGGTTTATTTTTGGTAAATGTATTGGACATACTGGCGGGTTGTTTTTACAAGTACAGTTTTTGGATCATCAAAGTTAGGGGGGCAGCTGGGGGGGCAAGGCTCTAGAGTGGGGGGGGGCACCTGCCCCCCTGTAGATCCGCCCATGCGTTCAAACACTCACTAGAAGCGATTGGGTGGTACTGGTAATTATCCATTTGATCACAAAATCCAGATCACAAAAGAAGCAGCGATGTGTCTGTGCTATGTGTACAGTTAGTGTCCAATGGATTTAGACACATTTCCAACAGTTTATTAAGCACAGGAACTCCAGGTGGAACTGTAGATTTCCGATGTATTTTAATAAGGGTATGAAGTTGCATCACACACTTTTATGACTTGGCACTAAATAATTATATAAATATCTTTAATTTCTACTCAGATTTCAAAAGGAAAGAATCAACAATGTCTTCATAATGCATAATTAACATCGAACTGGACTGAAGTAAAAAAAAATAATTGTCACAATAAATAAACAAATAAATACTGTACATATAAATACACAAATTCATAAATAAATCCATACATTCACATACTGTACACATAAATTCATATGAATAAATAAAAAGTAATATATTGTATTCATTTATGAAGTCTCTGCCACAGTCTCTGCCATTATCTGTTGGAACATTTTTGGTTAATGCTGAATATCTACTAAAGAATGTTTCATGTCAAGATATAGGCTACCTTTAAAAAAGTTCATCTGTTTTTTATAGCAAACCTGAATTAACAATGAACAAATAAAAAAATGACACAAACCTAGATTAATAACTGAATTATAGTTCATTTCTTTGTTCCTGATATAGCTAATGCTTTAACTAATATTAACAAATTGAACCTTAATGTAAAGTGTTGTTTACGTAGAAATTAGGCATATTGTGTGAATAAGAGGTCGAACTTACTATGTTTTGCATGTATTTTGCATTGACGTTTATTATTGTGCCTTATTATAATCTCAGAAATAAACCTTCACAACAGTACACACTATCTTTCTTCCATTCTGTTTCGTCTTACTGAAAATTCCCTGAAACATCCTACAGTAGATGCGAGGACCTGGCTTTAATCCTGGGCTCACTTAGTGGTTCTCCCTCCTCCACCACAGCAGCCTGGCCAGAGCTTCCCTCACCTCCCTGTTGCGCAGACCGTAAATGACTGGATTAATGCAAGGAGGCACCTGAAGCATCACCAGCAGCATGATGTGGAGGGTCCCTCCTGACGTCCAGCCTACAGGATAATCCAGCAACTGGATCATGGCCCTGTTGCCTTTGAGTTCCCACAGAGCATCTGAGGCTATCTTCAGAAAGATGGGGAGCAGCTGAAGCAGCAGCATTGAGCAGTAGAACATCACGGTCTTGCGCGCCCTCACATTGACCTGCTGGAAAGGCTGAACGGCATTGCGCGCCTCCTGATACATGCGCAGGTATGAGAACGAGTAGGAAAAGATGCAAAGCAGCGTCACCACGAGCCCTGACACTTTGCGAAACAACGCAGCAGCCCGTGGAAAGCCCAGCAGGGACTCCAATGTGTCCGGCTCACAAAGGAGTCCTGTAATGGGTCTGCCCAGCAATGAGTTACTGTGCGCTAAACTGAGCAAAGCTGTGATCATTGCCGATAAGCACACTGAAGTAAGCCATGTGAACCCGAGTATGAGGTAAAGGCGCTTGGTGGTTAGTATACTGAGGTAGTAGATGCCTTGGCACACATACAGGTAGCGCTCCAGAGCCATGCAGGTGATAGTAAGTATAGTGCAGAAAACACAAACGGTGTTAATGAAGAACTGAGAGACACACCAAGCTCCGTACACCAGCGTGGTCTTCTGCAGCAGGCAGTGTATCACTGTTGGACCTTGGGTGACAATGAGTAGAACATCACTCACTATGAGGTTTTTCAGCAAGGCAAAGCGTGGCTCCCAGGATAAGTCTTCCGAAGTGTCGATACTAAACAGAGTGCACCCATTGATCACAAGTGAGGTTATGGTCATCACCACAAAGACACACACCAGTACCTGCACAGCTGCATCTGAAGGCAGGATGGATCTGAAGAGGCAGCGTCCCTGGTTCAACAGCTGGAGGGTGTCTGAGGTGATGTTGCAGGCATCCTGGTTTGGAGTCGGACTCGCGCAGGCTGCAGCCCATAACATGATACGTGGTAAATCACGTGTGAAACGCATCTGGATGAGGACGAGCACTTTTATGGCAGCTTCGGCACTCTGTGGTGGATGTTCGCGGTTGTTGCATTTGCACGCGATGTGTTTAGGGAACATGTGGCCAGCAGGTGATGACTTGAATGAAGGTGGAGCTTAAATTCATTCACAGATAGCCTACGTAGGCTAACTATCCTCAAAATGAACCAAAGAGTTAATTGCACTTGTAAATGAACCGTTCAGACCCATGCAGTTGTTTGTTCATATGATCAGAGCCTATAGATTGTAATAATCATGGATTTTCCCTTTCTGGCCTAATAAAATAAAATAAATAGGTCTAAATATTTGCATGCTTTTATGTTATTCATGTATTGGACTGTGGGTGTAGGAGACCGCGGGGAGTGTGTAACACGGGATGTTTGACTGGTCAGAAAGAGCTGTGGTCATCATTATCATACACTCCCATCTTCTTTTTGAACTCACAGGAGAAATTGCATGTGACTTTGAGCTAATTTTATGACAAAATATATATATATATAGGTAGGAAAGTGACATTTTTCATCAGTAGGCCTATCATTAGGCTATTGAACTTGCATGACCTAAGTAGGCCTATCTATTTCTCTAGTTAGTAATTTGATGCCGTTACGGCTGTTTGGGGTAGGGATAGTTGTAACAGTTTATTAAAAATCTAATGCTTATTTGTTTTCATTGTTTTATAATAATAATAAAAGGGGTCGCGCATAAGCGCAGAGTTAATCCTGCACCGCCATTCATAGTTTTCTATTAAACGACATAGTTTTTCTTAAAACGTTGTTAATGTAGCTAGGCTAATGACTTCACGATAGGCTGCATGGAAGAGTAGAAATTTAAGTATTTTTCTTTCTATATACATATAAAGTTATATAGTTTGAGCTTTTTTTCCCGTTTGTGCAGTTTTACAGTAAAACACACGTTTATATTTAAATACAAAACCTTTTGTGCCGTCAGATTAAATGCAGGCGTGCTTTCTCTGTCCATGCAATAAATGCACATCGATGTCTAAATAGGCTACACTAGAAATCCGCGCTCATTGAAGGATCCTTCAATGAGCGCGGATTTCTGGTGTTATGGGGCGCCGTTTGTAAAGCGGCTCACATTGAAAATAACAGCAACATTTTGACACATTTAGCTTCAAACAATGTTTAAAAAACTGGTATGAATTTTTGGCGGTCACTTTTTTAGCACATTTACAACAATATTTGTCAACTTAGAGCTATTTTAAATAGTTAAATCTAAATGTTAGCCTAAATGTTAAATCTAAATGTTAATTGTTAAATCTAAATGTTAAATCTAAATCTAAATGTTAAATCTAAATCTAAATCTCAATGTTAAATCTAAATGTTAAATCTAAATCTAAATGTTAAATCTAAATCTAAATCTAAATGTTAAATCTAAATGTTAAATCTAAATCTAAATGCTAAATCTAAATCTAAATGTTAAATCTAAATCTAAATCTAAATGTTAAATCTAAATCTAAATGCTATATCTAAATGTTAAATCTAAACGTTAAATCTAAATGTTAAATCTAAATCTAAATGTAAAATCTAAATGTTAAATCTAAATACAAAATCTAAATATAAATCTAAATGTTAAATCTAAATGTTAAATCTAAATATAAATGTTGATCTAAATGTTTCGGGTGAAACTAAATATTTAACTAATATGCAAATTCAGAATGCAGATAACCGGAAGTGCCAAAATAAAAGCTCGAGGAGGTCAGTGTGTGTTTATAGTTTATAGCATCGTGTCAAATAAGTAACGAATAAAAACCATCTCATCCGAGGAAATAGACTCTTGGACATGGATTATCGTGATAATAACTACCTAAAATAATAAACACGTTTGGAGAAATTGTATTTGAAGAGGAGGTTAGTGTCACTTTTATGAAAAGTGCGGGACTTGTGATGACCTGTAACGTTAGCCATAATAGCCAGCCACAAGGGGTCTCACTCTCTCACTTTGACTGAATGTTATGTTTGACTGACTCATGTCATCACTCTCTGTCATGTTCGCATGCTTAAACGCCAGCAAGAGCCTATATCCCGCCCGCTCCCCTGACCAGGGACGGTACATTTTAACGTTGCTGTCGTTCAAAATGTCCAACGAATCGGCGCTAGCCGAGAGCATCGGCAGAGCCGTCCTGGCGGCTATTCAAAATGTTTCAACAACGACAGCAACCGCCTCAGGGCCACCTCGGTAAGTATGTTTTCCAAATCACGTAGCATTGGATTCTTGTCAAGGCTAACTTAACTAAACTAGCTAGCGGTAGCCAGTATAGATTTGTTACTAGCACCAAATGCACTTTATGTGTAGCACATATGTTTCTATAAAGCGTAAAACTCGCACCGGTTAACGTAAGTGGCGCAGTGGGATGAACTCATGAGTAAATGTGAGTTTAAGATTTATGTGAAGATTTTCTGAGCAGCAAAGCATGATAAATTATAATTTAGCGTTACCGCTAACAGGCTACTTGTCACCCCTCGGGCCCACAAATGACACTGTAAATTGTTGGTCAAATGGAAATGTGCCTCTGTCCTCAGTCAGACATCTCACCTCACCTTGGCTTAACTTACCTGCTGGCCTTAACTCACAAGATAAAACCGTTCTCTTCTTGGCTAGAAAGAGAGAAATTGCTGATGGAGGACAGAGGCAGTCACAATGATAAAGACATTTAATTTAATGTGAATAAGGTACCAGAGTCAGAGTGCATACTGTAAAAAAAGCATAAAATGTATCTCTCTTTGTTTCCTTTGCCAATCTCAACCCTGGTTTTTGACTGCTGGGCATATATAAACATTAAAAACACATGAAATATAATGTTGCTAATATTTTGCTAATGTCTCTTCAGGCTTCCACCACTTACAATTACACACCGGGCCCAGCCACACCCACCACCTCCACTGGGACATCATACCGCTCGGTATACTTGCATACTCATGTAAACTAGCTGGCTGTTTGTTGATTTTTTCATTTGTGTGGTGTAATGTTTCAGCATTAGTTCCAATCATGATGGCATATTTTATACAACACTAACATGTGACAAGATAACGTCTTTGGTATTTTGTTTATATTTTAAAACTCCTCAGGGCTCCAGCACTAGCGCTACCACACCTTTACCAGCAACAGACTTCGCTCCAGTGACCTGTCTGTCAGTAAGTACTCATTAATATTCATGTTCATATTTGTTTGATTTATTTCTCATTTACCTCTCATCTTTTGATTGCCCATTTTATTTAAACATTCCTTAAAAAAAATTACAGTACAATCTATAATTTTCTTCAGTCAGAAAGATAATGAGTGGATGTGAATGCTCATCTGTTATAATGTCTATAATTCTCTCTTGAATAACCCTTGTTTGTTATAGAAACATTCCAAATGTCATATTCTTTGGTGTGTTCTAGAATGACTACCAAGGAAGACATCAGATTTCCAAAGAGGAGCTTGAACATGTTCTTTCACTGAAAACCACCTTTACAGAAGCGGCATCTATTCTTTCTATCTCAAGGCCAACTTTCTACAAGTTACTGCAAGACTTAAATATCCCAACATCAAAATTTAAGAGCATCAGTGATCAACAGTTGGATCTTGAAGTGTCACAAATAAAAACTGATCACCCAAATGTTGGAGAAGTGATGCTTATGGGGCATCTCCGCTCCAAAAACATTGTGGTTCAAAGACAACGTGTAAGAGATTCACTGCGACGGATGGACCCAATTGGTGTCCTAGCCAGGAGAAGAACAGCAATAGCTCGGCGAGTATACTCTGTCCCACATCCAAATTTCATATGGCATGTTGATGGAAATCACAAGTTGATTAGGTGGAAATTGGTTGTTCATAGTGCCATAGACGGCTACAGTAGGATGTTGATGTTTCTTCACTGCTCCAACAATAATCGTGCTGAAACTGTAAGAGACCTCTTTACTGCAGCTGTTGGACAGTTTGGCAGACCACTGCACATCAGGACTGATCACGGAGGAGAGAACGTTCAGATTTGGGAGGACATGCATGTGAGCAGGGGGGGAAGGCTCTGTCTTAACAGGAAGTTCTGTACTGGAATCCCTGGGTATCCTAGACATAGACAATGCAACAGACCTATTTTGTCTCCATTATGTCTTTCTATCCAGAATCAACTGCACTTTGGAGGAATTCAAAGCTGGATTTAATAATCACTCTATATCCTCTGAAGGAAATAGAACACCAGTTCAGCTTTTTACTCTGGATAATGATTTGCCTCATTTTCACAACCCAGAACTCTCAACAGCAGGGGTAGTTTTTAGTTCCTCACCAAACTCTCAAAGAGGATTTTCCCCATTGTAGGGATGCGCGGTATACCGGTACTGGATAAATTGCGGTATGTATTTTATTTCAAACGGTACGATATCATGATTTTGCTCATTTTGGTATATGCTGCTTTTCTGAAGTTCACCGCTAGGTGGCAGCGCTACCCAAACTGACGCGAAACCAGCAAATGTGGCAACAGAACAAGATGAATGCAGCAGTTGAATCTCACTCAACACGCACAAAACTAATTAATAAAGAGAGTTGTAGACGTGAAATTTGGAATGACTTTGCTTATAAAACTGCTGAAGAACCATCAAACCTTGCCAAGCATCGTCACTTAATTCCTGACTTGTACAAGACATTAAGAGATCGACAGGTGAGTGCATTCAAAATATCTAATTTAGACAATTATTTTCTTTTAACACTGATTAACGCACATACATAAGATCGTATCGTTTAAATATAAAGAAATCTCCAGCGTTCGTTTCAACCAGTGACATTTAGATCTCATAATATTTGCACGCACACTATTGCACTATTTACATCCGCGAAAGACATAACCAACTGTGTTTATGTGACGACTCACTAAAGATGGACATTTTTGACATAATTTTGCGTGTATTTGACTGAGGAAAAACAACTTAATTTGGAATGCGCGAGCTCTTTAGGCTTGTGTGTTTGTTGTTGGCATGAGCGCAAAGAAAACTCTCTCTTAGCCCATATGTATTACGAAATGCTATAAAATCGCTTGTATGTTCAAATTGGCGAGGTTTAAAAAGACGTGGGCAGTGATTTCCGTCAGCTGTCCCGCAACGGAAGCTAAAGTGTTGAATCTGAGCGCGCAGATTGCTTTTATAGTGCATGTGTGATGTCTTTTGAAGCCAGGAGCAATCTGCTCATTTTGAGAGAATGGAGACGCGCATTAATGCTGAAATTACTTAAAAGAAAGTTTCCAAATGACTGATTGATGTTATAATCTTTGTTGATTAATTTAATAATAAACATTTGCGGTAATTTCCCGCTTCATAAATCCAAAACTTGCGAGAGTGAGTAAAATTATGCGCAATACCCGCATCAAAATTCAGACCCTGTATGGTATGGATTTAATATCGGTACTTCGGTATTAGATTGTGGTACCGTACCGAAGACAAAACTGCGGTATCGAGACGCTGTGCCGTGTTATCTGGTATCGCACCCCTGCTATCGCACCAGATAACACGGCACAGCGCCTTACGTCAGCTGTGGCGCATGAACGCGGATTCAAACTAAACCGGAAGAGAAGACAATGCTTAATAAAGTCTTAGTTTTTGTTATTTTTGGACCAAAATGTATTGTCGACACTTCAAAAGAGTCTAACTAACCAAATGATGTCACATATGGACTACTTTGATGTTTTCATTACCTTTCTGGACGTGGACAGCAAAGTGTTCATACACTTACATTCAAAGGACTGAAAGCCCTCGGACTAAATCTAAAATATCTTAAACTGTGTTCGGAGGATGAACGGAGGTCTTACGGGTGTGGAACAACATTGGGGTGAGTCATTAATGGAAGAAATTTCATTTTTGGGTGAACTAACCCTTTAACTGTTTGTTTAAATGGTGCTGAATAAAGATCCATTCATTAGTGCTACTAGGAAGCAGTAGTTAAATTCATCATCATCAGCCATTGTTTTTGCGTTTACAAAAAGGTGAAGCTCATTTGCACAAGTGTGCGCAATGGGAAGATGTTTTTTTTCATCATGAATGAACATTAATTTAGGAGATGGATGAAAGCCAATGGCTGGGACTTTGCTGCTACCTGTAGCAAACGCCAGGATTTGTCCAGGGCTCAAAGTCTTCAGGAATGCCTCCTCATCGTTGGTTAGAGTCCTGTCCCCATATGTGTCTCTCAGCTCTTTATCTAAAAGCAAAGGGAAACCATTGTTGACTTGCAGACTGGAAAATACTCAGGTTTAAGAAAGCCTGAATCAATGAATAATTGAGTGACTAATGGATTACTGTATAGGTATTTTGGTGAAAAAGCAATTTTATTCTGAAAAGCAATCATAACTGTATTCTTGTTTGTGGTACATAAACATTAGATAGGCACAGCTTCTTGAGTTGTAAAGAATAAAATGAAACCGTAAATTTCCTGGATTGCCTGTTGTATAATATACTGAATTACAAATACATACCGGTACTTACTTTCAACACATTGGAGAAACTCCCTAAATTTGACCACTATCAACTCCTCCTTAGCTCTTCTGTTACTCCCCAATACCGAGTAGCTTGGTTTGAGAATACCAGCTACAAAATCAGCTTCTTGACCTTTGGCCATGGCATGAAATTTTCATTTTATGAGGTTGTTCAACATTAATATGAGTTCCCCTAGCCTGAATATTGTCCCCAAGTGGATAGAAATGTTGATCGGTGTAAAACCGAGTTGTGGCTGTCTTTCTCTGCCTTTGAGAAAATGACAGGCCAGACGAGCCAATCCTGAAGTCTCCTGGTTTGACGTCCAAGCAGGAATGGTTTCCTCCCTTTCCTCCGCCCAGAGAATCTGGCACGCCCATGCAAACGCTCGAGTCGAGAGATCATTACTTGTGAACGAGTGAACGCTGGCAGTTTCTCAGTGTTTGGATGTACAAATGAAAACAGAAGTCTTTCTTCAGTTCCTTCTGATCTGTGATCAGTGATTTCTGATGTGTAGCTAATTATTTATTATTCGTGCACACAATGCGGCTTCTCTCTCTCCAGACAGAACGGTGTTTTCGTGTTTTATATCTTGTGAGTCAGTGTTTTTGTACGTCCTCGTCGCGTCTATCGGTTCTAAAATGTGCATACAGTCATGAGTTTCTGCTCAACATCAGCAGAGATAAACCTCACACACGCCGAAGCTCGGCCTCCAACATCCCCGACCCCCAGTACTGCATCTGGCCCACAGCGGAGGCACCAAACGCGGCGTGAGATTAAGCAGAAGGGGGGTAAGCGTGAGCATATCCGGGCTAGGCTAGCCAGCTTTCCCCACAATAAACTGGATTACATTCGATTACTGCTGTTGTGTCTTTGTTTGCGCTGTGTACTCAACGCGCGTCACTGACGCTTTTATTTTATTTTAAAAATAATGCTATTATCAACTTACTTTTAGCTCGTTCATCTCGACAGCTGTAATGGTACTTTGCATGTGTTACAAAGTTGGTAGAATAATGATGAAGAGAAGACGGACTCGGTGTGACTGGGACTCGTGTTTATTCAGAACTCTCAGATACAAACACAATAAACTCGCGCTGACAGCGCTCTCATAACTCAGTAGTTACTATAAATAACTTTGTTAGCAATCGCTGAGCTCCATCTCTGGTACATTATGCTGCCTTCACGTGCTATCGGAAATTTCCTAATTCCCACTTTAGAAGTCGTGATTACGAGCTTGTTGCATTCAAGTGCTTTGTTGTCGGAGTGAACAGGAATCATGGTGGACACCAGGTTATTCTTGCCTATTTATTGGGAAAATCGTATTAAAACCATCATCATTTGTAGTCTCCCATGCACCGACAACCATATACACATTACAGATAGTCCGCTTTCTGCTGATTCTGTAATTTCAGTCAAATGAAGGCTATTTTCGCTGTGTACCAAACATACAATACACTTCATATGATTACTCTTACATGTAAATATGTACTACGTTAATGTCAAGACAAGACGACCAAGCTGTTTTGGAAAAAAACAACAATAAAACCACACCTGCCACAGCAGTCCAGCTCCCGCCACCATGTTTAACGCTTATGACACGCCCATCTCGGGAATTGGGGTATCAAAATTATTTCCGAACTTCCCAGTGGTAAACACGACATCAGAGGGCGTTCATGTGCAATTTTTACCTAGGAAACTCGTATTTACGATAATTCCGATAGCACGTGAAGGCAGCATTAGTGATGTCCGTTTCGCGAACGATCTTTCTTTTGAACCAGTTCTTTTTAGTGAACCGAATCAGTTCACCAAATCGGACTGAATCGTTCTAAACGGTTCGCGTCTCCAGTCAGCGCTGATCCATAATTTACTAAAGTTACTAACTTTCTGACATGAGTGACAGTCCCTCCGACTAGAAATAGACTAATAACCTGAAGTATATGCTGTAACTACAACAGTTCAGACATGCTGAGAACTGATGAGAAGTGAACTCAGGTCCATCCTCTGGCAGCAGCTCGTGCCTGCTCGTGCCTCGTTAAACACACGCCCCCTCCGCTCATATAAAATGCAAAGATGTCAGCCAATCACAACAGTGGGCGTTTTTACTGAAGTCTCACAGCAGACACGCCTCTTGAAGCAGGGCATTCAGCCACAGGGCAAACAGCAGTATAGAAAAAATGCCTTTTATTTCTAAATTATGACATTTTATGATGTAAAAGTCATACTAACAATATAAGTACACCTCAGGAAACATTATAAAATAATAGAAAAATGCCATGCCATGGGACCTTTAAATCAGGGTCACCTATATCATCAGGTGACACATGAACTTGAAGGATGTCCCCAGACACAATGTAGTCCACTACACTCGGGGACAGGAACGCAGGTGGTTCACCCCCTTGCACTATTATTGTAGTAATCATCCTGCCAATGGTTCGATACACTCCATTTTGCAAGTGGAGCATGTTCAGTCTTGGTGTGCATCCATTTGGTGTGCCTGAAAGATTAAATAAGTTAAGCAGCACATTCTGTATTATTTTCTCTGGCATTTACAAACCAATATTTGTGGTCAGGTAGCCAAAAAATATATATATATTATATATATATATAAAAACCTTCAAAAGCTCCACTGTCCTGGAAGATAGCCTTCACCAGTAAGCGGAAAAACTCTCGTCTAGGACCCCCAAAATCAGCAGCATCTTCCACAGCATCATGTTCATCGCTTGTAAATGTGACATAGAGCTTGTCACAGCTTTCTGCAAAACTGGGTCTCTTAAACACATGTAATGCTGTGGTCCAAACATTGGCTCGACTGATATAGATCTGTCTTGTTCCCGATGTAATAACTCTCTCACTGTGAGCTTGTAGAAGACCTGCAATTTCTTCTTTGCTCAGCATTTCAGATGACCTATATTAAAAAAGACAATGACAAAGATAAACAGACCTTTGACTATCTGTGCATTTACTCGACTAGCACGATGACATAACTGTTCGATGTTGTTTGCAATGTTTACACTGGTGTGAACAAGATATTTACAGTAATAAAAATTACTTGTAACTCTTACTTTAAAGTATTAACAGCAGGTCCATCACACTCTTCTAGTAGACTACGCTGAATTGCCTCTTCAAGAGCCTCATCTTCCTCCAGATAAACAGGGCTGAGCAAACAGAGATAAACAGGGACAGCAGAAAATTCGGCAGAAGAGAGAGAGAAAGAGAAAGAGAGAGAGAGTGAGTTTTATCAGAGGTTCATAATGTAAACAGCCTAACATCTACACTGCTGTATTTCTATGAAGCCCAAACAATATATTACACAAATTCTGCCACATTATAAGGAAATACTTGTCTCAGGTCCTCTGCCTGGCCCTGACTTACACTCTCTTGAGCGCTGCTCTCTGTCTCCAGACATCTGGCCTCCCTTTCCCTCTGTGATGAAGGCACTGTACTCAGCACTGCATAAAGAAAAGGAAGTTAAAGGGAAATATTTTTGTAATGATGTTAATCTCATTTTATCTAAGTGAAACTTAACCCTAATTCCATTTTTAAGTGTTTTTCCCTTTAAAAGAAATTTAAAAGGCAGCCTTTAAAGCTACACAGTGTGATATTTTCCCCATCTAGCGGTGAAAAGGTATATGACCATCTAGTGAATATTAGTTTCTGTTCCTCTCAATTCCGATTTCGTTTTAACTCCTACGGTGGCCGATTTAGTCCAAGATTAATATGGCTTCCAGTTCGACCTCGTCCACATTCAACACGGTGCCATCAAGTGTTAAAACGCGAAAGGCAAAGCTTGAATTTACGGGTATGTCCCTCTTTGGCTAATGTACTTTCAAGATGGAGGGGCAACATGGCGACCGGCATTCGAAACCCTCACCCGTATGTATTTTCAATGGCATATTATAAACTTACGAGAATACTTTATTACTTGAAAGAAGTAAATATACATTAATGAGCACATATATTTTTGAAAGAACTAAGTGTTTTTAGCTAAGAATAAACTAAAAAAGTTACACAGTGTAGCTTTAAGGATTGAGGGTGAAGCAAAACTGAATGAGATGAGCTAGGTTTGATAGTCGCCTCTTCCTTTCTGTACAAATGATTGAATTGTGCTACTAAGCTCAGTCTACACCTCTTATAATGACTTGTATGTAGATGAATCAAGACATCCAATCCAAATACAGTTTACAGGTTGCTTACAGTGATTCATTTGAGGCTGACAAAAAAAAATTAAATAAAAGAACTGGTGCTTAAATTCTGTCAGGTTGGCTTTTGTTAAAGGGTTAGTTCACCCAAAAATTTAAATTCTGTCAGGTTGGCTTTTGTTACAGGGTTAGTTCACCCAAAAATTTAAATTCTGTCATTAATTCCTTACCCTCATGTTGTTCGACACCCGTAAGACCTCCATTCATCTTCGGAACACAAATGAAGATATTTTAGTTGAGATCCGATCCATCGGATTTCAACTAAAAACCACATGAGGGCAAGTAACTAATGACAGAATTTTCATTTTTGGGTGAACTAACAAGCTTTGGTCGCTGAGACAATGCTGAAACATTACACCACACAAATTAAAAAACCAACAAACAGCCAGCTAGTTTACATGACAGGGTTCCCACTCTTTCATGAACACCAGATTCAAGGACTTTCCAGATTCAACTAAAAACCACATGAGGGCAAGTAACTAATGACAGAATTTTCATTTTTGGGTGAACTAACAAGCTTTGGTCGCTGAGACAAGCTTTGGTCACACTACAGACTCAAATGGTTACCATCGTTTTTCAAGTCCAAATCAATGCGGTTTCAAAAGTCTTTGAAGTGCTTTAACTTTGATCTATATGATCCCAGCCGAGGATGAGGGGCTAATCTAGCGAAACGATCGGTCATTTTACAAAATAAAAAAAAATTACAATTATATACTTTTTATACAATTGTTCGGATTGAGCACAAGCCGGAAGACTGGAATCACACATTACATTACATTTGGTTAAAGTTTGTTGATTGCTCTTGGCAAGTGGAAAATCAGGGCTACAATCCTAAGGTGTGAACTCAACTTTTGCAGTAAATAAAGCAGTAATTCCTGAGTTGTCAAGGACAAGGGTATACTTTATTAATCACACACACAATTTAGTACAGTGAAACTTGTCCTCTGCATTTAACCCATCCCAGGAGCAGGGGCAACCATAGCACAGCGCCCGTCAACCAACTCCAGATTCTGAGCCAGTGCCTTGTTCAAGGGCACTGACTGGATAATTAATCGAAATATGCCCATTTTTGATGGTACAGGAAACCCACACAAACACAGGAGAACATGCAAACTCCACACAGAAAGGACCAGGGCTGGACCGGGGTTTGAACCGAGTTACCATACAGCCTATAGAAAATATAATATAAACAAGTGCTTTAACCTACTTCTTTGACGTGATGGACTTTCTTGCATTCTCTCATTTTCACTCCCTTGACTGATGAGCTCACTTTCACTTGTGGAAGGCGACACTGTATGAACTAAATGACATGTTATGGACAAAAGAAGGGAAAATATATATATCAGTAACTGGAAGCAAAGTACTTAACATTTTTTATTTATTACCCATATCTGAATTTTGGGATGAGCAGAATTAGAACAGATACAAATTTTTATACATTAATGATAAACCCATTGCTGTAAGAAAATAACTGTTGACTGTGCCTACAACCTGTTGCAAAACAACATTTCAAATTCTCAAACCCACCTCTCCTTCTCGAGCCCACAGGACTTTCAAAGTCACTATCGGAGAGTTCCTCAGGTTCCTCCTGGAGAAAAAAGTATGTTACGCGTGATATAGAATACATCAAGCCAGTGGTAGTAAAGTATTTAACACTAAGTTAACCTAAAAAAAGAATATGTTATTTATGTAAAGAAGCAAAATAAGCAACATAAATATTTTTACTTCTAATACATTGAATGTTGCCCATAACTGAAACTCTGTACTGTCATATAAACTGTTTACCTGTACAGGTTTGCTTATTAATGCCATTATATAGAGACAAGTGGCTGAACTAATCGAGGCAACTTCTTTTCCACCCCACAGAAAACTGCTTTAGACGTTTGGTTTCATTAGTCTTTTGCATCCCTTGACTGTACTCAAATACTCAAATGGGAATGACTGGCCCATAGACAATGCAAACGTTCTTCTGAAAATGGCGGTCATTTCTTCTTTAAGTTGTGCTTCAGACCAGTCAGATGTAAAGGAGATCTTCCCAATAAGGCCATCTCGTGCTAAATTTGCTCTTGAGTCTCCCCTTGGAATGCGGAATGTTGATGCTGACGAAAAAGGCAAGCACACAACATCTCTTGTATAGTGTTTGCAGGCTTTGTTTTTTCTGACAAAACGTGAATGTGTAGCAGTCCTTTGATGAACTGATGGAAAGGGAACCTGAAATCAACGAAAACACAGACACATGCATTACAAGAGAGCAATACGTTTTCGTTATGAATATGAATGCAAACTGTAGATGCAAACCAACTAACTGATAGTATCATCAACCCATCATGGGGTCTCTATTGATCAATTACCAGGTGATTCATTAACCTTTTTTTGTCAATAAGCAATTTATTAAATCAAAACACTGGTGTTGTATAAAATATGCCATCATGATTGGAACTAATGCTGAAACATTACACCACACAAATTAAAAAACCAACAAACAGCCAGCTAGTTTACATGACAGGGTTCCCACTCTTTCATGAACACCAGATTCAAGGACTTTTTCAAGCACCATTTATTTTATATTTCAAGCACCTATCAGATTCCTAACCCAGCATATGTAGCATCACCTCTTAAAGTAGGCTACTTAAAGGAACACGCCGACTTTGTGGAACTTTAGCTTATTCACCATATCCCCAAGAGTTAGATTAGTCCATACATACCATTCTCATCTCCATGCGTGCCATAACTCTGTCTGACGCACCCACCGCTAGCCTAGCTTAGCATAAAGACTGGAGGTAAACGGCTCCAGCTAGCCCACTGTTCAATAAGTGACAAAATAACGCCAACATTTTCCTATTTACATATTGTGATGTGTATAGTTACATCGTGTATCAAGATCTGTGAGATGGTGGTCCAGTGGGTTAAACCATGGAACTGAAACGCAGAAGGTTGCTGGTTCGATCCCAGCGGTCACCACCAGCGTGTCCTTGAGCAAGGCACTTTACTCCATGTTGCTCCAGGGGGATTGTCCCTGTAATAAGGGCTCTGTAAGTCACTTTGGATAAAAGCGTCTGCCAAATGCATAAATGTAAATGTAAAGACCGACGGAAAAAGAAAAGTTGTGATTTTCTAGACCAATATGGCTAGGAACTATACTCTCATTCCTGTGTAATGAACAAGGAACTTTGAGCCGTACCATGGGTGCAGAGCGCAATGATATTATGCAGCACCTGAAAATAGTCCCAAGCACTCTCTCTGTGCAAGCAGGTTGGCACGTTGGTTATTAGGGGTGTAACGATTCATCTACTACATCGATGTATCGATTTATTTTCCTACGATCTAACTACATCGATCTGTGCTCGGCAAGTTGGCCTTCCGGACGACATATATCGATCTAACATCGTTTTAAAAGGTAATCAATCGATTGTATCGATCATAGGAAATAACGCATTGGATTTAAGCACGTCAGACTTTAAATGGATGTTTTTTCTTAGCACTTTTAATGATAAAGGCGTTAAACGTTACTCGATTCAGTCTGCCTATCTGTGACATCATCGCAACGCACGCACCAGCAGCAGCGCTAAGAAAACAAAACTTAGCATGGCGGATGACAGAGGAGAAGCCAACCAGCGAGAAATGATCAAGCCACCAGGAGAAAGAGCTAAGTTAGTAACGTTTTACCTGTACTTTCAACCCTTGCTTGTTACCTGTGCATTCCTGGGACCAGTGTGCCAGCAGAGCGAGTTTGTAGTACTGCTGGCGACATAGTGAACGCACAGAGAAGTGTTCTGCGGTCAGATCATGTTGATATTTTTGAAAAAGAAATATGTAGAGTCATTGAAGAGTAGTTGGTTACATTTTATCTTTTGTTAAATATTGTTTGTTTATTAAACTGAGAGTAGTAGCAGGTTTTGCCAGTTTATTCAACCTGAAGAGAAGTTAGTTGCACTTTATTTTTGATATTAATATTGTAATATTATGTTGGATAACAAAAGCAGAAGTAGCAGGTTAACCTACTGTTGAAATGTTGGTTGCACTTACTGTGCTTTTATTGAAAATGTATTGAATATTGAAAATGAGAGCAGAAAAGGATAACTTCCTGTTAATTCAACCTAAACTGTTGGTTGCACTTTATTCAAATAAAATTTGAATGCATTTGCCATTAATTGTTGTTTACTTGTTTGTTTATATCCATAATTAATTGATACCTGATTCCCTTACAAGAAACAACAGGAATCTAGGAAACTTCACCTGCACTGACCAGTATCCAGATATTTATTTCAGTCACAATTTTTGGCTAAAAAGTTACTGAATCGATTTCAAGTCACTGAATCGTTTCGGATCGTATCGTTCTAAATGAACCAAAATCGTCCTTGAATCGTATCGACAACCTCAAATCGTGATACGAATCGAATCGTTGTTAAAACGAATCGTTACACCCCTATTTGTTATGTAGACAGAAGTTAGCCTATTTTCAGGTGCTGCATAATATCATTGCGCCATTGCACCCATGGTACGGCAGCAAAGTTCCTTGATTATTACGTAGGAATGAGAGTATAGTTCCTAGGCTAGCCATATCGGCCTAGAAAAATCGCAACTTTTCATTTTCAGTGAATGTATGTACTGCTCTCCATCGGTTCAAGTTATTTCCCCTGCTACCCCTCCACCCCCCAAACGTAAGCAACGTTTCGTTCTGTCTTTGATAGCACATAATACTGTAGAACAATTTTTGGAATAACACCATTCTAAACTAAATTAATTTCAAATTTAATTCAAGCACTTTCAAGGACCTATATTTGTTTTCAAGTACTCTCCAGGCCTTGAATCCATGTGTCTGAAATTCAAGTACTTTCAAGAAGCGTGGGAACCCTGACATGAGTATGCAAGTATACCGAGCGGTATGATCAGGCCCGGATTAAGAACATGTAGGGCCCTGGGGCTATGACAAACCCAAGGGCCCCCATAGTAGCCGATCTTAGTGCCACAACGTTTTCTACCACAGAAATAATTAGTATCTTTTAAAAACTAAATCTTCAAAGCACAGAGATACAATGAGTATATACTGTCTGAATTTTCCATTTTAATATTCGGTAGGCCTTAAATGCATAAATGCATTAACTCCAGATATGAGGTCAAAGCAAACCGGTTTCCAGAAAAAGCAACAACTTTTGAGTATATACAACTGCCTTAAGGAGTTTTAAAACCTGTGAGGTCCCAAATTTGAGGTATTTTGGGGGGTTTGGGGGCATGGTCCCCCAAGAAAATTTTGATTTCTCTGATCTATATATGTGCATTTTAAGATGTTTGAAGGCTAAATTTTTTTTAATAATAAGCTTTCAAAACCATGCAGGTGGGCAGTAGATTGTCATACCCATAGTTGTACCCAAAATGTGTTTGCTTGTTAGGGAAATATGACAAGCAACTTCATTTCTTTACATTTATGGTCGCTGTTTTGTCCAATACATTGACTGACACTGTCTTCTCAAAGCTAATAGCCAATCAGTGCTATGATACAAATGCTGTAGTAATTCGTTCTCACATCCCGCCTCCTTCTCCCCCTCATTGAAGAAAAATTGCATTCAATGTGACATTATAAATGCACGTAATGATAGTTAGTAGACGTAAATAGACGTATACATTTCCACAAACAATGCCACCAGCAGAGATGAACAGAGATGGAGAGGAAACAGGGAGGACAGGCACCTCATTTAATTTTAAAAAATATTTGTATAACATATTTATCATTACAGGCTATAATAAAAATAAAAACTAGTATACTAACAGTAGGTATGGTTCCCAATTATTTTATAATAAATATGTGGCTATATTGCAGCACTCCCTTAGTGCTTGCATACATCCCAATGTGCATACTATCCATCCTAAATAGCATGTGACATTAGTAATTTTCAATACTATTTAGGGCAGATAGTATCAGATTGAGATGCAGGGCTTGTCTTTTTCACAGTTTGTAGTGCGTGTTAACTACTCTGCACCTAATATGTGTGCACTAACTCCGACTAAATTGGCCTTCACGTCACTTTTTCCATCTCCAAACCTCTTCTGTTCACTGCTGATTGGAGGATATTTCATGCCCTTTATTGCAATTTGATGATTTTTTGTAAAATCACATCTGTTTTTGCTTTTCAAACTCAGAGAGGTTTCAGTTTAAAATGTTGCAGGCTCATTTATTGATAACAAAATAACTGATAATAAATTATATTGATGATAATAAATAATATAATAATATTGGGCTTGTTTTTGAAGCTGTGGTTGCTTATTTGTCTTGCCAGAGTTGGCAACACTGGTCATACCTGCTCTCTCCTCATTTCATCACTCTCTCATTCTTTTTCTCTCAGTTTCCTTCTCTTGCCCTGTCTCTTCCCCTCCTAAAGCTGAGCTCTGGCTGATAGTCTGTTCGTTGTTTAACATTGAACGTTGTTTGAAATATGAAATGTTTAGTTTGGCTATAATGTATAGGCTACTTACATCTCACACCGTTTACTGAAGCGTCGCGTGACTCGCGCAGCAGCTTATGTGTACATAAAGCACTCTATTGGTGGTCAATTATTTCACAACATTTATTAGCTATGTAGCCTACACCTCGGAAAAATACAGCGGTCCGGACCTCGGAGACCTCATAGCTGGCTACGGCCATCGTGTAGTCTATATTTACCTCAACAATACAGACATGGTCGGAGCTTTTCAGTCTGGTTCAGCCAATTTCGCCACAGAGCCTTTACTGTACACATGATGTTGAGCTTGTATCAAATTCAAATGGATAAAACGACTGCCTGGCGCTCGTTATGACTTCAATGGAGCGGCGAAAGCGCCGAACGAGTTTGTCAGCGACGACCCAGCTGCTCTCGCGCTGCCACTGCTGGATGCGCGTGCGGTTTATTCAGGTAGCGCCGTTTCTTCACCTGCACCTGGCTTTTGATTTTCCCATGCACTCGCAGCACTCCAGTAGCCTAAATAACAGCGCTTAATTTGTGGGGGCGTGGTGTGGTTTTGCGAGCGGCCCAACAGGAAAACTTTAGGTGCTCCCGATCGATTGTCAATCATTTTCTCGGCCAATCACGGGCCCCCTCCGTGCTCGGGCCCTGGGGCTTCAGCCCCACCTAGCCCTTATGTTAATCCGGCCCTGGGTATGATGTCCCAGTGGAGGTGGTGGGTGTGGCTGGGCCCGGTGTGTAATTGTAAGTGGTGGAAGCCTGAAGAGACATTAGCAAAATATTAGCAACATTATATTTCATGTGTTTTTAATGTTTATATATGCCCAGCAGTCAAAAACCAGGGTTGAGATTGGCAAAGGAAACAAAGAGAGATACATTTTATGCTTTTTTTACAGTATGCACTCTGACTCTGGTACCTTCCCAGATAGCAAAAAATATCGGCACGGCTTCTTTTTGCCGCCGGCCCTAAGCTGTCGGCTATAGGTTATGGCGGTGATGAAACGTTTGCCGCCGAATACGTCACTCCCATTTCTTGCGAGATGCCGCGGCCGACTAGCCGGCGGGCCGCCGGCTTCATTTTCTCTGGCGGTTGCCTCCGCCTAATGGACCGCGGCCGGCTGGCGGCAAGCCGCTGTGAAATACAAGGATTTCTACTCTCAAATTCGACCAGCCACGTTGGCTATGTTTGGCTTGTTGGGAAATAGAGTGGAACTGACAGCATTTTAACTAGTTCTCACATTTGAAGCGATTATAAAATCATAATAGCCTATATGTGAATTATATCAAATATTAGTTTTTTTGCTCCAAAGCCATTAGGGTTTATAACAGATTCTTGACTCTTGATTCCATGATAAGGTTAGGTTTAGGAAATTACATTTAAATTTTCACTTGATTATTTGCATGTCGAGTGTGTTTAAACAGTGTTGGTCAATTTGACCCATGAATGTAATACTTTTGTTTTTTTTTAGCATAATAGGAGGGTTAAGAAAGTTTGAAAGTTCATTTTAGGATAACACTTATTTTTGTATTGCCCTTTTTTCTATTTCTTTTTGGACTGACTTTAAAATAGACATGACAAAAAATTTGAACTAACTTCATGACATTTTACTTTGTTTTCAAAACCCATATTTTTCTGAAAAACAAAAATATATTGTTAATTATTTAGGAAAAATTCTACATTCATAAGACAAGAATAACTCAAAAGAAGCCCTCTAATATTACCTCTTATAAAGCTGATTTTTACAACTTTGAAACCCTCTCAAACATGAGGTCGCAAAACAAAAAGCTTACAAAAACAGAAACCTGAAAGCTTTTCAATTTCATGTGACTGCCTTAATATTATAAAGTATTTTCTATCTCAGAATTCTTATTTTTATGATTTATTTTATATACAGTGTTACATTTGTTGTTATTCTTTGTTCTACATATTCGGAACTGTACCACAATGCTTTATTATTTTTATTTTTCTCTCATTGTACTTTTTGTATTGTACTTGTCTATACATGTACTAATTTAAATAAAAATAAAAAAATAAAAAACAGAGAAGTACCTCCACCGGCCGAGAGGGGCAGTATACCTAAAAAAGGCGGAAGACAAACCGGTAAAACATACAGATTTACCAACAGCGGCCGCTCATCACATGGTTTTAGTATTTGAAGAGAGGAGATCAGAAAATATCCTCGACTACGAGCGTTTAAGTAAGTACACGTTTCCTTTTTGTGTCACACAATATTATGTTCATTTTTGATGTATATACCGGTAGGTTGTTTTAATTAGTTTGTTCAGACACGCACGCTGATATAGTGCACAATGCACAGTGTTGGCTAACACGTGCTGTTTCGCCTTTTTTACACACTGAGTTCAAGCATGTTCTACATGTTAAAATGTATCTAGCTACTGTAGGTAAGTTAGCCAAAGCTTTACATCTAGAAAGACTTAAGTTTAACTTTTGGTGTTTTCTAACAAAACAGAATGATGTATATAGGTTATTTAAATGATTGAGTTAGTCCGAACAAGCATGCTGCTAGGTCAGTTTTAGCAAGTGTTAGCTAACATGTGCTGTGTTGCTACTGTTCTTCTAGCGTTTAAGGTCATTTATGAGTTATTTCTCTGAACTGCTGTACTTTTTATGTTTGAGGACAATGCAGTTTACTTGAATCACTATACTGAATGAATACATTTTACTGTTCCACATTTGGCTGACCAGTTTCCCCCCCCACAGCATAGCTACTGTATATTCTGTATATAACGTTAACAATGCGGTTTTGTTCACATTTTCTTGCAGATACCTTGACCAGAGCACAATCGGTTATCTTCATCCACGAGACCTACTGTTGGACAATCGTTTCAAGGTAAATAAATTGTTAGTCACAATGTCTAGTTACTGGGCTATAAGGAGAAGAATATTGAAAGGAGTTGAGATGGACAAACAGGAAATTGCAGATGTTGGAAACTTTAACAGTATGGAAAATTGTGCCTGTAGTTGTTGTTTTATATATATATATATATATATATATTATATATAATATAATTAAAATAAAATATTTTTTATGTAGATTTCCAGAATGAGAACCAAGCCCTGAGGGAAAGCAATGCACAAGCAGGTGAGAACATGCACTCTTTCTTAAATTTTACTTTTTTGACTGTGATGTAGGTCCAAAATTACCAAATGCCTTTCATTTTGTAGCTTCGGATGACAGCGGCTCACTTCATGAGCAGGTGAAGCAAGTTGGGACAATGTTGATGACGTTTGCTCGTACTGGGCAATCAGGTACAACTTGCAAACAACACCTGTGGTTGTTGGTTTAATTCCCACTGGGGCCACCTGTACATGTAGTAGACCTAGTTGTAAATGTCATAGTTTAGTAGTTGAGGGACCAGGACTGACTGCTTTATTCTTTTATTCTGTGAACCCCTGTAGGTGCAGATCAGACCCTAATGCTGCGACGTCTTGGAGAGTTTGGCGATGTTGTGCGTAGCATGGACAACAAAATGGACACTATGCTGCAACATTTCAGTGCCAATGTGTCTTTTGGAGAGTTATCCCTGCCAGGGGGCTTGACAACAGTTTGAGGCAGGATAAAGAGCTCCAGGAACGATTTGTAAGTGTGCTGATTTTGTTTATAATGCTTTAGGGTAATCTAAAAAGTAAAATTTAAGATTGTACACTGCATATTCTACAGTCTGAATCCACAGCCTGTCACATTTTTATATTTATGTATGAGAAGCTTCAGAGATATGTAATTTGTAACACTTTTTTGTATTTTCAGCTTCGGTTTTTGGCAATCAAATGTGGGAGGGACCTAAAGACAACCGTGTGGCGAATACTTCAGAGTATCTTCTCTAATCACCTTTCCATTAATACAACCTGGACGGGTGTAGGGGATAAAGCATGTTTTATCCATGTTCCTGAAGACCATTGTTCAAAGTAATATATATAAATATATAAATTTGTTATATATTTAAGTAGATGTGTGTGGCCTTATGACATTCACATGGAATGACAGATCTGTATTTTCTACAGGAGCCATCCGGAAGAACCCGGCAACCCAGGATGCCACTGATGAGGCGGTCCAGGTTAGCGCCATGCGTTACCTGAAAGGAGCATCTGATCGTGAAGGTGGAAAAAGACGCCGCACAGCTGAGAGGGACCCACAGCCGACCTCTTACACCTAGGCTGACTACTGACACCTGGAACCCTTTCTTTATCCTACAGTCAGTAACATCAAGACCCCTAAAGAAGCCAGAAGTTTCAGGCTACACTCACCCAATCCACACTGTTCACTGTGGAAATTACTTTTTTTTTATTCCCTGTGACCCTGCCTTGAAGGCAGCTCCTTGGATAGATATGGGATGGCGAGGTTGTTTGTCCTTTATATAGGCGCACAAGAAATCACTGAAGATAAGCCAATTTGCGCTGCCTCATTCTGGAGGTCGGGGAAAACCGGAGAACCCATAGTCAGGCTTGTTATAATGTTCTGTTCTACTACTGTTCTATTCTTCTCCAGAGCTTTACTCTAAATTATTACCATTTATCCTATTGTTAGAAATGGCTTGTTAAATGTGATGTTATACCTCGATTTATTTGGTATCCTGCACATTCTTTGGTACCAAATATCCTCATTATTTGATATAATATTTAATGGTAATTCTTTTCATCCCAGAGCTGACCTATTTGTTATTAACAAATATTGTAAGTGTTATAATTTGCTTGTAAGGCTGTTTTTTTTTTTTTTTTTTTTTACCAAAATTTAATTGGAAACATGCAGGTTCTTTAGTAAAAATGTTTTGTTATTTATAGGCCTATTTAAGCTTATTTATTGTCTGTTATATTTCATTTATATTATCTTGTATCATTGACAGTTAATGTACTTTGAAATGTGGAATAAAAATGCCAAATGGGAATTTATCTGGTTTGTTCAATTATTATCCATCATAAACTGCATGTTACAAATAAATGAATAATAAATAAATATATATATTATTTATTACACAATAAGCGGAGGCAGATCGCTCGAAAATAGCGTTTGCCTCCGACGGGCCGCCTTTTGGTATAAAGGCGGCGGAACGGCGGTTTGCCTGCGGGCCGGCGGCGGTACGAAGGCGGTAGGAAGCCGGCTGCCGCTTTTAAAAAGCGGCTGCCGCCGGCGGTGCGCCGTCAAACGTGTTTGCGATTACGCAATTCTGACGCTTCTACAGCCGCCGGATCACCGCCGGTGGTCATTGCTATCATTCCCAGATAGCAATGAGTCGGCGGACCACCGGCGGTGATCCGGCGGCAGTAGAAGCGTCAGAATTGCGTAATCGCAAACACGTTTGACGGCGCACCGCCGGCGGCAGCCGCTTTTTAAAAGCGGCAGCCGGCTTCCTACCGCCTTCGTACCGCCGCCGGCCCGCAGGCAAACCGCCGTTCCGCCGCCTTTATACCAAACGGCGGCCCGTCGGAGGCAAACGCTATTTTCGAGCGATCTGCCTCCGCTTATTGTGTAATAAATAATTTATATTTATTTATTTATTATTCATATATTTGTAACATGCAGTTTATGAAGGATAATGATTGAACAAACCAGACAAATTCCCATTTGGCGTTTTAATTCCACATTTTAAAGTACAGTCAATGATACAAGTCAATGATATAAATGAAATATAAATAAGATGAAATATAACAGAACAATAAATAAGCTTAAATAGGCCTATAAATAACAAAAAAAAATTTACTAAAGAAAAAGTAATTTAAAAAGAAGTAATTTCCACAGTGAACAGTGTGGATTGAGTGTAGCCTGATACTTCTGGCTTCTTTAGGATGATACTGGGAATGCTTTTAGGGTTCCAGTTGTCAGTGATGCTGGGGTGTCAGTAGTCAGCCTAGGTGTAAAGGCCAATTTATACTTCTGCGTCGAGTGCACGCAGAGGGTACGGCGTACCCTACGCATAGACGCGTTGGATACGCCGTACCCTACGCCGTAGCCTGACGCGCACCTCTCCAAAAATGTAACAACGCGTCAATTCTACGCGGACCGCAAGCGCTGTGATTGGTCTGCCAGAACCCTTCCCTCAGGTCAATAAATAAATAAAAAATCTGCGATAGGAGTGTGTGTGTGTGTGTGTCCAGAAATTGGATGATAGTTCCTTACGTCTGCTATAACACACTATTTTGCAGTCCAGCGATTCTTTATGGTAGTAAATAAATACATAGATCCGCTGAATATAGTTTATTTATTTTCTCATTAAAACCAAAGATGTTAATCAGCAATTGTATATCAAGAACAGGGACACATTAGGGTATATTTCGTGAATGAAGTCTCCGCAACAGCAATCGCTTGCTGAGCCACCGCTGCTGAAAACAGCGGCCACGAGCTCTGCATGATTTCACAAATGCATTCCAGCGCCAGATCGCCTTATTTAACTTTACTAATCAACTAGAGATGCTAAATTTGTATTAGATACAACAACTCAAGCTGCAAGAAAAGCCGCTCTCTCACTGCTGCTGATACTCCGACATGAATGTACAGATTCTACACACCAAGCTGCTTCTTCTTCGGCTGTTGTCTTGATTACACCAACATGCCCGAGGACACTGCCTTCTAGTGTCTGCATGTGGAATTGCACATTGACGCAGACAACAGCGCAGAAGTATAAATGCTCACGACGGCGTCGGCTACGCGCGTAGCCTACGGCGTACACTCGACGCAGAAGTATAAATGGGCCTTAAGAGGTCGGCTGTGGGTCCCTCTCAGCTGTGCGGCGTCTTTTTCCACCTTCACGGTCCGATGCTCCTTTCAGGTAACGCATAACGTTAACCTGGACAGCCTCATCAGTGGCATCCTGGGTTGCCGGGTTCTTCCGGATGGCTCCTGTAGAAAATACAGATCTGTCATTCCATTTGAATGGCATAAGGCCACAAACATCTACTTAAATATACAACAAATTTATATATATTACTTTGAATAATGGTCTTCAGGAACATGTCTCTAAAACATGCTTTATCCCCTACACCCGTCCAGGTTGTATTCATTGAAAGGTGATTAGAGAAGATACTCTGAAGCATTCGCCACACGGTTGTCTTTAGGTCCCTCCCACATTTGATTGCCAAAAACCGAAGCTGAAAATACAAAAAAGTGTTACAAATTACATATCTCTGAAGCTTCATACATAAATATAAAAATGTGACAGGCTGTGGATTCAGACTGTAGAATATGCAGTGTACAATCTTAAATTTTACTTTTTAGATTACCCTACAGCAGTGGTCGGGAACCTATGGCTCGCGAGCCACACCTGGCTCTTTGACAAAAATAATGTGGCTCATCTCTCACCCTGTAAATGATCGATAAAAAAATTAGACACATCAACAGAGATCCGCTCTCTGCAGAAAAAAAGCAGCCAATTACAATTCCCTTGTTGTACAGCCAACCGAAGTTAATGAAACGTATGATAATAACTAATATTCAAGTTGTACCGGCCGCGCACGTTCATTGCTGTTAGCGAGTGTCACGAGTCGCGAGTCTCGCGACAGCAAACAATAACCACTTGCGTTTCTGTGGTAACAGCTTCTGCTCTGGGATTCAAGCAGCTGTGGCTTGTTTAAGGTAACCGAAAACCATTTTTAGAACAGCAGCGAAAATATAAAAGTAGGCTATACAAACTTTAATATATCCTTTTATTGAAACTGGTGGTCTGTTGTGGAAAGAGACATTTCGAAACATTTCACCCGTGGGTACTTTCGCTTTTGCCGCAGAGACCTTTGTGATAAATAAATGTGTATTTATGATAATCCACGCAGATTTCAGTTGACGAAAATGAATGATAAAAGCGTGATAAGTCACGAAAGACAATTGAATTACTGACAGGATGTTGTGCACGCGCTCCGAGCGCAACACGGACAAGCACAGCTTTGTCCTCGGCTGCACGTCAGATTAATAGACTACAGAAATATATCAAAATGCCAAGTCGAGTATTCCCGTAAACACAGTAGATGTTCACACACACAAAGAGGATTTATAACTCAACCTCACAAAGCCCTGCACAATTAATTCCATATTGCAATTTATTTATTGTTTTCTGCATATGTGTTTTTTTTAGTTATGGACCTAATAATTACTATTGTTGAAATTTTATTGGGGAAAAAAGCATGTTTTTTAATAATAATTTAATATTATTTTTTTCTGTGGCTCTTTTGGAAAAATGCATTAACCAAAAATGAAAAAATGGCTCTTTGGTCAAAAAAGGTTCCCGACCCCTGCCCTACAGCATTATAAACAAAACCAGCACACTTACAAATCGTTCCTGGAGCTCTTTATCCTGCCTCATACTGTTGTCAAGCAACGCCAAATCTTCCTGGGTGTCTAGGGGGAGTAACAGACCCCCTGGCAGGGATAACTCTCCAACAGACACATTGGCACTGAAATGTTGCAGCATAGTGTCCATTTTGTTGTCCATGCTACGCACAACATCGCCAAACTCTCCAAGACGTCGCAGCATTAGGGTCTGATCTGCACCTACAGGGGTTCACAGAATAAAAGAATAAAGCAGTCAGTCCTGGTCCCTCAACTACTAAACTATGACATTTACATCTAGGTCTACTACATGTACAGGTGGCCCCAGTGGGAATTAAACCAACAACCACAGGTGTTGTTTGCAAGTTGTACCTGATTGCCCAGTACGAGCAAACGTCGTCAACATAGTCCCAATTTGCTTCACCTGCTCTTGAAGTGAGCCGCTGCCATCCGAAGCTACAAAATGAAAGGCATTTGGAAATTTTGGACCTATATCACAGTCAAAAAAGTCAAATTTAAGAAAGAGTGCATGTTCTCACCTGCTCGTGCATTGCCTTCCCTCAGGGCTTGGATCTCCTCCCTCAGGGCTTGGTTCTCCTCCCTCAGGGCTTGGATCTCATCCTGGGGTCTCTGGAAATCTACATAAAAAAAAAAAAAAGAATAATAAATTATAATAATAATAATAATAATATAATATATATATATATAAATAAAACAACTAAAAGGCACGATTTTCCATACTGTTAAAATGTGTACATACCTCCAGCGTTTTCACCCTTATGCTGCCAGGGTAAATTTGCTGCTGGGGGTGTAAAGCTTAGTACTTGACGAGCTGGGGGAGCAAACATAACAGCTTTAATTTCACTGCAGAAATTGCATATTCAGTAATGAAACAATAATTGAACTGTGCAAAGCTAATGGAATGTACAACACACCTCGACACCTTTCATCCAGAAACGGCTGGGGAGAGTAACCCATCAAGTGTCCTAATGAAAAACAGATTATGGATCAAAGGATTCCTCATCTTAAATACAAGCAATAGTTTCAAAGACAAAAAACATCACTTACTTGTACTCAAACTCTTGGGTCTGTGAAGTGGAGTCTGGGTTACTGGGGAGAAACCTGGTTCAGAGAAAGAGGAAACAGAAATTTGAAAATCTAACAACGTGTATAGTTTAGTGGCAGATCTCAAATCAAGCATCACAGCAATACATACTACATACCAACGCTGAAGTCTACAGATGGCTCAATATTTTCGGAAATTGATGCAACTTCTGGAGCATCGGGCAGCACTGAAACAGTGTTACTCGGAACAATGTTTTCACAGCTCAAAAGAGGTTGCCGAAACGACAGCACTGCTGGTGCATCTGGAAGACTAGACTCCTCTTCATCAGAAGAGGCTTGGGGTCTGTACTTGGAATTTGATATTCTCTTTCGCTTTCCCTTCTTGTCATCGTCTGTCGTTTCAATGCTGGAACCTGTTTGGAAGCGCACCAAATATCTCTTCGCCTCTTGCCAAGATTCTAGAACAGGGAATAATGAATGAAAGAGTCAGTTATCCACCATAAACTGACAAAGCAATTACACAGATGAAATGCAGGAAAAACAAATGCACAAGTCAGATCCATTTACCTGCTCCCTTCATGAACTTAAAGTTATGTTTCTCCCAGGTGCTGTGTGGAGGCGTGCAGCGGATGGCTAAATTGTTGCCTTTTTCTTTTTTGCGGAGGTTGAATGGGGGCCAATAGCACATGCCCTCACTGAGCCACACTTGCGGAACCACTGCAAATGGCAGATCCTCCTCATCAATAAACTGAACAATGGCAAACAGCATCTAAAATAGAAGAAAAATTAGCATAAAGTCTACATTTTGATTAATTTTCAGGCAAAATCAATAACATTACAATTCTCACCCCTTCAAAAAAGCAGTAATTTTTTATGAGTGGATCAACGGAAAACCAGCCTTTCCATCCGGACAAGGAAGAAGATAATATTTCTTCTGCACATTTGCTGTATGCGTAAAGCGGAGTATATCTGATAGGCCCGATAAATGAAAAATGCCTAGCTTGGAGGATTCCACAGGGTAAGTAAAGAAATCGACCATGTTCCGGAACCTCTTGTAGATGACAAAAGTGTTGTCCATTTCATCAACGACGACATTCTGTATAACAACTATGTCCTTATTTTCCAACAGGACACAATTGTCTCCCTCTGAACGTTTCACAACAAAGTCTTGAAAGTAACACTCCTCATACTGCTTTTTCACAGAAAGACCGTTGAGGAGTGGTCCATGGTTGTGCTCTCTCAAGGACCTTGTTTTGGAAATGTTTGTTCTTCTGTGCTGACTTCTCTCCGACAATCGGCGAACAACCTGCTCCAATGGTTGTGTAGGCTTGCGCAACAGTTTCTTCAGGCGCCCAAGGAAGTTTTCAAATGGGAAGCATGAGATGTTATCAAGGACACCATACTTTTTGGCATCTTGGCTGAGGTGCACTAATCCATGCATGTTGTATGTCACATGTTCTTTCCCATAAAGCTTGCTGCAGTGATCAACAAAGAGAACCAATATTCTGTGTGCATAGTCTGCTAGGTCAGCACACAGGGACACATTCAGTAGGATGGTGATGCCAACTGAAAGCAGCATGAAGTTGTTGTACACTTTAATTGGTACAAGGCCTTTTAAGCTGACTGGTCCAGTGTACAAGAGGAACTGCCTGAATTCTGTAGCTTTCCAACGCTCAACATCTTCCATGGATCGTTGCTTCCTGTTGAACTCGCACGGAACATGAGGTGTGAAGGTCAGAAGTACTCTGGAGAGCTCTTTTACCATGCTGGGCGAAAATCTTGTCAGCCGCCGTCCCTTTAGCCAAAGATGCAACAACTTTCTTGTCACTCCAAGGCATACCAGATGCATATAATCCAGTGGGAACTGGGTGACCAAACCAACAGACAACGATGCCAATGGCGTTTCTCCACACTGATGACTGTCATCAGAAAGTTCGTCACGGACTGCATTGTCTAATCTTAGAGTAGCATCTGTTTGAGGAAAGGTCATCCTGTTCTCATAGTGGACCCCCTTTTGAACACACTTGTCACACCCATAATATCCACTGTGACCTTTCACATTTCTAACAAGTGCACGAGCATGGGCGTCACAGATGAATGTTGATATTTTGAAAGGAAGTGCTCTCCCTTCAAACAGAACTCCTTCCGCTTCAAGTCGCTGTGCCTCTTCAACAAAAGGATTCAAAAAGTGAAGGCTGGTTGGCTTCTTCTTCCCATAATAGAGACCAATGACAAATGGAAGTTTGTTTTGCTGGACATTACTCACGTATTGCTCAATTAAACCAAGAACTGGCCAGAACTGGGCATTTGAGCTTTTGAAAAGTGGAAGTCCATCAACATTAACTTGCATTGAAACTGACGTCAACTTCTGCAATTCAGGAGACACTAACAACTGCAATAGTACTCCACTTTCAATTCCAGAGTGATGGTACACACCACCTGAGAGTTCTGTTGTTTTAACACAAGTCACTGTTCTCAGAAGGGTTCTTGGGTCTTTAGGAAGGGTTGGATGATCCTTGGACAAAATGGTTAAAAGCTTACCAAGTGCCACATGGGGGATCATGTTGTCAATAGCCCACCCTGCCAGTTGTGTCCTTAGGCAATCATCTTCACTATCTTCTGTGCTTGAGGAAAATTCACCAGATTCATATACCTCATCAACAGTTATTTCCTGTGCTTCAGGGGTTACTGTTTGTCCATGGCTTGTTGTGGCCATTCCATGTTCATTAACAGGAGGATTTACTTGGTCAAAGTCCGGAATAACAGCAAGTAGAGCATTGTTTGCAGCTGCAATTTCCTGTTTGTCCCTCTCAACTCCTTTCAATATTCGTCTCCTTTTAGCCCAGTAACTAGACATTGTGACTAACAATGCATTTACCTTAAAAGCCGAAACGATTGTCCAAAAGTAGGTCTCTTGGGTGAAGATAACCGTTTATGCTCTGGTCAAGGTATCTGCAAAACAATGTGAACAAAACCGCATTGTTAACGTTATATACAGAATATACAGTAGCTATGCTGTGGGGGGGGGGAAACTGGTCAGGCAAATGTGGAACAGTAAAATGTATTAATTCAGTGTAGTGATTCAAGTAAACTACATTGTCCTCAAAAATAAAAAGTACAGCAGTTCAGATAAATAACTCAAGAAGAACAGTAGCAACACCGCACGTTAGCTAACACTTGCTAGCCACTATAACTACATTGTGAACTGACCTAGCAGCATGCTTGTTCGGCCTAACAGAATGATGTATATAGGTTATTTAAATGATTTTGTTTTGTTAGAAAACACCAAAAGTTATACTTAGTCTTTCTAGGTGTAAAGCGTTGGCTACCTACTGTAGCTAGTTACATTTCTAACATGTACTAGCAACATTGCTTAACCTCAGTGTGTAACATTTCTCTAAGGCAAAACAGCGCGTGTTAGCTAACACTTGCTAGCCACTCTTGCTACTGGACAAGCAGCATGTTATTTTTTCTGTGCTTCAGGGGTTACTGTTTGTCCATGGCTTGTTGTAGCCATTCCATGTTCATTAACAGGAGGATTTACTTGGTCAAAGTCCGGAATAACAGCAAGTAGAGCATCGTTTGCAGCTGCAATTTCCTGTTTGTCCATCTCAACTCCTTTCAATATTCTTCTCCTTTTAGCCCAGTAACTAGACATTGTGACTAACAATGCATTTACCTTAAAAGCCGAAACGATTGTCCAACAGTAGGTCTCTTGGGTGAAGATAACCGTTTATGCTCTAGTCAAGGTATCTGCAAAAAAATTTGAACAAAACCGCATTGTTAACGTTATATACAGAATATACAGTAGCTATGCTGTGGGGGAAAAACCTGGTCAGGCAAATGTGGAACAGTAAAATGTATTAATTCAGTGTAGTGATTCAAGTAAACTACATTGTCCTCAAACATAAAAAGTACAGCAGTTCAGATAAATAACTCAAGAAGAACAGTAGCAACACCGCACGTTAGCTAACACTTGCTAGCCACTGTAACTACATTGTGAACTGACCTAGCAGCATGCTTGTTCGGACTAACAAAATCATTTAAATAACCTATATACATCATTCTGTTTTGTTAGAAAACACCAAAAGTTATACTTAGTCTTTCTAGGTGTAAAGCTTTAGCTACCTACTGTAGCTAGTTACATTTCTAACATGTACTAGTAACATTTCTCTACGGCAAAACAGCGCGTGTTAGCTAACACTTGCTAGCCACTCTTGCTACTGGACAAGCAGCATGTAATTTTTTTCTAAGAAAACACCAAACGTTAAACTTAAGTCTTTCTAGATGTAAAGCTTTGGCTAACTTACCTACAGTAGCTAGATACATTTCAACATGACTGAACTCAGTGTGTAAAAAAGGCAAAACAGCACGTGTTAGCTAACACTGGATTGTGCACTACACTGGCAGCGTGCGTGTCGGAACAAACAAATTAAAAACAACCTACTGGTATATACATCATTCTGTTTAGTTAGAAAACAACAAGTTATTCTGATCACTCTTTGTCGTAAAGATTTCGCTATCTACTGCTGGGTCTACATTACCACATAAGGGGCAGAATTGTCCATACAAGAAGTTCAGGGACTTGTTACGTATTCGACCAAAACTAACTTAAAACACATACTGTACTCACACTCGTATAAACATATGTATCTTAGTTTCTTCCAGGCATTGAGTTTTTTTTCCCCTTCTTCTATGTAGCTTCTTCAGAAAGTTAATAGTAACATTAACAATAGGCAACTATGTAAACAAGCCTACTTTAGCTTGACCAACGTTAGTTGGGCAAGAAAATAGATGACTAAGATAAACTAAAAACTATGTAAAAAAATGAACATAATATTGCGTTACACAAAAAGGAAACATGTACTTACTTAAACGCTCGTAGTCGATGAAATTTTCTGATCTTCTCTCTTCAAATACTAAAACCGTGTGATGAGTGGACGGCCGCTGTTGGTGAATCTGTTTCATATGTGAACCAGTGTTGCCAACTCTCGCGAGACAAATAAGCAACCGCAGCTTCAAAAACAAGCCCAAAACAAGCCCAATATTATTATATTATTTATTATCATCAATATTATTTATAATAAATATTTTTTTTTTATCAATAAATGAGCCTGCAACATATTAAACTGAAACCTCTCAGAGTTTGAAAAGCAAAAACAGATGTGATTTTACAAAAATCATCAAATTGCAATAAAGGACACACAATATCCTCCGATCAGCTGTGAACAGAAGAGGTTTGACTTTGAAGAGTAAAGAGTGACATGGAGGCCAATTATGGTAACCCATAGTCGGAGTTAGTGCACACATATTAGGGGCAGTAAGTAGTGAACACACACTGCAAACCGTGAAAAAGACAAGCCCTGCATCTCATTGTGCACACTATCTGCCCTAAATAGTACTGAAAATGACTAATGTCACACTATTTAGGATGGATAGTGTGCACATTGGGACACAAGCACTACAGCGCTGCAATATAGCCACATATTTAAAATAAAATTAATTCGAACCATACCTACTGTTATTATTAGTAGACTTGTTTTTTTATAATAGCCTGTAATTTTAAATACATTACAAAAATATTTTTTTAATTAAATTAGGTGCCTCTCCTCCCTCTTTCCTCTCCATCTCTGCTTGTGCTATTGTTTGTAAAAATGTATACGTCTATTTAAGTCTACTAACTTTCATTACGTGCATTTATAACGTCACATGCCTGCACGTTGAACGCGATTTTTCTTCAATGAAGGGGAGAAGGAGGCGGGATATAAAAGGACAGATTACTACAGCACTTGTATCGTTGCACTGAATGCCTGTTGTGAGAAGACAGTGTCAGTCAATGTATTGGACAAAACAGCGACCATAAATGTAAAGAAACGAAGTTGCTTATTATATTTTCCTAACAAGCAACCACATTTTTTAAAATAAGCCCAAAAAACCGCAACCCGCGACTCGTGATTTTTTAACGCGACTTGCCAAAAAAAGAAGCCCAAAGTCGCGTGTTATACGCGGACTTGGCAACTATGATGTGAACTCACGCAGGGTAACTTCTTCCGGTTTGTCTTCCGTCTTTTTTAGGTATACTGCCCCTCTCGGCCGGTGGAGGTACTTCTCTTTTTGTTTTTATTTAAATTAGTACATTTATAGACAAGTACAATACAAAAAGTACAATGAGAGAAAAATTAAAATAATAAAGCATTGTGGTACAGTTCCGAATATGTAGAACAAAGAATAACAACAACAAATGTAACACTGTATATAAAATAAATAATAAAAATAAGAATTCTGAGATAGAAAATACTTTATAATATTAAGGCAGTCACATGAAATTGAAAAGCTTTCAGGTTTCTGTTTTTGTAAGCTTTTTGTTTTGCGACCTCATGTTTGAAAGGGTTTCAAAGTATATTGTAAAAATCAGCTTTATAAGAGGTAATATTAGAGGGCTTCTTTTGAGTTATTCTTGCTTTATGAATGTAGAATTTTTCCAAAATAATTAAATAATTAATAATATATTTTTGTTTTTCAGAAAAATATGGGTTTTGAAAAAGTAAAATGTCATGAAGTTCTAAGTTCAAATTTTTTTTTATGTCTATTTTAAAGTCAGTCCAAAAAGAAATAGAAAAAGGGCAATACAAAAATAAAAGTGTTCAATATCCTAAAATTAACTTTCAAACTTTCTTAACCCTCCTATTATGCTAAAAAAGAAAAGAAAAAAGTATTACATCCATTATGGGTCAAATTGACCAACACTGTTTAAACACACTCGACATGCAAATAATCAAGTGAAAATTTAAATGTAATTTCCTAAACCTAACCTTATCATGGAATCAAGAGTCAAGAATCTGTTATAAACCCTAATGGCTTTGGAGCAAAAAAAAACTAATATTTGATATAATTCACATATAGGCTATTATGATTTTATAATCGCTTCAAATGTGAGAACTAGTTAAAATGCTGTCAGTTCCACTCTATTTCCCAACAAGCCAAACCAACGTGGCTGGTCGATTTTGAGAGTAGAAATCCTTGTATTTCAAAGCGGCTTGCCGCCAGCCGGCCGCGGTCCATTAGGCGGAGGCAACCGCCAGAGAAAATGAAGCCGGCGGCCCGCCGGCTAGTCGGCCGCGGCATCTCGCAAGAAATTATGGCGTTCCGAAGGGTTCTTTAATATGACTTTGCAACATGCACTCCTCTCAATGAACGTCTCGTCTGCGTCTGCCGAGCGTTTCGCCTGCGTCTGCCGAACGTGACGTCTGCGTTTGCCTTAAAGGGGTTTCCAGTACATTCCACACAATTCATTCTTTATTATTTTTTCCCCACTGATCTTCAATTATGTTTTATTAGCAATTAAGTGCTTTTACCTTGCTTGTGTAGCTATAGATTTTTTATTCCAAATACCACATTTTAATTTACACAAATTATCATATCTAAAAGTTTTGTTTACTGTTGTTTCTTGTCAACATATCCACAGATACTTATGAAGAACTAATAATGAAGAGCAGTTCATTATTATTATTTAGCATATAATTTAGCAGAGAATTAACATTTTAGAGCCAGGGATACTCTTTCAATTCTGCCTTGGTTTTTATCACACTTAAACAACATATTGATGTGCTAGAAGAGATGATCGATCAGTGCACGTATACTGCTTGAACTGAGACTATAGGCTACACAGTAAAGTCACAAAACAGTGGGTCTATTTATTGATTGGGTTTCTTAAAATGTAAAAAAAATAAAAATAAATTGTAAGCTCTGTTTCATACTACTGTTTTTGCGAAAGGTCCGTTGTTATTTGTGGACACCAGACTAAACATTGCAGATGTTTAGTACCTGCAGGAAAAGTACAATTGTAAAATTAATTTCTTATTCCTGCTTTTAACATTTATTTCACACTGGTTTTAGTTTTCTTTTTATAAATCATTACTATACATGAATAAGCAATTAAATGAAAAGATATGGAAACGTTAATTTTTAGGCATTAAAAATATGCACAATTATTTATTAATCACCTACACTAAAAATCTATTTTAAGGCATCTAAGACCTGCACAGGGTGATATCAGTGTTTATGGAAACATCCTAAACCATAAAATGACTGTAAAAAAGGACTTAACTTTATATTAATACAACTTTATAGTTTATACAACTTAGACTGATAACATGACTGATATATAGCCTAACTTAGACTGATATATATATATATATATATATATATATATATATATATATATATATATATATATATATATATATATATATATATATATATATATATATATATATATATATATATATATATATATATATATTTATATAATATCATTTAATATATAATTAATTAACTGATTTTTGCTTTTCTTGTGCTTAGAATTGACCGTCATTGAGAAAATGAAACATCTGCAAATACAAATCACACTGGCAGGCTGCTTTCTGTTTTTTTATAGCACTAAAATGATAGATATTTACAGGTAGATACTCTAAATATACAATAACAAAGATAACTCATGGATCCTTTATACATATGATTTGGTACAACTACACTGCAATGCAAATAGTAAATACATGATAAAGTGAGAAGTAATAGTAAATAGTGTATAGTCAATAAAAAAATAGTCAATGAAATAAACAAACAGTATACAGCAAATAAAATAATGAATAGTATAATTATATAATATCAAAAATACAATAATATAATGATTAATAGCATAGTTTGTATAATACTATAATAATAGCAATAGAATATGAAATATCAATTACAGAATAGAGACAATAATAAAACAGTTAAATAGTGACTAGTGAAAAGTACAATAATTTACCAGCATAACTATAATAGATTGATAATTGCAAGTGGTATAATATAATATAATAACGATAATAATAATAATAGCAAATACAATGTAATATCAATTGCAGAATAATATAGACAATAATAAAAATAGTAAATTAAATAGTGACTGGTAGGTACAATAATAGTATTGGTATAATAATAATAACAACAATAACAAAAGGCTGTATATTAACCATCAATCATCTATAATCAGTCATCCTTTGTAGGGTCACCATGGCACACATCACAGAAAAACACAAAACCTGAAATGTACACCAGGGCATTGTCCACAAGGCTACCAAAGCGGGTTGGCAGGAAGCTGTGGTCACACACAAGTGCAGAAACGTTTACAAAAGGGAATGGAAGCTCCTCAGATTCTTCTACTGCTAGAGATTACATTTCAACAGCTGGGGTCTGTTTTTCGTACCTCGCTTAATACATCTGAGATGATTTGACAGATCCCAGATCTTTTAATCGTGATCACTGATCTCTGGATAATTTGGTTCTTCAAACAAATTTGCGGATTGGATTAAAATATCTGGATTAAGTTATCTGAGATTACTGCACGTTCTTGTGTTCCCTGAAGAGGGCAGATACTCAAAACCACGATCAGCAATGCAGCGATTGGCTGGTGGCAAGACAGCAACGTAATGACATCATATAATTAAAAAAGCCACCTGGCTTTTAACTGTACGTGTGTAAACCTCTGATAAAATGATAATATATTCCATCACAAATAAATCTCTCAATCAAGTGGCTGTGTGTATAGTACTACTATACACAACATTATAGTATTATAATATTTTCAAATACTCATTTTTATATGATTTTTATATTCTTATTATTTAAAATTATTATTGCCCCAGGTTCAGTAATGAACTCTTGAAATAAAGTAGCAGTGGCTGGGACAGATTTTAAGTATGCAACCTAATCCTGTTTACATGAAATAAACCGCTCCTGAGCAGGTTTGAGTTTCCGGACCTGTTGCTATGACAGCAAGTCCAGGGGCCAGTTGCATAAACTAAGCCATTATGTTAAGACAGTGTCTTAAGATCTAGTATGAGCCACTAGCAGTTAGGCAAGTGGCATTCAGTCTTACTTTTCGTATCAAATTAAGCCAGTCTATGTTTTTATGTAACTGATTTAAAAAAAAATTATGAACAGTCTTAAAGAAAAAAATGTATGTCTAACTTGTAAGACTAGTCTTAATGGTTTATGCAACTGGCCCCCAGATGAGCTTCGAAGAACCAAACAATCCAAGATCATGCCAAATCGGCAACAATCAAGTCCAGCTAACTGAGTTAGCCACATACGAAGAACAGACCCCTGATAGCGACAGGGTCTCATCCTGTGGTTCTACTTTCCCTGAAGTGCTTGGAGAGACACCGCACCGGACCATGAGACACCGGAAAATGCCCTGGAACTGGCCTGCAGTTGGATGTTTATTCCATCCCCCTAAAAACCACACACACACACACACACACACACACACACACACACACACACACACACACACACACACACACACACACACACACACACACACACACACACACACTTAAGAAATAGTTCACACAAAAATTAAAATGAGCTGATAATGTATTCACCCTAAGGCCATCCAATATGTATATGTCATATAAACATAGATATATATGTCATATCTTGGCCAGCAGAGTTTCATATTTGGGTGAACTAGAACTGCACAATTCTGGATGAATCACGATTTTTTGCTGTAATCCTACTTATCAAAGGTTTTAATAGAAATAGAAGAATAATTGTAATTTAAGAATAAGATGATGTAGGTGTTTGAATTAATATTCTTTTTACAATTAATCATGCAGCTCTTCCTTTAATACAGATATTGCCTCTTTTCAGATTATATTTTGATATCTGAAATCCGTACCTGATGCTCGAATTCGAGCTCTGATATCGTACCTCTTTGTCTGTGAAACCTTCAATGTGTGATTAAAGTTAGCTAGGCAACTAACTTAACTTAAGTTAACTAACGTTAAGAGTCACAATATGTCAGTCGCCTGTCATAAAAGTCTTTCAAAAATATATAGATGAATCGATTTCAGGAAATTTAATTTATAATATAAAATATAATATAAGCTAAAACTATAATATAAATCATGTCAACTCATGTAACTTCCACAGCTAAGTAGCGACATCGCTAGCTATTTTAGTCTGACTCTGGTGACCAACTAACGTCACTATTACTAATTATATAATAATATAACGACCAATACAACCAGAAACAAATGTTCAGTCTTACTTGTGAAAGGTAATTCCCCGAGAACTGTTTCCAATTGTGCGGTGATTTGTACAGCCCCGAGCAGCACACGAAGCAGGCATTTTTCTCAATTCCTGTTATTAGAGTTATTGGAAAGTTGCCCTCCGCAATATGGCGGCGTCGTTGACGTGCGGTCCAGCGGCCAATAGGGCGTCTATGTATTTATTATGTCTATGATCACAAGTCCCGCACTTTTCATAAAAGTGACACTAACCTCCTCTTCAAATACAATTTCTCCAAACGTGTTTATTATTTTAGGTAGTCATTATCACGATAATCCATGTCCAAGAGTCTATTTCCTCGGATGAGATGGTTTTTATTCGTTACTTATTTGACACGATGCTATAAACTATAAACACACACTGACCTCCTCGAGCTTTTATTTTGGCACTTCCGGTTATCTGCATTCTGAATTTGCATATTAGTTAAATATTTAGTTTCACCCGAAACATTTAGATCAACATTTATATTTAGATTTAACATTTAGATTTATATTTAGATTTAACATTTAGATATAGCATTTAGATTTAACATTTAGATTTAGATTTAACATTTAGATTTAGCATTTAGATTTAACATTTAGATTTAACATTTAGATTTAACAATTAACATTTAGATTTAACAATTAACATTTAGATTTAACTATTTAAAATATCTCTAAGTTGACAAATATTGTTGTAAATGTGCTAAAAAAGTGACCGCCAAAAATTCATACCAGTTTTTTAAACATTGTTTGAAGCTAAATGTGTCAAAATGTTGCTGTTATTTTCAGCGTGAGCCGCTTTACAAACGGCGCCCCATATAGTGTAGCCTAGCCTACTTGAACTTCTTGGGTAGCCTAATATCTATGATTTAACCCATTTCAGAAGCAGCCAAAATCAGAATTTGAATGGACTGAATAAAGCTCTCTACGAACTTGACGCCCGCTGACTGACATAGGATATGTGCAGCAATCACTGTCACACTCCAACACGCACAGTCTCACGCAAAGAGAAATATTGGAAGTTATTGCATAGCCTAATACATTTTTAACAAGCAGAATAATACAGCATCACGAAGCGCATTTTTAGCTATGTCTTTTAACTAGCCTTATAGTATTTTGTAGGACAAAAACTATTGGCTTTTACATCAAGTCAGCTGTCACTTTACTTTGCGCAAGGCCCTGGGGAGGCGCGAGGCCCTGGTGAGTCGCGCACTTGGCACAGCCCTTGCAACTGTAGGCTAGGCCTACTGGCTCAAACAAAAAGTGTTACAACCATCCCCGGTCTCCCATAGGGAAAATAGATAGATATTCAAAATAGATATTCAAATATCTCACAACTGTTGTATAGCTAAACCTCTGATACATTTTCTAATGCATTTGTATAACGTTTGCAATAATTTTTGATATTATGAGACGTTTTATTTATAATAAAATAAATTGATTACACACACACGCGCGCGCGCCCACCCACAAAACAGAAATCACAAGCTTTTCTATCCGGTTGTTGACCGCCTCGTCGATGTGAGATCCACCAATAAGAGAGGTTGCCGTATCTCAATTTTAATTGGTTAAAAAGAATGGAGAATAGCGATCTCGTTTTTCCGTGGGTGCTCGGCCATATTCGTGGGTAGCTACTCAAGAAACCAGAAACCAGTAGAACCAGCATGAAACCAGGTATATAAAAAAAAAAGTTAATATCAAGTGACATCTATATATATATATATATGTATATATATATATATATATATCATTTTTAAATTTTCCAAGGATTGATTTTAGATTGGGAAGAAATTCTGGTTGGTCATCTGTCCATTAAATTGGACTTGGAGATCATGCATCACAGCTATATTTCAGCTACAACTATTAGCCTATCACTGTGACTGTTGTTCTTGAAAATACTTAATCTGCAGTAACTTTTTTGGCTGTAAATATGTATTTGTGTTTTTAGATTGTAATTTTCAGTTACATCAAAAAAGTAATCTGATTACATAAGGCACGTTACCTGTAATGCGTTACTTGTTTAATAAAAAAGTAATCTGATTACATAATGCACGTTACTTGTAATGCGTTACTTGTTTAATAAAAAAGTAATCTGATTACATAATGCACGTTACTTGTAATGCGTTACTTGTTTAATAAAAAAGTAATCTGATTACCTAATGCACGTTACTTGTAATGCATTACTTTGCTTGTTACATCAAAAAAGTAATGAAGTTTCATGAAGTTCTTTTCTGTCTGCTGGTCGAACGAGAACAAACTCAATTGCATTTGCAATAATTGAAGCGGTATGCATTTTATATTTTTCACATAATTTTATTTCATTTTATTAATATTGTTTGTTTACATACAGTATGTTATTACTGTGTTATGTTTAATATCTCTTCAGTTAAAAACATAAGTGGACATCTGAAAATCTCTTTGTAAAATATGTGTAAAAAAAAAAAGTTCAAATCTTGTTTTTCATGCCCTTACAGCAATACAAACACATTGGAAAAAATCCTGACTATGGTTATCATAATTCATGCATGAAATGGTTTAAATGCCAGTACATTTGACTTTATTTATGACCAATGTCCATTCAACTTTGAAGGTTGACAAGATTAATGGCATAAATAGCTCTGTTAATACAGTTGTCATTGCAAGTGTTGTACAGATGCAAGTGTTGATCACATGCATATTCCATTTCGTCTTGTATTGTCTTCGGGCATGACTACCGAAGCAAGATCATTATGTTAATAGAATCGGTTTAAAATAGACTGAACATGTGGTTGTGGAAGGCTGCAGAAAGAGTTGTTACAGCATGAGGTAAGCGATTGTTTGTATTCCCTTGAGTTGTGTTTGACAGGAGTAGATGAACATCCCTAATTAGAACTCCTTTTGTCTGCATGTAAAAAAAAAAATCTGGTTCAAAGGATGTTGATCAAACATAATCATATAGGCATGTCATTGGCTGGCTTGTATAAGCATTCATTCATACAGTTGTAGAATCAGTGACCACTCTGGATAGATAAGAGAGATTTAAGGAGAGGACAAGAGCAAGGGTGTATGCTCTTTCCATATTTAGCTTGCTACACTTCTAGTTGTTCTCGTAGATTCAGCTGCTGTCCTTAAGCATGTCCAAGAATAGAGCGAAGAAAAAAGGAGGAGTGTTAGGCAGAGAGACAGGAATGAGAGGTTGACATTTGCTGCTGTCATTTACCTCAGCTTAAGTGTCTTGGAGAGCTTAGGGTGACATAAGGCACTCACAGAGAATACAAGCTTTTTAACCAAGCCCCCAGAGGCTACCTGTGCAGCGTCCCGTCCCACCATCACACTCTGCCTTATGGACTGGAGCAGGGGGCTGGATTTGAAACAGCGATGACAGGACACTCACTCCACTGAGTGATTTGTTGATTTATGTAAATTTGTCCGTAATGAGTAAGCAGCTATTTTGATGCTCAAAGTCATCGTCAAAAGTTAATGGGAAATGTTTTTTTTTATTATTGTGGTTAGTGAGACTAAAAGGTAGAGAGACTGAGGAAATGTATAAATGAATATTCATTATATTAAGTGTATTTTAATTTTAGCAACTACATTGACCACATCTGGCTCTAGCTTGTGCTTTCTGATGTCACAGAAGAAAATGCGTCTGATCCCTGAATTCATCAAATTTAGTTAATAATATGGACAGCCTTTCTTACAACCACTATTATTAGAAAAATATGTGGGCTTTCACTGGAAAGCTAGCTGTCTTTCTTTCACCTTTCTTGTCGGAGGCATTGTTGTTGAATTAGATCAATGAGACATACCTTTATTTTTAACTAATTAATTTTAACTTAAAGGAGGACTAGAAAAAAATGCTAGAAGGGAGTAGTAAAACGGTTTTAATTCATAATTTCAGATCTAACTATATACGTGTGTGTTATAGATCAAGTTGCTATACTAGATCTCAATCTCTCCCATCATTAGATATACAATTTTGTCTGATATCCAAAAGCAAGGTTTTATTTTGTGCCTTTAATTGAGACCATTATACAAGTCTACATTTGGCTATGAAATCTTTAAACATCATGACTTAGATTTAACTGTATAACAAGTTGAGTAACAAGTGTTTATATGTGATAGTGTGTAGTTGTGTTAAGCATGTGGTTTAAGCCTAACTACTCTAAGACTTGTCCTGGGAGTAGATATATTTGCAAAGCCTATGAAACTCTAGAAGTCAGGGGATTATTTGGAGAAACCGGATAAGGCATGGAAGGGTCATGATGACTAGCCTTACGAGTATGACAAGGTCACTCCTTGTTCTGTCACATCACAGAAAATATAAACGGAAGTAGAGAATAAAAGAGAGAAGGTAAAGAAGAAATCTATTGATAAAGAAGAAAATGGAAGCAAAGTTTTCTTTGTTATCTTTTAGTCCTCACCTGTTTGTTGTTCTGTTGATTGCCATCCCTGTGTATTAAGCCCTCAGTTCTTCAGTCCTTTGTCTTGCTGTCTTGATTTACATTTACATTTACATTTAGTCATTTAGCAGACGCTTTTATCCAAAGCGACTTACAAATGAGAGCAATAGAAGCAACTAGAACGGTCAAGGGCTACAGTATGCAAGTGCTGTAACAAGTCTCAGTTAATCTAACACAGAACACACGACAATTTTTTTTTTTTTTTTTTTTTTTTTTAAATAAATTAGACAGACAGAAAATGAATTGAATGGAATGTTAAGTGCTATTCTTGATTGGTTAGGTGCTTGATTGATGTTGATATTGTTATGCTAGTGTGTTACTCTGTTCCTTTATTCATTAAAATTATAATTTTTTTGTGGAATTGTGACTTGCCAATACCTATTCTTGCAGATTCCGATTTCTAAGAACTATAGACAGTATATACAAACACAAATCTGTTTTTCTTCAATGCAAAATTTAATTTTCATAAAAAAAACAAAAACAAATAAAAGGTCAGTAATAGAACAAGAACAAATAAGTGCAATAGAATAAAGAGAGATATTAAATAAACACGGCTTTAAGTTTTTCAGGTAGGTCTAACAGTATTATCAGGTAAGAAATACTACAGAAATTAAAGTAATCAAATGTAAAATATCACTGGATAGTCTTCATTGTAAAAAATTAAATACAGATTAATGCTTACAAGTATGAGAGTGATTTTCCTTTGTTCTTTGATTAACATGACAGACAGCAGCAGGAATATTACACTGCTGTCGCTTTAAGAGTTTATGCAAGGATCCAATATACTGTTACACAACATGCATTATCTTTCACTATTTACGTTCCAAAACTGACAGTGTTTAACTGACTACTCATCAAGACAGGTATTTTGACAGAATTTTGTGTCTATTTGACCGCAGTAAGCCACTCATTTTGGTACTTACGAATCATAAGTTGCTTTAGAGGCGACTGTTTGAGAGTGCCATTTATATAGATCACAAGCACTATTTAATTGAAGCAAATGAGACGAGTGAGAGGATGCGGGTGTTTGTCTCTTCGCTGTTGAAGAGAAGAGAGAGCGAGAATGCGCAGCTGGTATTGGTGTATCGATACTGCAGAAAAGCTGTAGCCGTTTCAGATATTTCAGTATCGATACATATCGAAATTTATGTTTGACAACACTAGTGTCTAATTCGGTTTGTTGTTCTGAACATTTTCATGGTGGTTCCCAATGAAAACGTTCATCAAATCGGAAAGATGTGAGACTGACCAGCCGGTCACAGGTCTGGGCCGAGACTGCGGACAATCGGCTAATTCCTGTTCCTGTTCGGTGCATGTAATGTCTTTTGCCAGCTGTTCAACTCCACTGCCTTGAATAAGAGGATCGCTCCCTCAAAAACCCTAGAAGGTATTTTTAGATCTGGCTTACCTGACCCACTACCCGGACAGCTGCCTGTACACGTTTTCCTACATCAGACTTTACACCTCGACGAGGGTGTGTCTGGGGAAGTTCCTCTGACTCCACCGGGCTCTCTCGTCCCTCTGGCCTCGCCTTGGTCAGAAGTTGACCCTTTCAGAATGTTTTTTTTCAGCTGATGAATGACAAAAATTGACAGCCAATCAGAATTCACAACCTTAAAGAGCACAAGCATTTAAAGCAGCAGGTGAAATATCTGTATCGTAATAAACAGAGTGTTATCGTGCATTGGTGTGGACGATAATATAGTGAGCATTATATTTATCTTTATAGTTATTGTTCATGGTGTGAAAGGGCCTTAACGGGCTGTGTAAATCCATTAGACAAGAGACAAACTACTTCACATGTCACAAAAGTGCACTGCCTACAACACATTCTTCAAGAACAATATGAAGCAGCACATTAATGTAATGTTAGATGTTTTACATGGCATTGTGATTCTACCTGTCCATATATCCTGCTGGATATCTTCTTCACGTACTTCACAAAGGTCAGTCCCTCCATATGCCTTATTGTGATAAGGAATGACGATTAAAATAAGAAGAGAGATAGTGTCACATGTCTGTCTTGTTTTGTTAAAGGGGTGGTAAAACACCTTCTTTCGAAGGCTTGGTTGTGTTTGTGGGGTGCACTGTAACATGTGTTCATGCTTCGTTTTTAAAAAGTTGCATTATTTTTCATATATTTTATCTTTATTCTACACTGCTCTGTCCCTCCTTGTAAAACGGTCTGATGGTTTCCGGGTTGTATGAAGCCAGTCCCTCAAAAATACGCAATGGGCTCAGATTGGTTAGCTGGCCCAGTGTGTTGTGATTCGCTAACCGCCTAGTGCACGTTTGTCGGAAATGTCACGCCCCTTACCTTTACCGATAGACTGTGCTTTGGGTAGTATTAGAAACAATGGCGTCAATAAAACCATACCAATTTGAGCCCGAATCAGAACCAGACAATTTTAGTGAAGCGGATCGAGCAGAACCTGTTCAACCTGTTCAGTCCTCAAGAGTAAAGACTGCGAATCTATAGTGATCGCTACTGAATGGCACTGTTACTTTTGTATTTTTAGAATATAGCCAAATAGCTGTCACAAGAACTATTAACCCAAAACGAACACTAAATATTGGCTTTACTTGTAGCCAAATCAAACACAGAACCATGTTTAGCATGCCCGTAGATAAACAAGCATGTAGATAAACAATACATAAAAGCTCTAATCAAAGAATAATTTACACTAATGCCAAGTTCGCTGTTGAGATTTAAAAAAAAGATTGTAACATTAGGTGTTTGTCGGATAACGTTAAAGGAACTGTATGTAAGAAATGTATTTCAATTAATCATAAAATGGCCCTGATATGTCACAAGACATTAAGAAATCATGTTAATTTCAAATACTTATATCACTGACAACGGTTGTCCGGCCAAGATATTGTCATTTTAAAAGTGAAATTGCAGCCCTCAACTGATGTTGATGTTGACATGTTGTGTTTTGGCCTGAAGCGCCACCCTCCACCTGTCTACCAATCACGAAGTCAGTAGTGTTTCTGCATTCGGTTTGCCAGCTGTAGTTACCACAGCTGCAGCTACAAACTTTTTGGATAAACAATGTCTAACTTTAGGAAACCTAAACGACCTCGTTATGAATCAGAAAAACGTTGTGACAGTGTCCGAAATAAAACAAGGATTTGTATAGGAGATGCCTTTGAAAGATGGAGACGGCTGAAAACGGAGAATAATTTGAAGACTGATGCCAAAGTTGCTAATTTTCTCCTGGACAGGTAAGGTTCATCTATGTTTGGCTAACTTGTACTTAATGTAAATGGACATTTCAAATATTCATGACAGTCGAACAAAGTTATGCATGTTCGTGTAAAGTAACGTTAGGTTAGCGCAGATGGAGGAGGTGGGTCATTGAATTGAAAAGGTAACGTTAAGGAATTGTTTGGTAAATAAAAACGGCGAGTCGTCATTGCTAACATTAGTAATGCATTATCAGAGCCCGTTTCTCTGTCATTATGCTGGGACGCTGAGGAAAAAAACATTAGCACGCCTATTATGGCAATGTGAAAACGAATTTGAGACAGTAGCCTAACGTTACCTCGGTAAAAATTATTCCTCATTCGTTCTTCGCATATATAGTGGACAAAACATGCTGCAAGTTGACCTGTATGACCATTGCTAATGTTATTTAGCTTTGCTGTAATTTTACTAAAGTATTTTTTCATGTGGGAATGTACTGTCACATACGAGCGTTCATATTTACGATTATATTTGGCTAATCGCCATTAATACATTTTTGCGATTCATAATTACTTCACAAAACATCGCTCTTGAAGCATAAACATAATTAACAGAAAGAAAAAAAACTTACTGTGTACGACTCGTCACTTAATTGCCATTGAAAGCCCCTTGTAGCAGCCTACGTTCCTGCTGGATCCTGCAGCCTATCTGGCAACCTCGAGTCAGGGGGAGGGGGAGAGGGGATACACCGCTCTACAGTAATTTGAAAGTGACTGCAGTACCAGTTTTGGCCACAGTCCTACATACAGCTCCTTTAAGTATGAATGAGCATTGAACAAACTGGTTTGCAGAGCCAAACAGCGTTGTCATCTGTTTACTTCCTTGCTACAACGTACAATTAACAATACGAACTATTACATGAAAACACATCGACGAAAAATAAATCATACTTACAGGTTGTGGCCCGTAAACAGCTTCTGTTTTTAAATCCATCTTTCAGGACAAGCCGTTGTGCGAATCCTGCATTGAACTCGCGAAGATTGTGGAAGCTTTCCTCCGTGAAATGTGCAGCGGGAGCCGCTCGCGCCCGTTGTGCATTCACACTGGCAGTGTTTGTCTTGCACAGCTGAACCGCGGCTTGTGTATTGCAAATACAGACGAATATTGTCCATTTTGTCACATTTTCCGGTCTTCTCCTCCGACCCCTGTTTGTCTCGTGCTTTGATTTATGATGGGCAGCATAAATCTGCTTCAAATGCGACCTGTTCCCCTCTGTCTCATACACACATGTATATAACATGTTGTATGTTAAACGCACTGCAACACACCCCCGTCCCTAGGAAGGCTGAACAAACACTGTAAAAAAAAATTGGGGGGAAAATTTGTGCAAATTACATATTGGCCCAATAAATGACTTCCAAGTAATTATCGCCATGCAAAAAGATGCATTGTACTAATCATAGCTTAAGGTCTTCACTCAAAATTAAAATTGTATATTCACCGAACATATTTAATTGTGCTCAGTCAATCTATGAAGTCGAAGTGAAAAATCCATGTTGGCTGAACAAGTCCTACGTCCGAAAAACGGTATACGCATGCGCAAAATGCACTTGAAGAAAAGCGTTAGTGTGGAGATTTCAAATGTGGATCGCGGGAGCGGCAGCGCGAGCGGAGCCGAACCAGCAGGTGCTTAAGACCGAAACAGACGTTCCCAAGAGAATAGAGATATTCATCTCACAAAGATGTTGGTGAGTATTTAGCACTGAAATTATTCTCCAGAGTTTTGCTTTATGACCGGGTATGAAGTTTAAAAGACATTTTGTAGAATCACGAGTTCATGCATTCATTGGTTTTATGAGTGTGTTCTCGTTTTCCACATAATTATCTAATGGTAGCCTGTAGCCAATAGTTTTATTTTCCTCATGTCTTATATGTCTAAAACAATAGGTAATAGGCTAAGGAAATTAAGTCATTTGTGTGATATGTGCGGCATGCGACTGTTGAACACGGTGCGTTTGGCGTCGGCCTCTTTCAGGGCTTAAGTTATTGCCTTTTAATATCAAACACGTCAAGCTCGTGATTTTCTTATGTCCATTAATTCGTCTCATCCTCATTATATAATGAAGAAACTTCTGTTCTGTCTCTTGCCAGATGTGATGCAGGGGAGCTTTGTCATCGATGTTAGTTTTTATTTTTATTTGCAGGTTTTTAGCTTGCAGTGCCGTGTTTTCTTCACCACTTTAAGACATCCTGTTATGCAGAAGACTTCTTGAATGTATTCAGAGTTTTTCCTTATTGAAAATAAGGTATTTTCACCCAAATATCCTGTGTTGGAATTTGTTCCAGTGTATCCTGTATCCTGTGTTGGAACAACCCTGTTGTCTGTGTTCTGTATTTTGCTTAATATATTTATGTTTTTAGTCATTTTTGTCTTTTGGGACAGTGAGAAATAAACAATTGTTACTACAATTTAAAATATTTAATTGGACCAACCACACAGTTTCACTGTAAAACATTTCTCCAATTAAAAATGTTCTAGTGACTGATCACATCTAAATTTTTTAGTTGGCCAAATTGAAAAATTTAGATGTGATCGGTCACTAGAAAATTTTAAATTGGAGAGGCCTGGCCATTTTTTACAGTGTTGGTAAATTAAATTTTTCCATTGGCTCAACATATTATTTCTAATTGAGCCCATGTTAACAGACTGTTGCCACAATGGATAAAATTCAATTCACAGAAATTCAATTTGGCCAATTGAAAATTTTAGATGTGACCAGTCACTAGAAAATGTTGAGTTGGGAAGATTATACATTTTTTACAGTGAAGTGGACCTGCAATCCGGATGAAAATAACAGCGTTTCGTCGGCATTGCGGCAACAACACTCCAGCCTACTAACTATACCACAACAACGCTTCCCAGCAGCGATACAAAATGGCTTCGCCCCCCCTTATTTAATATTCTCGGAGGAGGGGTTTATGTAAATATTGGGACTGGTGATGTCAGCAACCCTGGAGGAATGTCTGTAGTCCCTACCGGCCGTTTGCTGTAATCCTTAGAAATTGATTTCTTTAAAAGCAAATATCCCCCTTTGCTTTAAACTTTGAACGTTGTAACTTTGCAGATGTTGTTTATGCTCAAACAGCAACATTAGCTAAAGTTAGAAAAGTGAAATCTTGTTTTACCACCCCTTTAAAGCACATGTCTTGTATTTGTCATTTCTGTGCATGTGCTTGTGATATCATGTCTCCTGTCTATTATCTAACCCCGCCCCTCTTGTTATATGATTATTGGTTTATTTGCCCCACCTGTTCTCCCTCATTTCCTGCCTAGTTTGTTCCCTTTATAGTCTTCTTGTGTCTGCAGTCCTGGGTTGGATCATTGTTGGATGTTGTCTGCGCCCTGTCGTGTTTCCTGTTTACCTCTCCTGATGTTTACGTTTATTTCAAGTTTGCTTTTCCCCCTCGCGGGTGTTTTGTTTCTGTTGGTTTTATTTTATTATTTACAATAAATCTACTCTTCCTGCATTTGAGTCTTCGCTCCCATTTCTACCCAGGGATACCTGACAGATTGAAGCTCTTAATATGTACAGTGTGCTCTTGCCTCAAAGGGTCAGAGTCATATAATCATCCGCAATAATATTCTTATCTACATAGAACTAGTTACACTACACTGGGAACGATTGTCAAATTAACCAAGGTGTCAGGTTATGGCTCCACTCCACTCCATCCCTCTGGCTCCGTCGGGCTCGGAAGGAGGGGCTAATGTCACATGTATGTTCTGTTTTACTTTAGTTCTTGTCCTTGTGTTTTGGTTTGACCTAGTTTTCTTTGTTATCAGTTTTCCCACCACTTGTTTGTTACTATGGTTCCTGATTAGTCCTTACCAATTCGTTGTTCTGTTGATTGCCATTCCTGTTGTGTATTTGTGCCCTCAGTTCTTCAGTCCTTTTTTATTTTTAAGTAATTAATTTGTATTTTATTGTTCGCTGTTGAGATTTTAAAAAAAGTTTGTAACATTAGATGTTTGTCGGATAACGTTAAGTATGAATGAGCATTTAACAAACTGGTTTGCAGAGCCAAACAGCGTTGTCATCTGTTTACTTGTTACTATGGTTCCTGATTAGTCCTTACCAATTCATTGTTCTGTGGATTGCCATTCCTGTTGTGTATTTGTGCCCTCAGTTCTTCAGTCCTTTTTTATTTTTAAGTAATTAATTTGTATTTTTTCCCACCACTTGTTTGTTACTATATGGTTCCTGATTAGTCCTTACCAATTCGTTGTTCTGTTGATTGCCCTTCCTGTTGTGTATTTGTGCCCTCAGTTCTTCAGTCCTTTTTTATTTTTAAGTAATTAATTTGTATTTTATTGCATGACAGGTTTGCACACACTGCAGCAGGGATTGTGGCCCACTCCTCCATACAGACCTTCTCCAGATCCTTCAGGTTTCGGGGCTGTCACTGGGCAATACGGACTTTCAGCTCCCTCCAAAGATTTTCTATTGGGTTCAGGTCTGGAGACTGGCTAGGCCACTCCTGGACCTTGTGGGGTTACAAATTTTAGAAAGTACATTGCATTTAGCATTTTAGGTAAAAATTATGATATCAGATGAATTAGTCTGCTACGCAAATCTTCCTGTTTTACTAATTTCAAAGGCTCTAGTAAGAGTCTCCTTTCCTGCCAGACCTGTTTTTCTCTATTGTGTTTTAAATGAGTCAGATCACTGAGAGTCCACCTTTGGGAGCCCAGACGTTGCCCCCTTTGTCTTTAATGGCTCTGGGATGGCTCTTGTAATTGGAGTTCCTGGCCAGCATTAGCATGCAAATAGTTATGCTGATTCAATGGGACTGGTAGGGATTTCATAGTAGGGTGTGTCCTTTACCTGCACAACATATCGTCGCTGCCCGATGAAACTCACGTATGTCCAAAACGCTTACTTTTCAGGAAGTGAAAAAAACACTGTATTTCAAAAGCAGTTGAATGTAGCTTGTCATACTTGGTACGGCATCTTTACATGTAACCATATTCTTGCCAGTGTAATGATATAATCCACATTTGACCAAAATTGAGTTTAAAGGGGTGGTAAAACACATTCTTTTGAAGGCTTGGCTGTGTTTGTGGGGTGCACTGTAACGTGTTCATGCTTCGTTTAAAAAAAAATTACCTTATTTTTCATATATTTGACCTTTATTCTACACTGCTCTGTCCCTCCTTGTAAAACGGTCTGATGCTTTCCGGGTTGTATGAAGCCAGTCCCTCAAAAATACGCAGTGGGCTCAGATTGGTTAGCTGGCCCAGTGTGTTGTGATTCGCTAACCGCAGTGCACGTCGGAAACGTCACGCCCCTTACCGGAGGCTGTTCAGTATTAGAAACAACGGCGTCAATAAAACCATATGAGCTCGAATCAGACCCAGAACATTTGAGTGAAGATGATCGAGCAGAACCTGCTCAGTCCTCGAGAGTAAAGACTGCGGATCTGATCGCTACTGAATGGCACTTTAACTTTTGTATTTTTAGAACGATTATAGCCAAATATCTGTCGCAAGAACTAACGTTAACCCAAAACGAACACTAAGCACTGGCTTTAACTAGTAAGTTAGCCAAATCACACACAGAAGCATGTTTAGCAAGCCTGTAGATAAACAATACATAAAAGCTCTAATCAAAGAATAATTTACACTAATGTCAGGTTCGCTGTTGAGATTTTAACGTTAGTGTTTGTAACGTTAGGTGTTCGTCGGATAACGTTAAGTATGAATGAGCATTTAACAGACTGGTTTGCAGAACAGCGTTGTCATCTGTTTACTTCCTTGCTACAACCTATTACAGGAAAACACATCGATGAAAAATAAATCAACTTACAGGTTGTGGCCCGTAAACAGCTTCTGTTTGTAAATCCAGCTTTCAGGACAAGCCGTTGTGCATATCCTGTATTGAACTCGCGAAGTTTGTGGAAGTTTGTGTTGTCCTCCGTGAAATGTGCAGCGCGCGCGTCGTGCATCCACGCACCGGCAGTGTTTTTTTCACGCAGCTGACGTTGTGCAAATCTGGCATTGAAATCGCGAAGACGGTGGATGTTTTCCTCTGTTAGATGTGCTGCAGGAAGCCGCGCGCGCGCCTGTTCCCCGCTGACTCAAACACACGTGCATATAACATGCTGTATGTTAAACGCTCTGCAACGCACCCCCGTCCCAAGGAAGGCTGAACAGAGCAAGTACCCCAGACCTGCAATCCGGATGAATATAACAGCGTTTCCTTGGCATCGCGGCAACAACACTCCAGCCTAACTATACCACAACAGCGCCGCAATACAAAATGGCCTCACCCCCCCCCCCTTATTTAATATTCTCGGAGGAGGGGTTTATGTAAATATTGAGCCTGTTGATGTCACCAACCCTGGAGGAATGTGTGTAGTCGCCTACTGGCCGTTTGCTGTAGTTCTTAGAAACTGATTTCTTTAAAAGCAAATATCTCCCTTTGCTTTAAACTTTGAACGTTGTAACTTTGCAGATGTTGTTTATGCTCAAGCAGCAACATTACACGCTAGCTAAAGTTAGAATAGTGAAATCGTTGTTTACCACCCCTTTAAATGGACATACGTGCATATTTTACAGTAACGGTGGTCGATACGCGTTCTATCATTAATTAGAATGGCAAAGTCGCGTTTCAGCAGAGGAATACGTGAGGAATACAGAGGAATGCGTGCTGGATATTCTCAGCCTCTGGCAAGCGGTGATAGCAGTATGAGTGAGGCATGTTCTAGTGACAATCATGACAGTAGCATTACAGGCTATAATTTGATCAGTTTGACTGAGAAAAAAAAGGCTGAATCTTATCAAAGAGACCGAGTTTAATTACATACTAGCAAGCAAACTAATCTGTGAAGAACTAGATTAGAACTAAACTGTGGAGAGCTTCAATGTCGTACTTTCGGCTATCCAGTGCTGAGCTTCAATGAAACAACTTAACGAGACCAGCGAGACCGGCGAGATGCTTCCACAGGGCGGGAGATACGCGGCGTGATTGACAGCTTTGACACCAAATGGATATACGTGAAAATCAGATGACATGATTTCACAACTTTTCATTGGCCATTTAGATATGGGACGCATACTGTATACGGAAATGAACCTGGACATTCAATCCGTCGAAAAATCTCAAAATCGGCAAAATGGACATACGTGGTTTTCATCGGACAGCGACGATATGCAATCCTTTGTTTGAATGTCTCCTCCTCTGCTGCATAACCACTCCCCCTGAAATGTAGATAAATTGCATTATCTTGTACTGTTAAATCAGACTGTTTTCGGACGACCTGCAGCACAGAGAGTTCTCATTAAAAGAATCACTTCTGTCTTGATCCGACGTCTCCTGGTCTCTTCTTCAACAAACAACAGAAGTTCACAACAACCTTCAGATGCTTCTTACGGAGCCACTCCTTAGTTGCCCTGGCTGTGTGTTTCGGGTCGTTGTCATGCTGGACAGACCCAGCTTCAATGCTCTTACTGAGGGAAGGAGGTTGTTAGCCAAGATCTAGCGATAGATGGCCCCATCCACCCTCCCCTCAATACGGTGCAGTCGTCTTGTCCCCTTTGCAGAAAAGCATCCCCAAAGAATGATGTTTCCACCTCCATGCTTCACGGTTGGGATGGTGTTCTTGTACTCTTGTGCAACTGATGGGGTTGAACTCATCCTTCTTCTTCCTCCAAACACGGCGAGTGGAGTTTAGACCGAAAAGCTCTATTTTTGTCTCATCAGACCACATGACCTTCTCCCATTCCTCCTCTGGATCATCCAGATGGTCATTGGCAAACTACAGACAGGCCTGGACATGCGCTGGCTTGAGCAGGGGGACCTTGCATGCACTGCAGGATTTTAATTTATGACGGTGTAGTGTGTTACTAATGGTTTTCTTTGAGAATGCATGTGGTCCCAGCTCTCTTTAGGTCATTGACCAGGTCCTGCCATGTAGTTCTGGGCTGATCCCTCACCTTCCTCATGATCATTGATGCCCCACGAGGTGAGATCTTGCATGGTGCCCCAGACCGAGGGAGATTGACCGTCATCTTGAACTTCTTCCATTTTCTAATAATTGCGGCAACAGTTGTTGCCTTCTCACCAAGCTGCTTGCCTAGTGTCCCAGCCTTGTGCAGGTCTGCAATTTTATCCCTGATGTCCTTACACAGCTCTCTGGTCTTGGCCATTGTGGAGAGGTTGGAGTCTGTTTGATTGAGTGTGTGGACAGGTGTCTTTTATACAGGTAACGAGTTCAAACAGGTGCAGTTAATACAGGTAATGAGTGGAAAACAGGAGGGCTTCTTAAAGAAAAACTAACAGGTCTGTTAGAGCCAGAATTCTTACTGGTTGGTAGGTGATCAAATACTTATGTCATGCAATAAAAAGCAAATTAATTATTTAAAAATCATACAATGTGATTTTCTGGATTTTTTTTCTGGATACCTATTATAAAAATTACAGACCTCTACAAACTCTTGTAAGTAGGAAAACCTGCAAAATCGGCAGTGTATCAAATACTTGTTCTGCCCACTGTACTTTTGATTTTGGAACCTTTTCCATCCTTCTCATCTTCATCTGAACCTACACATGACAGTAACTTAAACTTCATAAGGTAACTTAAACCTCACCTATAACATCCTTACATAATGGTAGAAAGAGCTTATCACTGAATGAGTTGATTAATTAATTTTTATGTTTACAAAAAAAAGGCCTTTTTGTCAAAGCGTTGCAAGTTAATAAATGTCTTTGGGAGCATTAACAGCAGTGTGCTGGTTCATTTGAATTTTAGATGAGAGAAATCAGACAATTTTGTGACAGGTCTGATGTCATTTCCATGGTGTCTGCAAACAGCATACATCTCTATCATACAACTCTGACAGCAATTCAGTGACATCAAGGCTATAATGGGATTAGTTATCGAGGCATATGTGATCCAACACTCAAAGAACCTTGTGATTTTGTCTTAGTGGGAAGAACATTTTAATAACCTTTTGTGCAATGAAAAGGTTCCATGTTAAAGGTTCTTTATGAAACCACAGATGCCAATAAAGAACCTTTTATTTTTAAGAATGAAGTGGTAACATTCATTAGTTAACATGAAGTCCACTTAAAAAGCATTTATTTATCTTTGTTAATGTCAATTTCAACATTTACTTACGCATTATTAAAATCTTGTTAACATTATTTAATACACTGTGAACTAACATGAACAAACCATGAACAGCTGTATTTTTATTAACTACGTTAACAAAGGTTAACTAAAGCTGAACAGATGTGTTGTTCATGGTTAGTTAATGTTAACTAATGCGTTAACTAATACAACCTTATTGTAAAGTGTTACCAATGAAGTAGACTGTTAAGCTTTCTTTAATGGTACAGACAGTGAATTCTATTTTAAAGAATCTTTGGTGGTACATCTGCATTTAATTCATAAACACATTAGAAGCAAAACAGCAATATTTTAAATGTAAACTCAAACAAAACAAAAAATGATCTCTCATCTCTGTGAAAGTAGTAGATTTCAGCGCAATAGTTGAAAAGTTGAAATCAATTCATGGCTACATATTTATTTGGTGAAAAACTGTTATAAACTGATACAATGACTGACTTGGAACCACATCTCATTGTCTTGTTGTGACTCGCTTTGTTAATGTATGTCAACGTGATGCACATCCAAGTGAGCCAGTCAGCACAGACTCGGAAACACAGCCATGATGACTGATGGATGGACAGATTGACAGATAAGGTAAAGAAATACAGGCTCATGGAGGAGGGAATAAATCCTACCCTGTGTGGAAGTTTAGCCTATCTGTTTCTGGAAACTGTTTATCCACTGCCTAAATAACCTCTCATTGCTTTCCTTATTTGTTTTTTATTAATCTTTCTTTCTTTTTTTGGCAGGGACGTGTTATTGAGACCACTTGTCCATCCTTCAGCTAAATATGGGGCAATGGAGGGCACATAGAGGTGGCGATGGATTAGAAAGATATGAAGCAGGGTGGAGCTTTTTTAGTGCTACACAGACATTGGCTGACAAGTTCACTGTCTTGAGTTTCTTGTCCAATCCTGGCCATTTTCTAGAAAGGTGAGAATAACATAAGGTCTTAATAGGGGAGTCTGGAGACATTTGTCCATCTGTGCACATTTGGGAGGAAGGCTGCTGGACAGAAGACCGTTACTGTTTTCAGATACACATTGATCTCACTAACAAGCTGTCAGTATGGTAAGATATCTGGAAAGGAGTGTATGGACAAAATGCTTCAGTCAGTCAGAGATCTTTGTCTGATCACAAAAAATGGATGCATACTTATGACTGGAAGATTTTCTAGAAGATGAAAAAGTGGATATGTGGAGGTTTTACTTTTTTACTTGATCTAAACCTCTAACCCGCATACTTGCTCTAACTTCGTGACATCAAGTTAATTCAGTCATATTAAATAATAGTTTTACTTGAATAAAACCAGTTTATAGGTGTTACACATAAAGCGCATTTTTACATTTTCCGAAGTGTAGAATTGTGTGTCAAAAGCTTTAATTTGAAGAGTTCTTTGGCTTGTGTTGGCAGATTTGTTTACACTTTAAGGTCAGTTCTTAACAGTGCAGTAGTCATCTATATATTAGTGAACTATCACTACTGTTAAGTATTTTATGTGCATGCTCCAAGTGATCGACAGCTGACTTCTCCTCTTTGCCTGTTATCGTTGATAGTGTTTGGCCTTGTTTGTGGTAATCCATATCATCAAAGAGAGAGAACCTAGGGTTTGATTACAGTGCTGAGACCATCATGGTGCTTTGACATTTGCAATGTCATGTTGGTGTTCCTCGTGATCATGTACATGTGACACGACAAAACGGATTCTGGCTTTATAAGAGGGCTGTATATTCATGTTGGTGTTGAAATAGCAAGATGGACAACAGGTATTTGCTCCATAAGGAAGAGATGCTTGTTTCTGGTTAGAGCTTTTGTGTCCTCCTCCACTCGGCAATTAAAATACCAGCACGCTTGAGAAGAAAGCGATGGAGAATGTGTGGTGTATATGTGTTGGTTAATGACACTTCAACTTTGTACAAATTTGTTACTGCTACATTTAAGCACTGTGTTCAGAGATGTGTGGCAGATTTCTTGTAGTTCCACTTCCATTTCAAAGCTCTGTACATTTATCTTACTTGGCCCAGAATACATGGATACATCTTACAATTTCCTGCTTTGAGTTCTTAAACACTAGCATTAAATATAATTTCATAAAATGTATACACATTAGATTCCATATTATATACTTGGAATAAGCCCTGGTCTGTCTTATTTTGTTTTAATCATTTGTATTACTGGAGTGTGACATGAGATATCTGTTCGTAGGTACATTCATTGATTTCCTCCTTCTGTCTCATTGTCATTCTTTTTCTGGTGGCAGAACAGAATCTGTGAATAATCATGTGATTTGTATATCTCTCACTCCTTCAAGCTTCTATTACCGCTTCAGGAACGGCTTCAATAGAAATCCATTAAATCAGCCGCACTTGATGACGTAATAGTAATGGTATCAAACTATTCATTTTGTTTATTCTGCATGTCCTCCACAGTTCTGTGACTGAGCTATTATTCTGTTATTTTATTCAATACGGGTTCTACAGACACATTTCTTCTGTTATTTTATTCATTTACTGCATAGGCCTAAGTTCTAAAAAGCACTAATAAATGAAATACATAGGTTGGACAAAAATACTGTCAACGTGGGAAATAGGCTACTTCTTTATTAATGTAACAATATTCCACTGGAGGCAAGTTGTTGGACCCAAATGCAGCTTTATCTCAAACGTAAAACAAGGACTTGGCAAAAACAAACTATAAAGAGCTTTAACTAACAGAACTCACCGACAGCGGGTTACAACATTCATAACAGACGAAGACACATGGCAAACATGAGGGCCAAATACACAAATACAATTTTGTTGAGAGTCTCAACAAAAAGTCTTGGGGGGCGGTCTTGGGGGAGGGATGGTGGGCCAGGCCTGTGCAGGGGCACCGGACCCAGACATGACCTGGACGGGCCTGGGAGCGTGGGCGGACCTGGACCCTGTGGCGTGGGCGGACCTGGACCCTGTGGCGTGGGCGGACCTGGACCCTCCGGAGCCGTGGATGGCCATGGCGGCAACGGCAGTTCGACAGGCCATGGCGGCAACGGCAGTTCGACAGGCCATGGCGGCAACGGCAGTTCGACAGGCCATGGCGGCAACGGCAGTTCGACAGGCCATGGCGGCAACGGCAGTTCGACAGGCCATGGCGGCAACGGCAGTTCGACAGGCCATGGCGGCAACGGCAGTTCGACAGGCCATGGCGGCAACGGCAGTTCGACAGGCCATGGCGGCAACGGCAGTTCGACAGGCCATGGCGGCAACGGCAGTTCAGGGGGCCACAGAGGCGTGGCCTTCGTGGCCTCCATGTACCCCTTGCCCCCCCCCCAACATTTTCTTGGGCGGGACAGCGGGCTCGTGGGCTGGAGCCTGGACGTGGCTCGTGGGCGTGGCTCGTGGGCTGGAGCCTGGACGTGGCTCGTGGGCTGGAGCCTGGAGCGTGGACGTGGGATGGAGCGTGGACGTGGGCGTGGGCTGGAGCGTGACCACTTAAAAACAAAACAAAGTCAATGTATTGCCAAAAGGTGCAGGGGTGTTCCTCTGATGGCATGAGGGCTGCAAAGTCAGAGTCCAAACCAGAACAAAAGCACCTCTTAAGCAAGGTCTCATCCCAGGGCAACAAATCCATGAACCGAATAAAGTCTCTGACATAGTCCTCTATGGGACGCTGGCCTTGACGAGGGTGGGCAATGGTAACTGCTGGGTCCATAATGGCGGTCAAGTATTCTGTAATAATATTCCACTGGAGGCAAGTTGTTGGACCCAAGTTGTTGGAACCAAATGCAGCTTTATCTCAAACAAAAACATAAAACAAGGACTTGGCAAAAACAAACTATAAAGAGCTTTAACTAACAGAACTCACCGACAGCGGGTTACAACATTCATAACAGACGAAGACACATGGCAAACATGAGGGCTAAATACACACAGACTAATGACAAGACAAGTGACACCTGTGAACAGTGATTAAACAATGAACCAATGACATGACACAACACATGAGGGCATGGGAATCACATGACAATAAAACATGACAAAACCAGGAAGTGAAAGAACAAGACAAACTTAGAAACATGACACTCAAACATAACTTGAACATAATCAACTTAAAACATGAACAAGGAACAATGAACATGAACCAACACCAAAACACCCTGTGACAATAAGGTTTATTTTTATTTTTATATTTTTACCAAAATTTGAAACAGCTTCCAACCTTATTAGAATAGATTAGTACAACTTTCTCCAGTTGAATGTCATCTATCATAACGTCTGACAGTTATTCAGAGATATTGAAGGAAGGAATCTGCTTCTCACTTTTCTCTCCAAAACTGCCCACAGTTCAATAATATTCAAGTCAGGTGATTAAGCTGACCAGAGGCCCGTTGCACAAAAGTAGAATTAAGACATCCAGGATAAATGACTGAGCAGGGGCCCGTTTTTCGTACGTCGCTAACTCAGTTAGCTGGATTTGATTGTTGACGATTTGACATGATCTCGGATTGTTTGGTTCTTCGAAGCTCATCCTGGACTTGCTGTCATAGTAACAGGTCCGTAAGCTTAAACCTGCTCATGAGCAGGCTTATTTCACGTAAACAGGATTAGATTGCATCTTGAGGTGATACTTAAAATCTGTCCCAGCCACTGCTACTTTATTACAAGAGTTCATTAGTGAACCAGGGGCAATAATAATAATTTTATATAATAATATAAAAATGTTATATTGTTTATGTATATGAGAATGTATATAATATTATAATGTTGTATATAATAATATAGACACAGCCACTTGATTGAGCGATTTATTTGTGATGGAATAATTACTTTATCATTTTATTGGAGATTTACACACATGTTGTACAGTTACTCTGAGCCGTGCATTAATTTAAGTGATGACAGATATTAAGGGAGTGGCTTGATGCAGCGCAAGAGATGTCACGTTACAAATCTGCAAATTGAATTAAAAATTAAATGACAACATTGAAATAAAAATGTAAAGGGTGTACAAATACAGTATAAAATCTGAATATAAATATAAATAATTGGTAATCATGTTATTTTTTTTTATTTTTATCATTTATCTATTAGAACTTTTATGTTGGTTTGGTGATTTGGCTGTTTCCTTATAAAGGTCCAGAAATTCGTGGGGTTTTTATTGTGTAATTTGTCAAGTTTTTTGCCAGGGGGCTTTTTAATTATATGATGTCATTACGTTGCTGTCTTGACGCCAGCCAATCGCTGCATTGCTGATCGTGGTTTCGAGTATCGATGCATCTGCCCTCTTCAGGGAACACAAGAACGCGCAGTGATCTTAGATCATTTAATCCAGATATTTTAATCCAATCCGCAAATTCGTTTGAAGAACCAAATTAGCCTGAGATCAGTTATCACGATTAAAAGATCTGGGATCTGTCAAATCATCTCAAATGTAATAAGCAACGTACGAAGAACGGGCCCCTGAGCTCAATGAAGCCAAAACAAGTGCACCCAGGCTTAATTGGTTGCACAAAGACCAAGCCAGGATGAGCAGACACGGATTCATCAAGCCAGGTTAAACCAATCTTGGGTAGGTGCGCGCTCACGGCTCACTCATATAGACCCGCCACGGATCACAGATTCACTGATTCACCATGGCAACTAGAGCGGCGTACTTTTCCCCGTTGGAGGCACAAATCCTCATGGAGGCATACGAGGAGGTAAAAGACATAATTAAAAAGAAAGGCAACACCGCCACAGTGATAAAGCAAAGAGAAAAAGCATGGCAAAGTAGGCCTATTGCAGACCTCCTGAATGCGTAAGTAGTGCACAATTACACACTCACCGCTCCGCTGAAACATCACAATTACAATCCAAATAGTTCATTCACATCTCCAAAAGTGCAGCTGTACACTGATTATGAAACAGTTTAATTTTTAATTGAAATGGACAACAGATATGAGTGAAATTGTGTAAAGTAACCCCATCACACTGTATAAGGCTTTGATCAAAGGCTTACATACTACGCTCAGTACAGTTTAATTTTAGCCGTTGTACTCTGCTTCTTTTGCTGTCCACCGATGATTTTTTTTTTGGCCTCTTATGATGTTTGTGCTGTATACTGTGTGTAATACAAGCTTGCAGGGAGGCTACTGCATCCATTCATTTGTCTGTTCAGTTGATGTGTATGGATTTGTCCTGCATTTATTTCAGTGTGCAGAATGATGAAATTGATTATTTTATTCCCAATGTATATACAGGGATAAGGCCTAATGTAAGGAGGTCTTACTCCCAATATGTAACCAAGGATGATGCCAAATGTAAAGAGGCCTATGTCAACCACACAAATATGTTATGCATGGTTTTATGATGTTGGAAATATAAGGAAAATGTAGTGGAGGTTTTATAGAGAACCTTTCTGTTAGACTTTATAAGAGTCTTATTGAAAAATGTAGTGGAGGTTTTATAGAGAACCTTTATGTTAGACTTTATAAGAGTCTTATAGGAAAATTTAGTGGAGGTTTTATAGAGAACCTTTATGCTGGACTTTATAAGAGTCTTATGAAATGTAGTGGAGGTTTTATAGAGAACCTTTATGCTGGACTTTATAAGAGCCACATGTAGAACAGAAAAAGCAAAGTAAAATAAAGAGTTGTTTGTATGGCCGAGAAACTTTTATAAGAAGTTTTTATTTTTACAACTTTTATGTATAAGCTGTTTATAAGGCCGAAAACCCTAAAGGAGGTTTTTCTTATACAACTCTCATAAATGACTTTGTAAGCATGGAAAGACATGACAACATGATATTGTAAAAATGTTTTACTTTGGTTCATAGCAAGAATACAGACACATGGTTTGGTAAAAATGTTTTATTTGGTTTTATAGTAAAGACACGGAAGCAAAGACTTTTGTAAAAATGTTTTATTTGGTTTTATAGTAAAGACACGGAAGCAAAGACTTTTGTAAAAATGTTTTATTTGGTTTTATAGTAAAGACACGGAAGCAAAGACTTTTGTAAAAATGTTTTATTTGGTTTTATAGTAAAGACACGGAAGCAAAGACTTTTGTAAAAATGTTTTATTTGGTTTTATAGTAAAGACACGGAAGCAAAGACTTTTGTAAAAATGTTTTATTTGGTTTTATAGTAAAGACACGGAAGCAAAGACTTTTGTAAAAATGTTTTATTTGGTTTTATAGTAAAGACACAGAGACAAAGACTTTGTAAAAATGTTTTATTGGATGATTGAAATGAACACACTGAGCCCTATGTATGAAAGTCATTTATTAATGTAAAAGACAAGCAAGCGAAATGTAAACTGTATTAGCATGCAAGTATGTAACAAAGTATTAAACAAAGAAGTAGGTTTTACCCCAGGATGATGTCTTGCAGACGAGACGAAGGAGGAGGTTAAGGATCCAAGCCAGAAGAAGAAGAATGAAAGAATACAAAGCATTATAAACTAAAATGTTGAAAGAACTGAGGGAGTTGACAATGGTCCAAAATCTTGGATTGGATGAACCATGCCTATGTAATTGAATATGTAATGAAGAGGTGTGATAATGAAATGATATATAAGGTATTGATCTCTGTATAGAATTCAGAAGCTGAGAGCGACATGCTGCTTCTCCATTGCTTGATGATCCGCATGACCTTTGATTGTGTATTTATCCTTTTGTTGTATAATCCTTTTGTTGTATTGTTGAGTCACTGTGTGACTTCAGTTTCGAAAGGAGCTGATGGTTTACCTGCTTTGTTTTATCCTTATTCAATAAAGGAACCTAATGTTACACTTTGTGTTTTTATATTTATATGGAATGTGTATTTTATACAACCGAGTATTAGGGCCACACCAGGGAAGAAGGAAAAAGTCATACATTTATGTGGCTGGTTCTTTCTGCGGAAAAGATGCATATTCTTTTTACAGTCCTGATACTTATGACAATGTGACGCTGATGTGCCAAAAGATTAAGTATGTCCTTGTTTGTGAAACCATACTGAAGAACAATTCCATGAAATGCCCCACAGCTGTCCTTTTAACAACCGTCTTCCTCTAAAACAACGGGTTACAATATTATGACTTAATTTATCGAAGTCTGTGACTTTTCTTTTTTTTCCCTCTTTGGCCCTAATATTCTATTATTTTTATATATAGCCTTATAGTCTACGGGAAACCGTAAATTATCTAATGATATAGCAACATCATCTAAAAATCATAATTTATCCAAAATGATTGAAATTATGATCACAAACATTTAAATAATGACAGTGGGTCTAGTTATATGTGATAATAATGTATAGTGGGCAGTGGAATAACTATTGGTTTCCGTTTGTGGTGACTGCTGACTGACATAAGGGATGAGATTAAATAGATCCTGGAATTTAGCCTGGTCTGGAGCAGGCTAGCTCCACAGAATAAATCTCCATGGTAATTTATACCATAACATCTAACTGCCACCCTATCCAGCTTTAGTGCAACCGGATCACGGATAAATTGAGCCAGGATCACCAAGATATCCCGGCTTAATCCCTTATCCTAGTTTTGTGCAATAGGCAGGGCAGATGATGAAGCTCATCTTGGTGCTCCAACTGTTTATGATCATAACACCTTTGTTTTTTTTGTTTTTCACATTTTAGCATTGGTGTCTGAAATTACATTCTTTGTGAAGTTTTCTGTGGTCAGTTTTTTGTGGAAACATGGTCTTAAGGGTGAATACTGAGGTTTGTTGTCACTTTTGTTGCAGTTGCTCTGTGTTGTTTGGACACAATCCTTATTAGTGTTCGAAGGTCCCTATCATTCATTTTAGATTTTTGCCCTCTTATTCTTCCTTGCCATGCTTTGTGTGCACCGTCATAATCATAAAGACTGTTGTTCCTAAAACACACAACAATTGGGATGTTAAGGTTACAGATGCGTTAAACGTGTCCGATGATTTGACCTTTTTCACACATGGCTTGTACTAAACACTGCTAAAAAAACGGCACTAATTAACAAGAGAAACAAAAAGATAAACAAAAGATAATCACAATGTTTGTTTTTGTGTTTTTTTCACTGTAGCCTACAGAAATGATATTAACCCCTATAATAAGGTGTTCACATTATTTTGTCCAACCCCTGTAGAAAGATTATTAAACAACTGCACCTTCAGGTTACCTATAGTAATTGGACATTCAATCTACATGTAAAAATGTATAAATGCAATTGCATCAAATAACAAAATATCAAACCAGTTGGGTAATTTAGCTAATTATGATAAAAGCATAAGCATAATTTGTTTGCAAATGCCATCTGATTTTATTTGTTGTTTAATGTGTTGACGGTCATACTATATATACTTTTTAAGTTGAAAAGTTTAAAATTACGTTTTGTTCATATTGTTGTTCCTGTGTCTGCTCTTTATTTGTCATGAATATTTATGGAAATATATTTTCTAGTTATAGTTTGTCTAGTTCCAAGTCATTTTAAATTTTCAGTCTGATGTGTGAAAGCCCCATGAGGCTCTTATTATACCCTAATCTCTTTCTTATTAGCCCACTGATGCCCAGGCAGATGCCCGCTCTTTCCTGAGTGAGGAAATGATTGCTGGTGAGTGTGTGAAAATTTTGCTCATTACATTATACACATTTGATTCACACTGCTTGCTTTTCTGAGGTGAATCTTTAAAATATAAAAGTTCTGATCAGACAGCCTTTCACATCCTGTTTTGATTTTTTGGGGGAAAGAGTTCAAGGCAGCCTTCGACATGTTCGACACCGATGGTGGCGGCGATATCAGCACCAAGGAGTTGGGTACCGTCATGAGGATGTTGGGTCAGAATCCCACCAGAGAGGAGCTGGATGCCATCATTGAAGAAGTAGATGAAGATGGTAAGTCTGGTCGCAACACAAAAATAGACTACATTAACTATAGGTTTGCTTGCTTGAAAAGGGTTCGTGCCAACCACACTTCAGGAAAAAAATTCTTAAATTGCTCTCCGTTTATTCCTCTATGCATTTCAGTCTGTCCCATTATATCTAAGTTTTGCATCCTCAGGCAGTGGCACTATCGACTTTGAGGAGTTCTTGGTCATGATGGTGCAGCAGCTAAAAGAAGACCAAGCTGGCAAGTCCGAAGAGGAGCTATCTGAATGCTTCCGTGTCTTTGACAAGTAGGTCACCCTCCGGTCCTACTCACCCTGCTCCGAGCGGGACTTGAACCGGCGTCTCTGGCATGGGAGGCAGGCATGGATGCTAAAGAGTCTCAGCTCTAGTAAACCTCTTGAGATCAGGAGAGTGAGGTTTACCTGCACAGCTCTCACTGGCTGGCCACATCAGCAGCAAATGAAACAAAACAGCAGTGTGAGGAAAGGTCATTGGATTGGTCTTTCATGTTGTCCACATTTTGTAACAGCTGTCACTGGAGAAAGATACATTTTACTTCCAGGTGGTCCAGTTACAATATCTTCCCTCTTAGAATTAATTTTTTTTTACCTTTACAACAGCTTGTCACAGGGCCACCATTAAAAGGACATCTTGGTACCTTTTTCACCCTTAAAATGTGCAGTACCTTAGAATAGCAATGTACCTTAAGGTATACTATGAACCTTTTAGGTGTAACAAAGGTACAAATATGTCCTTTTAAGGGTATTGCCCCAGTGACAAGCTGTTGTACACCTAAAGGTTAAAAAAAATCTGAGAGTGTAACTGGAAAGGTTAATAACATCTAGCAAGCAGTCAAGTGTGATCACTGCAGTGAAACCTCTACATGTTAAAAAAAAACAAACTATAATGTCACTGTAGTCTATAATTATAGAAAATTGCCAAAAGTGTCTGAAAAAAAAGACATAATTGCAGTTACATTAGCCTACTTTGCTATTTTATTTTACTAGTTTTCTTAGTATTCTTCCTGAAAAGGAGTCTATGGCAGCCCTATTATCTGTACATTAAAGATAATTAAAGATTGCAATCAAAGAGCACACCAAGGTATAGCCTCACCATTTTGTGGGATATTTTTTTAATGCTTTGACATAGCGCATAGAACATAATTAGATGGCTAAGTTTGAACACAGCACCACCTAGAGTTCAGAAGATATATCAGAAAAAGGCGTTTTATAAAAATGAATATGCTTTTGAAAATGTTGTCTAAAATTCATTTAAGACCTCATTTGTAATTTTGTATTTTATTTTGCTCTATGTAAAACAGTTTTTTTTTTTTTTTTTTTTTTTTTGCTATTCCTCCTAATTTTGTCCAAGTTTGTACCAAAATTAAAAGGACTTTGGACTGTCACGCAGAAATGATTGAACAGATTTTTCATATTCGAGAAACATCTTTACAAAGCCATGCTTCAAAACATACCTAACCAGCATATGCTGTTTTTTTTTCACAAGGGTAATATCATTTAAATGTTATATACTTTTTTTCAACAGGAACCAGGATGGTTTTATTGATCGTGAGGAGTTTGGGGATATCTTGCGCGCCACTGGCGAGCCGTTGGCAGAAGAAGACATAGAGGAACTCATGGCAGATGCGGACACAAACAAAGATGGAAAGATTGATTTTGATGGTAAAGCACATCTTATTTATTCTACTTGTATGTGCTGCTCTCATGTGGTAAATAAAGGTTCCAAAAGCTGTTTTCATAGCAATGCAACAGAATAACCATTTTGGATTACCCAAACCTTTCAGTGAACAGTTCTCAAAACAACCTTTTTATTCCCTTTAAATAATCTGAAAAACCTTTTTCCATTTTATTAAGAACCTTTTGTGTAATGGAAAGGTTATATTGATGTTAAAGTGTCTTAATGGAACAATCAATGCCAATAAAGGAACTTTATTTATTTTTAGAGTGTATTAACGCAGATACAGATATAAATACATGAATACTCATAGGATTTCTTTTTCTTGACCTCCAGTTGTCGGCAACTATGAGCTCTTTTTAATCCCATCAACATCTTATAATCACAATAACTGAATGCTAAGGATGTTAAAATTTGTGGAGAGTGTGTGAACAATGCCAGGAAATGTGTTTTGCATTATATTTAATCTCTATTTCATTTTCATTCCAGAGTTTCTTAAAATGATGGAGAACGTCCAGTAAGAAAACCTTACATTCCATTCCCTCCAATCCTTAATGAAACCAAGTAAAGATGTTGAAGAAGAACTCACTCTGAGCTCTGTCAAGGAAAAGACTACTGAGAACAACACACTGGTTTTAAATCACCAAAAATAAAGTTGGAATTTGTATTGAAGGACAGAGAATATTATAGATCAATGCCGTCTCCTTGGCGATGTTCCTCGGGGACCACAATGTGATGGTCTCTATAAATAATCCTCCAAACCTTTTAAAAGGAAACAACTTACCCTCAGCTGTCCCCTACTACACCTGCTTCTTCCCAAGACATTTTCCAACCTTCCTTCAAGCCCCTTCCCCATTCCCTTTACAGTGTTTCAAAAATAACCCTGCTATAGTATTTACCTTGGAAACAGACTTGATGTTTTGTTGTCATAGAGATAAGAAATTGATTTCCTTTAGCTCACATGTTAAGAGTGTTTCTGCAAATATATTAAAAAGGCATGTTCTGGCCAATCGACCTTGTTTCATTTTTGGTATTGTACTATCTAAAAGTATCTCCTTGTGTTGGTATTATTAATCCTTGTGTGTGAATATTTTAGCTAATTTAAAGATAAAATTAATTTCAAGATACATATTTCATTTCAAGCTATAACTGAGACTCATGTGATCTTATCAGCCACCTTGCCTATAATTTTACTACACCCCTCAGAAAAACAAGATCATCCCACCATGTTGGTTCCCCATGTCCAAAATAGACAACATCTAGTAGATCTGCAGTGTTGTAGTTTGGATTTATCTTTTCGTCTGTTGGTCTCTTCAGATATTTTTTCTACTTACCCCTGAGTTCAGGACAGAGTCTTCACATGGCCAAGAAAGGTCATGACAAGATCAATTTTGAATCCTAAAGACAACTTTTTGTACCAGGAGCATACAAGTTATACATATGTTCTGATCGGAGACAAAAAGGTCAGATGTTTTCTTCTCATGGTGGAAAGCCATGCGATCCTTTTGACACTTCACTGTCTTCAGGTCATACCGATGGATGTATTATCTCATGCCAGTGCTGTAAATGCAAATCACCAGAGCTGCAATCATATACAAACTGCACACCCGAACCTCTCTGCTCTTCTCAAAATGTCCTTTTAAATCACTCCATTTCTGCCTGAAAGTATATAGTCCGCAACCCCCTCCACCTCCAGTTCCCCCACATCCTTCTCCAATCCAATCGTTCAGGAAACACATGCTATACATGGAAACTCGAGCTTAGGCTCTTTGGAATTTGGGGTACCTGTGTCGCCATTGCAGATTTTGGGTGGGTGGGGGGGGGGGTGGAGATCTGAATCATCTGCTATTCAGGGCACGCTGAAGATTTGCAACACAGCACCTTCCCAAGAGGTTTAGGGTTTCTCGGCTTGACTAAAAGGGGGTGGTGCAGAACGCTATCAGCTCCATTTAAAAAAATTCCAAAATTTCCATCTGTACACTTAAAAAAAAAGATTACTTATTTTCAATTGCTATAACATTATGCACCATTTGAGCTTTAGTTACCTCTCAGACTTAGACTTCGTAGGATTTCTGAGGGGAAATAAGTGAAACGCAAAGTCCGCTAGGAAATCATGCCCAAACATTAGTGTGGTCAACATTAACATGGCATTTCCACAATTACATTTTACCAGACATAATAATTATTATATTGTGTATTTGATCAGTTCTTCTAATAAATACAGGCTTTCTGATAGTAAACATGGCAGAATAACCATTTTTCTGTATTCTTGCAGACTGTTCTTAAAGTGTACTCATTTCACATTTCTATTGGCTTAAGGGAGCAGCCGAACCCTAAAAGTTCAGGATTCTAAATCTGGAGGCCTGTGGGCGGGTCTTGGGTGGCCTGTTTAAAGTGTGTCAGAACTGTCACTTGATGTCTAGTCTTTCTGTTGGGGTGTGAGTGCCTTGACCACTGCTTTTCTCGTGGATATAAGTGAGGGAGGCTAATCCACAACCATGGTAAGAGTTTAAATAATCTAAGCGGTCAGTTTGGCCAATGGACGCATGAAAACAAAAAATGTGCAGATGGCCTATTAGTCAAAGTAATTCAAATTACATCTATTAGTATATATCTGTCATTATTGAGAAAGGATATTATAAGGTTACAGTAGGCTATTATTTTACAATTTTGCATGCATTTAATAAAGCATTAAGATAAAGAATAAAAATGGGTCATTCTTCAGTTAGGGGAACGTTTCTTGTCCCTAATGATGGGGATATTCAAAGAAAACAATGCTGTTAAAAAGGTTTTGTATATAGGCTATTTCCATCTCATTTTAAAGAAAATTGCTCTATATTGGGCTCATGCTGTCTGGTCAGAGATGTCTGTCATAATCTGAGAGTAACTTTATGAGGTGTATTTAGATGTTATTTTATATACATTCAACGTTATTTGACTGCTAGTTATCAATGCTTATTTTTTTTTTAGTTTGTTTTAAAAAATCACAAATTACAGCAGAATCCACTGTAAAGAAGCTCACAGCCATGATTGTTTTTTAAACGATGTATTAATGTTTTAACATGGACGAGACAAAAGTTATTTTTTTCAAGTTACCTGTAAATATATAAGAGTAGAGTCTAAAATAAGGGATGGCGGTCAGTACTCAGTAAGTGCGTGGATATTAACATCCTGCTATTTGATATGAAGCTGGTCAGCAGGTTAGGTTAAGTGGGTTGACTAAAAGTTGAGGTGTCACATTCCAAGGGTCCTATTTCGGAATTACCATGTACAGTCATTGACTGAGGGGATAACGTCTTGAGTCTTAAAATAGTTGCAGAGTTTCCTGCAAGGGTGTTCTAGGCACCATTTGCATTTCGCAAGGCCTAAAACGCTGCCTTAATTCATACAGATTAGGAAAACAAATGACTCTCCAGGAGAACCAGGATTTCTCATTTATCAGATTAACACATTGTACTGTACATATCTGAAACTTACTGTTCATTATGTAACCGCTGTCGTTTCACAGACTGACGCGCAACAAGAGGCCCGCTCATACCTGAGCGAGGAGATGCTTGCCGGTGAGTGTACTAACAGAAACATGATATATCACCAATATCCACGTCTTCCCGTCATATTAAACTATATGCGTATATTTCAAAGAGTTCAAGGCTGCCTTCGACATGTTCGACACCGATGGTGGCGGTGATATCAGCACCAAGGAGTTGGGTACCGTCATGAGGATGTTGGGTCAGACTCCCACCAAAGAGGAGTTGGAAGAAATCATCGAGGAGGTCGATGAAGACGGTAAACAAAATGCCACAGTTGAAAGAGTAGATACACAGCACAATATAAAACACTATGGCTCTAAATAAACTTCGAGCAAGCTTATTTTCGCGCTGCATTCTCAGTGCTGCCGCAAGGGGCGATACAGTAAACACTGCTGGTGTAGGTTTAATGTCTTTACAGTCAGTTATTTCTTTCAGGCCAAATACTGATAAGGCAGGCAACCCGTTTGAAAAGAATCTTGCTTGCTGAAAATTAACATCCTGTGTAAATTCAAAATTATATGACTGGTCCTCCAGGCCAATGGAAGAGCGCACGTTAAGTAGCCTATGTTCAACATTGATCACATACTTGCGTAGGCCTACAATATGTGTCTGGTCTACGTGATGATGTCTACAATTAAATAATTATAAGATCTGTTTGGTTTTAAGCATAAAAATGCAATAATATCAATTGCTAAGGTACTTCATACTGTAAATTGTAGGCAGCGGATCCATCGACTTTGAGGAGTTCTTGGTCATGATGGTGAGACTCCTAAAGGAGGACCAGGCTGGCAAGAGCGAGGAAGAGTTGGCCGAATGCTTCCGCGTGCTGGACAAGTATGTCATTTGATATCTTCTAGTGTGCACCTGTTGTTGGATGTGACCTAGTCTCACTTTAGCATATGTAATCTCTAATGTCAATCTGCAGGAACGCTGATGGCTACATCGACAGAGAGGAGTTTGCTGAGATCATTCGCAGCACTGGTGAAGCCATCACAGAGGATGAGATTGATGAGCTGCTTAAAGATGGAGACAAGAACAACGATGGCATGCTGGACTTTGATGGTATGATGTGGTTTATACATTTTATTTCTTTTAACTTATAAACTCTGGATTCTGATCAGATACTGAAGCAACACAATGTCCCTTTCCCCCCAGAATTCCTCAAGATGATGGAGAACGTGCAGTAAAACAAAGACTCACGGACATTCCTCTCCCCTCTCACCCCTGCCGACTGAAACCCTGCCCTCTCTTGCCACTCAAACTCACTCTCCCCTTTTGTCCTCTTTCTGCCTCCATCTCACCTCTTCAGCAGACAGACAGATAAACACCCTTGTGGGGTTTGCCAAGGTTGGGCTCCCACTGACCCTCATGCAAGACCCAAGGAGCCAAGCTGTGGTGTGGTTCGGATTTATCATGTTATGATTGTGCTCAGTTTACTGGAAGCACATACTATGGTAGACCTCATGTTTGTGGGTGTTTAGTCTAGATTTAGTCTAGATCGGCAGCTTATTATCGCTGCATAGACCAATGCAAAGTTACAACCACTTCATTGTATTTAAGAACAAATGCTTGAAAACAGAATAAAAAATAAAACACACATTGTTTAGTTGGTCTGACAGTTTGATTTGTATGCTTTTGTTTTGAGGAGTTTATCAATTAAACATTATTTTTTTCTCCCGAGTCTCTGACCCCAATTAGTTGACCATTTCTGTATATACTAATGACTATAACTATTACTGTTTATGTAGCAGCAAAACCCAAACCCCAAATTTTAAATAACTTAAACTTAAAATAGTGCTGCTTCTTTATTGCACATTGAGATTTTCAACATGACATTCTTTGTGTGCTGCAAGTGTGGAAATCAGTAAATTGTGTCTTGTTTATCTGGTCAATGGCTGCCGAGTATTATTTGACAATTAAATGGTTGAACACTAATAATGCAAATAACTGAGAATTGAAAGCTCAATTAAACCCATTTCTCTGATTGACATACACTGAAAAAAACGACCAAAATGTTAAAAGAATAATGAATGATTATATTAATCCATTTTTCTACTATAACATGCATTGCTGTTATTTATGCATGCCTAAACTATAAATAGAATGCATGTCACAAAAACATCCAAAGCAAAAATCTCATGATGTATCCCAAACTCCATGCATTAGTTATATTTACATGATTAACAACATGCAAATGCATAAACTATTTTAAATGCTTTTTTAAAATAATTCTAAACAATACCAGGCACTATTTACCAAAGCAATTCCTATTAAATGTAGATTAACCCTCCAATTTGCAACAACAATGGGGGACCATTTCATAGTTTTTCTTTAAAATATTTAATTTTAATAAAAAATAAATTACACACACACACTGTAGCTCCCTTGTAAAAGATGCCTTCTCACAGCATATGATATTTTAGGAGTATCTTCCAGGATACATTTTAGGGGACATTAATGTCAGTATATGCTATTGTCATCAATGATATTACGTTTGTTGTACATGTCATGCAATAATTAAGAAACAGCCATGTTTATTGATATTTTCAAGATTTACAGAAATGCTTCTCATAACAATAACACCTTAGTCTTCTGTTAGACGTTTACACTTTATTGTACAAAAAAAAAAAGAAAAACAATAATAATGTTAGAAATCATCATTCAATGAACTGTCATGCAACTGAAAAAACACAGAGCTATAAGAAAAGTGGGCTTAGGTTTACACCAGGTCAAACATCATTAAAATCAAGAATAAACCCTTTTAACGTTGATTGAACAACATAACATAGCAACCGATGGCCTGTTTTTAAGACCCATAATTTGCCTCGTCAAAGGCTTTACGAGCCTTCTTCAGCTCCTCGTTCATGGTGAGCAGGTCCTTCACTCTGGCAAACTTTCTAGGGTCTTTGCGGATGAGAAAGACAATGTCCTCCACCTGCACACGGCCCTGACGCCCAATAGACATCGCCTTGTGTGTCATCTCCGTGATGAACTCGATCACCAGATCCTCCAGTATGTCCACTGATTCGGTGTACGGGTTTTGGTCGTCTCCAAACCCATACATCATGCAGCGAAGCTCCTTCGAAAAAAGCCGCTTTCTTTTACCTTGGCCCGAATCTCCCCCGTTACCTCCGTCGTCTAAATCCTCGTCAAAACCAGGATCCTCCTCTTCCTCAGCCATTCTTTAAAAGAAATACAACGCGCTGATTAGAAACAGCCATGCAAACACAAATATATTCTATATTATAAGAAGACTAACTGGCAGAGTGTATAAGTATAATATAACTTACATGTGAAAACCGAACCAGAACCAAAACAGAACAATCCAACCAGAAAATGCAAAGACAGGAAATTCTGTTCTTTCATTTACATCTAACACGACACCGGTGGAGACATTACAACCGCCAGCGCCACCTAGAGTTCTGGGTGACGCATATGGGAGTCGGTTCTTTCGAACAAATCAATTTAGTGATTCTTTTACGTCACAACGTGAATTTTTTTTGAATTGTATAAAATAAGAACAAAAACAGCCCAGAGAATCACATTGTATTAAATTATTACCCATTACATTCATAATAGCATCAAAGAAAACAACAGAAAAAAAATAAATAATAAAAATTATAGAGGGGAACACTTACAAAAATAATTTTAAAAAGTATTTAAAAATTCTATACATCCGTTTCGCTTTTTTATTTCTTGAATCTTTTAGGGCCTCAATATATTGCTTAAGTTCAATTTTAACCTCTTAACTGTCACCATTTTGATCGCCTTTTTTTCGTATAATATAAATTAGGTATCATTCGAAAGCTTACGACCTCAAAATTCATCCTGTGAAAACCGTTTTGAAATTGGACGTTGCGTTACCATGGAAATGGTCTTTAAATTCTTCTAGCGGGCTCCTCCCCTAGTGGGCGGTGTCATGTTCCATATTACAACATTTATTTTAACTACTTTATAATCAAAATATTTTCTAATCTTGAAAAAACACATATCGTTGGGAAGGTCTGAGTCTCAAGGTTCCATATTTGGTGACCAATTTGAGATGGAAGTGACATTTGGACAGAAATTTACAGGAAAATGCATTAAAAAAAACAATCAATGGAATTTCAATGATACCCAGTGGCTATTTGTGGTACAGCGCCTAAACAAAATCTTATGGGAACTTCAATTTTTGTAGCCTGGATGCCAGCCGAATTTAGCCCCGCCCACAAAATGTTTTGCTCGGGCAATTCGGTCTGGACTCGCTCCATAGAGGAGTAATTATGCCCGAACAGAAACTGTTCGGACCAATGAAATTGTCAGGGCGGGCTTTAGACGATGATGGACAGATGATCAACAGTAACGTAATTCGTATTTGCAGACTTTGTTCGAGAACTTGTTCGTATATGCATTCACCTTCACTATTTCTCTCAGAAACGATGATCGTGTTGGTAAGTACTCTGTGTATCCTAAAATTATTTTATTACTGGCAAAGATCGTTTACACTCATCTTTTTCTTGTAACGTTACTTAATCCAGCGTGCGTGCAGACAGGGTTTCCAAGTGTTTTTGCAATGTCGCGCACAATTGCTACTCAATACTATAGCCCAAAACAATAACTTTCGGGGGGTTCTCCGGAAAAAAATGCCGTTTGGTTGGCAAAATATGTTATTTTGGCAAGGTTGCCTGCTAAAATTCGCATTCCTGGGTTTATATAATCACATAATTTGGGTCGCTTCGACCCGCGGACATGGAGAAAAACACGGACTTGGTAACACAGTGCAGTTGAGTTCTGTTGACATTTGACAACTAACGTTGCGCGTCGCTCCGTTGCTCTGATTGGTTGTGGGTCTATCCAATTGAGGTCGTTCCTGGCTCGGTTGAAACACGCCCCATAATCAAAGCTCAATGGAGCGGTACCAGACTCATATTCTGACTAGAATTGAGTATGGCCACGCCAGGCTACAATTTTTGTGATATCAACTTCAAATTTGGAACACAACTTGGTTAGACATATAGCTTTGATTTTATAGTAATTTTGGATTAAATTTTTTTGTAATATATATATATATTATATATAATAAAAAATACAGTATTTAGTACAGTATTTTTTTATTTACAGAAAATTTAAACTTCCATAACTTTTTCATACTTTCATATTTTTAATTGCTTTCACTTCAGCAATAATATGCCGAGTGTCTGCTTTAAAACAAGACCAAACTTCCAAAGCATTCTTGAATTATAGCCCTTAAGTTCGGATAGTGCATTTTCATGTGTATTCTCAAAAAGGGGGTGACAGTTAAGGGGTTAAATAACAATGTTAGGTTTCACAACGTTATATGGTCCAAACGTTGCAACAAAGTGAACAGAAATATTGGCAAAATCTTGACAACTGGCAAAGACTTTGAATCATAAAATATATCAGCAATTTTTTTTATCGTAAAATTCACATGCACCAAAGCAAAAGGAGTACAATTAAAAATAATCTAGATATACAATTTTATTTGCTAAAGAATTAAAGATAATTGAAAAGTAAAACCTTAAACTGTGTTTATTTTATTTTATATAATTTTAGATTTTTTTTCTTTCGCTTTGTACTACTACTTTGTTGTTCGTTATGTCTTATTATAGCTATGCAAATTGTGTTTAGCATTAAAAAAAACAACAACAAAAAAGCATCCCAACAAAGTCTTATACACACGTTTTATTAATAAGGGTGTTTATTGTAATTGCATATGTCCATCAGTCAATTTTTCAATCCAAATTCTCTAACCCTCAGCGATGGTTTTATTAACCGGTTCAACTGATTCACCGAAAAGATCCGACTCAAAAGAACGAATCTAGCAGTGCTAAAGCGTAGCTGATTTAGCCATAGACATAATAAATACATAGACGCCCTATTGGCCGCTGGACCGCACGTCAACGACGCCGCCATATTGCGGAGGGCAACTTTCCAATAACTCTAATAACAGGAATTGAGAAAAATGCCTGCTTCGTGTGCTGCTCGGGGCTGTACAAATCACCGCACAATTGGAAACAGTTCTCGGGGAATTACCTTTCACAAGTAAGACTGAACATTTGTTTCTGGTTGTATTGGTCGTTATATTATTATATAATTAGTAATAGTGACGTTAGTTGGTCACCAGAGTCAGACTAAAATAGCTAGCGATGTCGCTACTTAGCTGTGGAAGTTGAGACATGAGTTGACATGATTTATATTATAGTTTTAGCTTATATTATATTTTATATTATAAATTAAATTTCCTGAAATCGATTCATCTATATATTTTTGAAAGACTTTTATGACAGGCGACTGACATATTGTGACTCTTAACGTTAGTTAACTTAAGTTAAGTTAGTTGCCTAGCTAACTTTAATCACACATTGAAGGTTTCACAGACAAAGAGGTACGATATCAGAGCTCGAATTCGAGCATCAGGTACGGATTTCAGATATCAAAATATAATCTGAAAAGAGGCAATATCTGTATTAAAGGAAGAGCTGCATGATTAATTGTAAAAAGAATATTAATTCAAACACCTACATCATCTTATTCTTAAATTACAATTATTCTTCTATTTCTATTAAAACCTTTGATAAGTAGGATTACAGCAAAAAATCGTGATTCATCCAGAATTGTGCAGTTCTAGTTCACCCAAATATGAAACTCTGCTGGCCAAGATATGACATATATATCTATGTTTATATGACATATACATATTGGATGGCCTTAGGGTGAATACATTATCAGCTCATTTTAATTTTTGTGTGAACTATTTCTTAAGTGTGTGTGTGTGTGTGTGTGTGTGTGTGTGTGTGTGTGTGTGTGTGTGTGTGTGTGTGTGTGTGTGTGTGTGTGTGTGTGTGTGTGTGTGTGTGTGTGTGTGGTTTTTAGGGGGATGGAATAAACATCCAACTGCAGGCCAGTTCCAGGGCATTTTCCGGTGTCTCATGGTCCGGTGCGGTGTCTCTCCAAGCACTTCAGGGAAAGTAGAACCACAGGATGAGACCCTGTCGCTATCAGGGGTCTGTTCTTCGTATGTGGCTAACTCAGTTAGCTGGACTTGATTGTTGCCGATTTGGCATGATCTTGGATTGTTTGGTTCTTCGAAGCTCATCTGGGGGCCAGTTGCATAAACCATTAAGACTAGTCTTACAAGTTAGACATACATTTTTTTCTTTAAGACTGTTCATAATTTTTTTTTAAATCAGTTACATAAAAACATAGACTGGCTTAATTTGATACGAAAAGTAAGACTGAATGCCACTTGCCTAACTGCTAGTGGCTCATACTAGATCTTAAGACACTGTCTTAACATAATGGCTTAGTTTATGCAACTGGCCCCTGGACTTGCTGTCATAGCAACAGGTCCGGAAACTCAAACCTGCTCAGGAGCGGTTTATTTCATGTAAACAGGATTAGGTTGCATACTTAAAATCTGTCCCAGCCACTGCTACTTTATTTCAAGAGTTCATTACTGAACCTGGGGCAATAATAATTTTAAATAATAAGAATATAAAAATCATATAAAAATGAGTATTTGAAAATATTATAATACTATAATGTTGTGTATAGTAGTACTATACACACAGCCACTTGATTGAGAGATTTATTTGTGATGGAATATATTATCATTTTATCAGAGGTTTACACACGTACAGTTAAAAGCCAGGTGGCTTTTTTAATTATATGATGTCATTACGTTGCTGTCTTGCCACCAGCCAATCGCTGCATTGCTGATCGTGGTTTTGAGTATCTGCCCTCTTCAGGGAACACAAGAACGTGCAGTAATCTCAGATAACTTAATCCAGATATTTTAATCCAATCCGCAAATTTGTTTGAAGAACCAAATTATCCAGAGATCAGTGATCACGATTAAAAGATCTGGGATCTGTCAAATCATCTCAGATGTATTAAGCGAGGTACGAAAAACAGACCCCAGCTGTTGAAATGTAATCTCTAGCAGTAGAAGAATCTGAGGAGCTTCCATTCCCTTTTGTAAACGTTTCTGCACTTGTGTGTGACCACAGCTTCCTGCCAACCCGCTTTGGTAGCCTTGTGGACAATGCCCTGGTGTACATTTCAGGTTTTGTGTTTTTCTGTGATGTGTGCCATGGTGACCCTACAAAGGATGACTGATTATAGATGATTGATGGTTAATATACAGCCTTTTGTTATTGTTGTTATTATTATTATACCAATACTATTATTGTACCTACCAGTCACTATTTAATTTACTATTTTTATTATTGTCTATATTATTCTGCAATTGATATTACATTGTATTTGCTATTATTATTATTATCGTTATTATATTATATTATACCACTTGCAATTATCAATCTATTATAGTTATGCTGGTAAATTATTGTACTTTTCACTAGTCACTATTTAACTGTTTTATTATTGTCTCTATTCTGTAATTGATATTTCATATTCTATTGCTATTATTATAGTATTATACAAACTATGCTATTAATCATTATATTATTGTATTTTTGATATTATATAATTATACTATTCATTATTTTATTTGCTGTATACTGTTTGTTTATTTCATTGACTATTTTTTTATTGACTATACACTATTTACTATTACTTCTCACTTTATCATGTATTTACTATTTGCATTGCAGTGTAGTTGTACCAAATCATATGTATAAAGGATCCATGAGTTATCTTTGTTATTGTATATTTAGAGTATCTACCTGTAAATATCTATCATTTTAGTGCTATAAAAAAACAGAAAGCAGCCTGCCAGTGTGATTTGTATTTGCAGATGTTTCATTTTCTCAATGACGGTCAATTCTAAGCACAAGAAAAGCAAAAATCGGTTAAATACAGAAAATGCCTTTTCCACTATAAGAGAACTTTATTTCATTTAATGTGAAAATTAAATTATATCTCAGTATGGGCGTCTTCATAATTCTTATTCAAGTATAAAAAGCCAAACGCATTACAAGCCTTTGACAATTCCTTATTAAAATATATCTATTTTATAAGTCTAACTATCAAGATTTTAAGTAACTATAGAATAGAACTTTTAGTATACCACGTACATCATAAACCACTGAAATCGGTTGATAAATGTAAACGTTTTTTTTGTTTTTATCCAGAAAAGCCGCAGCTCACCCGTTTACTTGCATTTGTTTACAGTGCAGTCTTGCCCTCAGCAATATGGCGGACGCGTTGACGTATTGCAGCAACGTTCTAAAGCGGCCAATAGGGCGTCTATGTATTTATTATGTCTATGGATTTAGCAGCCATTCTGCGATATTGCTCAGTTCACAATCACAGTGGCTTGGGCATATGGTTAGATAATTTGCACACAGGAAGAATATGATCATAATAAATATTTAATTTCAAAACATCTCGAGTAATTTGTTTAGAGTTCAAAATTTCCCGGGCTGCAGCACGTGTGTGTCAGCAGAGCGAGGTCCACGTCACAGCAGAAGTCATACACAGGGGTGTCTCTATGTTAGGTACACAAACAAGTTTTTTTAATTTGAATGGCACAATTCTTTGGCAGATTCGCGCGCTAATGTCACCCTAGTGATGTGAGACGAAGCCTGCAAATGATGGTTACATAGTGTTTAATGCTACCAGCTTTTCGTTTACAAGGACTATGTAAACAGTAAGGTAAGGAAATCTGGGATCACTTCGCTACCTTAGCCAGAACTGGTTAGCTGGAAATGGCAGCGTGCGCAAACTGTCAAATCATCAGTGAGGTAACGAGGTTTTTGGTGCTCACGAGGGCTTAGGAAAACATTTGAGCTAGATTTTTTTTACTAGAGTTTGTTGCTTAAATATCTAATAAAACAACACATCTTACGCTTCAACCCCCATTTTACCAGGAATTATAACGGTAACGTTACAGCTGTTGCACTTTTCAACAAGTGCTTCTCCTCTGGTCTAACGTACACGACACAATCGCGCACATCAAACTTTGGCCCTGCATGTTCTTATCAACCTACTCAGGGTTTGACTTTCCACATGTTAACATACTTCGTAACTAGCTGTGGTTAATTCGTATTACCTTCCTTTCTTTTTAACAGTGCTAGCTGCGCCTTGTTGTATCCGGGTTGTCCAGGATGGCGTGCCCGACGCAGTTCCTCTGCAGGGCAATGCGCACTGTCGGCCTGGTGCTTTTCTACTATGTGTTTTCCATTGGGATAACGTTCTACAACAAGTGGCTCATGAAGGTGGGGTGTAGTTCATTTGCATAAAAATCTGCCCTTCTTGAAATTTGGATACAAAAAATTCTAGAAGTTTTGTTTGTTTTGTTTTATTTTGAAGATAGCATGGTTTTGTATAATGTCTGTTTTTGTCATTTGCCTCAGGACTTCCACTTTCCACTGTTCATGACCCTCGTCCATCTTGTTATAATATTCTGTTTCTCTACACTGACACGCTTTGCCATGCAGTGCTGGACGGGAAAGCCTCGAATTAGCCTTCCGTGGAAGGTTTACCTTTCTAAAGTAGGCCCAACAGGTGAGAATTTTTGTTTGTTTGTTTCGGAAAAAGTCAACAGTGAGTCCAACCAAAGACCCCAAACATGTTATGAATGTGTGTCGTAATGGTCTCTGAAGAGATAAACAAAAAGATAACTTGTTTTGTCCAACATACAGTTTGGGTGGGTGAAGTCCACATTGATTGTGCCAAGAACGGAGAATCTAGTAGCTTGATTTTCTCTGCTTGAATATTCTTGGGTCTTGTCCACAAGACCATTATCTTTAGCTTGCTAAAAATGAACCACAACCTCAGCATCAAACATTCACGATCAATTCATGTTCAGGTTTTACCATAGAATTATTTTATACTGGCTATAATTTGTATCTCATGTTTGCTCTTTTTGTTGTTGTTGTTATGAGGTCTACAATTTTGTCTGTTATTGTGTCGACTGTATTATGACAAGTTATGTGTTGTGCAAGTCTACGGTGGAAACAAATTTCCTCTTGAGGACAAATAAACTAAAATCATACCATCATATTATTGTGAGAAAGGGTTTTCATTGTAGTATTTATACAATTGTTTGTCTTTGTCCATCAGCCCTGGCGACAGCGCTGGATATTGGACTGTCCAACTGGAGCTTCCTTTTCATCACTATTAGTTTGTAAGCATTATTATTACCTACCAAAAAATCCCTTAAATCTAAGTACTACAGACATTCAAACATTTTGTAGATATTGTTAGTCTTAGATGTGCAATCAAATTGTATTATTACATGCTTGATTCTGATTGGTCAGTCATGTGATTGTGTAGTCAAATATTTTGTGTAATGACCATTAAAATTATAAAAATGTATATGCTGTGTTGTTCCTGGCAACCAGTTTCCTATCATTGTCTTGTAGGACACTTTTTCTCCCATATTCGGATCATTTTAATTAAATATTTAATGTCTTTTTAATATATTGATATATTTGGAATTAAGTAGTCATATGATTAAAGGGATAGTTCACCCATTTTAATTAAATATTTAATGTCTTTTTAATATATTGATATATTTGGAATTAAGTAGTCATATGATTAAAGGGATAGTTCACCCAAAAATGAAAAATTATGACTTTATATGACTTTCTTCTTTCAGACAAATACAATCGTAGTTCTATTTAAAACATGTCCTGGCTCTTCCAAGCTTTATAATGTCAGTGAATGGCAGCCCAAAATTTGAAGTCCAAAAAAGTGCATCCATCCATTATAAAAGTAATCCATACGGCTCCGGCGGGTTAATAAAGACCGTCTGAAGGGAATCAATGGGTTTTTGTTAGAAAAATATCCATATTTAACACTTTATAAAGTAAAATATCTAGCTTCCAGTGGACCGCCTTCCGTATTCAACTTATGATAAAATCATAACTGCCGCAACGATGATGTTGGACGAAGCGTAAGCGTTTTGAACTGCTAGAGGTGTTACACTTTCTTCGTAAGTTGAATACAGGCAGCGTCACATTGTAATGAAAACAAGGTGTTCTAAAATCGACTCAAAATATCAAACATGTTTGATTTCCCCTGAATGGATGTCAAACTCTGAAGCTAAAAAAAACTCTCTGCTCATCATACACTACATGATTTTCAGTGAAATCCAGCATCAACTCATCCTGACTGAAAACCTGGGCACATGTCGTGTAGTTTATTCCAGCCTTTACCTGAACTCTATTCTTGACCTGTGTTACAAGCACTGGTGTTTGCTTCAAGAAATGCAAGTTAAATTAAAGCCACTTGGGATTTTTGGGTTTCCTTTAGGTACACCATGACCAAGTCTTCAGCTGTTCTCTTCATTCTCTTTTTCTCCCTGGTCTTCAAACTGGAGGAGCCGGTAAGTGTGTTTATACACTTGATTCTTAAATAATGGAGTAAAGAAAAAGAAGCTATTATTCAAAAGAAGCTATCTTCAGTTCAGACAAATTTCATACATTTTGCATTGCTTTGTCAAGTTAGGCATAGGCAGCAACGTGCAGCATTTCATAAGACATTTTTTACAAAAGCATGTAATCTGACTGCAGTGTTTCCCCTACAATGTATTCGCAGCGGCGCCAAAATCTTCACATGATCAGTAATATTACGACATTCACTTACAGCAGTAAAAGCACAACAGCCAACGTCATCTTGAAATTGTTTTCTGAAAGTCTTGACTAAGTGCATGAAATCCTCCCTTAAAGTGAAATCCTCCCATAAAGTTAGGCCACGTTTCGAGAGAGAGAGAGAACTAAACAAAAATTTAGTCTGCTTACACTTTAGGGCTGTGATATTAATCTTATTTTCGCTTTTTTTCAGCAAATAGCCTATATCTCAAAATGACCGGCTTGGAGAGTTTTCACTTAAACACAATTTTTCTTAAATGGGCGTAAATAGTTGGGAGAATGATATTATTAGATCTGCATTCGATCTTAAAGGGGCAGCATCTAATAAACCTGCTGACGATTGAGCCGACTTGCACATATACTTCGTGTGCGCGACTAAACCATCAAATACACAACAAAATAGCCTATATCTCAAAATGACAGGCTTGGAGAGTATTCACTTAAACACAGTTTAGCTTAAATGGGTGTAAATAGTTGGGAGAAATTAATGGGAGAATGATATCATTAGATCTGCATTCGGTCTTAAAGGGGCAGCATCTAATAATAAACCTGGTGACGATTGAGCCATTAATGTGAATCAAACAACAAAAGGCAAAGAGAAAATTACTTGCAGCTCTTGTATGATATGTGATGCTCTTAAAAAAAATATATATAAAAACATCATGTAATAATATTTCACAAAATCAGGCTACTGTTTTTTTTTTCTTCTGTATTTTTGATTAAATAAATGCAGCCTTGATAAGCATGAGACTTTTTGCAAAAACATAAAATAGTATCCAAACACTTTTTTTTTATTTTTACATATTGCCCCTCTCTTACATTTGAGCCCTTGCCCCTTAGGAAATTTCTGCACGTCCCTGCAGGTTATTAAAGTAAAATAGGCTATAAGCTAGTCACCTTTTAAATTAATGAAAAGTTTAATTTGGATTTTAATGTTCAAAATGTCTATTTCTATCCACAAAACTTGCCAGAAGTCATGGTTTAAGGTTTTTTATTTTATTTTATTTTTTATTTCTTCCGGAGGTGCATGCCCCCGGACCCCCCAACACGCGGCTTGGTAACAACCTCCGGCACGTAACAACACCGCTGCTGGAAAAAATTGTAGGGGAAACACATGACATTTTAAAGAGAATGCCCTCCAACTGTGGTGCTGGATGGACCTTTTTTTTAAACAGTTTTTAGATTATGGTCTGTTGAAATGCTATTTATTAACACTTTTCTTGAGTGGTCACACTCAGACGAAAAAAAAAATAGGAACTGCTTGATATGTTATTAAACCAACTTGTACTTTTACCACCCAGTGTGTTTTTCTTTTTATATTTTTTTGAAGTAGACTGAGCAGTTGCTTGAGTGCTTTAAAGACATGAAATCATAATGGACCCTCATAATCTTTAATCAAAAGAGTTAACCTTTCCTCCCCCTCAAAACGACTTCTCTTCCTGTCATGTGCTATGGCACGAGGGCGAGGCTATCGCGCTATATTTTGTTAGCAACTTCCAACAATCCAATCAATTCCCGAAGGACGAAATCAAGCCCTGCCCTACATTTTTTTCAGCAGCAGCTCATTTTCATTTAAAGATACATGCACGAAAACTGCATGTTTTTCCTTCCACTCAAAAATGGGCGTTTACAACATGGTGTAATAAATTATCTATTGGGTATTTTGAGCTGAAACTTCATAGACACATTGTGGGGACACTTGAGACTTATATTACATCTTATATAAAGGTCTCCTTGAATGAAAAACTATGTGAGTGGCCCGGCAGGATTTTGCCTGAGTCGTGTTTGGGCTTCATCAACAGCTATTGAGTGGTGCCACTGGTGCTCCAAACACTCATAGAAAACAATTTGGTCTGATCCAGTGTGTGATGATCTTTATGCTTTGTTTTGCTAATGTTGGAGGCTCCTGGTTGAAGGATATAATTTATTAATCATAATCCACCAAATTGGCTAGTGAGTTGATATTTCACCCATATTTGGCGGGTTGGTGGGTGTTCATTTCAAACCCTGGTCACAATGTAAATACATCTGATTAAAGATAACAACTGAAAATACACATAATTTTTTTTAGTCTTAAATATTTTTGGCTTCTTCATGGCAGGCAATCAGTATGTATGTATGCAGGTGCCAACCCATTATAGGAAGTCAGTATAAATCAGTCCAAGGTCACTTTTGATTTTAGCTGCATTAAAGACCCCATGAAATGCCATGAATGCAGTTTTTTATGTACTACTTATTCAAACAGGATCTTGGGGCGAGAGATATTGAAGGGCTTGGCCACCTTTTTCGCTTGGTGTTTGTTGTAGGTAATGTGTACTGCCTGACTCTTTTGAACCCAACAGAACCCATTCCTGATCCTCGTGGTGTTGCTGATAGCTAGCGGCCTGTTCATGTTCACTCTCAAGTCCACTCAATTTAATCTGGAGGGTTTTCTTATGGTCCTGTTGGCCTCTTTTATCGGAGGGATCCGGTGGACTCTCACTCAAGTACTCATGCAGAAAGCAGAGCTTGGTAAGTCTTGGTGTGAGGAGAACATTGAAAGGTTCTGTTAAGATCTCTAAACTGTGACCTGTATTTGGTGAATTCTTGTGACTCTTATGACCTTCTCTTTGCCACACAGGCCTTCAGAACCCCATAGACACCATGTACCATCTACAGCCCCTCATGTTCCTGGGCCTCTTTCCTCTGTTTTTTCTCAATGAGGGTCAGTCAGACACCAGTTTTTTTTCTTTTTTGTTTAAAATTTTAAAACAACACTTTAATGTTAATAATATTTTACAATATTACTGTTTTTTCACTGTATTTTAGGATCACATAAGTGCAGCCTTTGTGAGCATAGGAAAAAATTGTATAGATTAAAATCATTTTTAAAACATAAAGGCATTCATTGGTCAGAAAGTGTGGGAACCCTGTATGTATTGAAGATGTATTATTAGTTTTATCAGTATTTCGTATTTTGGGGGAAATCCCACAAAGAAATGTCAGGTTTATATTTCACCTCATAATCTAAAAAAAATTTTTTAGATTAAAAGGCTTTATTTTGTTTTATTTCTATTATTGTAATGGACAAAAATGTTATCCTATCTCCTAAACCATTTTCAAAATAAAATCAGTTTATAGGGTTTCTGCGGGTCTTAAAAAGTCTTCATTCATTCTTACACAAATGAACGCCTTAAGGCCCTTTCACACCGGACGCGTAACGAAAAAGCGAATATTTCGTGTGCGAATAGTTCGCGTCAAAACCATTCACACCAGCCGCGACGAGAGTTTGCGACGTTTCAGAGCTCCAACATTCCAAAACATTCGCGCCGACAGCTGAGAAACACGGACACGTAATCATTCAGTGGAGACGAGCTTTCAATTTTCTTTAAAAGACAGAGAAGAAGGTTTTGGGTGCACCCAGTCTTAAAGAACAGAGTCTGAAGGGGAGTATGCTAATCTTCTACAGGAGCTAAAACTTTATCATGGCCGGTTCCGCACTTACTTTCAAATGTCCGTGGGACAATTTGAGGAGCTCCTCCAGACAGAGACGGTAGCAGTGCATCTGACGACACACACACACACACACACACACACACACACACTCTCTAAAGGAACGGCTCGATCCGGAGCTGCTGTGTTTCCAGTTGAGTCACAATGTAAACATTTAAGTGCCACAGTCGTACTTACGGAAACACATTCACTTTCCATAGTCGCGGACGCAATTAGATTAAAAAAAAATCAATTTATTGATTATAATATCAGTAGCCTATAGTGGGCAAACACAGCTGCATCTGTGCAGCTGTAAACACAACTACAGCTGTAATCTCGTGAGAAATGCTACCTGGCAAAGGTTAATGTTGATTGAATGGCTAGTGACATCAACTGGACATTTCGTCACCTTTGTTTCCTTGTATGTGATTGGTTTAAGTCTTTTCTGTCGCTGCGAGTGTTTAAAAAAATCGACATCGAAACGAAAAAAATAAACCTCGTTTTTTCGCCGCAGCACATTCGCGTTCGGTGTGAAAGCACTCATTACACAAACAGCTGATCAAAAAATAAAACCATCGCGCGAATTATTCGCGCGTCAAAATCGCGTCCAGTGTGAAAGGACCTTTAAAAGGTTTTAAATTCATAAAGTCATGGCTTTAAATGTTGCATGCATGGCAAAATCATCCTCAGTTTTTTTGTCATGTTTTCAAGTACAAATATCTAGACATCTTTAAATCAAGATGCATTTATTTGAGATGCAAATGTAAAATGAAGCCTAGAAAAATTTGAGTTACGAATTAAAATGATGAATTAATTAAAAAGACTTCCTTTTAAAGTAAGTTGATTTTTCTGAGCCTATTGATAGATATTTAATAATATTTATTTAATAAATGTAATAATTAAATAGATATTTCATAATAATATGGTAGATATTTGTACTTGTTTTAATCATAAACTCTTAATTTTTAATCAGTTTCACAGAAAACAAGACTTCAGATTTGATGTGATTTTGCATCTCCAGTAAATGCATCTTGACTTAAGAATCTTTAGACATTTGCACTGGAAAACAAGACACAAATACAGAGGAAGAACATCACTTTTTTTGCAGTGTGATCAGAAGGTACAGTAAAAAAAAATCCATATTCTAGTGATTGGGAGCAGATCGATTCAAGCTACTTTTTGCTGTAAAATTGATTAAAAGTAGTGGATATCCTAGACATTTACATTTAGAGAACATATTGACGTAATGTGTGTTATCCTTAAATTATCTTTACTTGGTCTTAAAAAGGTCTTTTAAAAAGTCTCAAATTACCTTCATGGAAGCTGCAGAAACCCTGAGCTTAGATTCAGTGCAACTAATTACCATAACGTAGTTCTACTTTACAATTTAAATATCATATTTTTCCCCCTTGTAATTGTCATGAAATTCACAATGTTTAAACGCATATTAAAGGTTCTAAAATGCGTTTAATTTACATCATTCAAAATATAATATATTTTCCATTTGGGGTAAAAAAAAAAAATTAGCTTGGCCCTTTTTTTCCATTTGCTATGTGCCTTGGTTACCAGTGCATTTGTAACCTGTTGCTTGTCTGTTTCCTCATCTTGTCAATCACAAGCAGGACTGAGTGTGAGTACCACAGAGAAGCTCTTCAGGGTCAGTGAGCTCTCACACCTGCTCTACTCTCTGGTGACTCTTTCTGTGGGCGGCATGCTGGCATTTGGGCTGGGCTTTTCCGAATTCCTGCTGGTGTCCCGCACATCCAGCCTCACGCTATCCATTGCAGGCATTTTTAAGGTGAGAATACATCTTCAGCAATTTCTTATTTGCTTTCACATACTTATGAGTAATAAAAAGCTGCAGAAGCTCTTTGTCTCTTCATCTTTGTCCATTTCTCAGTTGCTATGTTTCAAAGCCTTCATAAGACTTAAAGCATTCATATTCTTCACAAAGACATTATCTCTGTCTCTCTCTGTAGGAGGTGTGCACTCTGCTGCTGGCAGTGGAGTTCATGGGGGATAAAATGAGCATGGTGAACTGGTTGGGCTTTGCTGTGTGTCTCTCTGGCATATCACTGCATATTAGCCTCAAAACATACTATAACAAAGGTAAGACTCATCCTGATTATGCCTGTAGATGTTTGTAATGCAATGCAATAGAGAAGCTACGGTGGCCGACACAGGACAAAGATGTCGTCGTCTGAGACAGCAGAGAGTAGCTAGTGCTCTGTAGAGCAGTTTGTCTGCTACTGTAGAAACATACCGGCGCAAAATGGCTACTTCACTGTAAGGGGACCCGCGGTGTATGTAGATCGAAATGGCATAAAAACATAACGGTTCATTATGTAAGGTCTTTATACACCAGTTATGTACATTATATTGCATTTCTGTCAATAGATCCTCATAAATACAACACACTGCACCTTTAAATTGTAACAAAATGTAAAAAAAAAAAAAAAATGTAGGGCGGGGACTTGGTTTTATGTATCTGTTGTTGATTTAATTTGGAAATGTGGGCATTGCACTCAAAAGGGAAGGCAGATGAACACAAGTTTTTTAAACAAACTTAATTTGTTTTAAAGGGGTCATGACATTTTCACATTTTCCTTGATATTTTGACATTGTACTATAAACATATCCTGTAAGTTTCAGAGCTCAGATCCTTGTCAGTCCACAAACAGCTTTAATTGAAACCAAGCAAAATTACCCGTTTTGGATTTTGTCACATTATTACATCATAATGCGTCGAAAGATCAATGCCTACTTCTACATCATTGCCTCTTTAGCCACGCCCACCAATTTGCGTAGTAAATACGAGAGAGACGCAAACACAGGATTACTCCAGCAACAAAACGATAGAGATGCCTCTGAGGTTTACAAGATGTTTTTGTTTTGAAGTGCCAAGTTGTGGAAAAAACACAGTCTTTCTTTGCATTGCCATCCTTGTGATCCTTAGCGCGGATGAACTTTATTTATGATGTTCAAGTCAGATCGCGTCACTCACTGTTCAGACACTGTTCATTTGTTCGCTTCATTTTACTGCGGATTTGTTTTAAAACAAGACACAGTTTGATGCATGCTTTTCAGAGAGACTGAAAATATATTGTATCAATGAAAATAATGTCGCAACACAAACGTTGCTTTGGCTACTGAAGCGGTGTGTTTTTCACTGGATGTCTTGTTGTCAGAAAAGCAAAAAGAAAGAACCTGACAGTGGACATGTTCCTAGATTGCACAAAAAAGACCAGTATGGAATCCTTAAAAGAGAACTTGAGGTAAAATATATTGTTTTTTATTTTTGGCCAGTGGTACAAATAAATGTAGCCTACTCACTGGGTTGCTGAAGCACCTCCGCTACCATTTATCTTTTTTTACATAACATAAAGGAAGGAGTACTGCCGCTCCATGAATCAAACGGATCGTGCTAAAATTGTGTAGTTTGAACCAGGCATTCAGAAGAAGAAAATGTGCAACAAAGCTTGCTTTTGAATCACTTATTGTTTTGTTTGTATGGACCCCAGCTATTGGCTGCTCTTAGTGTTTGTGTATCTCTGTCTTTTAATAGGAAATGGCCCCATGGTGAGACAACTACCAGTCAGAGACAACCCAGACCTTGAGCTTCCACTTCTGCAAACAAAAGACGACTATTGTGAAGACACCAATGATGAAGAGGAGCATGAGATTCTTTATTAGTTTGAGAAAGACATGAATGTCCTAAGTAGACTCGTGGAATATTCTGCTTTAAAGGCTCATATCAATGGTCACATTGACCACAGGTACCTAACAAGCACGAGGAGAGACTATACAGCTAATGTACTGGGGTACATTTGTGTTGTCTGTCTCTCCGTGGTGCTGAGATGACACTATGCTCTTGAGAAGATGGTGATTTAAAGGGATAGTTCACTTCTGTCATCATTTACTTACCCTCTTGTCATTTCTAACCTGGATGGCTTTTCTCCTGTGGAACACAAAAGGAGATGTTTTGAAGAGTGTCTTCCACAGAATGAAAGTGGATGGGGACCAACGACTGTCAAGCTCTAAAATTGTAAATTCATATGAATTGTGTGCAATATTTCAAGGCCCCTGAAGCCGTATGATAGACATTCTGCAATAAATAATTCATTTTGTCTTTGAAGAATAGTCACACGGGTTTTGGAAGACACTAGGGTGAGTAAATAGGATTTTGGAGTAAATGTATAGATGAATTATACCTTTGAAATGGCATTGTGGCATTAGTCACAGCACAGGACCAATCTCCAAGTGGCCTTACACATTTGTTTACATGACAATAAAGGATTTTTTTGACTAAATATCAATTATATTTAATTTGCCCACAATGATGATTTTATTAATTATGACACTTAATGTGTGTTGTGTTTTGTTATATATATATATATATATATATATATATATATATATATATATATATATATATATATATATATATATATATATATATATATATATATATATATATATATATATATATATATATAAAATGAACTTTGATTTATTCTATCATGGATTCCTTTCCTTTTAACTTTCTACAAGGCAACTTTATGAATGGCATGCATTTACTTCATCGTTCAGCAAATGTTATCAACTCTTAGAGTGGGTGGCAGAATTCAGCAAAGCAGATTAGCCTTATTAGATTTGTTTGGAGTTTTCATGCAGGTGGAGGGAAGTCTATAAATTCATGAACCTGATTGAGTTCATTGAGTTTGTTTAGTGGATTAATCATGAATTCAGAAAGGGCCTGTTCGGTTCCAAGTAGTCTGAAGCTCAAGAGAGAGTGCATATGATGTTTCAGGAGATGGGAATGGATTCACTTAAGCGGAATGTATGCTTCGGTTTCCCATTACGTCTTGCGAACATCCACACCTGCAGCCCAAGTAAACTTTATTTATTTTGAAACACATTTAAATAGCAGGGGCTCCTAACAATACAATACACTCATTTAAGGGAACAGGTTTTTATGAAAATATTTTTACAAACCATGGTAATTTAACCATTCATAAACACTTATGTGTTAAGTTTTCAATTATGTAATATTGGTGTTCAGTAAAGGAGCTGTCATAAAATACATTCTCTGTTTTTTTTTTTCTTCTGTTTTCACACTATTGTGAACAATCCAGTTCCTAAATTCCTTAATTCTCTTCCCTCATTTAATATTAAACACATATCACCAATGTTCTTAGGTAAATGAAACATAATCTCATGTAGTTCCATTGATGTGTTAAAGAATAAGACATTTCTTTCAAAATTAACAAAAACATTAAATAGCCTACTGATGGAGTTGACAAATGCTTACAGTGTTGACAAAGGTCCAGGGGGGTATTCCAGAAAGCAGGTTATGTGACATAACGGTATGTTTAAGAGTAAGTTAGCGGATAACCTCAACTTTCAATTCCAAAAATGGAGGTAACTTTCAGGGTATGTAAGTAACCATGGCAACTCATTCTCTGAACATAACCTGCACCAGAGCAGGTTATGTTCCAGGGTTAGTTTCCTGAAAAGGTATTCAGATGTGTTTTATAACATTAATATACTTAACCAAATTTGTTTCAGTTATATAATATACAATATTATATATTCTAAATAATTAGAATAAAAATAAATAAAAAATAAGTTTAAATGTTAATTCAATTAAAATATATTTATTATTTATTTTATTGTCATCTCACACATGAATCTGCATTCAATTAATTAGCATAAAAAAACAATATCATTTTTTAAAGATTACTTATTAAACGAAAAGATGATTGCATAACCACCAAATAGGTGGCAATGTGCACTAAGTAGGTTATGCAAATCGCCATTAAATAAAAGAAGAATGTCTTGTGCATAGATATACATAATAAAGGCTTTATTATGTATATCTATGGTCTGTGTTAACCTGGAACATACTCTGAGTTTGCTGAACTTACTCCCGGACTCGTTTTTGGAACCAGCATACCTTGAGTAAGCAAGGTATATATTCAAGGTATAGGCTATGTGACAGTAAGTTAACTTTGCTTTCTGGAATACCCAAATATACGTAAAAACAGCATTAGAGAAGAATTCCCCATATGCAAAAAAACCCCCAAAAAACAACATTAAATCATAATACAGACTTTTTGAGAGCACTTGTTTTACCCTGTTTAACATAGGGCTTTTGTGTTTAGGACATGTTTTGTCCCTTATCGAATCAGTGTTAATTAAAATAAAGCAATATTTGCGACCTACGCGGACGGTTTTCGCAATGCCTGTTTGTGTATATATTTTTTTTTGTCTAGGCCCTGTGTCTCAAAACATACTGAGCTGTCTACTTCGACAGCTTTTGGTAAAGTTTTGAGACAGCCAACTCTCTCGAGCTTTGCAGAACAGCTGATATACCACCCTGAGTATTTATATTCCCCGCCTCTATATTACTAGAGGAGGGCACTGCACCCGTATCAGATTTCACACCTAACCCAACCAAAGTAGAGACATAAACGGGAGCAAATGGGAAGTGAGTGACCGGGACTCAATGTGTTAACATCCCTTACCTGTGTGGAATGCGCCAGGTACACGCTTCAGCTTCAGGTAAACTGCCTTATTTCCAATAGACCCTTATCAGAGTCAGATATATATTATGCGTGTGTTTCTCAATGCTTTGCAGCGGTTTGCAGTTTAAAAAAAGGGAAAAAATACCTTTTTTAATTCGCTGTGACTTGCTGTATTTTGCTTCTAGTGGTTCATCTGAGTTTGAGCAGTAGCCTATCTATATAAGTCATAGTCGTGTAATGTAAGACAGTAAAGTCTCACCACCTAGCAATGCGCAGTTCATGAGGGCTGCTTCAGTTCTAGGTTTCATAATGCACTTGTGTAGCGGTAATAGCTTTCGACAGTTCACTTTAGGTGTGGTATCACTACAGACTCGGAGCTTTAAAGTTCCACATATCATCTGTTTATTGTATTCAATACAACAAGCCAATGCATGTAAATGCCGTCTTATTATGGCCCAAAGCAAGGGGAGGGAGGGGGTCCAATTAAAATAGGAGACAAATAATTGCACTTCTCACACATAGTATTTGTGTGAATCAGACCAGCACTACTAAGATTTGCGGTTCCCTCCATTTATTGTGGTATTTTATATATATATATTAGTCAGTCAAGGTTTGCAGACATGTCTGGTTATAAATATATAACAGGTGTTCAGCTTTCCCTCCCTCGTCTTGTAATTGACTTCAATGAGCCTGTAATGACCACTTCTGGTGCAGCCTTTTCTGTAAGTGTCTTCTTGTTCTGTCTCTCTTTCTTACTCCCCAGTCCCCCGTATTGTTTAGGAGGGTATATTTAAAGCTGTGTTACATTAAAGGGTTTGGGATACTTACTCGCCTTACTCACAGTGACTATTTTCCCACAGGTCTTTAATTGATACCAGCGCAATCATGATGGCCCACATCTCTCCTTTCATCCTCCCAGAGCGAATGACACTCATCCTGGTGACGATTCTCCTTATGCTGGTTTTTGAAGTTCACACCCAAGGTTATATGTTACCTATATACCAATATTGCAATTTTGGCTGATGTTTGGATTCATATTTCATGTTGTGACTGATAACCGAAAAATGGCTGGTGTACTATCAATGGCTCAATACTATTTTTTTCTGACTATATCTATAGCTATGTCATGCACAATTAAATACCAGCAGATAATGATACACTAAATATAATCTAATTTATATTTAGTTATATTTATAAGCAGCTTCTGTATGTTTTTTCCTGTATTTTCACACACGTCTCTGCATCCTTGAAAATGGTCAGAATTTAAGAGCCATGGATAATTGCTGGTGCCTGGTGCTTCCATAATTAGATGTCCCCTTTTCTAACCAAAATGCAAGGTCTGTGCTCTTCAAAAAGGAAATAAAGGGTCAAGTAGCATTCATGCCCGCAAAATAGCAATCCCCATTTAGCTCTTTTTGAAGGACAGGACTACATTTGCTTTTTCATTCATTTAGAGATCAAGTGTCTAATTCCATAATGTTAAAATATTCCTTGCCCAGTTTAATGTGCAGAAACAACTAAAAGTTCGTTTACATGGTAGTTTCCTAGTTTGGCACAGAAATTATATTCTTAACCGTTAATTCATATATAAAAAAAGAAAATATAATATAGATAGAAGAAATAGATAGAATATCATATTTAGCGTAAAGAAATAAACTAGACTAAATGTTTTCTTCTGTATAGCATTTGAAATACTGTCAGAACACACACAGCTTTTGTTTTGTTTGTGAAATGTCATCTGCATTCCTTAAAATCTAATGGGACCGAATTTACAACCCACATGCTAGAAAAGTATGTTGTTACCCCACAAAACAAAAAACCTGTAACAGTCAGTAAATACACATTTACACTAAACACACTTTTAGCCAAAGTCAAATGATACTGATTAAACTCTGTCTAAATTGTAACTTTCCCCAAGGGAAGGACATTTTTGGATGTCGTTAGAATGCAGACTTACTGTCCGAGGCCCTTGTGCAACATTGCTGAATCCTTAGACAGCTGCTGCACATAGCCCTTGGTGGACGTTGCTACATTTGGGAAAGAAATTTGCCTTAAAATGCTTGGAATAATTTATGTGTCCTTTCTAGGCCTCTTGTTATCTCTGTCTTCCCTAGAGGATACATGCTGTGCTTGTGTTTTCCACACTGTTTTTGTCTGAGCAGTTGGCCGCACATTTGTTGACTTCTGGGTTGGTGGTGCTGCCGTGTCGGCTATAAAGCTTCCTTTTTCTTCTGATCCACTGCCAGTTATTGGAGAGCATAGATATTTATTTGTTGCTGGTGTATAAATGTTGTTACCTTAAGGAGCTATTTCTACCAGATATGACCCTTAAAAATGACTTTTAGTTATTTAATCTAATGCAGTTGTTTGCCATATTTAATAACAACAGCAGTAAGATTTTTGTCTTCTTTTTTTTTAAACTAAAATTAAGCCTGTTAATTTAGATGTTACCACATTAAGCATATGTTTTATACCCATAATATTTTTTTCCAATGCATAATGCCCAGCATTTCACCATTCATCTCGAATGAATGAATGAATGAATACATCAATTAATTAATATTTTTATTTAAAGCAGCCCTGTTAATTTACATATTACCTCATGAAGCATAATTTTTATCCCTGATAAAACATTTTTTACAGTGCATGAAAGCCAGCATTTCAACATTCCCCTGGTTTTGTAATAAAAATACCATATCTAAATTAACAGGTTTAATTAAAGTAAAAATGTTTACCACATGAAGCACATTTTTATTCTTGATAAACTGCATGAAACCCTGTATTTCACCATTCCCCTCATATAATATTAATAATAATAACAAACAAAAGATTTTAGGTTGAATTAAACCTGGTAATTTAGATGTTACCGCATTAACCATATTTTATACCTGATAAAATTCAACATGCATGCATGCATTTCAACATTTCCCGCAGTTTATAATAATAAAAACAGCAATAATAATAATAAATCAAATATTTTTTTTACTTAAACCTCTTAATTTAGATGTTACCTTATATATGAATCATATTTTTTTTATATACATGATACATTTAAAAAAAAAAAAAAAAAAAAGGTATACAGTGCATAAAACATTTCACCATTTCCCTGATTTTATTTCCCCAATAACATAATCCGGAGCTTTAAGACACTACAGTAAGAGGGGACAAAGATCTTCATGTTTCTTGGGGTCATACCCATTGTAAAACTCATCTGGGCTATGATGTTACATGCATGCATGCCTCCCCTTCAGGCTGACCTTCAACCCCACCGAAAAGCAGATTTCCTGTGGTCCTACCCTGCAGGGCATTACAGGGCCTGCTTTGAGTGCTCGCGGACAGCTGGGGAGAGGGGAAGACGGAGCAGGAAACATGAAAGAGGGGATTGTGACAAGCTGGCATGTGGAAATTATGCAGATAAGCTGAAGACAAGGGCAGAGTTGAGCAAGAGAACAGTGATGAAGGAAAAGGAGCAATGAAAAAAAAAAACTTCCAGTTCAAATATTAGAAATTCTCAGAGAGGGGAAGTCGAGGGGGCGAAAAAAAGCCATTGAGAAGCTTTTAGAGGAAGACTTTGATCTTTCTTACATATCTTAATCCTACATACAGGCCTCTTTTCCCATGATTTTCTCTAGGCGTTACATGCTTGTACAGAGGACACACACTTATCAGACTTATCAAATGTCTATCAGGTTAATAGATTGGTTTTCTTTGCTAATAATATGCTGTGAAATTGCATTTCCACAAAGCTGGTTTTGTAAAGGCTTTGAATTCGTTTCCAGGCCGGCTGAAGCTGACTGTTCTGTCTGAAGATCGGCTGCAGATGAAATGGAAGGAGGCGGAAGGGCCAGTGCAGGGTTACAAGGTTCGTGTGCGGCCCATCACAGGTAAGACCACTTTAGTTATTGGTAAATAATTAAGATTACATTATTACTTCTTACTAAGATCACCGTGTTAATTTTCCTTGTTGTTACTTTATCTCACTGTCGGGTCAGTAATATTTTTATGTTTTTGAAAGAAGTCTCTTATGCTCACCAAGGCTGCATTTATTTGATTTATTTGAATACAGTAAAAATGAAATAAATTACTGTGAAGTGCAAAGCTGAATTTTTAGCTGCCATTATTTCAGTCTTTAGTGTCAAATTATACTTATCATCAATGTTGAAAACAGTAGTGCTGCTTAATATTTTTTATTTGAAATATATATTTTTGTAACAATGTAATTTTCTTTAATGCATCCTTGCTGAAGCATTCATTTCTCTCTCTCTCTCTCGCTCTCTCTCTCTCTCTCTCTCTCTTGAATGGGGGTGTATGCAATGTGCATTCATAATGTACATAATGACACAAAAAGGTGCACACTGATTGTCATGACAACAGCAACACTTATTGAAGCCATACCTGCTGGCTCCAGGGCACATTAAACCATCCGCTGCTCTGAGGAAACACCCAAATTTTGTCCGCTACACATAACAGGAACTGGATTCCACTGAAGCACTCAAATTTTTTTCATTTACCAGCAGCATTTTGACACTTTTGAAACAAAATTCTGTATTTGTCAGTAAATAAATAAAATCAACAGAAACGTTACTTATTTTTAAAGTCAGCATGAAACGGAGGTTCCTTATTGTGCCATATAAACGAGTAAAATGGCTTCTCCAACAAGAAAAAAATATTTTTTCGTGAATTTATTGGGTCATTGTTGTTATTTAGATTAAAGATCATGCGGACACATGCATTTAAAAAAAAAAATAATGTGCACGGAAAAATTCTTTTCAATACATTCTTATCCCACTGAGGTAAGCATTTAGAACAGGTGAGGAATGGGAAAGCAGGATTTTTGAGTGCTGATGGAATGAGGATAGTCATAACCTTTGCTCATATCACCTCTGCCTGACATCTCATCTTGTTTTTTACCACTCTGTATGTGTCTTTCAGTGAAACCCCTTCTCTCCCCCCTCTCTCTCTCTCTCTCTCTCTCTCTCTCTCTCTCTCTCTGACTGTCTTTATCTTTGGCTCTATTATCTACTGTTCCGCCCTTGTGCTCAGGTGAGTCCAGACAGGTCTGCTGCAGTCTCGAGAAAGTTCACACAGCAAAACAAACAGCACACATGCCCCACAGTGTTCCAGGCAGAGACAGAAATAGGCAATCATGTCTTGGAATAAACTCTTACACTCTGCCATCTTTTGATTGTATACCAATTTAACTTCTGTGTAACAAGCCTCAATAAAATGCCTCATTCCTATTCTCTATATAACTATTTTCATAATTCACAATTCTTTTTTCCCCTCCCTCATACCTTGAAAAACCTCATGCTGTGCCTCACTTCGAAGTCTGTGCCCTCTGGAGGTCGCATTTGTCAGCAACACACGTCTTTGAGGCTGCCTCATTTTAGAAAAGCAGCCTTTACATTCCAAATTAAGAAAGAAATTTACACCTCATGAGGAATAACATTGTTTTTATAATGGTTACTTTTCTGAAATGACACTTCCTAGATGATGTACTTTTTAACGTCTAAACACTAGATTTAAATTTTGAGCACATAAAATTATTTCTAGCCGCGATACACCGTAATTGAAAATGTGTTTTATTTTTAAAAAAAAATATTTAATTTAGATAGTAAGAAACCCTTTTATATAAAACATTCAAGTGATTTTTAATTCCTCAGCCCAACCAATGGCAGGAGTTTTGGGTGGGTTTATCTACTTATCCATCCAATAGCGTTTATTCTCAAAACCTGTTTAAAACCTTTACTTTTTCAGGTGTTTTGGTGATGCTAGTCGCATAAACTTTACACACTTTACACGCTTTAAAACTAAATCACCCTTTCTTTTTCTTTTCCAGAGGTTCAGCAGCCAGAGCTGATGCTGACGACCACACGCGGCCGGGCCACGGTAGCAGGCCTGGACTCCAGACAGGAATACCTCCTCCAAGTCCTGGTGCTCAATGGGACACAGGAGAAACTCGTTGCAAAAAGACGTTTTACCAGTAAGACCCTGTCCCAAAAGACACACTTCATATGCACTTACGGACTTACAATGGCTGCTGCGTGCGTGTGTTTGTTAAGTCCATGAGACCGTAGGGTGTCCCATTTGTTATTTTAGGTTTCAGAAGAGTGCTCATGAGCGTCCCCTTTTGCAGTCTACATACGCCTTCGATGCGCACTTTTGCCAAGCCCGCACTGAAGCGAGCTCCACAGCAGACTTCTTCCCGACAGTCAAAGTGTTTAGGGTGCCATTTGGGACAGGGCCTAAGAGTGGAGGATGAGAGGATGTTCCTATGTGGTTGCTAAGGTATTTTCGCTAGAATGTTGCTGGGTGACTTGACCCAAGCTAAAAGAGCCAACCATCAACTCCTTCCTGTAACCTCTTTGGAATTTTTCAACCATTTTATCATCTGCCAGGCTAAAATAATAAGTGTGATTACTTAGGAAACTAATTGCACATCAAGCCACATGATTTGAGGAATCATTGACATCTGTACCAAAAATGGTAGAGAACACCTCAGGATTAGAGGTTTCTCATTCAAATTGTTGTTGGAGGTGGGGGATCTTTCCAAAGATAAGGGCTTATTGTGTTCGAAAAGCAAAAAAACTGTATATCATAGTTCCCAGCGGTCAAAAGCTGTCAACACACACCCAAAGTACAGAAACCATTCCTTTTAACACATCACAAACACAGACAGTGTTCAGGGGTGAACTGTCTGTAATTGAGTGTCAAATGGTAGATTCCTGCCAGATTACAGACTGGGACTGACTCTTGTGTCTTTACAGGCACAAAACACTTTTGGAATTCCCTTTAAAACACAGTAATGTTCCACCGAAACGACCACCCTGAAAGAAACCTGATATCAGATGATGAAATGCCGTAGTAAAGAACCTGGCTTTGCATTTGAAAATCCCCTCAGCTGTGAATGTTTTCAAATAAGAATGCAGATGGGAGATCAGACTTTATTTCATAATAGCGTGGTGTTGTCATTGTCAAAAGATGCAGACTATGCCAAACATCTCTCATACGTTGGTATGAGAGATTGGGAGAGTAGGTTACTGTGTCGAGCAATGCAGGTCTGGACAGGCCAGTCATGTGGTTTGGCTAGAGGGTCATGCTTGCTTGTCTGAGGAGGATTATTCCATTGTTACCTCATAAAAGCCAAAGCATCCACTCCGTTTTTCCATGTGGATCTGCTTATATATCCAAAAGGTGTTAACAAAATAGGGCTTAAACACGGTGTACTTGTTTTATATAATCTGATTTACCTAATAGTTTACTAAATAAATAAGCAAAACCTTTTTATCATTCATTCCACATCCTTTCACGTATACAGTTCACATGCTTTATCTGTTTGTTTTCATATCCTCCACCCAGTCATCTTTACTTTCCCTGTTCCTCATGTTCTCATAGTCGATGGGTTGCGTGAGGAAGAGCTGATCCGCAGCGGGAACAGGGAGCAGAAGAAGAAAACTCCCATTGGCTCTGGCTCTGGAGAAGTGGATGACGTGACAGAGGCTCTTGCAGCCCTTCCAACTGTGCTCTACCGAGAACCAACGACTACAGGTAGAGGACCCGCAAACATTGTCTGGCAATTTCTATATATTTATTTGTCAATCACAACCATTCTCAACATTGATAACAATAAGAAATGTTTCTTGAGCATCGAATCAGCATATTAGAATGATTTGTAAAGGATTATGTGACACTGAAGACTGGAGTAATGATGCTGAAAAATTCAGCTTTGCCATCACAGGAATGAATTACATCTTAAAAATATATTAAAAGAGAAGTCATTTTACATTGTAATGATATTTCACAATAATACTGTTTTTACTTTTACAAATAAATGCAGCCTTTGAGACATAAGAATCCCCAAACATTAGAACTGTAGAGTATATGTCTTAATATTGTGTTCTAGGCCTAATTATATGCATTAAACATTTTCAATATATTTAGACTGAGGACTTATGTTAATAATAATTGATTGAAACACTTGACATAAATGAATGGCATTTTCAATGTGAAATATCAGTGTATGCCTGGTTTTGTAGTTTTCGCTCCAAGATCCAGATGTGTGAAATGGTGTTACTAAAATGATGAACATTTCTAAGTGATAATTCAAACATGCTTCTGCCTAACCAGGTGTACAAAGCCAAGGAACTCTGTGCCGACCTTCTGTCCCACAGCCTCTCTGTCATTATATGTTTTTTACTGATGGGGCTACAGATAGTTGAACTGGCGCCAGCTCCTTCACTAACCTATTAAGAAGAGTCCATTCACCCCCAAACGCCTGTAATCAATGCTGCCTTAATGGGACAGGACAGGACAAGGAGGGGATGCTGTCTTTGCTGAGTGTGCATTTAGAACAAGGCGGGGTGTGGGAACTCAGACACCATCACTAGCTATTTTGATATCCCTCAAACATTCTTCTGAAACCATTTAACATACATTCAAATTTTGTTTTGTAGACAATTTAAGCTTTTGATGTTGTATAGCCATTTTTATTTTTTTGTGTAAGCTTTGCTTTTAAATACATTTAGGATTAAAGTTTAAAAATAACTTCCCACTAAATCACCAACTGCAATAGTAATCATTGTATCATCGTAATAATTGTATACTGACTTGCATATGGTCTTCTAGCATTTCTTGTATACAGTACTTGATTGTAATTAGTCTTGCATCTATTTAACCATTATTGCCACAATTATATGTACAAATGTGTTGATTGTCATGCACATCCTTGAGTCAGATTCACCCACTTTTAAGGTCATTCAAATTCAAATTTACAGTTGCAAAAGGATCAATCTGAGAAAAAATGGCTGTATTAGACTTTTTTTAGCTGCAATACATATAAAATGTATATAGCTATGTATCTTTCACTCATGAAATGTGTTTCTGCTACTATAGAGCCTCCTGATGTACCTGAGCTTGAGCCAGAAGTTGACAGAAGCCCCAAAGAAAAGAAAAAAAAAGACAAGAATCGATCCAAGACTGAGGATAAAAATGATCTAGAAGATAATGGAGGGAAGTCAGCCAGAAAGGAGGTCACCAACACCAACAAACCGAGAAAAACCACCCCAACCCAACCTGTCACAGGTAATACCACTCACATTTCAGATGATTTAACCCTCTGGTGCTCTTCGCATGTTATCACATTTTTTTATTTCAATAAAATGAATGTACTATATTTTAGTTCGATAATGTTTTTTATTTAATATTTTGTATTTTTAGGGAATTTTATGGTACTAAATTATATTTATGCTGTAGTTATAAACCATTTTTTCACTTTGAGCATGGACCTGAAAGTGAAATTTAGGGTCCATGCTCAAACAAGTAAAAAAAAAATTACAGAATTTTATGTTTATTGTTTTGAAAAATTCACAAAAATACTATTTTCAAATTTTATATGACATAAAGCGTGTTTTTGAATATATATATATATATATATATATATATATATATATATATATATATATATATATTCAAAAACACGCTTTACTCTAAAGCTGCAAGAAAATCAAAGCTAATACATCTAAACAAGTTGTGTTCCAGATTTGAGCTTGATATCTCACAAAATGAGCTTTCAGTAATATTTTGATTGGGCGCAGTAGCAAAAGTTTCCACTAGATGAAATTCGTCTCCATTTAATTTCCAATGCGGTAATTTTTGACCATGAGGAGTACAAATGTACAAACAATTTTTTTCAGGACCATTTAACCTTTTTGAATCATGTCCATAAAGTTTTTAACCATTCAGATGAAGCAAAAAAAATAAAAATAAAAGATTATAAAAGATTTTTAGTCAAAAATGAAAGAAGAACACCAGAGGGTTAAATCAACCAGATGGACAAACAGCTAGTAAAAAGATAATGTACAATGTTGTTGAACTTATAAATATGCAAATATAAATGTAAAATGCACAATGACTCAGAGAGTCACCCGTGATGCAGGAACATGTTAGGGTCAGTGTTTAACAGAGTTAATGAGCTGTGTTGATATTTCCTGTGTCTGTATGGTGAGGGCTAATAACAGAATTAGGGACAAACTAGAGTTAATGGCACTGTAGGTTGTTATCAAGGCCCCTCGTGTGCCCTCAGGACTGAAATGAGTTCCCTCCTTCCTCTCATCTGTAAAAAACACATGCATAGATAGGAATGCACAATGGAGGAACACACACATACTGTATATGTATTGACAAAAAAAGCTCTTGCAAAACCTCTCCACAAATTGCTTGATATAGGAGCAGAGAGTATTGCAAAATGTTTGCAGAAAAGACTCATGAATACCCCTCACAGCAAAATATAACCACAAACATGCACAGACTAGAGACGATAAAAGACATTCCCACACTAGGTTTGTGTTGCCTTATTTAAACAGCAGTGTTTAAATCTTGCCCAATGTGTCTTAAGCCGTTTCCACACGAAAGCCGTTTGAATGCAGTGCTGGCGTTCAGGCAGATCTGGTCCTTCTGGTGGATGGATCCTGGAGCATCGGCCGCACAAACTTCAGAAAAGTGCGGGACTTCCTAGAGGGCATGGCTGTCCCCTTTCACATCGGCCCGAAGGGCGTGCAGATAGGTGAGATGCTATTTCATGGGGATGTACAATGCGGTCACAGCTGTGCATTTTAGTTGTAACATTTAAACTTTACTCAATTCAATATTTATTTAATGAAAGTTTATACACTACTATTTAAAAGTTTTTGGTCTCTCACCTTTGATCAATTTAATACATCATTGCTGTTTAAAAGTAGTATTTTGTTGTTGTTTCAGCATTATCTCAGTACAGTGGAGATCCACGCACAGAGTGGCATCTTAATAACTTCACCTCAAGAGAGCCGCTTTTGGAGGCTATCAGGAACTTCAGATACAAGGGAGGCAACACATTCACTGGTAACTAGATATTATTCCTTAGCAACCTTATATTAATAAATATTATAACAAGGTTAGACTCTAAATTCTCGTTGGATGAGCTGCACTCAATGCCATTGGACAATGGCAATAAATGCAGCCCTTTGAATGCACATTCTATGGTAATGTATTAAGTTGCTTGGCAACCACAAAAACCCATGAGCATTTGTCTCTAATTTATCAGTTTAAATATACCATCCTATTTTACTTATAGGACTGATACTGATAACATTATGTCACATTTACTAGCCAGTACACGTATGACCAATAATACCAATGCATCCTTTAATATCTATTTAACATCTATGTATTGTAGTTGTCACCATTTACAAGCAATTCTTTTTCCTGTGGTAAAGAGGGTTTCATCATCCCAAAGAACACCTCTTACCCATTTTAAATTCACTGAAATGCACAGCATCTTGTGTCTTATTGTTTTTTGTCTAATAATCTTAAACCAGCAGTGATGAGAGGATTCTTTTATGAAACCAATACGTGAATATGTCTGCAAATGTGAATTTCTTCCCTGTCCTTTTTTAACCTTATATGATGTCTGTACCTAAGGCCAGGCTCTCATCCACGCTCTTGAGAACAATCTAAAGGAGGAGGTGGGGGCACGGCCCAACACCCCACAATTCCTGCTGCTGTTGACTGATGGGAAATCTCAGGATGATGCCATTGCTGCAGCCAATAGGCTGAAGAATGCCGGCGTGGAGATCATTGCCATAGGTGAGAGCTTCTCATCGTGAATTGCACTTGGAGTGTAATGAATTTCAGAGAGGCTTTTGAAGATGGACACTGTTTGTTAATGAATACACTACCATTCAAAAGTTTGTGGGCGGTAAGATTTTAATGTTTTTGAAAAAAGTCTCTTATGATCACCAAGACTGCATTTATTTGATTAAAAATACAGTAATATTGTGAAATGTTATTTCCATTACTCCAGTCTTCAGTGGCACGTGATCAGGAATCATTCTAATTGTCCCTTTTCACATTTCCCGGTTTCTCAGAAGAATCATAGTTTGTTAAACTTCTAATGATGTGAATGAGAGACTACATTAAATATATTTTTTGTGTTCGAATTTGCTCAAATAGCAAAAAAAAAAAAAAATCCACAATACTGTTTTCACAACTTTCAAAAAGAGGAAAAAAATAGAGAGATTGATAACGGCAGTCAGAAGAGAGAAAGATGTCAATTTTACCGTCACTCCCACCATTAAAAACTGTCATCAAAGTCTGTGAAAAGAGTCCATATGCTTATTATCTGCTCAAGGAACATTTCTTATTATTATCAATGTTAAAAACAGTTGTGCTGCTTAATGTTTTTCTGGAAACTGTAATAAGCCTATTTTTTCAGGATTCTTTGATGAATAGAAAGTTCAAAAGAACAGCTTTTATTTTAAATAAAATGTTACATAAAAAAAAAATCTTTATTGTCACTTTCGTTTTGATAAATTTAATGCGTCTTTGCGGAATAAAAGTGTCTTTAAAAAAAATACTGATCCAAACTTTTGAACGATAGTATGTATGTATATATATATATATATATATATATATATATATATATATATATATATATATATACTACCGTTCAAAAGTTTGGGATCAGTATTTTTTATTTTTACTTTTCTTCCGCAAAGACGCATTAAATTGATCAAAACAATATATAAATGCTATTACATATTTAAAATGACCTTTGTTATAGTTATATATATATACACACACACATAAAGTTTTATATTATTTTATTTCTTTCCCACTCATGTCCAGGTGTGAAAAATGCAGATGAGGCAGAGTTGAGGCAGGTGGCATCCGAACCACTGGAGCTGAATGTATATAACGTGAATGATTTTCCTCTGCTCAGTAAACTGGTGGGAAGACTAGCACGTATCCTATGTGGCAAGATTGAAGACCGTATAAAAGCGAAGAGTAGGTCAATCACACACACGCATTCGTTTTCATTATATTGATCCTACAAATTTCTTCTATGCACTCCCTTTAAATGAAACGCCATGTGTCTTTTGTAAAAAGGAATGGAGCGACCCACTCAGGACCCAGTTCTGTCCTATCCCAGCCCAACCGATCTGCAGTACGTAGGACTAGGCTCGCGAGAGGTGCGCCTGCGTTGGACGCACCCCAGCAAAGATCCCCAACAGTACAGAGTAGTGTACCACACAGCTGAAGGACAGAGTCTGAAAGAGGTGAGCCAAGTGTCTAGCACTAAAACGTTAGTCTGCATAGGTTAGACTAAGAGTTGGCATTGATACACACTTGAGGCTGTTTTCCTGTAAAGATGTAAAAAGCTATAATTTCTTGTATCAGATGGCAGTGTTCATTTTGTCTTACTTTTGAGCACCAGGAATTGAGGAAAGGTTGGTTTGTTGGCGCCACCTAAAGGACATTTTCTCTGCTGTAGTTATAATTGCATTCGGAAAACTCACTTCATGCATGCGTCATGTCATATGCATGTTGTTAATTGATCTCAGGTGGTGGTGAATGGAACTAGCTCCACAACACTGCTGACTGGACTGTCCTCACAGACACAGTACCACCTGTCCATCTTCCCCGTCTATGAGAACAACGTGGGCTCTGCTCTCAGAGGCACCTTCACGACGTGTGAGTTTCAGCATTGAAAACGCTCATTCATTATATTTCCTTATATATGCTGCTCCAAGACCACATTGAAAATCTGGGATTTTCAAAACTTGGAAATAAGGAGAGAATTTTGACAACTTTAAAGAAATAAATGTTATGATAAAATGAATTAGAAATATTTCAGGTCACTGATCAAAAAAGCACATTTGTGATATTGATCATGTGACTTTTTGAACATTCGGCTTGATAAACCTTCTTCTACTGAAGCTCAAGGTGCTCTTTGGATCATCTCAAATCATTCAGGAGAACATGATCATCAGGTTTCTGCAGCTCATGTGCTGCTTACATTAAAGTCGTTCTGAAAATTCGTGCTGATTTTTCTATTAAACTTTTCACACATATTTTTATGCTGATAATATAATTTGGTTTAATGAAATGCTCTCCTCTTTAAAGTGCCATTGGCGGTACCTGAAGCTCTAGAGGTCACCGCCTCCTCCCCCAGCAGTCTGCGGGTGCGCTGGCAACCGGCCACAGGAGCCACACAGTACATGGCCTTATACTCAGCACTTAATGATGGAGAGCCTGATGATGCCAAAGAGGTGAGTCTGGAATCCTGTGATGTCTCACCACGTGGTTCAGTGTTTCTAAATATGTTACAATGCTTTGATGCCTTTTCGTATGCTCTTGTTTTTTGTGCCAGGTGAAATTTGGACCTGCTCAGACGGATGTGGAGTTGGTGGATCTGATGCCGTCCACAGATTACTCAGTCACACTTTATGCTTTGTATGATGAGGACCCTAGTGACCCAATCACAGCCATCGGAACCACATGTAAATATTGATTCATTATCTGCATTTACATCGAAATGTATCTACCTCTATCTGAGGTCTGTGTTGGACTGAATTTCCTTCTCATGCTCACTTTACATTTACATGCATTACATTTAATCATTTAGCAGATGCTTTTATCCAAAGCTACTAACAAATAAGGGCAATACGAGCAATCAAGCCAACAATAGGGTGCTGTGACTAGTCCCAGTTAGTCTAGCACAGTACATGTAGCAAGGTTTTTTTTTTTATAGATATATACTGTAGAATAGTAAGTATTAATATTGATTGTATTGAATTATTAAATTAATGTATTAAAGTATTAAATTAATACTTTTATCCACTTCCCGCAATGCCATTTTTCTCGTGGGCATCACAAATATGGTGTTTCCCTGTGTGACAGATCTTTATAAAATGCAAAATTCTATCAACATTTACTCACCTTCATGTCATTCCAAACCTGTATGACTGTGGAACATAAAAGAAGATATTTTGAGAAATGTCTTAAGCCGCTTTTCCACTGTCAGACTGAACGGTTCTAAGAACGTTAAGGAACGGTTCCAGTTGTATTTCAGCTTGGTTCGTTGTGGCACGATTACAAACTGTTCTCGGCCCGGAATTATCAGCACGATTGGCTAACCGTACTGGTAGAATGAGTGGAGTGATTTTGCCACTCAGGATTTGTCACTTGTCTGTTGCCTGGCTGCCGGGTTTCTCTGTAGCTGGCCAAGCTTGCTATTTGAGCAAAGTTAATGATAAAATTAAAAGAAATATCTGATCATCTTCCATAACGCGGTCCCTATTTACATCTCATTCTGTCTGTAAACTCTTTTTCTGTATTACATTCCAAAGAGCTCCGTTATCAATTAAACCATATCCGTACTGGATGAGCCAGATCGGCACAGAATGGAATGGTTAAGCAACGAGAACAGTTCGGCCCAACAGAGGAAAAATGTCTGTGTTTTATTTGTTCGTTGTCCATACAATTGAAGTCAGTGGAAGCTGTTTGGTTACCAACATTTTTCAAAATATCTTATTCGTGTTCTAGAGAAGAATAAAACTCATACAGGTTTGGAATGACATAAGGATGTGTAAATTATGACAATTTTCATTTTTGGGTTAACTATCCCTTTAATAATGTCATAACAGTAGGAAAGAGAGAAACTGCATATAGCCTTTATTTCTGTCATTAAGGAAAATAATATACACTCACCTAAAGGATTATTTGGAACACCTGTTCAATTTCTTTTTATTAATGCAATTATCTAATCAACCAATCACATGGCAGTTGTTTCAATGCATTTAGGGGTGTGGTCCTGGTCAAGACAATCTCCTGAACTCCAAACTGAATGTCAGAATGGGAAAATTAAAGGTGATTTAAGCAATTTTGAGCATGGCATGGTTGTTGGTGCCAGACGGGCCGGTCTGAGTATTTCACAATCTGCTCAGTTACTGGGATTTTCACGCACAACCATTTCTAGGGTTTACAAAGAATGGTGTGAAAAGGGAAAAACATCCAGTATGCGGCAGTCCTGTGGGCGAAAATGCCTTGTTGATGCTAGAGGTCAGAGGAGAATGCGCCGACTGATTCAAGCTGATAGAAGAGCAACTTTGACTGAAATAACCACTCGTTACAACCGAGGTATGCAGCAAAGCATTTGTGAAGCCACAATACGCACAACCTTGAGGCGGATGGGCTACAACAGCAGAAGACCCTACCGGGTACCACTCATCTCCACTACAAATAGGAAAAAGAGGCTACAATTTGCATTAGCTCACCAAAATTGAACAGATGAAGACTAGAAAAATGTTGCCTGGTCTGATGAGTCTCGATTTCTGTTGAGACATTCAGATGGTAGAGTCAGAATTTGGCGTAAACAGAATGAGAACATGGATCCATCATGCCTTGTTACCACTGTGCAGGCTGGTGGTGGTGGTGTAATGGTGTGGGGGATGTTGTCTTGGCACATTTTAGGCCCCTTAGTGCCAATTGGTCATCGTTTAAATGCCACGGCCTACCTGAGCATGTCCATCCCTTTATGACCACCATGTACCCATCCTCTGATGGCTACTTCCAGCAGGATAATGCACCATGTCCAAAGCTCGAATCATTTCAAATTGGTTTCTTGAACATGACAATGAGTTCACTGTACTAAAATGGCCCCCACAGTCACCAGATCTCAACCCAATAGAGCATCTTTGGGATGTGGTGGAACGGGAGCTTCGTGCCCTGGATGTGCATCCCACAAATCTCCATCAACTGCAAGATGCTATCCTATCAATATGGGCCAACATTTCTAAAGAATGCTTTCAGCACCTTGTTGAATCAATGCCACGTAGAATTAAGGCAGTTCTGAAGGCGAAAGGGGGTCAAACACAGTATTAGTATGGTGTTCCTAATAATCCTTTAGGTGAGTGTAGATCAGATGGCTACATTAACCTCTTTGTTTCTCAAAGTTAAACATAAAATGAAACTTGGAAAGTAACCGTTTTTGGTCTAGACACAGATGATGATTGCTCTTTTGTAAGAAGGACCTTTGTGAACCCTTTGGTGATTAACATGAAAGAATCACTGAATCGTTTTGAACCAATTCATTGAAATAAACAATTCATCAAATGGGAATCCACACCTGGAACCTGAGAACTGATTCCCACCTTCAACTCTATTTTGGTCCCTTGCTGCACCAAATTGAATTGAGTCCTGCAGGAATCCCATCGGAATCCAGACCTCTTCCTCTGTCTTTTCTCATTCCCTCTGTTCTTTCTCTTGTCTGTCTATTTTTTCCAGTCCCATTGCCGTCTCCTCTCAGTTTGCAATTTCCCATGGTCAGCCATAGCACTCTGAAGGTCACATGGGTCCCTGGTGCTGTCGATGTACCTGCACACCGCATCATCTACAGCACCAATCACGGCAGTGATGTCAAGCAGGTAAGCAGATCCCAAAAGGCTCTTGTTTGGTTAGGTGCCCCAAACAGCTTCTTTCATTCTTGTCACGTGTTTTTTAACTACCGTTTAATAGTTTGGGGTAAGTACGTTTTTTTTTTTTTTATTTAATAAAAAAAAATTCAGCAAGGATGCATTCAATTGGTCAAAAGTGACAGTAAAGACTTTCATATTGTAACAAACGTCTCCATTTCAAACAAATGCTGCTTTTTGAGGTTTCTATTATGAAAGAAATGTTTCTTGAGCATCAAATCAGCATCAAGGATCATGTGACACTGAAGACTGGAGTAATGATGCTGAAAATTCCATCACAGGAATAAATTACTTGACCTATATTTATTTTTTTGGGGAGGGGAATTTTCACCACTAATGGATCAGGCAGTCAAAGAGAAGCAATAGGGAAGGAGAGAGAGGCACAGGGTCGGAAAAAAACTAGGCTATGGCTCTGACAGAATAAATTACATTTTAAACTATATTCAAATAGAAAGCAGTTATTTTAAATTGTAATATTTCACAATATTACTGATTTTACTGTATTTTTGATCAAATAAATTAAGAATTGGTGATCATAAAAGACTTTTGAGCGGCAGTGTACAGTATGTACTCAATCTCTCTGTTTCTCAGGTGGAGGTCAAAGGTGTGAACACAGTGTTGCTGCAGAATCTCTCTTCCCTCTCCAGGTATCTGGTATCAGTCCAGTCACTCTATGAAAAGGGCCTGTCAACTCCTGTCACAGCCAATGTCACTACCTGTAAGTTACACACGTTTTTTTTCTTTTCATTTTGTGACTCCAGTTTGGAAGATTGTTCCTTAATTGCTCTTTGATATTCCAGTGAGGGTCCCAGCTCCCTCAGATCTGAGAGTCACTAACTTCTCCGGCAGTGACATAACAGTGCGATGGGAAGCCGCGGCGGATGACGTGGTCTCTTATCTCATCAAATGGATCTCCCTCAGTGGAGGAGACCTCAGGCAGGTTCGCTCCAACTCTAGCATTTCCTGTGTTATGTATGTGTAGTTAATATTGATTGAAATAGCTTCAATTACTGCATGAATTTAGAAAGAGGCGATAGTAATTTGGTAATTGGTGGTAATTCATGGGTATATTCCAGTTGACAGTAGATGGGGAGAGTGAGGGGGCAATCTTGGAAGGGGTTGAGGAAGATAAGGAATATCAGATTTCACTCTCCGCATTATATGCCGATGGGGCTCAGAGTGAGGCTGTGGCCATACGATACAGCACCTGTAAGTATATTAACTTGTACGCATATAAAAGACCTTTGACTACAAATCATAAATAACTTTTTTGCATTTTTTTGTGCTGCTTTAGTGTCTGGAGGTGGTCCGAGCAGTTTATCCATCTCAGAGGAGACAGCAGTCAGTATGATGGTCACTTGGGTTCATCCCAACGCCCATGTGCTTCAGTACCGTGTGTCATATGCTCCCCTCAATGGGGATGCAAGGGAAAACACAGTGAGTGCTTTTAGAAGAGTGAAACATCTTATTTTGTATTGCCTGTGTAGTTGAATTGTCTTTGCTCCGTCAACATGTACTATAGATTCCATATTGAGTGACCTGATGTTATAGAGGTTTTTGGTGGGCTCTTAATGCAACCACTCAGAACACTTTAGCAACCATTTACAAAGGCACTTAAATCCGCTTAGAACCGCACCACATCATATTTTCTACAGACAGTGTAAAGTTATCTAGTCTAGTTCTCAACAACTTAATGAAAGAATGTAAATATAATTTAAACTAAACTATAAAACAATTTAGTGACTCTCAAATTAATAAAACAATGACCTCTAAATGATTTGTTTTTGACACCATCACCATCATCTTACAACCATCCTGATTAATCATAAAAAAGCCAATTGATAACACTGTTCAAAACTTTGGGGTCCGTAAGAAATTAATACTTTTATTTAGCAAGTATTCATTAAACTGATCAAAAGTGACAGTAAAGACATTTATAATGTTACAAAAGATTTGTATCTTATATATCCATTCATCAAACAAATAATGAAAAAATATCACGGTTTCCAGAAAAATATTAAGCAGCACAAATGTTTTCAACATTGATTATACTAAGAAATGTTTCTTGAGCATCAAATCAGCATATTAGAATGATTTCTGAAGGGTCATGTGACACTGAAGACTGGAGTCTGAATGCTGAAAATTCAGCTTTGCATCAGAGGAATAAATTACATATTAGAATATATCAAAATAGAAAACAAAAAGGTAAAAAAAAAAAAAAAAAAAGTTATTTTAAATTGTAATAATATTACAGAATATTGCTGTTTTTTATGAAATAAATGGAGCCTTGGTGAGCATAAGACCTCTTTCAAAAACATCTTACCAATATGTTTACTCTACTCATCAAAACTTACAGACCCCAAACTTTATAATGATAGTGTGTGTATATGATTTGTTGTGTTATAAATGTGGTGTGGTGTAATGTAGTCATGTTGTTTATTTTTGATAGGTGTCATTGGCAGGCAGCGAAAGGCGCGTCCTTCTGCAGAATCTGCAGCCTGACACTCGTTACAGTGTGCTGGTGACTGCTGAGTACCGCAGCAGAGAGGGCGGCAGTGCCTCAGCCCAGGGGAAAACCAGTGAGTCTCACACACACACACACACAGACATCAATACAGTATCTTTAGTATTACAATGTGTACTGAGCAAGTATGTACTTTGCACTTCACACTGCACTGCCAGACAGTGTCTTGTACTTAATCTCCTATATGTTATCTTTGCACAACCAGCTAGCCTGCGAGTGAGCAGCGTGAGTGTGGTGCGGTCTGACCACTCCAGTATATGTGTGTCCTGGAGACCTGTACCAGCAGTCAGTGGTTATCGCATAGTCGTCCAGGCCCTCAGAGGTACCAGCTCTGAAATTAACCATCATAAAGCATCAGGAAATGTTTTTTGGAAAACATGAAGAACAGACCATTTATTTTGGGTCATTTATTTCTCTCTCTCTCTGTACGTTTGTGCTCAGACAAACAGACTAAGGAGGAGATAGTAGATGCTACTAGCAGCAGTCACTGTTTCTCTGAACTGCAGTCTGAAACGGTGTACCGCATCAGTGTGCACTCCCGTCTGGGAACAGTAGAGGGCGCTGCTGTTACCATCCTTCACCCCACAGGTCAGAATCCTGTTTGACACATATTTCAGCCCAAAAAATAACTGATGTTATGTTTTGCTCAATGGTAATAGCATGTAATTGTCTCGTAAAGCAACAACTCCTGTGAGAATTCAGGTTCCTCCTCGTCTGCATCCCATACAAAGAGAAGGTAAGAGTTGAGGTCAATTGATACCAAACAAATATTTTCGTGAATATTCAGTGGAAAGAAGATTTTGAATAGAAATGCACACCTTTTTATCTATTAATATCAAACTACTAATAAATAAACTAATACTAATAAATTAATAAAACAAATTAATAAAAATAAAAAAAAATTGGTGAGTGGATCAATCTTTCTTTAAACATAACATGCTGTCTTTCTTTCTCAGTGTGTCCTGAGATGACAGTCAGAAATCATGTGATTAAAGGTATGGTCAGATTTTTGCATTGAATTTTAGGTGTACATATTATAAATTCATGCATTTCCTGAGAATCAAATTCATGACCTTGACTTTTTATTCTCAGCAACCAAGATAATAGCCTACTGCCTTTCTCAGATAGCAATATTATGCTAATGCAGGGCTCAACAATAAGGTTTTGTCTGTTTGCCCATTCAGGACAATATTTCTAATTTTAATATAAAAAAATTTCATTTAATAGATGAATATAATTTTTTTATGTAATGTTTGTATTTAATATTTATTTTAAAATAAAGTATTTTTAACCGTTTTTAATATAAATTAGCTGGAAATTATAGTTATTTTCATTGTTGTTACAGGAAACTCCATCCTTATATTCATAAACTCTCTCATACTAACCCTGTTAAGAGGCCATCCTTGTCGTTCAGCCACAAACTGTGTTAGAAAATGTGAATTTGTGTGTGTGTGTGCATGTATTTTTTAGGTTTCAACATGATGGAATCATTCGGTCTAACTCAGAGAGCTCACTCTACTATTGAGGGTGTGGCAGCTGAACCTTTCATCTTCAGCACCTTGCCCAGTTACACCCTCTATAGAGACGTACAGCTGACCCAGAGCACAGGGTAAGAAACACAAACACACACACATACACATATCATTAAACAGCTCAGTTACACCCTGCAGTCACCACTCACACCCTGCGTGCCTTTCTCAGCTTTATTCACCCGGCTGGATTTTCTCCAGAACACACCATCAGCATGGCCTTTAGGCTCTTGCAGGATTCACCCAGGGAACCCTTCGCCCTCTGGCAGCTCACAGACAATGACTTCCAGCCCAAGATGGGGGTAGTGCTGGACCGTAAGCGTTTTGTAGATGTATTAAAGAATGGTTTGAATTCAAAAGCCAGGCTATTTAATTTTAAATTCCTAGGTAAATTCATTAGATCTCTCTTCTCTCCTCTGTTCATTTAGCTGAGAAGAAGCTTCTGCTGTATTTCAGTCTGGACTACAGAGGAGAGATACAGGAACTGACCTTTGACCAGCCACAAGTCCACTCGGTTTTCTACGGCAGTTTTCATAAGGTTTGTGCGTAAGTTACTGGTTACTGATGCTCAGTCAGACAAGCTTTACAGAATGTCCCACTAATTTCCAACAATGAATGGTTATTATTTGTATGTGTGCATTGTGGCATTTCAAAGCATTATCTGCCATTTTACTTTAAAAATGTTTTTAAATTAAAGGTGCAGTAAGCGATTTCTGAAAAACTTGAAATCACCAAAACAAACACTCCCCTATCTTGATAGCTCCGCCCTCGAATTCACAAACACGCTATTGCTGCTTACCAATTCGCCTACTTATAATCCGACCTAAAAGTATGTACTCTTTTAGTAAAGAAAAAGTACATCATTTTGAGTGTGTAGCAGAAGAGTAGACAAGCTTTGGGACATAATATCACATCATACAATTGCGTCTTTAACGGTTGCTCTGTCGCATCCTGACACGCATCCTGTCACCGTAAACTGGCCTGTCAATCATCTTGTCACAGTTACAATACAGCCACAATTCATTTAATTTAATTTCCTAATGTATCGGAGAGAAATCAGGTAGCACGTGGATCTGCAGATGCGGGTCTTTTATGTGGAGAACTCTCCTCATATTAATGCATAATGATGCATTTAAAAGTTAATGGCCAAACGTTTCTTTATAAAAGTTCACATTGTTATTGCAGATGAAATATAACATAGATAACATTTAAATAAATATTTTTGATGAGGTTAAACTTTGATTATTAGTCACTCAAACCTTTATTTTTATCTTTTTACTCGTGTTTGTAGTTTTGAACCGAATCTCCTCCAAAGCGCGATGGGTTGTGGGCAATATTAGCCTTTATAGTGTCCACAGATCCACACTTCGGAAATCTACCAGAAATAGTAGACCATCCGGGTACTTTTGACATACTCTTTTCAACATACTATGCTTTGGGACACATTTATTCTAATCTCCCATACTATTTAGGATGGATAGCATGGATATTGGGACACATGGCATATAACAGGCATGAGTTTATACACCGCCTACTGCTGATTGGCTGAAGTGTGTTTTGGTGCTCAGTCCAATCCACTTTTGACAGCGTTTCTCAGAAATCGCTTACTGCAGTTTTAAACAATAACTTGAAATCAGAACGGAGGCAAACACTTGTGAACAGCAGCTAAAAAGAGAAAAGCCTCATTTAAAAGTTTAGGGGGGTAAAATGCAGCTCATATTCTTATAGATTATAAGTGTCCCACCTTTACTGTTTTTTATTTTTTTATTTCAATAAAATGGTGTTTAAAAAACTTTCCAAACACACTGATCCTCCTTAGAAAAGAGCAAAAGCTTGTCTGTAAATGGCATAATAGCAACAGTTGCTACGGTAGGATTTGTCAGAAATTATTTAAGGCGGGGCTTAGTGAAGAGTCTTTTAGTAAGGGAAGAAAACACTAAAAAAAATCTCTTTACCTGATTTGATTGGCAGATCCATTTGTCAGTCAGTCAGTTGAGCGTATCACTGTCTGTGGACTGCCAGCGGGTTGGGGAGAGGCCTGCACGTCCCTTGGGAACTTTGCCTACTGATGGCTTTGAGATGCTGGGCAAACTAGTGAGGACACGTGGACCTCACAGCGGATCTGCAGCTGTGAGTCTCACTTCATGCCCAGAAACATACTGTTTACTTTGAATTCAAATATGATGTACAGTACATACAAGGTTTGGGTCAGTAAGATTTTTTAAAATGTTTTTGAAATTAGTCTCTTATTGTCACCAAGGCTGCATGTATTTAATAAATTTGATTTGCAAAGCTGAATCTTCAGCAGCCGTTACTCCAGTCTTCAGTGTCACATGATCCTTTAACTGTGCTGTTTATAACCCTTGCGCATCAATTAAAAAAAAGTTACTCTGAGGTCCTTAGAGGACAAAAATATCAATGTCAAAAAAACTGTCATAAAAATGTGAAGCTTTGGAGCACAGATTTAAGTTTGGTCTCATTTTAAAGAAGACCTTTGGTCGATTTTTGTTGAAGTAAAAAACTAAAGTGAAAAGGTGAAACAAAAATGTAAAGAGGTTTAAGTTCATAAAAATGATTTATGAACATTATTTTATATAAAATATATATTTAATAAAGCATGTTGACCTCAACAAAAAAAAAAATGTAAACAAGCTACATAATTTATGAAATTTGCTCTAAATATCACGAAGCAGAAAACAGGAATAAAGTGAGTATTTGCTTTATTGGCCAAACCTGAGAAAATAGCACCATATGGTAAAAAGTAATCAATTTTAATTTTGTTAAATGGCCCTGGGGACATTTCAATGGGGACATTTTGTCCTTAAGATCCTGAGTTTGACTATTTTGTGTACCAAGTGTAAAATAGATTTATTAAAGGAAATGGGTGTGAAATAGTAAAATTCTAATAAAAATACACACTTGTGCCAAAATGTATGCAGCAAAAAAAAAAAAAAAACTGAAAAAGAAGAAAATGTCCATAAGGGTTCATATATTTTGGAAACCGTAATACATGTTTTCTTTATTTCTTTGATGAATCGAAAGTTCAAAAGACAGCATTTATTGTTTTTGGTAACATTATAAATGTCTTTACTGTCAGGTTTTCTCAATTTAATGCATCCTTGCTGAATAAAAAAATCTTGCTGACCCCAAACTTTGAACGGTGATATATATATATATACACACATAAGGCCATGTGTATTGTATTTTACTCTAGTTTCAGCTGCAGTCCTTTGAGATTGTGTGCAACACTACTTGGGCATCAGAAGACAGCTGCTGTGATCTGCCCTCACAGGTACACAATCAATCTAGGTTGAGTTGACATCTCAATATGGATGGCACTGACTTGCTTATATAGTGCAGGATGCCTTAAAGTTGCCTCTGTTTTGTCACTGAATGTCCGTCTCTGTTCTCTAGAGAGACGAGGAGAGCTGTCCAGCCCCTGCTTATGCTTGCACCTGCACCACCGATGTCCCTGGAGCACCTGGAGACATCGGGCCACCTGTGAGACTGCAAAAGCTGCATTTTAAAACCGGCACAAACATTAGAAAGCTTGTGTGATAATTGTAATAGTTGGTTGGAATAATTAGTGTTATGATAATAATTAGTGTTATGATATGCCTGTTTTCAGGGGAGACCTGGCACTCGTGGGGAGAAGGGAGAAAAGGGAGAGGTGGGCCAAAAGGTAGGGCAACTCGCATACAGACTTGATGGGGTTTGAACCTACTATCCACTAAGTTTCGTTTGAACAGTATGTCTCATTCAACTGTTTCTGACCCTTTTCTGCATCTCTCCAGGGTGAGGTGGGCCCACCTGGTAAACCAGGCCCTGAAGGCGGCTTTGGCACTCTTGGACCTGCTGGTCCACGGGGAATAACTGTAATGGGCAAAGCGGTACGTCTACACTTGTTATACAGAGAACGTCTATTGCATTTGAGCATTTTGAACAGATTAAAACCATCTCTCTTTGTCTATATAAGGGTCCACCAGGAGCAAGAGGGGAAAAAGGAGATATCGGAAGACCTGGGAGTCAGGTGAGCTTCTAGGTCACAGTTGTAGCTGGTCATTTTATTTTCAGGTATATCTCACTCTTTCTTCACGTTGTGTTCGCAGGGTTTACCAGGGCCTCCTGGTCCGAAAGGTGGAGAAGGCATCCCTGGTCCTAAGGCAAGTCTCTGTGTGGCTCAAGGCTCTTATTGTCCTATGTGCATTTGAAATGTTCAGTCTGTCATTCATCTTTCTGTATATACATTTCACACAGGGCACTAGAGGAGTGGAGGGTAACATTGGCAGCCCAGGAATCACAGGACCAAGAGTAAGACAGCCTTACCTATATGCATTCAAGGAGTATCTAATGCATGCTTTCATTGCACTCATATTACATCTGTTTACACTTTGTAGGGTTTCCAGGGTATGCCTGGTCATCCAGGGCCAGTGGGAGAGAGAGGGCCACTAGGTCCTGTAGGGCCCACCGTGAGTAAAAGTCAATTACTCGTTATGTCCTTTATCCACATAATCTTGCCGAGACAGAACTCTAGAAAAAGATTTCTGAATTACGAAGATTTACGTTAAGTAGATGTTCCAGATTGGCGTGTTTAATACTAAAAAAAAAATCTTTCACAGGGTCTTCCTGGAAGTAAGGGTGAGAGAGGAGAGAAGGTAGGTTACAAAATGACTTGTTTGCTATTTGCTATTTAAACAGATTATTTTATTTTAATAATTCTTCTGTTTTTAGGGTGAGCCACAGTCTCTTGCCATGATCTTCCAGCTTGTTACACAGGCCTGTGAAAAACTTGTGCACAGTATGTAGTACACTGTCTACATCCTTTTTAATTCAATCGCAGAATTTAAAAAGCAGCTTCAATTATGAGTTGATAATAAATTGTGTTCTAGATGAAGTTCTGAAGTTGGATGCTTTTCTGAATGAGATGAATCGGAAGCCAGTGCCCATCCAGGAACCAGTAGCGCCACCAGGAGAGCCTGGTATACCAGGGGGAAGAGGGGCACCTGGACCCCGGGGCCCTCAGGGTCGACAAGGAAGCAGAGGGGTGTCTGGGAAACCCGGGTATCCTGGTGAGCAGGGTAAGCCTCAACAATTTCTTTTTTGGGTAAACTCTACATCTGATGGTTGCCATTAATCACATTTTGAATTTACATTCTGTGTTATGCAAGTCATTCTGTGATTAACTTCTAGGACGCAGAGGTATGCCGGGTGAGAAGGGGTCTCCAGGAGCAAATATGCTGGGACCAGAGGGAATAAAGGGTTTTGCAGGTATTGAAATGTATTTGTGTATCGCACAGCTGTGTTTGTAAAATTGATTAATGGGGTTGTCATCCTTTGTATCGTTATATTTAGGTTTCCTGTACCAAAATTGTCAAAAACTTTGCAAAAAAATATTTTATCAATCAGTTTTGGTCTTGTTTTCCAATAAAAATATCTAAACGTCTTTAAAACAAGATACATTTACCTGCGAGGCGCAATTGTTTAAGATAGTAAGACTTACACTACCATTCTGTCTGTAGGATTTCCACATCAATGTTTTTCAGGATTCTGTGAGACATTTTACCAACTCCAAACTTTTAAAATGTAGTGTCTTGAATATTATTATTATTTTTTTTATAATTGCCCCTCGCCCTTATTGTAAGCAGACATCTAATAAAAATGTTTTTGGTTAATAAAGAAAAAAATTAAGATTTTTTTTTTCACAAGACTTGGTCTTACTTTAGTTTCTGCACAAACCCAAATAATATATTTTGTAATGGTTTGTTATTTGTTTCTACTTCACCAGGACCTCCAGGTGAAACTAAAACAGGGGAACCAGGTCCCAGAGGCGAGGATGGAAAAGCAGGACCTTCAGGAATTCCAGGAGCTTCAGGTCAGCGAGGCGAAATCGGTCCATCTGGTGTATGTGACAGCAGTGGATGTTATCAAGGACTGCCAGCTGCAGGTAAAAAAATTAGTAATTGTGACCACCATGAAAAACAGATCTGTGGGTAAAATTACTTTTTGTCTGTTTTTATCATTTTTTTCAGAGGGTCCATACCTTGGATACCAGCCTTGAGTTACTGTTTTACTTCAGCACTGCCAGAATCCTCTTTGTAGAAAGACATTCCGTGACCTAATGGATAAAGAGATTCTGCCAGATGTTGACTTTGAATGAGCCTGTTAGAAGGACTCTATTGACTTTATTTTCTCAAAGTGGTAGTTGATTTCACCTCAATACACCCATTCTGAGATTACCAAAGCACTGATCATCCTCGGCTCTGTCTGTGTGTTACCCCGTATTCATCCTGATCTGGTTAACAGAACAGATCTGGTGCAGAACTATTTGTGCAGCACACAGGAACTCACAACACACTCAGACTCTATTTTACAGAGACAGACATTTTGCTATCCAGACGAGGAACTAGTGTGCTACTGAACAATATCCGCACTAAGAATGTTTCTACTATTTTACTTTATGTATTTTATTGTATTTAATGCACTATATGTGTTTTAAATGTATAGGTGAAGGCATATTACTTTCAATATTTGCCATTCCAGTTTCTTGATCTCTTTCTGGTTTTTGTATTAAGTGTTTTTTTTTTTTTTTTTATGAAATAAGAAATATTTTGCAAGAGAAATATATGTGCTATTATGAAATACACTGTGATATTATATTAATGTCTTTTTACATATGCAGAAGTGCTGTCAATAGTATTTTATGGGATTATACTAAGTGAACTGGTCTTTTGTCTTTGTTAATACATGTTTATGTAAATCTGTACGAAATGAAACTGTTAAAGATCAAAAAAAGTTGACTCACTTGAGATCCAAAAGAAGGAAAGTTACTGTTCGCATTCACTTTGGTTCCAGACAAAATCAGTAGTTATCTCTGCTGTTTACAAAATATCATTTTCACAAGCATAATTTTAGTGCAATGCAAGCAGTAGTGAAATCATTCAAAACATGTGAGATCATTTTAATGGCAAGCATGTCTTTTGATGTAATAGTTTGAAATGACTTGCTGAACAGATCAAATCAACAACATAGCACACAATCTATTTCAGAAGGAAAGCCTTTTATATCATTGTAAATGACAGATGTCAATCCAATTATTATTGTGTTGTTATAAGAAATATTTTTCCATTATTTTTTTTAACTGTATGCCCAGTAAAGGGTTAATTACTTTCAAATGTTGTATTTTAATTCGTATTTGTAACATTTTGCTTACAACTGAACTTCGTACAGTGTTGATTTATTAAAGAACTCGACGTTATTCCAATGTAAAGTGTATCCAACATACAACTTTAATGTTGCAACCATAGACTGTAAAAAAAAAATATGTTGCAACACACAACACACGCTTTAAACTTGTATGCCTCAATGAATTATAGTATAACACATTACTATTGTACAAGTAACTGTACAAGACCATTGCTCGATGTTTTTTAATCACACTACTTAATTTAGTAATATATTTCGCGTTATTTAAACCGGAACCAAAGGATGGAGCTAGTGATTTGCACGGACACCGTATCAGATGTAAACATCCGGTCCGGTGTTTATTTAGTCGGAGACGCCAACATGGCGAGCCGGAGAGGCAATTCGAAGCCCCGGGAGCAAGCTGACAAATATTCTATTTTGCTGCCCACCTATAACGAGCGAGAAAACCTCCCACTGATTGTGTGGTTGCTGGTGAAGTACTTCGGCGAGAGGTAATTGTTTTGTTGTAATGGGCAAGAACCGGAAAAACAACCAGTCGTCAGATTGTAGAAGTCCTAATGATGAGCTGTCACTGACATCACACAACATAACCACCCGATTAGAGAGTCACTAACAACACAATATATTTCATTTGTTTTAAAAGATCATTCTTATTCAAATGACCATGTTTTAATGCAGTGGCTACAACTACGAGATCATAGTCATTGATGATGGCAGTCCGGACGGAACACTGCAGATCGCCGAGCAGCTGCAGAAGATTTACGGCGCCGACAAGATTGTGAGTTGTGCATAATAATACACTCCATGATTGACAGCTCGTCGAATGTTGAAAAAAAATCATGAAAATGTGGCATATCTCTTCTTTTTAGCTCCTGAGACCGCGAGCACAAAAACTGGGATTAGGTAAATTGGCTCACATTTCTTAATTCTTCTCTTAAAGCTACATACCGTGACTTACGTTAGAGTCATTTCAGGAACGGCTTACATCCACGGCATTAAACATGCGTCAGGAAACTTCGTTATCATTATGGATGCAGATCTCTCACATCATGTAAGTTTTCCTAGATTATATACTGTTTTATACCTCCTAATATCCTGGTATTAAGGATTCCTACGGCCATGGATAAGCTGGACATATTTGCAAATATTTGTATTTTCCAGGTCTGGAAAAGTCATGGAAATTAATGTCAGGAATGTTTTTCTTGGATATAGTACAACGTGCTTCCAAGCCTGATTGATAGCGAGTAATATTTATAGACAATGTTTTCAATTAATCGAAGGAAACCCATTTCTGCCACATAATAAACATGCTTTGGTACATCATAATTATGACATAAATTAAAATAAAACATAAAATAAATATTTATTAGATAATGCGATTAAAAAGTCCTAGTAAAGACATCACAAGTTTTAATTATGACAAAAGACTTTACAAAAAGGCATACAATTTTTTTTAGCCAATTATGACTTGAATTATTCAGCAGAAATGGGCTTCCTTAAATCAAAGCATGCACAAAATGAGTCTGAATGACTCCTGTGCAAATCTGTTTGAATGTGATTTATTTTTAAGAACCACTGAAAATGTCTTGGAAATTGATTTGTCAAATTTTTTTTCGATTGGTTCAAGCATGTTTACTCACATTTTCAGGGAAACCTTTTGGAGCGTTTGTGTACGATACATAATTTTTTCTTCTTCTTCTCCCTCACAGCCAAAGTTTATCCCACAGTTCATTGAGTAAGTAATTTCCTTTCTTTTACCTCATGGTTCTGCTGTTAAGACTTTTTATCTGCTCATAGTAGTTTAGCGATAATAGCATTATCACATGCACTTATAACAGCCACTTACATGATTTGTTATGTGTTCAGAAAACAGAAAGAGGGTGGATTTGACCTGGTGTCTGGCACAAGGTACAGAGGAGATGGTGGTGTGTATGGATGGGATCTGCGCCGGAAACTCGTCAGGTATTTGGCGGAAAATTTCAGCTGACTAAGGAAATATATTCTATATTACAAATGTCTCATCATTTTGAAACTCTATCTATATAGATTATTACTGCCACACATCAATGTTCATGTTTCACTGATTTAATGGAACTAGATTGCTTTGTTGTAATGATTATTTTCTTTTTAGCCGTGGGGCAAACTTTATCTCACAAGTGCTGCTCAGACCAGGAGCATCTGATCTCACAGGGAGTTTTAGGTAAGTGCATGTTAATATATGAATTATTGTTTATATATATATATATATTAGGGATGCACCAATATGAACATTTTGGCCGATACCGATAACCGATAATTCTTAATATTTGAAAGCCGATAACCGATATATTGGCCGATAAATCTAAATACAAATTAATAAACTCTGAGAGCCTGATTACAAAAACAAAAGGCTCACCATTAAAAGCCATGTCCCAAACACTTCAACATAAATCAAACCTATACACTACAGTAGCCTATTTGAACCAGTGTGAGATTCCTTACCTTTTCAAATTAATTTTACACTCCTATGGCCAAAATTTTTTTTTAACACTTTACAATAAGGTTTAATTTTTGTTAGTATTAGTTAACCAACAATGAATGAACAATACTTCAACAGGATTTATTAATTTTAGTTCATGTTAATCTCAACATATTCAGACCCAAAGTTGTGTCTTTTAACATTAGGTATGAACTGTGAATGGACTGTTACAAAACACAAACATTTTATTACTAAAAGAAACAAAGGTTATTGCTCTCTGTTTGTTCATGATAATTAATGCATTAATAAAATGAGACCTTATTTGTAAAATGTTACCAAAAATTATATTGTCTAAAAAATAAAAATAATATACCTAAATAATGCAAACAAGTAATTGAACAGCATTACTTAGGCTGCATAATAAAGAATCAGAATGCAAGTGCATGAAATAACCTCCGCACAGACGATAAAGAAATGGTTTTAATCAAACCATATTGTTGATGGAAATGATACGAGAACAATAAAAGTGCTAATTATAAAAAATAATGCTTCTGTGTTTTTGAAAAAAAAAATATGTTTAATATTACAGTAATAGTAAACATCTGTAATATTAGTCTAGTCTATTAGGAATAATGTTGCTGTTTGAGAGCGCGCTGAAGCTGGAGAGAATGAACGAACAACCATAAACTGAAGCGCTTAGAAGTTTAATTAACAACTAAACGCATCATATATGAGAACAATCAGATATTTATACAAAATAAATATAATATTACAACTTATATTAGCACAAAATCACGCATAGGTGAAGGGTTATAACTCCTGTGGATGCTCTTCCCCTGTTTGAGAGTGTGCTGAAACTTAAGATGATCACCGGTACAGTGAAGCACTGCGGGTTATTGACTTAACGAAACACATCCTATATGACTTTAATCAGATGTTTATACTACAAAAACGTAATATTACGACTTACATATGCTTAAAATGACGCGAATGCACAAGCGAACTTGACTGTGCTGGTCAGAATGCGTTGTTGACGCTTCCCACAACAGCGCGCTGAAAAACAACTAAACCCAGAGAATTCACTACGTTTTATAACAGAAATATTCTCATTGCAGTGTTATGTATAGGACAGTCCCAGTAGTTATTAATGCTGTGCATTTCTGTTTGAAATGCGCGCGCCGGTACAATGAAGTGCTTTACTGCATCGTTAATTAACTCAACCAAACGCATCCTATATGGGATTATATACACAAAATAATAAATATAATATTACAACTTACAATGGCACAAAAGGCTGTGAATGCACAAGTGAACTTGACTGTGCTCGTCATGAAGGTGTAACCCCGTGGGCGCGCTCTTCCCTCAACAAACGCGCTGAAACACAACGCTCTTTTACAGCCTATTCTATTCTCATTATCATTTTATGTAGATTATAGAAGACTTGCGCTGCACATGTTGCACATAACTGTATTTTCCTTTTCGAAGTGATTCCAAACATATTTAGAGCAATTCAAACCCATCATGGTGGACAGCGCGTCCGTCTCAGCTGAAGGAAATAATACATTTTCTATCGGCTTGACTATATCGGTCAAATTTTCTTATTGGACCGATAACGATAACATCAAAAATAATCATTTATCGGCCGATAACGATATGTTGCCGATATATCGTGCATCCCTAATATATATAATTACATTATTGTATTACCACCTCCTATCATGTGTTTCAGGCTTTATAAGAAAGAGGTTCTTGAAAAACTAGTAGAGCAGTGTGTGTCGAAAGGCTATGTGTTCCAGATGGAGATGATTGTCCGTGCGAGACAACTGGGCTTTACAGTTGGGGAGGTCAGCACACATCTCTCATTCTACATTTCCTATAAATGTTGTTGTTATTAAAGGCACAAAATGTAAGATTTTTAGATTAAAATATCCAAAAACCACTAGAACAATGTTAGCCTATATATTTTGTTGACTTGTGTACTTTTTAAATCCAGAGATTTTAACCAGTGTAACGGCCCGTGCGCCCATGTTACCCTCAATGTTACCCTTGTAACATTATGTTACAAGGGCCCATGTTACCCTCAATTTCCAGTTTTGGTTAGTCTTATGGTTTGAATCTCTTGTTTTCTTGATTTACCATGAATATAACATGTTCTTTGTCCCATGCCTCAGAGACAATGCTGTTTTGTCAAGTGGCTAACATAGCCACAGTAACAGTAATACAGAATTTTCTCCATCATATAAAATACTGTATTTAAAAAAGAATTGGCATATCGATCTAGATTACTGCAGTGTGCAATAAGTGTCTCATACCAACCATGAATGCACAGAGTAACGTTATAACTTTAATCACACTAAAATGTATTTTTAAGTATGATTACACGTAAAGTAAAACAGCGCTGTGTTACCCCACAATTTTAATTTGTCAGATAAAATGACCTGTTTTAGTAAAAATTACATATTGTGCCTTTTAAAATAAAAAAATATTTCTAGATAATGCATTTACATAATAATAAGACTGTTTGCTGACTGTTCATACTTTTTGAAGGGAAGTTTTTTTTAAATCTATTTCAAAGTAGCAGAGTGCTTTATTTTATGGATCTCTGAAAGTGGTCTTGTCTGTCTATTACGCAGGTTCCTATTTCATTTGTGGATCGTGTTTATGGGGAGTCCAAATTGGGAGGAAATGAAATCGTCTCATTCCTGAAAGGATTGGTCACTCTTTTTGCCACTACATGACCTTTGACCTCTGACCTCATTTGGTTGTGGTTATTGTTGTGGTGTATGATCAGTACTTATCACTGTAATGGATCTAGAATTCATGCTCTGCTAATAATGAGCTCATTATGATGAGTTATGTCGCAAATCAGGCTACAGTAGCTTTTGGATTGCTTTGATTTGCCACCTTCCATTTTCACTTAGTTTGGGTAATTATTAGACTGTATTCTGAGATGTACATTAAAATGTAAAAAAAACACAAGAAAACTACATTTTAATAAAAAGGACCAAATTGACAAAGCTGACTTTCTTTTGAAAAAGTGCTGAGACTTATTTTATATTAAATGCATTTTCTAGACTATACTCTTAAAAAAACGGTTATTTATTGGCATTGATGGGTCCACAGAGAATTTAACTCTTTCCCTGCCATTGACAAGTTCTCATCTTGAAAGCTCTTCACCACATAAGACGAGTTTTTACGGCTTTCCGTGTTTTCACTGTTATAAGGTAGGGGGTGCTATTAGGCATCTTCTGAAAGAGTACTGAATCTCCTGAACAAAACACAGGCCAAGATGATGCAGAAACAAGCGATAACGTATGTAATCATATGTGAAATAACGCAATCATCAACACTAAACAGCATATAAATCAAAACTGCCGAACGTTACTGAATGAAATGTCGACCCAAGACGAGCTATATGACTGTGCAAGCATTAGAGGTGTTGATGGACTCAATCTACTCCATCTGTGTTTTGATCATAACGTGATTTTCTTAGCTTTTTGCTCAATGTTGCTTTTTTTATGAAACTTAACTCTCCCATATTAAAGTGTTTATTAAAAAATTATGTTCTTTCTGTTCTTTCTTTTGATATATTGCATGTTCAGATATTCATACAGTAAAATATTCTGGGGGCCATGAAATTTGATCAAAAACACGGACGGGGAACAGACGATAAAAAAAAAGAAACACTGGCGTGGAAAGAGTTTACCTCTATGGAACCTTTGCATTGAATGAAAAAAATGTAGATTATTAAAACATGGCTCCAGACCGCGACAACAGGGTATGTTTGCACGACAACGATGTACTAAAAACAGACGAAAACGTCAAAATGATATTCCTCGTTCATACGGATCTGTGAAAATTACTAAAATGATGCTGCCAGGCCAGTAGTTGGCAATGTCGCTTTGTCAAGAAACACCTCGCAAACATGTAATACGCATGTGCATGACGTCACAATTTTCACAAATTAACTTTTTTGTTGTTTACATGGAGACGGTAAAGGCATCGTTTTTAAAACCTTGCACTTTTTCAGGCCCCCAAAATGTCTTTGTCGTGTAAATGAATGCCCAAAACGCATAAGTTTCCAGTTTTCAGTTGAAAACGGTGCAACCACCACATTGCCCAACTGATAAGAGCTGCCTTTTCTGTTGCTTATGAGAAACATAAAAAAGGCAAACAAAAAGAAAACGGAACAAAACAGCGCTACTCATTTGAGCTGTTTATAGGCTCTGCCTCAGACCCATAATAGACAACACAGCGCAAACTCGGAACAGCCACGTGACTATTGGCTGGTCTTTGTGTGCAATTCTACAAACCTGGAAGAACTTTTGAACATATATAAGCAGTATATTTCTTTTTTAGAAAGCAAAAAAGTAGATAAAGTAGAATAAATGAACTAGTCTGATTATGAGTATTTTAAAACGTAATATAATCCTATTACAATTTTTGGAATCTGATTACATAATCCAGATTACATTACTACTCAGCACTGGCGATAACCGTAACCATGGTATCGAGGCAGATACCGTGTCAGATTTACTAAACGGCAAATTAGTGTGAGAGCGCACCATAAAAGCGCCAATGGGAGTGGAAAGTTCTGCACAACGTGATCTACTGACAACACGCAAATTAAAGAACACGGATGTAGCCTGTGTGTGATTCATTTAAATACTCTCCTTCGTCTGACTAGCGTCTGAAAGGGAAACTCCTACAAATGCATATGGAATAAGGTCAGCTGCAAAAATAACCCTGTCCTTTTCAGCGCAAATTTTTCACTGCATGTGTTTAGTAAATCCTGACCGTAGTTTTTTTTTTTTTTTACGTCAAAAGAGGGTTTGCGCTGACACAAGTCATTAGAAAATCTGGCCCATAGTGTCTTTACATTATTCATTTCAGGGTTTGTGCAACCTTTCAAGTGCCTTGCACAATTTTTTTCAGTCCTTCCAAGCTTTAAATGTGAATAATTGTGTTGCAGGTCAATTTAAGGTGTGCCCCTAACTTTTCTGCTTGTGCTCCTAAAATTTTCCACAAGGGAGAATTTACAGTGCTCCTAGTAAAAAAAAGTTAGTCTGGAGCCCTGTAAAATGTTCTTCACACTAAGAAAAAAATGGTTCTTTTCAGAACGGTTCACTAAAGGTTCTTTGGTAAACCCAAAATGCATTGCTTGTGAAATTGTGAAAACACCCTTTTGGAACATTTGTGTGTATATTGATTTTTTTTATAGCCCTTCAGAACGAATGTTCTGTTATGAGTGGCTACAGAGATGTTTTCCCTGAAATAAACATTTAATATTACAAAATTATTTTGCTTATTTAATGTATTCTGGATGTATAATACTTTTAACTTACATGGACTTCTGATCAAACTGATAAGGTTGAATTTCACACATCAGTCAGTGTCACAGGAAAACACTACATCCTATGATGAGATACTGCCATCAATCTAGTGTAGTAAGTGTCTACACTGTCATGTGACACATCCATATCCATTATTTTCTCCTATCTGGGTTTAGAGTGTTCAGTCCCAAATGACACACCAAACTTGTGTAATGTAAGGAGTTGCTCTGGGTGAGCTTGATGCTGCCAACCACCAAGGGGGGGAATTACTCCAGAACTCAAGGCCCAGAGGGTGGGGGATTCACCATGGTTTACAGTCTGCAACCCCAGCACTTGGCATGCAGAAGTAGTCCCGGTGAGTTGCGCATGAGCGCGGTACAGCGCCACCACCCGAACTCATGATGCTCCGATGCTGGCTAAGTACTGAGGCACTGTATACATCCGACTCTCTGCGGGGGTAGATACCAGATGCAGAATTGACGCATACGCCTCTACCCAATCAAGTTTCAGCCGATGGCGCCCCCTATGGGTTCATTCCATGCAACTGCACCCAGGGGCTGTTTACACCAACATCGGGAGCATTTAATAAAAGGTTATATGCATGCACAGACACACTTGTGCATTTCAGGTAAGCTAAGGAGGAGGGTAAATATTGGATTGGTGGTGGTCTGACACCTCTCACCACATAATCCCACACCCAACGCCTCTCCGTCGGCACAATGCTTTTTTATGCTAATCAAACACACATGTCACTTCCGCCCTTTTTCACACGCCATTTTGGATAGTATAGGTACTGGACCGGGTCGTATTGTTTAAGTGGATGGCGGATTACGCTAATTGCTGTCAATTATACCGTCCTCGCGCGCCTTGTGGACTGTGCATCATCGCATACGCAGCACGCGCTCGGCGGTTCACGTTCCTTCTTCCTCCAGGACCCCCGTAGACCAGCACAGGCAGTGCTAGATGAGTTGCAGCAGCACATTCCCGGCAAACAGACTGCCCTGGGTCGGCCCGTGACAGGAGTCGAGCTCCCTCTCTCGGCGTGGTGTGTCCGCCCGTTAAGCGGAGGACGAAGCGCTCAACTCGGGAGGCGGGAAAGTAACATTAGGGGCTGCAGCTTGCGGGAGCGCGAGCCAGGTAAACTCTCCCCGTTGTGTGTTTAGGGAACGAAACCGAGTGCGAATCAACTAAGAGACCTGCTAACTCGCTTTTAAGTGAGAGCTGGAGGCAATAAACCCGACCCTCGGGTGGAAAATGTAACGCTAGCTAATTGCATGTGCCATACAGTTGAGCAGTTCACTCAGCTCGTGAATTAAAAGTTTTTATGTGTTCTTACCGTCGTAATTGTAACTGACGTTTTGGTAGCCTACCTGAAGGGGGGTTATCGTTTATACACCGACCCTAAATCCGACCACTCGCTCCAGTTCACGGTTAACGTTATATATTTTGCTATGACAGTTGGGCTAAACTCGTCACGAATAGCTCGCGCTGCAACGAATCAATCGTTAAAGGGACCTTCACCAAAAAAAAAAAAACAATTATGTCATCGTTTATTCGCCCCCATGTTGTTCTTTGATAAACTAAATTAAATATTAGATCTTATGTTAGTCAGTATGACAGCCTCAGTCACCATTCAGTTTTATTGCATGGAAAAAGATGCACTGAATGGTGACTGAGACTGTCATTCTCTGCCTGCCAGCTCCTTTTGTGTTTCACAGGAGAAAAGAAAGTCGGGTTTGAAACAACATGAAGGCGAGGAATAAATGATTTGAATATGATTATCATTTATCAATTAAGCACGAGCAGTTTTACCAATAACGAACTAAAGTTGGCGCTCATTGGATTTGATCGCGTTTGGCATGTCAACAAACCCGAACAGTCCAACGTGTGACTGTTATTGGGCTCTAATTGGCCAGTTGTTCTCCTCGTCGGTGTGTTGTCATTTACTTGTGTACTTTGCTCTATGTAGCTTGTAATAATTGTTGGTCTATGAATAGTTAGTGTGGACTCTACTTTAGTATTTACCATCCTTGGGTGGATGTCATTCAGTAAATCAAATGCTTGAATGCGAATTTAGATATATACAACTGTACTCTTTCATCTGTAGCTGTGGTGTTGGGCCTTTGATGAACAGATGGTGCTGAATGTATTTGACAGCATTGTTTTTCTCATTAACACAGGGCTCCTGTTTTTGGATATGGAAGACCATGAGCTAGATGACATATATTTTATTTTCAGTTTTATTAGTTGAGATTTGCTTGTGTACATGCGTATGTGTGTATATATATATATACACCAAGTCATCTGCATTCTAGGGGTTCATCGAATAACCTCCACCCAGAGCAGACACTGCAGATATGGCTTTCCATGCACTGGCCTCTGCTGTTGCCTCAACAGGAGGCGCCATTCTAAGCCTGTAATGCAGAAGCCTGCACAAAAAAAGGGAGCGGAAAAAGGGCAGGCAGAACAGGGAGAGGCTTATATAACATGGAGGAAGAGCTGTTCTCTAGCGCCATCTACAAAGGATGGGAGAAAGTCAGCGAGGAGATGAGGAACGCCTAACCAAAGAGAGAGAGCCCCCATTCAGTGCCGAAGTGAAACTGCTGCTCTTTGTTCAAGCAGGGTGTACTGTGTGATGCTTGTCATCGGTGAGGCCAAGAGCTGATGCAGGTTTTCCATGAAGACAGGTCAGATAGGTACATGACCTTTGACCTTAGTTGATCTTTGACCTCATTTAAGCGGGCTGCAGTGGGATCGACCTTATTTAGCGGTGCAGTTGTGCATGTTTATTTCTTCATTTACGATATTTGTTTGAGCGCAGATCTGCAGTGCTGATGCTGTAGAATGTTGGCCACAGATTTGTTGGATGTGTTTGTGCTTTTCGGTTGTGCTATCATATTTTGAAACAGTGCCATCCCAACCAGGAGTACAGGTACATCATGTACTGAAGCTCTTTAACTTCATGAAGGATTAAAATGTTCCTATAGATAGATATATAGATAGAAATATATAATATTTTTTTATTTATTAAAATAAATTAATACTTTTATTAAGCAAAGATGCATCCAAAGTAAGAGTTAAGACTTTTGTAATGTAAAAAAAAAAAAAAGCTCAAATAAATGCTTTTGGATTTCTGTTCATCAAATATTCCTGCAAAATATAGTGTAAAGGTTTCCCCAAAAATATTAAGCAACACAACTTTTTTCAGCATTGATAGTAATAAGAAATGTTTCTGGAGCAGCAAATCATCATATCAGAATGATTTCTGAAGGATCATGTGACACTAAAGACTGAAGTATTGATGCTGAAAATTCAGCTTGATATATCACGGGGATACATTTTTAAATATTATCAAATGGAAAATATGTTTTAATTGTAGAAATATTTGAACAGTATTACTGTTTTACTGTATTTTTGATCAAATTAATGTAGCCTTGATGAGCACGAGATTTCTTTCAAAAACATAAAAAAATTGACCCCAAACATTTTTGAATGGTAGTGTATTTAAAGTTTGTGATCTCATAATTGTATAAAACATCAATGCATTCACTTAATTTTTAACAAAACAAAAAGTATGCAAGGTTGTGTCAGTTTGTTTGGATCAATCTTATAGACCACCTGTATACAGAGGTTGATTTCTGTAATTGTTGCCTTGTGTGTTTTCCTTATTCTCATTCACATTCTCATTTGAAGTTACTTTGATGATAACTACATGCCACCATACAAAGGCATCTGAATGTCATTCATGTATATAAATGTGTTGGTGTCAGTGAAGACCTAAGGCATTAAAAGTTGGAAAACACTGTTGTAAAATAAGAAAGCGATATGGTATGGTGTGAAAAATAAGGTGGCCTTTTGTTTTGTGTTTAGCATTCAGCTCATTTTCCCAGGCTGTGACGAGGACTTAGATAAAGATGCTGACTGACTCATTTGTTGTGCTTTAAACAATTTTCTCTCCTCGGGACCATTTCTCTGGCTTTATGGTCCGGATTAGGGTACATTTAAATGGTCAGATTGATAATGTCACCGTGAGATAAATTGATTATATAACCAATCAATGATGTTTTATTCATGTATTATCTGAAATCATTCAAACAATACAACATGTGTATTCATTCATGATGGTAATAATGTGATGAATTTCAGGTGGCAGAATGTTTCAACTCCCAGTGAACAACCTCAGCAGTCTAAGGAGAGCTAGAAAAAATGTGAAGAAAGTGCTGGGGGACATTGGCTTGGAGTTTTGCAGGGAGCACATTGATGTAAGTAAATTTGATGTTTGTCTACATAGGCAAAGAAGTACTACGTACATACTCACGATTATGGACCATCTGATTCCCCTTAAAACAGCTCCAAATGATTTTGTTTCCACATTATATTCAGTGTTACAGTGCCACTTGTTCTGTAGCTGTGAAATCTGTGGCCAACCTTTTTTTTGGTATGTTTTTTTTCTAGGGATGCTCCGATCAGGGTTTTTGCAGCTGATACCGACTACCGATTTCTTGTCATTAAGATTGGCCAATCCTGATCATTCAAACTTTATAAAAATTCAATTCACGTTCAGAAATTTCTTTCTGTGTCTTACCCTCTCGCTTGAGGGTGTCAATGATGGCCTTCTGGACAGCAGTCAGGTCGGCAGTCTTACCCATGATTGCGGTTTTGAGTAATGAACCAGGCTGGGAGTTTTTAAAAGCCTCAGGAATCTTTTGCAGGTGTTTAGAGTTAATTAGTTGATTCAGATGATTAGGTTAATAGATCGTTTAGAGAAACTTTTCATGATATGCTAATTTTTTGAGATAGGAATTTTGGGTTTTCATGAGCTGTATGCCAAAATCATCAGTATTAAAACAATAAAAGACCTGAAATATTTCAGTTGGTGTGCAATGAATCTAAAATATATGAAAGTTTAATTTTTATCATTACATTATGGAAAAGAATGAACTTTTATCACAATATATGCTAATTTTTTGAGAAGGACCTGTATAGTACTTTTCACAATGCATGTCTAAAATTCATGTCTACTCTTCATTACAATTTAGGGTGATCTGTTATCAGAGGTGACTGTCCAAGTAATGTCCATGTTTCAGTAAGTTCTAAGATAATGAAATAGAATACAAAAGAAACAATAAGCTCATTAAAGTGATTATTACAAGATAACATAACGATTACTATAGGAAATTTGGCAGTGTTTCCAAGTAAGTGATATGTAAGCTCTCTGTTGACTTGTTAACTCTACAAAAACAAAAAACAAAACATGGTATCATCAAATACATGGTCTCATTTGATAGAAAACCTTTCACATTTTGAAGAAAGTAGATTTTAAAATAGAAATTATTCATGCTTGACATGATGAATATTAGAAAGTATATGATAGTTCATAAATCATGTTAAAATTATAGAATGTGATTATCAGCCAATACCGATCGGTGACCGATCGATTGGAACATCCCTATTTTTTTCCATTCATCTTTTAATCTAGATTTTTTTAAATTAAATTGTTAACAGTGTGCAATTATGCATATAGCCTAGTGCTGTTTCTTTTGATTATAATAGGCCCAAGAAATTTGAGATTGCCAGAAATAAAGCTGCCTTTATTTATATTTGCGAATGTTTCCTGTGTTAATCAATATATAATTTCTGAAATATTTTTTTAGCTTTATCACCCAGCCCAACATGTGAACCTGTTCTAATACTACTCAGTGTATTTGATTTGCAGTGTTATTTTTCAGTCTCTTCATTGGTTCTATGCCCCTCTCTTTTTGCACCGAAGTACATGTACAAAAATATATGATACAATTATTCTAAAAGACTTCATATGGTCTTGATATTTATTTTATTGAGAAAACCTTATAAATTCTTTTTCACTCTGTACGTTTCTTTTCCCCCTCCAGGACTATAAGGACTTTGTTCCCAATGAGTTCTACATTAAAAACACCGCATGGGACGATGTGTGTATGTGGGATCCCTCAATGACCAAATCACAAGTGAGTAGTATCTTAAGTGTTGCTTAATCTTTTATGTCTGTTTGTTTTTGAGCACATCCCCATTTTTCCTTACCCATTTGTCCTGTCTTCTTAGGAGTACCGCTCAAAGCCGTTCTGTTGTTCAGGATGTACATTCGCCTCCAAGTTTTTCTCTGCCTACAAGAGTCACTTTCGTAATGTGCACAGTGAGGACTTTGAAAACCGCATTCTCCTGAACTGCCCCTATTGCACTTACAATGGGAACAAAAAGACTTTGGAGACGCACATCAGACTGTTTCATATGCCCAACAATGTGGTGCGCCAAAATGTTGGAGGACCTCAGGGAGCAGGGGTTAGTTTGAAAGATGGTGCTCGACTGGATAAGACACGTGATAATATAGAGCAAGCAGTGTACTACTGCAAGAAATGCACTTACAGGGACCCACTATATAATGTGGTGAGAAAGCATATCTACCGGGAACATTTTCAACATGTAGCGGCACCGTACTTGGTGAGGCCTGGTGAGAAGAAGATACCACCTAATGGGACAACAGCAGGCTCTGGTGCAGGGAGCAATGCTGATTCTGGTGGTGCCAACAGTACGAGCACAGCCATCCACTGCAAACGGTGCCTCTTTGTACCCCGTACCTATGAAGCCCTTGTGCAGCATGTCATTGAGGACCATGAGCGCATTGGTTATCAAGTTACTGCCATGATTGGACACACCAATGTAGTGGTACCTCGGGCGAAGCCTGTGATTATGGTGTCCCCTAAAGCTCATGGCGATAAGGGCCTCATTGGTGTAATGCCAAAGGGTACAGTTGTGACTGGGGTACGACCTTTATCCACTCAGCAGGTGAGCCGAATTGTTATTCCTAAAGGGAGTTTAAACTCAAGTAGTCTTCTGTCTGGTGTTCATCTGAAACAGGGGGCATTTGGTCTGAAGCCAGGGACTACACAGTCCTTGACCATTGGAGGACAGCACGTTCAGCTCTCAATCCCACAGCAGTCTCAAACAAGCAAACCACAGCTTTCTGCTAGTCTCCGCAGTTCGGTTTCTGCATCTGCGTCCACTTCAATACTAAAGATCCCTCAACTGAACTCTCGAGTTCAAGCAGCAGCTACTACGGTCTCATCTGTTACCTCCAAGAAGGGCAACTCTGTCATCGGCACATCTTACACTCAGAAATGGAAGATCTGCACCATCTGTAATGAGCTCTTTCCAGAAAACGTGTATAGTTCGCATTTTGAAAAAGAGCACAAAGCGGAAAAGGTACCGGCGGTGGCCAACTATATCATGAAAATTCACAACTTCACCAGTAAATGCTTATACTGCAACCGTTACTTACCCAGCGACACACTACTTAACCACATGTTGATACATGGCTTATCTTGCCCGCACTGCAGGGCCACATTCAATGATGTGGAAAAAATGGTGACACACATGAGAGGGGTACATCCCAATGAATCAGTCGGGCCACGGACAGACTCCCCACTTACTTTTGACCTCACGCTTCAGCAGGGAAATCCCAAGAATGTCCAGCTGATCGTCACGACATATAACATGCGGGATGCCCCAGAAGAATCTGTGGCATTCCATGCCCAAAATAGTGCATTACCGCCATCATTGCAGGTGAATAAACAGGTTACCCCACAAGTCCCAAAGATACCCTCAGATGCCTCAGACGCCATACCGGCTAGGGCTACACCGCAAGCGGCTGTACCTTATAAGAAGGATGTAGGCAAAACACTTTGTCCTCTCTGCTTCTCGATTCTTAAGGGACCTATCTCAGATTCTCTAGCTCACCACTTACGTGACCGTCATCAAGTTATACAAACAGTTCATCCTGTGGAGAAGAAGTTGACTTACAAGTGTATCCATTGCCTTGGCGTCTACACTAGTAACATGACAGCTTCCACTATCACTTTGCATCTAGTGCACTGCCGGGGTGTCAGCAAAACTCAGAACGGCCGGCCTGCTCCCTCTGCGAGAGTTGCACAGGCCCAGGGGGCTGGTCTCAAACGGTCAGGTTTAGCAAGTTTCGACCAAACGGAGCCAAAGAGAAGAAAATCTGGAACCGATGACCAGACTGAGCTTAGCCCACCACTTTCATCTGACAAACAAGATGAGCCTGTAGTCTTTGCCTTGGACCCGAAGGGTTACGAGAATGAGTCCTACGAGACACGAAAAGCTTTTCTCACTCAGTACTTCAATAGGCAGCCTTACCCCACTCGCCGAGAGGTGGAGAAGCTTGCGTCCAGTCTCTGGCTTTGGAAATCTGACATCGCGAGCCACTTCTCTAATCGAAGGAGGAGATGTATGATGAATTGTGAAACATTAAACACTCGGGTCCTGCTGGGATTTAAAATGCAAGACATTGTAGATTTGCATCATCCCATTAAATTTGACTCAAAGTGCTATTTCGAGAACCAGAAACCTGACCATAAAAGACGAACTACTAAGTACCGCATAGGCCGGTCTGCTAATGCCATTCGCTTCCGGCAAAGAGCTACAACCAATGGTGACCTGCAGCAGAAGCATGGGACGCTAGCAAGGGGTTCCGCCAAAGCCTCGCTTTACTCAAATGGTCAAAATGCCATCGTAGGGAGCAACTGCAATGATTCAGTGAAGAGCACCTTAAAACCTGGAGCACTTGTCAATTCTGAACCAATTGCTGTGGACTCAGACAGCGATAATGAGGTCAATGTGCAAAATGCTAGTCTAAATGCACAGTTGCTTAGTGAGGAACCAGAGACAAATGATAAAGTGGATGGCAGTGACTCTGACATCAGGGAGGACGCCCAAAGCGAAAACGGCTATGGGTCGAAAGACTTGTTAAATGAAACAAGGCAACAAAAGGGCGAATGTCAGTCAGGTATCACAAACAAGCTTGAACAATCAGAGACTCAGTTAACCGAGCAACAGGTCTGATTTCTGGACAGGGTTAATAAAATGCACATGTATACTTTTGCTGTACTTTAATGTACACCAACAATGCTGCCTCATTGAACTTCTGAATCTGGACCTTAGTTACGTTACAGATGGTAGCTATAAGGACCTGCTTTTCCCTCAACACCTAAAGCCATTTGAGAAAGGCAAAAAAAAGTAATGTGTTACAGTTTTAAGTATGAAGATGAATGCAAATTGTGTGATTTGTGAAGCTGGTGTTGACCTCAGGATAGGGAAAGAAAACGCTCAACATTCACCAAACAATACATGATTTGCCTTCAGTTTGTTCCTTTAACACCTAGAAACATAACCATACTTGTTCATGTTCATTCAGCCGTTATTTTGGCAAAAGGAGTGATTATTAGAACCGACAGGTATTATTAAATTTAATGTTATCATATAGTATTGGTAGTGTATATTTGTACAGTCTTTTAGATATGTCTATGGAGATGTGTAGGTGTACTCACTGATTTAAAAAAAAAAAAGATTTTCTATACTTTTTGTGCTCACACTTAATGTTCATATGCTCTACATTGGTTCACATAGACAATGGATGTGGCTTCGGTGGCTGTTTTTCCTGTTTACTTTTATTAACAAAAGTATAGCATTTTGCTAAAAAAAAATATATCCAAGTATAAATAATGCAAAATAAAAGAACATAATCTCTTGCTTTTGTTTTGCCTGTTTATAATTGAAGCATCGTTTTTTATAAATATATTCACCATCCTGTAACTTGTGTTTTGCTTCCAGAGCAGCTTTCCATACATCCACATCTGCCCTTAAGAGTTTTTGGCAGTTAAATTGACCACTGTAGCATTGTGCTAAGTAGACTAGCCTGTGTTTGGTTCAGCCTCCGCTGACTGCTATTTTCTTTTTTAGCAGTTGCACACTTTTTTTGTTTCCCCCAGCTTGTGACCTAGGATTCAGAATGAGCATCTCTATTCAGTCTAACTTTCTCTATGTTTAAATTTGTGATCTCGAGTTTATGTTGTCTTTTGTTTATCCCCTTTATTCTATTTTTCTTTGTCACTGCAAGCATTTCTGAACAATAAAGTGCTGTATTGTCCATCTCACAATGCTTCTAACCCTGGTCAGTCTCTAGCATCTTTGTCTTTTTCTACTTCCCTTTGACCTTCTGGTTTTGCTGGTTTGGACTGCTGCAAATGACACATTTCAGGGGTGAAATTGTGTTTTACTTTTATGGGCTGATATTGAAAGTATGATGTATAATTTTCTCTAAAAAGTTGTGTAGGTTGGCCTGATAATTTGAGTAACACTGTTCTCAACACCTCATAACTCAGTTCTCTGATCTGGCCATTCTTCATTTGCGTGGGCACAGAGTTTGTAAGGGAGCTGCAAATTTTAGTTATTAGAAAGTGAGACTTTCTGGACTTAAAATACAGTAATAGTGTTTTAATTAGGTTGCATGTGTTCACTTACATCTAAGTATAGCTTTTGCTTTACACGTCTTTAAGTCAACACGAAACATTGTTCACAACCCATTTCATCACTGTAAGATTACATTTCTGAGTGAAATAGAATATTTAAAGGGTCTTTTAATGACCAGTGGAAAGAGGGGACCGGTTGAAAAACAGGCTTTTACTGTAAACTCCTAAGATTGTCCTCCACTCAGTATGTTTACGTGCACTAATTTTCCTCAATCGGAATGAATACAATCCAATTTCAGATATTGATCTACTTATGAACCCTAAATGTTGCAATCTGATTCACTTATTTGTTTACTCTGAACAAAAATGTTGCGCTTGCACAGTGACCGGAGAAAACCACTGCAATGCCTTGATGACAAAATGTAAAAGAAAGTTGACGTATATCAGAAGAGCTTTTTAGCAGAATTTCTTTTAATATTCTGTCTCTTCCATTGACCATTTTATAAAACATGAGACGTAAATAAATACGCACGTTTGCAAGACGTAAAGTGTATGTAAACATACGCATCACAGCACTCTGAATGTGCACATGGTATTTTTGAATCAGACTGAGAATAGTTACAAGAGTTTAAATTTTTTTTATTTTTTAAACTATAGAAGTTTACATAGTTGGGTAAACTTCTATAGCAGTGAATGGGAGACAACAAATATAGCAAATATAATTTATGTAGTTCCATTTGCTCCAATAGCAAAAGAAAAAAATCGGATCGAGTTTCCACGACTAAAAAATGAGGGGAAAAAATAGAAAGCTCATTGATTACGTTATTGGTCAGATGTCAAATTTACAGCCTCGCAGCAGCGTTCATTTGTTTAGGGGTTTTTTTGTTTTAATTTACTGACAGGGTAATATATATATATATTTATATATATAGCGTTATAAATGTGAATTACATTTTTTTAATTTATGAAAATATGTAAACCTTGATAACTTTGGAAACAAGTCATCACAGTCTGTGAAAAGGGTCCATTATTTTGGGTCTACTGAAATAGTCCCCTCCAATCGAATAAAACAAAAATTCAGATCGAGCTCAGTTGGATCAATAGAGATGTTTACATGAAGAATCTTCATGCGGACTGAGCCATCAATCTAAAAGATAAAATAATTATTTGGGTGCATCATGTAAATGTAGCTACTGAAATCAACTCAGATTAATTTAAATATATATGCCATTAATTCTAAAGATTTGTTTTTGCATGTCATGAATTGTACTGATTGTGACCCTGAGGTCAATCACTATTAAGAGAATATAATATATTGTTGGGGTTTCAAAATGGAGGGATGATATGACTGCACTGTCACTCTCAAAGAATGACTTTTTTCTGCTATGCAAGTCTGAGGGAAAGAACGCAGCATGTGTGCTCCAGTTAGTCGGTGTGGGAGGGTTGGGACTGACGGAGAGAGGCTGAAACGAGACCTATCAGGCTGGCTGATGGAGGCCTGTGCATGTCCACAGAGCAGTATCAAAATGGGGGAGGGGAACACGAGTCTGACTAGAGGAGGGGAAGGAGGATAGATCATGAGAAAGTCTGTGGGGAAACTCTATATTGCCTCCTACAGTCACAGAGGAGCTCTGCCACTTCTGGTGGAGAGGGCCTGACTCTCAGTACAGAAACACTGCTGCACATGCCTAAAATCTTGGCATGCCTAGTTTCTTTCAAGCTATTCTGTGATGTCAAGGTATAGCTTATGGTCAATTAAAATGAATTCATATTAGAAGGAATATGAACACATTGACCAGTGTTGTGGTTGTTAATTGTTTTTAAAATCATATGAAATGTATAAATCATATCAAATTAACTGAAAAATAAATAAATAACTAGAAATAGGCTATTTAAATAAGCACAAAATAAAATTACAAAAACTTACACTAAAAAGAAATTGAAAATAGAAAAATAAAAGCTAATTCTAAGTGTTCAAGAACTTCGAAATCCAGGCCTCTGGTGTCAAAATGATGGATTTGTTTAAAAACAATTATTAAATGTCATGAAGAAGAATGATTTATCATAAAGTGACCAGTTATGTGGCATGTTGTCACAATAACATTATGAAGCAAAATGTAAAAAAAAATCATAAACCAGCAAATATGTAGGTGTTGTAGACACAAGCATGTAGACATGGTCAAGATGATCTTCTGAAGTTCAAACTGAGCATCAGAATGGGGAAGAAAGGTGATTTTAGTGAATGTGGCATGGTTGCTGGTGCCAGACGGGCTGGTCTAAGTATTTCAGAAACTGCTGATCTACTGGGATTTTCACACACAACCATCTCTAGGATTTACAGAGAATGGTCTGGAAAACGAGAAAATATCCAGTGAGCAGAAGTTCTGTGGGTGAAAATGCCTTGGTAATGCCAGAGGTCAGAAGAGAAAGTCAGACTGGTTCGAGCTGATTGAAAGAGCATCTCTGAACGCACAACACATCAAACCTTGAAGCAGACTGGCTACCGCAGTAGAAGACCACACCATGTACCACTCCTGTCAGCTAAGAATAGGAAACTAAGACTACAATTCGCATGGGCTCACCAAAATTGGACATGTTGCCTGGTCTGATGCTTCTCTATTTCTGCTGTGACATTTAGATGGTAGGGTCAGAATTTGGCATAAACAACATGAAAGCATGGATTCATCCTGCCTTCATGAACGGTTCAGGCTGCTGGTGCTGTAATAGTGTGTGGGATTTTTTCTTGGCACACTTTGGGCCCCTTAGTACCAACTGGGCATCATTTAAATGCCACGGCCTACCTGAGTACTGTTGTCCATCCCTTTATGACCACATGCACCCATCTTCTGATGTCTACTTCCTTAAGATCTTAATCCAATAGAGCACCTTTTGGATGTGGTAGAACAGGAGATTCACATCATGGATGTGCAGCCGACAGATCGGCAGCAACTGAGTGACGCTATCATGTCAATATGGACATGAAATCTCTGAGGAATGTTTCCAGTACCTTGTTAAATATATGCCACAAAGAAATAAGGCAGTTCTAAAGGCAAAAGGGCACTCCAACCCGGTGTACCTAATAAAGTGCATACTGTAAAAATGTGTGTTAGTTTAATTGGATGACTTAGTTTATTCCTTTAATACCTAATGATGACCTCATGAAAACCTTATCAAAGTCATCAACATGTTAACATCATGGCTGCTTTTTGTTTGTTTATTTAAAAACATGCACATTGATTTGGGGAGCTTGTTGTTTCATTTTTTCAAAAAAAAGAAAGAAAGAAGAATTGAAGTATTTTGGTCATGGTCAGAGCATGGCTAATGTAGGAGTCAGGGACATGGTCATAAGAGAAGTGCTGTGAGGAAAAGCTGCAACTAACCATAAAAACATTCTTTGAAAGGAAAACAGACAGCATAAGCTTTGCTGAATGGAAAGAGGTCTTTTGACTTCTCAAAACATTCAAGGACGTGCTCAAAGGTTGCTATAGCTCAGAACTGTGTAAAGTATGTTATAAAATCTCGTAAAAGCTTTTTCTTCTGCTCTTCAAATATGAGTCAACATCTGTGGGTCTGATTTTGGAGGAAATGTCGCCAGTCTTTTTCATTCCAATTGAGGTTTTCAGTAATTAACAATTATATAAAATAAATTAAATATAAAATAAGAAAGTTATTGTGAATTGAGTTTATATATTCAGCATTTCCTTCCAGTTAATTTTTTTAATTATAAATTGTTTTCAGTAAGTAACATTTTAAAATATGTATTTTTTTAATACATACATTTAAAATAAAATGGTATTATGCTTTGTTTTGCATCAGTCATTGAACACTGATATAGTAAACAGTATTAAAAATAAAATACAATTTCAAAATCTCTTGCTAACAGATGATAAATATCTGATTCAGGATGAGGTTGTTGTCTATTATCACTAGATGGCAGTGTTATAAAAAGTGTGTTTTGCAAGGCCAATGAAAACCTGCTTTTGCAATGCAAGGCTGAAAACTAAAGCAAGAGGGAAAATAAGAAAAAAGAAGGGTACTAAAATAAAAGAGCTGCTGTAGAAATATGTGTTGGCAGCCTCATGCCCTCATTAAAAGAGCAATTGCTGACTCGCACTTAATATTGTTTTATTCACCAACAGGTAGGAAAAAGTTACTTTTCTGCTCCAACTTTTCTGCTATATACATGGTATATCAGCATGCCATTTTAATTGGTACATGTTGGTTCTGTAAGATCAGTGGTGGCTGTATGATGTCCAGTGGTGTGTTATAGGTCCTGTTGGCCAGCACTGAGGCTGGAGTGCTTATGTAAGGGGAATCTCAGTGGGGCTTTCCATTGCACAGTTGGAACATTCTCCACTCTGCTCCTGTTTTGGTCCCTAGCCACAAGAGCAATCTGTGCCCCGCTCCGAGTTCCTGATGGCCGGAACTATAAACATGGCCTGTTTACCGCTTCACGTACTATGATTAGCTACATACATGCACCACATATCTGATATAATATATGTCCTAGACAAAATATCCCTTTGCTGTCATTTTGCAGTCAAAAATTTCCAGTCAAAAAAATATATCGGTGCACTTTTCTATTTGTAAGATAAATCAATAATTCAAAGAGTTTTTCAGTTCATGCCAATTGATTATTCATTGCATTTTATTTAGAGAGAAGAATGAATGAAATGGAAGCAATGCGATGAAAATAATTTTTAGCCTTGAGTTTTTGGGTCATGAATTATTGACAATTTTTTTCTCTTTAAAATTATTCACTATTCACAGCTTCTGCTCATTATGCAAAATTTCTGCCTGTAACTTGGAGTTGGAGGTGGTGATATGTTACCATCTTTATTCTCATATCACCTCCTTCATATGCTCTTTCATTTTGCAAATGGGTTTTTAACATGCATTTCAGGGACAGATGAGAAACCAGGGTCTTGATTATAAGCAGTTCATAGGTATCACATATCTGGTCAAAGCTTGGTGCTCAATAGAAACCAGTTTCAATCAGTCACTCTCATACTGCCTCAACATGACTCCGATATTCTTCAGCAGAGTGAAGCAGAGTCTTTATCCTCTAGAGATAATACAAGCTCAAGGTCAGCGGAATAGTTTGAGGGAGACAGCATACAAAAGCAACAGCCATAGCCTCAGTTAATGCTAAAAAAGTTGCTGATGGTGTGTCTCAGTGTGTGAGAGAGAAAGAGTGAGAGCGAGAGAGAGAGAGAGCGTGCTACAGGTTAGAGCTTTTGCTTGCAAAAAATTTGATGAGCCAAACTGGATACAAAGGAAAAACCTTGAGTGGGACGTGTGCAAATGTAATGTTTTCACGCAGTTACAGACAAACGTTGTGTAATATGAGGAAGAGACTGATGCTGACAGTGAATAATTAACATTAATTCTGATACTCTTCATTTAATATAGCCTATATTATGTAGCTATTGTAATAAGGCACGCCACATGAGTTAATGCTGTATTGAATAGCCTATAGTGATCTATAAAATGATCTCTATAATCTACAAAATGAATCGCTGAATGAATGTTGTAGGCAATTCCTAATTTGTAAAACTGCTTTGGATACAAGTGTCTGCTAAATGAACAAATGCAAATTTAAAGAGTGTTTTAGCAACCCCTGCCACCACTTTACCTATGTACACAATGAAGTGCTGTAAGTGCTTTTTTAAAACCGTCACCACACAATAAAAAAGGACACCATTTTTTTAATGAAAAATGTCTCTGCTTTCATACCTTTCATATCACTCCGCGCCTCTCTGTTTTTTATATCAAGGTAAATCATCGTGGTCACATTAGCAAAACTTATTTATTAGGCAAAATAAGTCCATTATTCATCATCAATTCATAGTTTTCAAGTGACATCATACCTTTACTTCCACTTAGAGGGCAACTTACGCCATGTCGTAATTACCACAATTACGTAATTTTAACAGGTACAAATCACTCATGTCCTCGTAGAGCTCGTAATTACAGCTTGGAAGATGAGAGCTGAGAGCTACTTGCAAGTGACTGCTGTAGCACCTGACCGCTGCAGATTCACTTAGGCATTGATAGTGGTGCTATAGAATAGATACAAAGTCCAAGGACGTGAACAGCTCCGAATAGAGGGGTACAGGTGTTGTGCCGCATTTTCGACCCTCTGCCAAATTATTACCCCCCTCCATTACAGGGATGGTGTCACTTTGTGGGCCAATCAGCAGTTCACGAGTTCACACTTACATTTCATTTATAGAGAGTAATTCAATGCGTATTTGGCGTGCTGTCCGGGGGGAGGGCTTCGAGCTCGGAATTAGGCCCGAACCCAGAGTACCCCCGTATATGTAAGTGGTTTTAGAGTTAAAAGGTGTGGCGAAGGGGTGGTGGAAGGGTTGCTGAGAACTGTCAACAAACGGAGGTAGGACTGCTGCGTGTATATATACCTCTATTGTTGATTAGCTGAGTCCTCTCCACCTGTGTCAATTATCTGAACGTGCTTCTCCCGAACCTTGTTTATAAAACATAATTTAGCGTTACACTGGTTCCCTCGAGAGAAAAAACCCAATAGCACCCATAGGCTTTTGGATTATAGCAAAAAACAAGCTCTGTGGTCAACAAACGTTTATAATACTTACATGTTTTGTACATCAAGATACATTTCACAGATGAACACCACTTTTATGATTTTTGAGACCTAAATGCAGGCACCAGAATTAAAAAGCGAAAGGTAGGCTATAAACGAACTACACCACGACCTTCAACGTCAGCATCACTAAGCTTCCGACAACTCTTTCAGTTTTTACCTAGGAGATTTTCCCAGAACGTTTGAGTTAGAATAGTTTAAGAGCACAATTATAAGCATAACGATCTGTATAAGCGGACTGAGTTTACCTGTTTCGGCATGATGACATTTATTCTCCTCGACTCTCCTCTGTATCACATTTAGCCATTTGTTAGCAATTATTTGTTAGCTTTATGTTGTAGAAAACGAATTCAAAAAACCCATTCTGGATGAAAAGTGCTAAAACGCTTCAGCGTTTGGCCTACAAAGTGATGTCAAACCTACAATACTCTATACGCCATACGTGTTGTCATCTCGATACTGTGATTATGACATGGTGTGAATGCAGCATTAGGCTACCCTGATAAATAAAAAAATACCTGCCGTGCAGCCGAAGATAAACGCAGAGTTTCTATGGGAGTGCAATTTTGCGAGAAGTTTTGTGAGCCTAATGCAAAAACTTAAAAATACTATCTATAAATATATTCCTCCCATCTCATAGTTTCTCCATCACCGTGTCTGCTCAGGGAAAAGTGGCTAAAAGCTTCTAATATCACCCAGATTTATTTTATGATGCACCTGCTGGCTGTACATTTTTTAATCCCCTTTTTATGGCATAATTTATTAGCCTAAATTATAGACCTGTTGTTCTGTGATTTTAAATATGTTACTCTGTTGGAGTTTAATGAAAGTATTGGAGTTTGAATTTATCTTCGAAAAGACAGTGGTAATACAATTGGCTGTGCTATTTTTACACTTCAACCCCTCCAGTTGTGGAGGGAAAAGGGGGCAACTGATTTTCATGAATCAGGTGTATCTCTTATTATGGGAGTAAATGTACATTTCTATTTGCTTGAATAGTGCATGTATGAAACAGTTAAAAAGCCTTTACAAAACCACCTAGCAAGTGAAAGAATCTCCACTCTGACCCAGTTCATGCGTTCTCTCTTCTGGGTATATCTCTTTTTATTAGTGACCTCTAAAATCTGGGGGAAAGACTGCTCTGGGTCTAGATAAATTCATTTTCTAATACAACCTGTGTCTTCTGCATATCATAATACAGATTAAAACGGAGTTGAAACTGGAACAGAGAAATTCAAGAAGGTAATCAAATATTCATTTATCTGAATTTTGGGGTGGGTTGCGAGGGTCTTTCTCAATATCTATAGTGGTAGTGGCCCTGGTTAAATTGTGTTTTTTTATCTATTGAAATGTAGTGCGCTCAGATTATATTCATACTACACACATTCATACTGTATGGAACATACTTTTTAGCAGTTGTGAAGTAAATATTTATTCAAAACAAGTTCATACCCCAGAGAGTATGCGATTTCGGACACAGCGAAACAGAAACAGACATGATACAGGAGATGATGACACAGAGGCGACTTCTGTAGACCCCCATGACTGTGTCAAGGTCAATAACTCACTCATCAAACAATTTGATCTTTCATTTCGACCCATGTCAAAATTATTTTAAGGAGTATCAAATTTGGTTTTGTTTTTGATGTTATGAGAAACCGATATAGAAAGAGCTTACTAAGAGTTTGATGTTTTTTCTTTTCTTTATTGTGGACTCTCTTATGTCATTGACCCATACATCTTTCTAGTACCACCACAGCTGCAGTTTGATTGGCCAGAATAAGGGCACATCTACCAGCTATTTCAGATGTGCAAGCGACAATATGTGTATGTGTCTGTGTGTGTGTACTCCAAAAACTAGATTTCAATGGCCTCCAAGAAGAAAGAGCAGGCTAATTGGAGACCTCTGTCTGAAGATAAGACAGCTTTTGCGCACAAAAGGCTTAAAAATAGTGCATATTTTTGAGATGCTCATAGAAATCCCACTGACGGCAAGAAAAAAAAATCAGTTTTCAAAATAAATTTCACCTTTTCCAAAATATCAGGCATCACAGAATGTCCCATATTTCTCCTCACCATTATGTCCATGTGATTAATGAACTCATCCGACTCACTTTAGTCAATGTGAGCTAGGACAGAAACCAGCTTTCACTGATCGGCCAATTAAGGACTTTCGCTCACACAAATACGCCACTGTCAATGTGTTCATTTATTGGATCAGTGATATTCAGACACAGATGCTGGACTGGACTTATCCCTTTATGATTTACCTCTATACTCAGTTAATGTCAGAGTAATCCCTGCCCTACATCCCCATTCAAATATAGCTTCATAATTAAGGCCATCTAGTACACGTGACCAATAACCCATTAGCCAGAGAACGATTCCTTTTAACTGTATTGTACGATCAGAAAACCTGTACCAGACTAAGCATATTGCGTAACTTGTTCTACAACTTTTTAGATAAGGATACAGCCTTTTTTCTCCGTAGAAGCCTTTCCTTTATGTATCTTTAAGTTAATTCAAGGACCTGCCGTTTCTGTTTGTGTTAGATTTGTATTTGAAGACACTTAGTTTTACCCGGTTTCAATGGAGCATATTGTTGAGAATAACATCCATCGGGCTCATGATCTCTCAGCAGACACCATTTCAATCTATGTTGTCTTTACTCTACCGCACATCACAGTTACTGCACATTTTTATTATATATTTTGAAGGATATTAGTTTTCTCAGAAGATGGCTTGTCACACAAACCCAAGGCCACAGTGTGAACTCATGTGGGCGAAAGCCAAATTTCACCCTGAAAGGCTATCTGAAAAAGACAAATGCATGTTAGTTCCAGCAGAGGAAATAACAGTATGATGAATAGCATTGCAACGGCTGCCTTCATCCTTTGATCCCTAATTCAGAAATACATGAACAGATCGGTGTGCGTTTGTAAACCACAGCACATACAGATTTCTTATTTATGTGCATTGAACAGATTGTCATTTAAGTCGTGATTTTCTTACATAGATTGCAATTACATTTGGGCAATATAATGATTACAATTAAATGGTAATGCATGATACAGGGACACTGTGTAGCTGGTTCAATGGGTGTGCCTGTGGTCCAATTATAGGTTGTCTTGCACAGGCCTGCCAGTGGGGCCATTTCCTTCCTTCTTAAAACCCAATAACTAATTATAGAGCTTTTGGTTTTATGGACCATGGGTCAGAGACAAGTCTGATTTAGGGCTTTGTTTTATTTTATTTTGGGGTTTTATGTCTGTGCATTCAAGAGAACCAATAAAGTAAAACAGTATTGAAAAGTCTTTATCCAAGACAAAAAATTCACTTGCAAAGCTATTTTTTTTTTTTTACATGATCAAAGTCACACTGTATTGGACTCAAATCTGATTGGCTGAGTGGCATTCCACTGTCTGTGTATGTTCTAGATGGTCAGATTATATGACTGTGTCCGAAATCGCTCATGTTCATTTGTCACACATTTGTTGTATGTTCATTGTATTTATTGTAAGAGAACAAAACAACTGGTTGTCATGCTTTTTCACTATCATGTTTATTTATTATATTAAAAATACACTACTGTCTGTCACATTTATTTTAAATGAAACCATTATTTGGTTATTTGAAATAACATAATAATGATTAACAACAATAAACAAGTGCATGAACATACATTATGTACATAATGTTATGCAGTTGAAAATAATTACTATCAGTCAATGGATCCGTATCATTTCGCTTCACAATATCTTTACGATAGATGTACTTTAATTAGCAAAAATGTTACTCTTACATTTAAAAAAAGTTGTAGGTATAAAGAGTGAAGGAATGTAAGAAAATGGTGTTGTTCACTCAGCATTCGGACACCACTACAAAATGGCCAACACCATATAGTGCACTATATAAGAAATAGGGAGCGGTTTTGGACACAGTCTATATAAGTGAATCAATTGGATTATCCAGTCAAAAAAGCTGATTCATTTAATTTAGGAACAAAACAACTGACTGTCTTTATGAATGAGTCACTGAATCATTCATTCAACCGATTCTTTCAAAATCCCATATTCTTTTGCTTCATACAAAAGCTACTGCTGCCATTTTGTGTCTCGGTTATTGAATGAAGATGACCTCAGAGGACTTCACTATTAATGTTATGTAAATTATTAATGATTGTTTTGTATATTGTAGGCTTAAAAGATATTTTTCTTAAACTGAATCTCAGATTAAGGTTATACAGGTCAAATTATAAAATAGTTTGAATCAATATTAATTGATATTAAATCATTATTTTGTGTACACATTTATTTATTCATATTAAGTGTATTTATCATTATTATTAGTCAGTCTTTAACATTACCACAAAATAAAAGACATCACATTATCCCTATATCCATATCTTTGCTCTATGTTGCTAGTCATAATGAACTCCTTGAGGCTATAAGTGTGTTTAGCACAATGAGTTTTGATGTTGAATTTCTCTCCACATTATATTGCATTACCATCTAAATTAGAGCACGTTAAATTTTCTATTCTGACCTGTCACATAGTTATCATGGAATGACGGGATGGTTGTTTCTTGAGAAAACAAGAATAATTGAGCATATTCACATTTGAAAGCGGGAAGCTACACACGCACAGGGTTAGTTCCTGCGTAATTACACAGCCATCTGTCCGTATCCTATTGGCACACTATAGACCTGATACAGCATCGCTGTCCTGATCTCTGTGCGGTTCAATGGTTCATCCCATTAAGAAGAGACCAGCTCTTCCCAGTGAGACGTAATGGCTATAGACTGGAAGAAAGGACTTCTCATTTTCCCATCTGACTGATGAACTTCATAATGGCGTAAGACCATGTAGATCACAAAACTCATCCTTACATGCTGAGATGCCAGTATTATTTCATTTGTGGAAGACTACTGGTATGTCTAAAGCTTTAATGACAACATAAAACACCACAAAACTCATTAAGAATCTCCAATAGGCTGTATTATCTCTTGTCGCTGCACATTAATGCACAATACTATTGTGCTTTCTTGATCGAGAGCCTATGTGAGTAAAAAAACAGGACACGAGAGTGAGATTTTTTGCCACCCTACCGTGCTTTTCATCTGATGCGCAGATAATGAAATGATGTTTGTTGCAGTTTAATCCGATGTAGTAATCCCGTCGCTTGCAATCTGCTAGTGCTTCTCAATCCTAGTCCTGGAGGGCCCCAGCTCTGCACATTTTGATTGTGTCCCTTATCTGACACACCCAGTTCAAGTCTTGCAGTTTCTACTAATAAGCCACTGATTTAAATCAGGTGTTAAATAAAAGAGACACCCAAAATATGCAGTGCTCGGGTCCAGAATTGAGAACCACTGCATTAATCACTGTAATGCTATTAAATACTTACAAACATACTGTCCCATCGATTACAGAAATATGAGCATATGCTTAGTCAATTCAGTCATATCTGATATAGGGCCTATGTGTGTACAATTATGCATACAAAGAGAGGAATATGTGTAATAGTGTGTTGGACTCTGCATTTTTTTATGAAGGCTCTTCTTGATTGCAGGGGCCCACTGATGAAGGGGCCCCAATAAGGTCCAATAGGGTATTGCCAACAGGTCCAGGGAAGAGGTCCTTCAAATGTAGTCCCAGGCCCTGTGAATTTTAGTGTATTCTAGGCCCTGGCTGCAAGCAAAAATAGTAGTCCCTAAAATTGCATGCATTGTGGGGACCGGCGAATACAAGGAAAATGGATAATTAAACATAATGTTTCGATTTAGATTTTTAAAACGTAGAAATGTTTGTGTGAGGGTTTTGAGAAAATATCAACAGCATATAAACACAATAGAAGTCAACGTGAAACGTGTGTGTGTGTGTGTGTGTGTGTGTGTGTGTGTGTGTGTGTGTGTGTGTGTGTGTGTGTGTGTGTGTGTGTGTGTGTGTGTGTGTGTGTGTGTGTGTGTGTGTGTGTGTGTGTGTGTGTGTGTGTGTGTGTGTGTATGTGTGTACATGTTTTTCTAGCCTGGTGGGGACTTCAACCTGACTGTAGACAGACTCATGGGGACTCGTGTCACCGTGGGGACCTAAATTGAGGTCCCCACGGGCACAAAAGCTTATAAATCATTTAGAATGAGTTTTTATGAAAATGAAAAAAAACCCTCCTGTGAGGGTTAGGTTTAGGGGCAGGGGCAATGTAAGGGGATAGAAAATACGGTTTGTACAGTATAAAAACCATTACGCCTATGGTGAGTCCCCAGAAGGATAGCGCACCAGACATGCGTGTGTGTGTGTGTGTGTGTGTGTGTGTGTGTGTGTGTGTGTGTGTGAGAGAGAGAGAGAGAGAGAGAGAGAGAGAGAGAGAGAGAGAGAGAGAGAGAGAGAGAGAGAGAGAGAGAGAGAGATTCAGTGATCCAGATGAAAGCAGAGATTATTTATTTCTCTGGGGAAGAGGGGAAGAGAGAAAGAGGGAGGGAGGGACAGACAGCAGCATTGCTCGCATATAGTCTTGTCAGAACTGCACCGGTCTAATGCGTCTCTCAAAAACGAGCCATTAACAGCCGATCAAGGGCTCGCAGTCTTCAAAGTTTGGATTTCTTCATCTATCCCGTGCGTACCCTGTGCCAACCCGAGCAGGTAAAACAACTTTAGATGTTTTGGTATATTGTCATAGATTTTTGTTTTATGTCTTATATTTAAAGCGTCATTGCGGGCGGAACATCTGTTGAAACAAACTAGGACATTAAGATTTATATAATTTCGACACATTTTCAAGTTTATAGATTGCTATAGAGTATGTGAGGGAAAACAGTCGTGAAGAAGCCGTATAAAAATCAACCTGTGTGTTGTGCGAGGTTGACATGCTGTTTCTCTGCGTACAGTTCCCTCAAGTGTTGTGTTTTATCCCTGAAGTAATTAGTGCCCTGCTGACCACATTCACACCGAAAAGTTGTTTTAACACGTCTTTTTCAGGCTACTTTTATTTTTATTTTTTTTAAGAGTGAGAGAGCTTTGCGCTTATCGACATTGCATCGTTGCGTGATATTTTCGAAACTGTTTTAAGAGCAGGTGATTGTAGTAGTGCCGAGTAATATAACGACTAATTGCCATCAAATCAAAGCGAAACGGTTTTGGAATTAATTATTAATAAGGCACGAACTAAGACATCGAGTTCCCTAATGGGTTTATCGATGCTTTTTTTGTGTGCTTAGTGATCATTACTCGTGACTGGGCAATTGTGTTCTTGTCGCATTTTTTCCTAATGTCATGTTGTCCTTGCCATTACTGAGATATTCATCCATTTATTGTACAAGTAGTCTAGGCTTAACTCTGGAGTGCTTGTTAAGAGCTGAGAGAAATTCAGGGTCATTTGTATACAGCTTTGTAATAGGCTAGCTACTTGAGGGCCAAATAAAATGACCTCACAAATATTGTGACATAACATAGCGTTTTTCCTTCTAATAAAGTCAACAGGTTTTAGGGGTAATGTAGGTTATATTAGTATAAACCATATAGTTCTCAATAATAGATTGAAAAGTGTGTGTGTGTGTGTGTGTGTGTGTGTGTGTGTGTGTGTGTGTGTGTGTGTGTGTGTGTGTGTGTGTGTGTGTGTGTGTGTGTGTGTGTGTGTGTGTTCTGAATGCATAATAAAATATCCACAGACACACATTGACATTTTTAATTTCCATTAGAGTTCCACCTGTTTTGAAAAAGTTACTGACTCTTTCAAAACACATGCAACTCCAATGGAAATGAATGGAAATAGTTTTTTGGTTTTGTTACACGAATTCAAATTTATGTTTGTCAAACCATTGTTTCTTTCACACATCTAGTTCTCTGTTGTTAATGTTTATTACCAGACCAGAGGTCTTCAACCTTTTTCATGCAAAGGACTATATTTAATGCATTATTATTATTATTATTATTATTATTTTTTTATTACAAAAATTACTTTGAGAGCAATCAATAATGGGCAGACCCAGTACGGTGCCACCACTACAGTAGAATAACAGACTCCCTGATGAAAACTTGTGGTCATTAATAGCCATTGAAGACATGCCTGCACCCTGTGGCACATCAAGTTCATTATTCAGTTCTGTCAATTGTTAAACACTCTGAAATAACTTCAATACTTCGTAGACAGAAACTATCAGACAAATTATATCTGAGATTCTAGTTCTATCAACATTTACGCTAAACTTCATAAATGAAACCATGAAAATTAGGGATTTGGATTGTGTTTAACTATATATAAAGAGCCCATCTATTTGATGGCAGGCTTTCCGTTCAGTAACGTCCTGCCTTGCTGTATGAGGATGCAAAGATTACGGTCAAACCTTCTAGAGCTTTCAGCTGCAGGTCGTAGCTGCTGAAACAGAGAGATATGAGAATTTTACCCTGTGCCACACTTAAATAGTCTTTGCAGCCAGAGAGGTGTTTGTGAAAGTGACAGACGCACCCACAGGTGAGCTGTGAACGCGACTGAAATTTTGCACATCCTTTTAACACATAGCAGCATGATGCTGGAATTCCTAGCTAACACTCATTTACAGGATTTCACAAATGCTAAGCCTCTAGAAGTGATCTGTTATAAATGGTTAATGGCCATGACAGACTCCAATTCAGAATGTGCCAAAAACCGGCGGTTGAGCGGAAGAGCAAATGGGCCACAGTGGATTAGCAATAAAAATAAACAAACAAAACAAAGTTGGTCGTGTGGATGCGGCATTGCATTACAAGATTGAAAGAGACATGATGAAATGCAAATACAGGCATTGGTGGTCTAGAAAATGTTGCCCCATTAAAAAAATAAAACTAATAATGCCCTCAAAATAAATGTTTGGGTAGCATTCAAGACCATAAATGTCACCAGGGTGTTTTTTAGCTTTTTTATTTCTGTAACTTTTTTTTAAAGTTATATTTTTGTCCTTTCTGCCATTATTTCAATAGGATATTTAAAGGAAGATAGGAAACAGTAAGACAGAAGAAGAAGATCAGGAAAGGACCATGAGCCAGGACTTATACTTGGGTCACCCAAAGTGCTGACCAGATGTTGGAGCGCTGCCCGTAAGGAAATATGGCTCTGACTACAGTGAAAAAAATATCCAGTTAAATTTACCAAAACAACTGCTGTGGTTGCCTGGAGTTCACCATAAAAAATACGGTGACAATGTTTTAGTTATTAAGGGATGGCATATTGTACATTTGTCTTCAGAACTGCCTTAATTCTTTGTGGCATAGATTTATCAAGGTGCTGGAGACATCCATATTGACATGATAGCATCTTGTCGGCTGCACATCCATGATGTGAATCTCCTGTTCCTCCACATACCAAAGGTGTTCGATTGGATTGAGATCTGGAGACTGTGGAAGCCATTTGAGTAGTGAACTCATTGTCATGTTTAAGAAACCAGTTTGAGATGATTTGAGCTTTGTGATATGGCGTGTTATCCTGCTTGAAATAGCCATCAGAAGATGGGTGCATGTGGTCATAAAGGGATGGACATGGTCAGCAACAATACTCAGGTAGGCTGTGGCATTTAAATGATGCCCAGTTGGTACTAAGGGGCCCAAAGTGTGCCAAGAAAAAAATCACTCACACCATTACAGCACTAGCAGCAGCCTGAACCGTTCATGGAAGGCAGGATGAATCCATGCTTTCATGTTGTTTATGCCAAATTCTGAACCTACCATCTAAATGTCACAGCAGAAATAGAGAAGCATCAGACCAGGCAAAATTTTTCCAATCTTCTATTGTTCAATTTTGGTGAGCCCATGCAAATTGTAGCCTTAGTTTCCTATTCTTAGCTGACATGAGTGGCACATGGTGTGGTCTTCTGCTGCGGTAGCCAGTCTGCTTCAAGGTTTGATGTGTTGTGCGTTCAGAGATGCTCTTCTGCATACCTTGGTTGAAACAAATGGTAATTTATGTTAGTGTTGGCCTTCTATCAGCTCTAACCAGTCTGGCCATTCTCCTCTGACCATGGGCATCAACAAGGCACATCTACATGCCTAAATGCATTAAGTTGCTGTCATGTGATTGGCTGATTAGATATTTGCGTTAAGCGTTAATCGAACAGGTGTATCTAATAAAGTGGCCAGTGAGTGTATTTTACTTACAAAACTTAAAACATCATCCTCTGGTTTTACAGACAGGGATTAGTTAAAATAAGATTTTAAATTACCTTTTATAAACATGACTGGTTAGTGCAAGTTGCTTTCAGATAAGACAGCTCAAAAATACATTTTAGTCTAGGATTAGGCTTAAGTCTTGTCTGTGAAATCGGGCCATATTTTTCATGAAATTATATAATCTTATATACCAAGCCTACTTGGACAATCAGTAACAGAAAGCCACATGATGAATTAGAGTTCATCATAAGTGACCTGTCCATAAAACATGGCCAATATCCCTATAGAGACTGTGCACTTGGTCATACACACAAAAATAAATTATGCTAAATGCACATGATCCTAAAATAATTAATATTAATTGTGACACAAAATACCCTAATGTACATACTGATAACAAAAATGAGAATAAACTAAACTATTTATATAAAATGTTCATATGTGATGTGTAATGTTGGATCATCTGAGAATGTCCTTAAACTGTTTTTTATTATCTTAAATTATATTGCAATTCGTAGTTTTTACTTGCAAAAAGATAAATAAATCTGAAAGTATTTTACAGTAAAATATATATATATATAATGCATTGTTAATAATTTTAAATCGCAAATGTATGATACAGTAACTTACAGTTAACCAATTAACAGGTTTTAACTATTAGTCTATTTCTGTAAAAAAAATTACATTAGCCTACAAGAATTTAACAATGTACCTATAACTTAAAGGGGGGGGAAACACTCAGTTTCAGTCAGTCTCATGTCAATCTTGAGTACCTATAGAGTAGCATTGCATCTTGCATATCTCCGAAAAGTCTTTATTTTTATTATAATTATAAAAGGAAGATGCGCTGTTCCGAGTCTTTCCGAAAAAAGCTGTGCGGCTGGGGGCGTATCGTGTGGGCGGAGCTAAAGAATGTCGAGCGCGCGCCGCTGTTACTGTGTTAAGTGCGTCTGAAAGCTGCGTCATCCCTAAAAGCGGGAAAAAACTTTATTCAACATAAAAAATGGCTTTTAATCGGATACAGCCATACATCTATGATCCGGAATCAGACCCAGAGGCTGAAGTTGAACAGGAGCAGCAGCAAAAACGACTAGAGCAGGACATCTATGTGGTATAAGTTACACTAACTATATAATATGCTTAGCGGCTTGTGTTATTTACACATTTATACTTTAATTATATCGTGTGTGTGTGTGTTTACGCGTGGTTTGTGTAGACATGATTTGTAGGAAGCGGACTGGTTTTGCGCGTCAGGCTAGTGTTTACATAGAAAGACATGGAATAGTAGCGCATTTGAATGAAGAAGCGCGCTTATTTAGTTCAACATATTTCCCCATTCTTTGTGTATTGTTGTTTGGAGTGCTTTTACAATACACAAACATACACATATAGTGGCCAGCTAAACAAATGTACACACTATACATCGCATGCTCCATTGATCAATACGTGGTCATGTTTGGGCTACTTGATGGGCATAGGCAAAAACAGACATTTGAAGCAGTCTTACTCAGTGCCTGCGGTTCCAACGTTGGGACCTTTATCGTTGGGACCGCTCCATCCTTCAGTATTAGGCGATTTGAAAATCCGGAAAAGCAAATTCCATCCACTTTTGCCTTAACGCGGGGTTATTTGGCTACGAGCCAGCGCTTTGATGGGCGTAGCCTATTGCTTTCACGGCCCATACAAGGAAATTCCGCCCTGTTGACGTCAAGCGGACCCATGATCGAAAAAAACTTTCCGAAACTAATTTTGGCAAAGAAATACTCCCATCAAACGTCCACCTTAGCTTTTGAAACTGTGTCCATGTTTAGCATGGGAATCCAAGTCTTTGACAGTGCAAAAAGATCAGTATGCATGAAACAGCATTTCACCCCCCCTTTAAAGGTAGGGTAGGCAATGTTCTCTATATGTCACTCAAACACCCCAAACACCTCTGATAATTCAGAAAAGGCCCATGAGAATTGGTGAGTTGAATTTGCATGCCACTCCCCTGGAGATGGCTTGCATCCACTCATTCAGATTTGTTCTTCGGAGCCGAGAATTCCCCTGGGCGCTTCAACGAGCTACTAAAAACAGAAAGGTTCAAAAGAAAATATTTTCTAATATTCTCTATTCTCTCTGAGTTTCTCTATAAAAGAGAAATTTCTTCTAAAAGAGCAAACATAGACAAATAACTTGTTTTTTCACCTGTGTATTTCTGGGTGCGATCAACACGTCTCCATCAGATGCAGTTTGAGAAGGGCCATGCCCATGCGGGAGCAGCTTTTGTGAATCTGTCACCACTCTTTCAGCTTTTGGACAGACCTTGTATTTCTACGTGCAGGGGTTCTCTTAGAACAAGTGTCCAGATGTGCTGTGGTTACAACAGACAAGTCCAACACAGGCGGGGGTGCTATATGCTTTCTGATTAAAGTCAGGGAGGACAAAGAACAGGTTGTGTTGGTTGCGCCGTACTCGCCCATCTAGACTTGGTTCTCGGAGCTCACGCCCCTTGAAGACAGACACCCCCAAGGTTCCCACTACCGTTTTTAGGGATCAGGTGGTGAACCTGCAAGCGCTTCCTTGTCATGAAGCAGACCCAGCCTTATCGTTGCTATGTCCGATATTGCCCTGCTTGTGTACTTGGAACGCACAGAGAACTTCAGATGCTCTGAGCAGCTCTCCTAGTCTGGTTTGAAGGACAGCTAAAGGGGAGAATTGTCTCCAGACAAAAAGAGAGATTAGCCCACTTGATTGTGGATGCCCTTTCTTGGGCATACCAAACCCATGGTGCGCTGTGCTCCATTGCATCCTCCAGGACACTGACAAATGGTGCCTCTCAAAACAGACATCTGTATAGCAGTGGGGTTGGCTACACCTAATAAGATTTTCCAATCTCCAGGTTGAGGCGGTATCGTCCCGAATGTTATCAGGTTTGAACAGGTAAAAATCGGGCAACTGGCTGGGAGTATTGTTTGCACACAGGGCCTTTCCACTACCTGAGGTATTAACATGCATTTTTGTGGTCCATGTGAGTTTCCTGTTTGGCAAACCCTGGACATCTTTCTAACCTTCAGCACCTATCGGTAGCCAAATTCAGCGGTGGAATTTTCCACCAGGCCCATTACTCATGGGATGCAACTTTTCAGGTGAGTCTGCGTAATTGGGCTCCATATGTGCTGAGTCCCTAGTGGTAATACCATATGATGTATTCTCCACTGTTCGGTTTCCCTGTCACTAAATCCTGTCCTACCCTGGGCAGAGCCTCGCTCTGCCACCGGTCACGGTGTCTGTAGAGCTCATCCCTTTTCAGGTACTTCCTGTTCAGTAAGTCCATGTAATGTATTCTCCACATGCTAACCTACCTTCGGGCAGGATGTGGTCTCCATAGTGTCCTTTCTTCTGCATAGGAGAAAGAACCCTTCCCCAATGCTAACTCTTGTCTGCACAGCTGTAAGTTTATCCTTATTTTAGAAGCAAAAAACAGAAATGGTCTGGAAGTGGCTGAAGCAACCTATTCCCATTGTAACTACTGTTCTCTCTGCCCCTGCGTGGTACGAGGGACTCTGCGGCATGGGGCATTGGGAAGGTTGCGATGTAGCGAGTGCACTTGTTACCCTCCACACCGCAGATTTCCGACATCTGCACCGACAAACCTCGTAACATGGTTCAACTTGTTGTGGCGTTTTCCATTGGGAACCCTAACCCCCATTGTGTCCTTCCTGCCACAACACTGAACTACCTGCTAATCAGAAGCGTTGGGGCTCCCAAGTGCGACTCCCTAGGGAATCCCTCCATCAGGGAATCGAGGTCATGTCTGTAACTAAGACAATTTTCATAAACACTTTTTGTTGTATTGGTTGAAACTCTACAAATCCTGATAGCAAACAATAATAGAAGTGGTCTAAAATATTCAAAGTGTACATATATCTTCTGTGGAAGTCTCAGGACCGAAAAAAATGTTCGCCCAATCATTCCAAATGCAATTATAGGATGTCCTACCTGCCTGTCAATCTGTATTTCCATACCTCCGCGTACCCTGCTCACGCAGACCTCACACGTCATCAGTGCATTCCGTAAGGCTTTGCTGAGTTGTAGACAGACAGTCACTGAGCGCCTCAAACAAACAGCACCTTTTACCATTCCTCCTGAACCAAAACAATAAGCTGATGATGTTTTTCCTGCCACCTATACATCTGCCTGAAATGGACTGCTCTTATTGGTTGATTCACTAAGTGGCAGCACTCATTTTGACTGTTGCGTTTAAGAACTACTTGAAGAAGAAAATTGAAAATGGCAACAAAAATGTATATGCGATAACAACAAATATGTATATGGGAGGAGGTGAAAAGGTATCTGCATTCGTACAACTTGAAACAATATAAACATGAAACAAACATCCTATGTGGCTCATTGATTGTCTATAGTAATTAGTGGTCAGTAAAGTATACTAAAAAGCCCAGAACACTCAACTGTGTGCAAGACAACAGCAGACAAAGCAAACCCCAGATTTTAGTATGACAATTTTTTCAGCCGTCTCACTAAAGATGCATATCCTTCCATCCAAAGGGGTTAAATCTGTCTGATCGGGGGACTCTCACAAAGGTGGCAATGAAATCAAGTCAAGACAAGCATCAGACAAGATTAAATTCCCAGCAGAGGTTTCCAAGATGCCCATGAACGTCACTCCATCTTTTTACAGTCACTCTGATTATTTTGGCTTAAAAATTACATTAGACATGATCAAAACAAATGTAACACACTGCAAGACACCGGTTCACTGTTATATTGACATAATGGTGCATTGAATTCATATAAAAGCTCCCCAGAGTTCACTAATATGCCGAATGTCAGCATCATTATCTGCGTTTCTACCGGACGAAGCTCTGAATCATTTCAGCCCCCATCCTGGGTTCTATCACCTCAGCTACTCAACAAATTACGCCACTTATGAGAGAAAGTGCTGGCAACCCTAAGCTAGACAGAGTGGAGAACCTCTGCGAGAACATATGTTAGCGAATTCACATTTTTCAAATGGCTTGTTATCACAGTGTGAAAACATTACAGACTACAGTCTCTATAGCACTAGTGGAGGGAAATCACAATCAATGAGTCACAAATAAAGCTTTATATGCAATTGGTTATTTATAAACATGCTAATGCCCATTAGCACTGTGTCACACAACATTGTTTTCACCTCTTGGATGGTGCCAATTAAGTGGTTTCCTAATTTTGGAGACTCATCACAGCAGCTACCCCCAAGATCTGAGACAAAAATATTCAGCGAAAAACAATACATACATGCAACCCGCCGAATGAGCATTATACAAAGCCTTTCTGTTCAGTTTCTAACCAGTGCAGCATTCAATCCGAGTCCTGTGGGCCACCTTGATGCTAGACCACATATAGCAAACACTTTCAAGTTAGATTCGTACCTTTTGCCCACACACTACACACCTCCCACAGATGCGTTTTGTAAATGGACGGGTGTATTTCAGTACTCCAAGCGTCTAATTCTCTTGTCCAACATTCAGCTCATAAGCTCAGATGTGCTGTTTGCAGTTTTAAACAAATGAAGTATACATGTGTTAATCATATCAGCCTATAACAAATGAGCTATTCTACTTGATGGATTGTAATCTCTATAAACACCCTCCCCAAATGAAATATGATTCATAAGAAGCTTGTGAAACATATTCTCATAGGTTTTATAGCTCATATCTAATCAGCTTTACAATAACTATAAAATTGTGATTGGGACTGTTTTATGTGCAGCCTGTATAGACACAGGGTGCTTTAAGAATAAACCTGGCCACTAACACACAAGCCACTCTGATCTCATTAATATTTTATGTATTCATACAAAATGGTGACATATGCATTGTTTGGATACAAGAAACATATTATATGGATGTATTGACAGCATCTAAAACATAAATGTCTTTGTAATTTTTTTTTACTTTGTAAGTGTAAAAGTGTAAAAATCTTTACAAATCCTTTATATTATATTTATTTGTTAATATTATTTAAATTTGAAAACATTACATTTATATTTAAATGAATGTAAATATATTTCTATAGTGTAATATTATTTAGATACAACATTAATTATTTTATATTAATAATAATAATTTACAATATTTTTAGTTACAATATACATTTACAGTATTTACTCAATTTTTTTACTTGCACCTTCACATTCATGCAGGCGCGGCGAGTATAAACCGAGGCTGCGTATGAAATCACATACTCTCTTGAGTAGGTACTTATTTTGACTGCTAAAAAGTTCTATATTAAAAAAAGTAGTTCTATATGAATGTAATGGACATACTAAATTCCATACTATTGTCATGATCATGTGATCTACCAGCGTCAGTTGTGTCGCTTCACTACCATTCATAAATCCTCTCCCGTGACCTCATGGTAAAGTGTCCATCGTATGCACACTTCACAATTTCGCCAGAAGAAGTAGGTCATTTGGGTACTTTTTACCTACTCTTTTATAAGTACTGTGAATTCGGACATACTTCTCTTGTCACATTCGCTGTTTTTCGCCTGCTATGTAGTAGGGAAGTATGTGATTTCGGATGCAGATGTCTGTTGACAAATATTTATTTCACTTCAGCTGTGATCAAGTATGCAAATAATGCAAGCGTCACTACGGGAAGCAGAAAGTGTCCAACTTCACGGCTCCGTTTTCAGCTCCTCCCCTACACGCCCTGTTACCCCCCCCCCCCCCCCAAACCAGTACAACGCAAACTCCGCCCCACAGCCGATTATTAAGATTTCACTGGTCATGTCAATCACAGTGCCAGAGGTGGACAAAGTACACAACTCCATTACTCGAGTGAAAGTAAAAGTATTACTGGTCAAATATTACTCTGTTACAAGTGAAAGTTGTTAAAAACAATTTTTACTTAAGTAAAAGTACAGAAGTACTTGCTTTTAAAAGTACTTAAGCATCAAAAGTAAATTTCCTTTTTTATGTCAAGGCATTATTTTACTATTGTTGCATTGACGTATAAATGCACGCTATGCCATGGTAGTTTAAGCCAGTCAGTGATGCTCCATCCGACTACCTTGAACTAATTAAAATACTTAAAAGTTAGAAAGCTTTTTACAAAGCTGCTGTCACTTTAAGGCAGAATGCACAAATCCTACACACTGATACACATCCGATATTCCCCCGACTGTTTACGTTCACTTAAGACATAATCAACTTTGTTTACGTGAATTCTTTCCAAAATGAAAATGTTTACATTTTGTGTGTATTGGTCTGTTTAAGTGCGAAAAAAAACACAAAAGAAAGCTCTATTCAGTTCTCGTGCTCTGGCATCTCAGAGGCACAAAAAAAACCCCAGACTGAACTGAACTCTTTCATCATGCTTTTTCAGATTCATCCATATGTCTATGCTTCTCTTTCTCCCAGATATTTACATTTTGCAAAAAAAAAAAAAACTTTTAAAGAAGAAACAAAATCATCCACTGACTTGCAAAGCTGCTACAGAAACGACTTTTGACTTTGAGGACCTTGATAGAAATGTAGTGGAGTAAAAAGTACGATATTTGTCTTTCAAATGTAGTGAAGTTAAAGTAAAAGTTCCCCTAAAAAATAATACTTCTGTAAAGTACAGATACTCAAAAAGTGTACTTAAGTACAGTACTCAAGTAAATGTACTTCGTTACTGTCCACCTCTGCACAGTGCTGATTTTCTTGCTACAACAACTGCTAACCCCTAAACCAACCTTACACCCTAACCTTAACCAATTAAATTGACTGCAGGGCGGGATTGGCGCTGAATAGCGTGCTAAAGAAATTCCCGCTTATATCGTTGACCGGAGGTTCAAACTCCAGTCTGAACCCACTGGCCACAAGCTCCAGGCTCCTCTCTCACAGAGCATATTTATTTATTTATATATATTTATAAATATTTACTTTTATATAGCCTAACAAAAATAACTCAATTTCTCATATTAGCCTATGCTCATATTGCCCACCCCTTGCCAACCTGCACATACCAGCTGATAAACAATGTAGTCTTGATTTGGGTGGTCACTGCATTTGAAAGTTTAAAAGGGTTTTAAATCTTATAAATCAAGTAAAATGACTCAAAATCAAGTAATTTAAGCATGCCAAAGTCAACTTTAATCATAAAAAATGTAATTTCCAAACGGCAAAATTGTGGCCAGTGAAAATTCTGAGTGGCTGGTGATGAGCAAAAAAGTTAATGTCAAACCCTGTGGGTAACCAAAGAGTTAATGGGCCCCATTGGCGTCCATATAAAAAATACTATGGAAGTCAACCGTTTGGATACTGACATTCTTCAAAATATGTTCTTTTGTGTTCAGCAGAAGAAAGAAATTCCTTCAGGTTTGGAACAACTTGATGGTGAATAAATGATGACAGAATTTTAATTTGGGTGAACTGTCCCTTTAAATTATTAGTTCACTTTAAAATGAAAATTACCCCATGATTTACTCAACATCAAGTGATCACCATCCTAGGTGTACTGTATATGACTTTCTTATTTCTGATGAAAACAATCTGAGTTATATTAATAAATATCCTGATTCCAAGCTTTATAATGGCAGTGCTCAAAAAAGTGCATCCATCTATCATTAACATACTCCACACTGCTCCGGGGGCTTAATCAAGTCTTTCTGAAGTGAATTGATGGGTTTTTGTAAGAAAAATATCCATATTTAAAGCTTTATAAAGTAAAATATCTAGGTTCCACCTTCCGTATTCAACCTATGCAGAAAGTGTAACGCTTCTCGCAGTTAAAAACGCTTACGCGCCAGTTACGCTTTTTGAGCTTCAAACTCGTGAGCCGTATTCACTGCCATTATAAAGCTTGGAAACATTAATCTGATTGTGTTCATCAGAAAGGAGAAAATCATATACATATATGGCTTGAGGAGGGAGTAAATTGTGGGGTAATTTTCATTTTAAAATTAACTAATCCTTTAATAATGTTAATGTATGTGTGCTAGAACAATGCTTTACATACAAATACCTGTGAATACTAATGGCATATTATAAACACATCATCCACATTCATTTACGCTCATACACACGTTACCTATTAATACATTAATGAGCTCGGGGGACACATATTATGTATGTTTTAACATTATAGCTCAAACAGTAGAGCATGTTGCTAACAATGCCAAGGACATTGGTTTAATTACATGCATGATAAGTGATAAAATATAGAATTTGAATTGAGTGTCAGTTTGGATAAAAGCATGTTTGTATGTGCATCAAAAGAAGAATGATTCCGTGCTTCAAAGTGGCCGGAATGTAGATAAGTAGGAAATATATGTCTTGATCTTGTTAGAAGATGTTAATTGTTGCTTTTACGTGGCCCATTACCCCAGCACATGCCTTCATTCATGATGCCAGCTGAGGTTCTTCTCCACAGCCGTTCAGTGAACCTGTTCTGAGGGTCATAAAGAGTTAAGCTCAGAGTTTACAGCACTGCTGAGATGTCGTGATCTGCTGCAGCTGTGTTGAACACCAATAATTTCCACCCCCTGTAGCACTCTTCACTAACATATTAAAGAAAGATAATACAACATAATTATTTTTCACCAATATGCATAGGCTCCCCTTAAGACCACCACAGCCCAGTCATAGAAGTGGCATGATAGCCCCTTTAGCAAAAACGAACACAGGAACAGAGTGGCAATTATACTGTAAGCGAGATACACTGACAACTAAGCCATTACGAGGATCATGTGAGTCTTAACGCACTCATTCACGCTCAAAACATTCTCTTTCTCCATCAAATTACTTTTAATCACCTACATTATATAATTTGAAGCAGAGGCGCTTTCCACCAACTCCACCTCGCTTAGGCACCTTTTTCAGCATAATTTTGTTTCCGATTGCATGCAAAATAGACGGAACATCTTCCACTTCACCATTTGTGATAAAACAAAGCAAAAAAGAGAGAAAAATAATAGTGGTTGGGGGGAGGGTGGGGGGCTGGCAGGGCTTTGTGAGCGAGATATGCAAGTTGAGGCTTTCCGCATCACAATGAAAGCTGGCGCTTTTGTGTGCGCTTTTGTGACGGGTGATGCTTTCTATTACATTCAAAGTGCGGTAAATACATGCGGGACATAGGAGCAAACATAAATCAGTGATGAGGACTCTTCCCTGTAGCCTCGTTTTGTCCGCCATTACTCCCAACTTGAGGATAAAGAGAGATGGAAAAAGAGAATGGAGAATGAGATGAGGAACAAAAAGAGATGAAGCCTTTGCCATTGAAATCTTTATTCTCATTATGACAGTGGTGTGCTATACACGCACTCTTGTCATTTTAATGCTGTCCCACACTGAGCCATTTATCTTCCTCTTTCTGTTTATTTATGTTTATTTATGTAGGGAGGAGGAAATAAAAAGAACTGGAAATTAAATTACTGCTGTTGGTGTCATAATATAAATGTCTGGTAATCTAATTCTATTTAAGGACAGTGATAAATCACTGGTCTTTTTAAAATAAATAAAAAACTGATATCCTTGAACGGGTAGGGTGTGTTATTCGCCTTACCACAAAACAGTGGGCATGTGAAAGAGCTGGTGAGGACAATTTGGAGCCTTTGTCCATGTTTTAAAAGAAAATTGTGTAAATTGTAAGCCTTCCAATCATTAAAGAACAGTATAACTGAATTTGTGTGTAATTTCTGCACCTTTGTTGGCACCAAACTGAACTTATCACGCTTTAAAAGCATTACTGGACAATTATACCTTAGCAACTGTTACCAGCCAAGAGTTTGCTCTGCAATTTAAAGGACATTTTTACATTTTCTTTAAATCTGTCTAAAAAATTAAAAAAAAAAAGTATGGTCATAGATCAGTGTTATTTTATTAATATTTTTATTTTATTTTTTTATTAATTGTATTAATATAAAAAAATATTATATCAGTGTTATTTTTTAATATTAACATTGAGATAATATTATAGGTATTTTATATATTTTTAAAGTCGTTTTTATTTTATATTTAATTTTATTAGCTGTTTTTATGTCTATATAGTTTTTAGTTTGAGATATTTTAGTACATCAAGTTAAACTAAATGAAAATTAGAAATGAGAAAGTTTTTCAAATTATATTTCAAGTAATGAAAATGTTCATTTATGGTTTTAGTTTTAGTTAACTATTATAAAATGGTTAGTTCCAGTCCTTGATTTTGATTGGTCAATAGCTGTGTTCTGTGTATCACTGCACAACACCCTAAGCAACCACTCTTAGTAACATAAACATGAGTATTGTGTGAGAGAGATTGAGTGACCGAGTGTACAGATTTAGCATTTTCCTTCAGGTCAGTTCTATGATGTTCATAATTTAAAAAATGTTTTTGAATGTCGCTGGGATATGACAGCGCTAGTCAAAGCATTTGTCAGCTGCATCTTGTTCCCGTGCTCACAGTCCTTAAAATTCTTCGCTACTGAGTTACTCACTCATGAAGACATCTAATGGCGTAATAATGTCACTTCTCTTGCTGTTCACGGTCAGGGACTATTTTTTCCAGCGGAAGGAAGGCTGATTTTAGTGATTTTACGTGATTTTTAAGTTGCATTGCTCTGCGTCGTGCCTAACAACACCCCTTAGCGGTTATAAATTCACTGTAAACCATGGCTTCTTGGGGCTTATTGCTTCATAATAACTCTGTCATGGATTAAATTGTTTTAGAATCATTAAAAACTGTTTTGTTGTTATAACTTAAAATCGTCAGCAAATGTGGCTGCTCTTTTTTTCAGTTGATTGTGAGACGCATTTTTTTTCACTTTTAAAAGAAAAATATCAGCTAAAAATTATTTTTCAATGTCACACTTTATTCCCGTTTATGTCAGAATACTATCCATTAAATCTTTACCATTTTATGAGCACATTTTACTGAAAACCATGCCGCCAGAAAGGAGTCCAGTCAATACCCATGGGATGCTTTGTAAAACATGTCTGAGGCCCTGTTTCAACACAGCGTTTTAAAATTAAAACGATCCTCGTCCATACTGGTTTCTATTGCGTTTCAGAAAAAAATCTTCGTCCACACTACACGACAGAAAAGGCATGTCACATGACCATTAATGCACACTGGGCATGCGTGTACAAGTATAAACAGTTGCCGATTGCTCTAATAATAGCTTGGGCATGTAGCTGCAGTATTATAAAATGTAGAGTTTAACTGCACAATGGCTGCTAAAAAGGACAACAAAGTCAGCAAAGCTTGCAGTTCCGTCTCCATGTTATTGTTTACATGGTCGTCAAGGCTGGTCTGTTACAGAGCCTTTGAGAGAGACGGCTCTGGTCTGTTATTGTTGAGTTCCGGTAGTGTAATGGTCATATGATGACCACTGACGAATCAGGGAAGGATATGCAATGATCCAGAACACCGAATGAGGGAGCGAATGTGGGCAGCCATGCCTTTTCAAAAGTCTCCGTTTTTGGTCCGTCTATACAGAAAAGCAATCCTGGAGTTTTCAAACTAAAACAGGGTCCAAAAGTCCAGAGTAGTCTAGACAGCAGGCATAACCGTAGCAAAATAAATGCTTTTTAAAATGTAAATGCATTAGTGTAAACAGGGCCTGAGTTAGCAACAGTAACCAAGGGGGTGGGGACTTAGGGAAGGGATAAATAAAATAAAAGATCATTGATTGATAAACAAACCAACCCCCTAACACACACAATATTTGTTGACAGTGGTTGTGTCGGGATGGTAGGGATGTTCAAATCATATTTTTGCATGTTTTTCTGCATACGCTAGAATGGGAGAAATGGGAGAAAGTATTTAAATATCAACAAAACTACACCTTTTATTAAAACTTTATCGAATTAATGTTGCAGCGTAGCGGATGAAAAATCATATTCATTTTTCTTCCAGCCATAAATAGAAAAGATTGATGTTTTAATATAGCTGTACAGTCAAACAATGTATTGTTTAAACATATTCACAATCTGACTCATGTGTTCTGTCCTCCTACAGACGTTCTTCGTATTCTGCCCTTTGGCCTCTTGTCTCCTTGTTTTTGATCTCTTTGTTTTCCCTCCTTCTCCTGTCCTCCTTTCTGCTGTCTTTCCCAACCAACTTCTTTCTTCAAGAGCATTTACCCATCCGTGATAGCAAGTCAAGTGTCGTAGCATCATACACATAGTCATGTGCACATCAAGACAGTCATGCATATGCTCTGTTGTTAATGTATTCTGTTTAAAACCCATTCCCCCCTCAACACACACACTTCTACACGCTGTCCCTCTCTGGGCGTACTTTAAATAACCAAACCTTTGATGTCTAATCTAATGTTCTAGATATGTATGATCTGAGACGATTGACTACTACAGGACTGACAGAGAGGAGAGCTATTGCACAACGCATTATTGGAGTATCAAGCGAATACAATGGGAAGGAAAGGGAAATGAGCTTGCAATGTCTTTCACTGACCTGATTTTAGATAATCCACCTACTTAAAACTCTGAATCGTCACCCCTAGGTCCTATATTTGGCTGCCTTGTAACCAATGTGCCTTAGGTTAGAGTATGGGAGATGACGCTAATTGCTCAACTGTTAGCGCTGTGAGTTTTTGTGTGTTGGTGTGACAGACGGCCTTGACAGTTTACTGTGAGAGAAAACAGCCAAACTCTCCAGATGGGTACTTTTCAGTGACTTTGGCCTTCTGATTCACTTTCTTCTGCAGTCGGCACTTCTGACTTTCATTCAATGTGTTTTTCTTCATCGAGGTAGCACTGTGCTAATTAACATATGAGCTGTAGAGGTGAGCATTTTATAATTGTATCTCTTGAGGGGACAAACATCAGAGCCTGTAGTAAAACAAGTTAAAGGGTTTGTTAATTTACTCACCTGTTGTACTAAACCCGTAAGACTTTCGTTCAACTTCGGAACACAAATAGATATTTTTGATGAAATCTGAGCGATTTCTGTCCCTCCATTGACAGCTCCCAACTACCACTTGGGCGCTTCAAAAAGTTCATAAAGAGATCGTAAAACTAATCCACATTAATTGAGTGGTTTAGTCCAAATTTTCTGAAGAGACTTGATTGCTTTCAATGATGAACAGATTGATTTTAGGCTTTTATTCACATATAAACATTCATCAACTCACACATCAGTTGTGGTAAACGGAAGCTGTTCGCTTGACGTGTGAGAACCAATGAGGTTCATTCTAGCGTTAAGCAGCACGTTTGAGCTTACGCAAGAACCAATGAGGTTCATTCTTGGGTGTTATGCAGCACTTTTGAGCTTCTGCAAGAACCAATGAGGTTCATTCTCATTTTATATGCAGCACGGTTGAGCTTCCGCAAGAACCAATGAGATTCATTCTCATGTTAAGCAGCACGTTTGAGCTTCCACAAGAACCAATGAGATTCATTCTCATGTTAAGCAGCACATTTGAGCTTCCGCAAGAACCAATGAGGTTCATTCTCATGTTACGCAGCACGTTTGAGCTTCCACAAGAACCAATGAGGTTCATTCTCGTGTTACTCAGCACGTTTGAGCTTCCGCAAGAACCAATGAGGTTTGTTCTCGCGTGTCAAAGCATGTACGGTTGAGCTTCTGTTTATGCTCACTGATCAATGTTTATATGTGAATAAAAAGCCTAAATTTAATCTGTTCATCATTTAAAGTAAAGTGAAGTCGTCTGAAAATTTGGACTCAATTCATACAGATTCGTTTTACGATCTCTTTATGACTTTTTTGAAGCGTCAAAATGGAAGTTGCGTAGCTGTCAATGGAGGGACAGAAAGCTCTCAGATTTCATAAAAAATATTTTCATTTATGTTCCGAAGATGAAAGAGAGAGATTGGAACGACATGAGGGTGAGTAATGACAGAATTTTCATTTTTGGTGAACTATCCCTTTAATGAGCTGTTAAGTACCCGTTGCAATAGTGTGGGAATTTTTTCAGCCCAATGGTTAATTTCAGTCTGTGGGCACAAAGAGGATAAATGACGCTGAGAGTTTTCGCAACGTGGCCACCATTATCTTCATTTCAATCATCAGATCTTGCTTCGCAAGGGAGTGGATTTCACTGCTGAATATTTTACACTTGCCTTTCTGTTCTCTCCTCTTTCATTTTCCCGCTCTGGTGCTTTCTTGCAGCTTCCCTGGTCTTCGATCTCTGAAGCTGATGCCTTTAGCAGAGGACTTGTCCCTTCATTACACTCTCCCAACATGTAACTTCTCTAAAAACATTCTACTGTGAAGTCTGAATTTGGAGTACTGTGGCTGCTTATTATATTTAATGTTACTTTTTTCTAATCAATGATTTTATTCATTGAATGATTTTAATCTGAGTGCAGTTGAGGAAATTGGCTGCACAAACCAAATTTGGCAGCCTGTTGATTGACATTTGTATTATGATGAGGGCAGGACACATTAGGCCTGGGTAAAAATTTTACAGTTAATCACATCTTGATTTGAACCGACAAAACATCTATGTACTGCGAAATAATGGACATAAAACTCGTCTTTCTATTAAATTGTTTTGTATGGATGCATGCAGTAATAGAAGGGTCGATTGTAATCCGATTCATGACCAAATTACTCTTTTGAACTGGTTCTTTGTAGTGAGTCAAAGCATACAATATGAGCTATAGCAATATTGAAGAATATAGATCCCATTCACAAACAAATATCTAGTTCACTCATGAAACTAGAGGGCGCAGGCTGATAGGTCCTTTACATGCAATCTTCAAGCAATTACATCATTACCGCATGACACAAGCTGATTGGCCTCTGCTGATCCTGCATATTGACACTATTCCCAAGGATACATTTATACACATTGCCTGTTATTGTTAATTTTAGTACATATTTCCAATTTTCCTGCTTGGCACATTTCCAGGAGGCCAGCAAGATTTTCATTTGAAGTTTGGTCCCTTTGGAAGTCCCTTAATATTTCATACATCTATTCCAGCCACTAACTAATTACCCCAGTACAGTGTCAAGCCCTACAGTACAGAGCGAGAGATGAAACTGTGCTTTTGAATGACTGAAGGGGGGATGGAGGAACACATCACCATTAGTTTAGCTGGAGAGCTGTTGTGGTGTGCACAAGATCAGCAGTTTGCTTTTGAAAGGCATCACAAACATCTATTCTCCCTTGTGTAAACTTTAGTACTGCAGTTATGCTGGATTCATCGTTCGAATGTTATTTCACATAAGCATCTGTACATCATTCCAATTTGTATAGATACTTTCAGAGTCTATGCAATAAAACGTCTTGCTCTGAGTTTAAATAAAAATAAAAATTAAATATTTTTTAAAATATATTTTAAAGTTCTCATGTAAAATCTGTCATATATGACCATATAAGAAACTGTAACAAAAAAATTCCAGACAACACATTTCAAACATGCCAGCAAAAGCAACAATAGTAGTGAAAATAAAACTTACATTATGTATGTCCCAGTGCATGCTGGGAAGAGGGTGCACGGGACCGAACTACAAAGCATTTTTTAGGTTAGAGATATTTGACAAAAAACAATTAATCATATATAATTTATAAAAAAGCGCCATTTACCGTAAATACAATTATTACTTTATTTATATTGATAGTTGTTAGAATTCGAAGAGACTTGAAGTCAAAGCATTTAAAACAACAAGCATTGCACTGATGCCGAGCTGTTTTCTCTTGGTACCTTCCACTTAAATCCTTTCAGGTATTTTTTTTCTCTCTCTCTCCTTCATCCTTTACTTTTAACCTTCTACTTTGTTCACTCCATCCCTTATCCCCGTTGTCTTCTCTAGTTCACTCGCTTGTTCTTGCTCTATCTCTTATCTCTCTCTTTTTCCCTCTGATTCTCCCAGGAGCCCAACTGACCTAATTCTCCTCCGAAGACATGGCTGCACTCGCATGGGCGCGCAACGCTGTTTCTCACACTTGCATCTTTCATATCCCAGATTCACCTCACCTTGTGAAAAAACAATATTTTTTATTTCATCAGCTGTTGTAGGTCCATGCATTGTCCTCATTAAACTACCACGAAGCCCTTTTTTTCATTCACAGCAACTTCAGCAAGGTGTTAGCAGTTAACAACTTTGTTTCTGGAGTTTACTTCCTCAGTGGACTCATTTCTTATGTTTGTTGCCAAGTTCTTCATTAGCTTGAAGACCCCTCTGTTAGGGAGGTCTGATTAATGAAGATGAAAGCAGTGGTTCTAATTTGGTGGGTCACTCACAAACCAAAATGGGTCACAAGTCTGTTCTGGTTGGATAGCAAAGTAAATAGGCTTATCAACATGTTTCCTATATATCTGTTGTTATTGACATCAAACCCATGTGTCCAGTCAAACTCAAATTCTCTTTTCACTTTGTAGAATCAGTAATCGACAGCAGCGAGGCTAAATTTCAAAGTGACCTTGAAATCAAAATTGACAATTCTTCTTTTTTTTTTTACCGAACGTTGCAGTCTTCATGACGTGTGTCTCAACTGACTGTAAATTGACATTCAGATCTGCCGTGATTTAGTTAGCAATACCCAACATACCCTACGATACAATCAATTCTCAAAGGACGAAATCAAATCCCTTCTTACATTTTTCTCATTTCAGAGCTGAGTTAAATTCTACTTTTAGACATTCACTTGCGAACTTCCCTAAGCACTTCCCCTCGGGGAATCCCCACCGCCATTTTGAAGTGTGTTTAACTTCGTCAAGTGGGCGAGGGAAGTTTATTTGGACAGACCTTCGACCCCTCGTTTTTGACTTAGGGTGCGAGTCTACTCAATATGTACACTTCAGGCAGATCCATAGACCACAATGCAACATGATTGTGTAAATTCATGATTGAATTTAACCCCACCCCACACAACTAGTGTATGATAATGGAGTTATTTTGACATTTAACCACATAATACTTGTAGCTACCTTAAGCTGCCTGTTATTGTTTATTGTTATCATTTTCGTTTGTGTATTTTTTCATATTTTCTCCGATAGTCTAAGCATAAATAGAGGCCTATAGAATGGAACGTAAAACAAATCCATAAAGAAAAACACTGTAAATAATAAATGAGCTCCATATCGGATTCCATGTGATCAAGGGCTTAGGGCATTCCATTTAAACACATTGCAAGGGCTCCACCTGTAGTGGGCACTCGTGCAATGTAAGCAATGACGTACATTCGAGTAAACGAGATGGAGGGAAGTTAGCAAGCCAAGAAGCCGTTTCACTCAGATATACACTATGTTGCCAAAAGTTTTGGGACGCCTGTCTTAACATGCACATGAACTTTAATGACATCCCATTCTTAAACCCTAGGGGGTTTAATATAGAGTTGGCTCACCCTGTGCAGCTATAACAGCTTCAACTCTTCTGGAAAGGCTTTCCACAAGGTTTAGGATTCTGTTTTATGGGAATTTTTGCCCATACTTCTAGAAGCGCATTTGTGAGGTCAGGCACTGATGTTGGACAAGAAGGCCTGGCTCACAGTCTCCGCTCTAAATCATCCCAAAGGTGTTCTATCGGGTTGAGGTCAGGACTGAGGTGCAGGCCAGTCAAGTTCCTCCACACCAAACTCGCTCATCCATGTCTTTATGGACCTTGCTTTGTGCACTGGTGCGCAGTCAGGCTGGAACAGGAAGGGGCCATCTCCAAACTCTTCCCACAAAGTTGGGAGCATGAAATTGTCCAAAATGTCTTGGTATGCTGAAGCCTTAAGAGTTCCTTTCACTGGAACTAAGGGGCCAAGCTCAATCCCACACCAAACTTTACACTTGGCACAATGCAGTCAGGCAAGATTATATGAGATTAACATAAATAAGTGAAATGTTACCCTCTAGCTCGAAGATTTTTTTTACAAACATAGAATTTACAAACATACTCAGATGAGGTAACAACAGGTTTATTGATAAATAGTTAAAGCACTCCATTAATATGAAGATCTGCAGCCCAAAAAACATTTTATAGAAGTTTAGAGGGAGAAGCATCGTGAATTATAAACAATGTGCTTGTTTGTAGCTTGGAGATGGGAACATTACATTTCTAATATACATTTCTAATTCTCTTAAAGCTGCAGTCTGTAACTTTTTTGGGTTAAAAATTATCCAAAATAAATTTTGGAGCAAATACATAACCAGCCAGTGTTAAAAAATATCTGCTCACCGTAGCTCGATTTACAACGGTCGGTAAACTTGTAATAATGTTTTTAATTCCAGTGGTACTGGTGGGTTTCCACTGGAAATTCAAGCATATCTTTGCGTCATTACGTCACATCTGTACACATAAAGAAGGCGTCCTGGCTAGTAGGCTATATTGCGTGTGAGGATGTAGGATGTGGAGATTTATAGCCTTTTCTCACAGCACTTGATATAATTAAACTTATCAATTTGATGGCGGATCCAGAAAGGTTCAAACCGCAATCTCCAGTGACAACCGGAGATTCACCCATTGTAAAATGGAGAGTGGCTACAGAAAAAAAAGAGACTGCAACTGAGCCCATGCGAAAACAAGGATAAAAAGGGCTTTTGAAAGGTGACGTAAACTCAGTGTTTTGAAGGGGTTCAAAACACACAGAGACATCTTTTTTTCTGCTGGACAGGTAAGACATTTCAATGATTCAATTATGTAACAGTAGCAGACTTGCTCGCTTAATTGATACAGTTACAGAGTTTTCTTTGTTGTGCCTTTCTCGTTTTGCTATGTGCATTATGGTAAATATCAATTATTTTGTGCAAGCTATGAGAGGGAAAAATTCTCCTCTACTCCACATTAATTTGTTGTATGACAATTAGAAATTAGACTGCACAGAAATGGAAACTGAACTACAGGTAGCCCTAATACACATTAAATGTAGTCATGCAATGCTGATGTTGTTAACATTAACAATTTGAAAACGTTTGACGTGATATGATAAGCGATCGTTAGATTTAATCGACGTGATTTATTGCAATGCCTTTTTTCCCTTAGTTGGTCAAAACAAAAGTGGATTTTATCAACTTACTTGTTCAGATGACTAGCCTGACAAGCCAGACCCACATCAAGACCATTGGCAGGGCTCAATCTGAGGGGCGGGATAAACGGTTGTCTTTCAAATTCCCTCTGCACGCAATAGGATAGCGCTACAACCAACCAGAGCAACGAAGAATGTGAAGCGGAGCTAGTTGATAGATTAAATTTTCGCTGTATCCGGTCGGCAAAACTCCGAACACATCTTCCTTTCTTAAGAATGTCTTCAGTGCCGTTCTTTGTTCTTTTCTCAAAGAAAAGCTTAACTCCAAGTCTTCCAGAGTCGCGGCCAAAGCCGATTCAAGACGCTGTTTGACAGCTTCTTTATTTACAAGTAGCACGCGGAACCGCCGCTACTCTACCATCATTGTTAAGCCCGCCCACCGACTCCCTGACCAGAGTTCGTTTTTTCCAGCTCGCAAGCCAACGGAGAGTAGCTAGACGACCCTGGGGGGCGTCTACATTTCTAGGCTATCAGATGACATTTTCCGGTGAAAATTCTTATGTTGGTCATAGGGGTATGACGGTTAGTATATAACCGTGAGACCGACGGTTATAGTTAAACACCGTCATTAGAACTCTATAACCGCCAAAACCGTGTTATTAAAATATTTTTTACAAACATAAAAAAAAATATTTATATATTTTAGATAAGATCATAAGTTGAAGTCTGGAGTCCGGGGGGAAATTGTATCAGCTGACGAGGGAAACGGAGGCGGAGTTAGTGGTGCTTTGGAGGCTGCTACTGCTGGAGATGATTCGGGAGAGGTCCGTGCACCACCCCCTACCAAGAAGAGAAATCTTGGAGATCTGAAAAAAACCGGAGGTCTGAAATCTCTGCCCCTTTACCGATCAGAGCGCGCACTGACACAGAGTTAGCCCGCAATCTCCAAGAACACCCAATTGACTCTACGGCTAATCCACTTGCATGGTGGAGAGACAATGAAACACGCTATCCGCTCTTAGCAAAATTGGCACATAAATACATGTGTATTTGTGCTACAAGCACAGCATCAGAGCGAGTTTTTAGCACTGCGGGTAACATAGCTACCCCTGTCAGATCGTCACTAAAACCGAGTAAAGTGAACATGTTGGTGTTCCTGTCACGGAACTTGGAAGTCGAAAAAGATTAGGAATTTAAAATGTCAATGCACTTTTTTTGTTTCCTGTATTTAGTTAGTTTAATTAAGGTATTATCACAACAGTCGTTGTTAGACTTTTTTCTTTTTCTTTGATAAAGGTATGTAGATTTTATCATTTGTAATTTAGGCCTAGGCTACTCATTAATTTTTATGCAGCTCTTATAGAATTTAAGTAGCCTACTTGTTTTAAAGGATTAGTTAACTGTGTGTGATTTATTTAAAACAAAGCATGTTCATTGGAAAGGTTTTTTTGTTTGTTAAGGATTTGTACTGTGTGTATATAAATAAACTTATAGCAAGTAGCTAATCAGTGTCTGCTCGTTTAGTCAAACTAATTTGTCCTATAACAGACGAACATCATCACATCACCCCCCCCCCCCCCCCCCCCCATACGACGGTTATGTTACGAACCGTCACATTTGACTCACATCATAACCGTCATCACCAATTCTGAAACCGGCACACCCCTAGTTGGTCATACTTTCAAAAAGTAGAATCTGTCATTCCGATTGACAGTATCCACACCGGCACGGTGACTGACAGCCGCACATTCTCCTCAAAACATTGGATTCATCCTCGCTGTGCCGTGCCGAGGCACAATTCATGTAAAGTTGATAATTCCGCAGATTTCGAACAGAGATGGCAACCAAGAGGAAAAAACACGGACTGCAGCTTTAAATACTATTCTATTTTGTAGGCTACTTCAGTCTTGACAGTATGCGGCCATGAAAAAGGCCACATTATTGCTTTATCCCATCAACAATCAGTAATGCACTTTTTACTTTTCTTTTGTAAATTTTTTGTTAATTTTATCGTAATGCTTTGCTAATTATTATTTTTTGTAGTTTGTAGCTTCGCTAGAAAGTAGCTTGCCTAACACTGTGTGTGTGTGTGATCATGGTTTTTGGTCACTGTGTTGATGTCTGATGTAACACTAGTATCTTGAAGCTGAATGAGCTGATTATTGGTGAGTGTAGAAGGGTGTGTATATATATAGCATGTGCAAAAGTCTCATTTCTATAGCAAGCACGTCTGAGGCTCATACTGCAGATGACCAGTTTACAGCTGCTTTTTGAGATCATTATAACTATATGATATCATAATGGCTGGCATATGATAAATTGGGCATTTACAGTATTTGACCTGTAAACTGTTTTGTGGGTGTGTTGTAAGGTATTTCTACATTTCTTTTAGTGCACCATATCATTTAGCATTTTTGTGATTGTTACAAACAATAAATGACATAACATTTTTTAATTGGCTGTGTGCATAACAGATGCTCTCCATTTCTGTGGCCAAAATTTGAATTGTATAACAACATTTTACACAAAGCCTTTGTCCAGTGCTGATTTAAATCTGAAAATCGCATCATCCCAGGTTGTGTCCTTTATTCACACTACTTTTTATGCATATTCTTTCCACTTTCACATTTGAAAACAGAGGCTGAGCACGGAAAGAGGGAGCTGGGTAAATGAACAATTGTATAAAGGATCAAAGCTTCATGAGAATAGAGAGATAGTGTGGAGACAAACTGTTTAAAGTACAATCATCAATTGGGGTTTGAGGGGAAAAGAATAAACCCCAGCTTCTGTAATGGTTAATTTTACATGAAAATAATAAAGTAGTGCAAAATGGAGTAGCTGAGGCATTTTTCAAACAGAACCTTGAACAGTCTGCAGTGTTAGTTTAGCATCACAGCTGGTGAAAGAAAGTGCCAGAAGGATGTGTGTGTGTGTGTGTGTGTGTGTGTGTGTGTGTGTGTGTGTGTGTGTGTGTGTGTGTGTGTGTGTGTGTGTGTGTGTGTGTGTGTGTGTGTGTGTGTGTGTGTGTGTGTGTGTGTGTGTGTGTGTGTGTGTGTGTGTGTGTGTGTGTGTGTGTGTGTGTGTGTGTGTGTGTGTGTGTGTGTGTGTGTGTGTGTGTGTGTGAGAGAGAGAGAGAGAGTGGCAATGCATGTGAATGTCTATAGGTGAACTGAGTGTTGTGATTTTACTTGCACATATGCAATTATTAATCAGTCAACCTCAACATTATGTACCAGAGAAGGTTCTTATAAATCTCAGATACAAATCAATAATTATTACACTATAAAGTCTTCCTGTCCACCACTAAATTGAATCAGCTGACAGGCCCATTTAATGACTAGACATTAGAAAGCAGAGCACTTTACCTTATTTAAATGTTTTTCTTGATTTTTATAAATTAATTATATAAAAAAATTAGATTCTAAATAATCATGCTCTCTGACCTGTATGCAAATGTAACATTTTCCTTCCATCTGAGCAATTCAAGGCTGAAGTAGCACCTTCCTGTTTTTGTGGCTCGTCAAGCTGTTCTTTGCTGTAGGGTCAAAACGAGTAGGTGAGGTTTATTTTTAAAGGAATGATCTGGGTTTAACAAGTTCAGATTTATCAACAGCATTTGTGCCACTCTGTCGATTACCACAGACAATTTTTACTCATCCCTCAGCTTGTAAAACTGGTCGAAATTATTTTCAGTGGTAATTGACAGTATGTCACCAATGTTTCCGATAAAGCTCAATTTGTGCTGAACCATAAACTTTCATTTTAACAAGGTGTCTGATCACATCAGTCTAACCTTTACAGTTTGTGTGACACATTTCAGTGCGGTTTGTTTAGTGAACCTGTTGGGTTAATGGTAAAGGCTGTTATTGACTATAACAACTATATTAGACCTGACAGCAAACCCACAACCTGTAAGGATTGTTACTCATGTCACATTTGACATTTACATAGATGTAAGACACAGTATAAAAAATTGGCCCATTAAAATTTAAGAATTGTCAACGGCATGTGTGGCATACTGTCAAATATCACAAAAAATTCAGTTGATAATAAAATTAACAAAATGTGTTTTCGTTACTGCAGTTACAATCAGTGTTATGTAATTAGCCTATTAATAACCTGTTGTTTTAGTAAATAATTAATATTTTGAATTAGCTTTTATTTTTAAATATTCAGTTTTCATTTTAGTTTAAGTTTTAGTCATTTTTTTGTGTGCCTTTGTCACTTTTATTTATTTTTTTCAAAATATTTCTATAAAGCTTTAATTTATATTTATTTTAGTTACTTGCCAAAGCAACATTTAAATTTTTTGTTTAAATTGAATTTTTTAATAGTTTTAGTTTGCACTTTGGAAGATGTTTTGGGTAAAATGTAGCATAATGTCCATACTGACGATTACATAAAGAATCAGTGTTCAAAAGTGTCTTAGCCTTATCCTGATTTAATACGGTAAGCCTCCAATATGGATTAAAATTCAGCCTATATGGTGGCAGTTATGTTACTTCCTCAGATTACATTTTCATTATTGTCAGACATTCTTCTTACTCTCTGTGGTGAAGAATGGCAGATTCACACAAATTAATAAAATGTTGAAAACAACTACCATGAAAAACAACAAGAATCAAGTATCTTGCAATAGAGTTGGTTCTGTAGTCAGGCGTTACTGTAGTCTGGTGCTGTAATAGACTTCCCAAAGTGCATTCTGTTATGACAACTCTCGGGAGATTGGAATGGTAATATTGATTGGCATGGTAATGGATATGGAAATGTTAATGTATTTGGTCTTGGCGGGAATAGAACTGCAGCGCTTCTGCAGAGCAAGTACTGCCAATACATTCACAGACATTGCTGTGAGCATGTAAGACATGCTGCTGTTGCTGCACATTTAACATACATGAATTAGCCCCCAAAGCAGACAGGTGGAGCTGGGGAAGGTGGAGGGTTTCTGAAAGCGTGCCGCAAACTGCTAACAACAACCCTACCGGTATTTGTTTGAATGTTGAGCCGCAGCTCATTGGCCGCCGGTGCAACAATAACCAATCAGCTGTGCTATTTAGATAATGACGTGATCGCCAAATGAGTTCGACCTGCACCATCTAGAGTTTCATGCCAGAACTAGGTTATTATTGCAAACATGTTTTTTTGTTTGTTTCCAACCGAGGGACAAAATAAAACTACTCCAAAAAAAAAAACTCAACCTGTTTTTGTTCCTTTTTCCAAAAGCTAAATCTGCTAATCAATCATCAAACAAGAATAAGACGTTACGTTTTATTACACCCCTATCCTGACTATAGCCGTTCCTTACTCGTCAAATGGATTTTTGCTTCAGTCAATTGCTGCTTTTATCCGCAGGTGTCCATTGACCAAAGGTTACACACACCAGCTCCTGTTTTAGCTCCACTGTCTCCCCTCTGGGAGATAGACAGTATATCTATAGATGAAGAGCCTGTAGGGAGACAGAGAAAGGTAATGATGCGAATGACTTGTATGTGGCCCCGGCTGCGCGAGACCCCAGGGACCTCATTTAGATTCTGCTAGGACACAGGCATCCGTGTTAAAAAAGCAGCAGAATTGCTGAAAGAAGGGTCTCATGAAGGGCCCTTTTACCACAGCTGCCAGCATGCTTTAAAAACTCGTTATACAGCAAACCAGAGCAATAGTCACATCCCCTGCTGTACCGGGTCGACGAGAAGCCCATCTTCTAGCTTTAAATAGCTTCGGTTGTATTTGATTTCCAGTAATGGGTTTAATGTAACTTAAAAATGTTGGGGGGGACCAGTCGTAAGAACCAGGACCCATTCACAGCTCTGTGTTTCTGCCGCAAAGCAAGTGGCACGACCATCATTTCATCGAAATCCATTTACAAGGCTTCATTTGCATTTGTTTTGGAGCTTGGTTTTAAAATATGTCCATAATTCTGACAAAAAATAAATAAATACACCCGCCGTTCCTTCCTCAGACTGATGATGTAAATTTACATCGGCACAGAGCAAAGTTTGCTTATTATAAGGCAGTTGTAAATTATTTTCTGCTCTTTTGTTGCTTGCAGACAGTTCAGTGATGAGGGAACTATGAACTATGTGGAGATCGCTGATTATAATTGGGTGGAGGGTTTGCTCATGCAGCGAGCAGGCAAACGGCTTAAAAAAGTAAATGCAACATTTGCATTGGCTTCTCTGACGCAGAAGAGAGTAAGGAGAGCAGCAGGAGTGCCTCATTATACTGTGGCAAAACCACAATGAAATCAATTTGTGTCATCATAGGAAACGATTCCATTTAATATTAAAGACAATAGGAGCAGATCGAAGACTCAGACAGGAAGATGAATGAAAGCTTTGATGGTTTCTGTCTTTCTAATGAATAAAATCTGTCATCCCACAGTCTTGTTGTACCTGCGGCCTTTTAACACGATGAGTTCCTCTCCTCTGCCTACACGAGTCTCAAAATACCATTATGGATACTTTAACATTTCTTATGAATCATTGAACCGATTTTTAGAGTATATTTGGAGTTTTCATTTGATTTAATAAGATGTACACATCAGTAGCATGAAGTGGAATTTGTTATGCAATTTTTTACTTTGCTATCAACAAGAAAACAATATTTTTGTTCAACATAGTACTTATTAAAAATAGTATGTTATGTTCCTGTAGCTTAAATAGTAAAATATGATAACAACGCCAAGGTCATGGATCTGATTTACAGGGGTGTTCCATTTATGTATTAGTAAAATGTACATCTTGAATGCAAGTCCCTTTGGATAAACGTGTATGCCAAATGCGTATATAAACTATATATATATATATATATATATAAATATATATATCAAAACAAAGTCACATTAATGTCTCATTACAAAATGTAAATTCTGTCATCATTTACTCACCCTTGTGTATTTGTTTCTGCTGTGGAACACAAGATATAAAAAAAATGTTTTAGGTTTATATATATTATATATACACTCTAAAAAAAAGTTCTATATGGCAACAAAAATGGTTCTTGGCTTGTAATCATAGGGGAACCTTTTTAAGTGCTATATAGCACCAAATTTGGTGCTTCAGTGGTTCTTCAGCGGTTCTTCAGCGGTTCTTTGACTAAAGTGCTATATAGCACCGCTAACTAAGGTTCCATATAGCACCGCTACCATATACAGAACATGTTAAGATATGGTGCTATATAGCACCAAATGTGGTTCCTCTATGATTACGACGAAGAACCATTTTTTTGTTCATATAGAACCTTTTTTTTTGAGTGTATACATACAATGAAAGTTGGTGTAGACCAGTGTTTTTTACACCATTGTCTGGACAGTTGAAACATTTCTCAAATGATCTTCTTTTTTCCACAGACGACAGGTTTGGAACGACATGAGAGTGAGTAAATTATGGCAACATTTTCATTTCTTGGATGAACTACCCCTGTTTTTGACAGTGTAATCCGCTAATCACAATGACGTGGAGGCACTGCCTCCTTTCATGTGACTTTTCACCATGCATTAGGACCTTCAGTCTTCTCCTCCATCTTGTACTGTTGATTATTTTCTCCTCCAAATCTCACCCTGGTAAACATTTGTGTATGTCACAAGTGGTCTATTCTCTCCCTGTTCTTTTCAGTCTATTCTCCTTCCAGCTTGTGCTCCCTGTGTCCTCACCTATGTGCACTTAAGCTCAGGGATCAGGCTCATTCTAGACACGTACATCATGTATGACCCTACAGAAAGAGGCAAAATCAACATCCATATCTTCAGCATCAGTCCTGGTCAATTCGTAGCATTCCACCTGAAGGGTAACAGATTGATTTAATCCAGGCCTTCACTGCCCTTCCTGTATGGAAGCTGTCCTTTTGCATCAGCGCCCAGATTTCTGAGCCTCCCTCCTGAGGAGCAGACAGTTTGGATGAGCATCTTGTGTTTGAATGAGAGCCCTTCCCTCCTCCCTCCCTCCCTCCCTCCCTCCTCTGATCTGTGGAGCATCCAGCTGCTCCAAGCAGCAGCCCAGCTGGACTCTCTCAGCCAGGGTGGGGTTAACACTGCCCCCTTTACATTCATGCCAAAGTCAATTGATTTTGTTGGTCCAAACCATGGATGAGTAACTCTGAAAAAAAACAACAAAAAAAAAACATCCAAGGCTGTGTTTACAATTGGTATTAAAGGAATGGTTCACCCAAAAATACATTTTACTCAACCTCAAATTGTTCCAAACCTGTAGACATTTCTTTGTTCTGTTGAACACAAAAGAAGATATTTTGAAGAATGTTGGTGACCAAACAGTTGATGGACCCCATTGACTTCCATAGTATTCTTTTCCCTACTATGGAAGTCAACTGTTTAGTTCCCCATATCCCTCAAAATATCTTCTTTTTGTGTTCAGCAGAAGAAAGAAATTCATGCAAGTTTGGAACAACTTGAGGGTGAGTAAATGATGACAGAATTTTTGAGTGAACTATCCCTTTAAAGTCTGTCTTGAGTGATCCGTTCACAAGTGGTCAGACCAAGACCTGTGTGTTTCTGCATTTTGATTCAGAAATTTTTTTTTAAAAGTAAAGATTGCCTGTTGCTCACAGTATAATTCAACATTTTAATGTCACCACAAAATGTGATGTTTTAAGTATAAATTGTTATTTTAGTTTAGTAAATGAACTTGGGACATGAGTGTCAGTATATAGAATATTCTGGTCACTCTCTTTCAGACAATTAAAATAAGCTTTCAAGTTTAAAAAATAGGATAAAAGTGGTCTGTCTGTATACGGCTCATGAACTACATGTCAAATGAAAGTTTTGTAAGACAATACATATTTAGTAATTTCATCGCTTTGACTGCACTGACACTATCAGATGGTCAGAAACTTGAACTGAATAATGAATCTGTTGAGCTGCTTTAAGCTACATTTCATTTGCATCATAATTAATCATAAATAATTTGGCAACATTAACATGTTATTTTCACAATCTGTATTGTCTAAAAAGCACTGTATAAATAAATGTGACTTGACTTGTGTGAGGAACAGACTGAAATTTAAGTCTTTACCATCAATATCCACCTTGTTCTTGGCATGTTCATGAGAGAAGTAGCAAAGTCCAATTTCCGAACGAATCATTCTTTTGAGTCAGTGAATCATTTGGGTAGATTAATTAGCATTTTTGGGTGAGCTATGACCACTTGGGATCGAATTGGATGTTAAAGTCGGCATGGAATGGAAATTCACTGTATCTATTTTATTTATCTTATAAATAAATCCTCCATGCATGTTTCTTTTTTTTTTTTTTGACCTTACAATTTTTTATGAAAATAACTCTCTGGTGTCATTTATCAGACTTCTCCAATCATTTACTTCACTTAAACCCCGCCCCTTTCTTACAAATGACAGCAAACTTATCTGCCTTCATCGACTCAACAACTGATGAATTGAACTGCCATACCTTTTTTTGTCACAATACGGAAGTAAGGATTTGACGCTACTTTCATTACATCACAACTTTAATACAAAGTGTAAATGTTTATATTTCTCTTAAAAGCAAACTTCCAATTCTCTTTGATAAAATTGTTGATTTCATATGAAATGTAATTGTGACAATTCAAGAAGCTGAACCCAAGACAGAATATTTGCTTTACTAGTTCGAATGAGTCTTTTCTCAATATTTTCACTACATTTGAGGTTTCATCCGAGGCTCTGGCAAATATTGCGCTTAGTGGTGCCAAAATTCTGTTTCGGAACACCAAATGCATAATAAACCCAGCAGGATGATAATGATTATGGTGTTTGTCTGTGAGAGGTGGACATGAAAGCGGGACTGCATGCTATAATTTAGCACCAGATTAAGCAAGGGGAAGAAGGGAGGACATCAAACTTCTACGCTCCATGCTGTGACTTTTGAACTTGTTGCTGTGCTGGATTGTGAGGAGGTGTGTGTGTGGGGGTTTGGGTTCAGATGTGTTTGGAGAACAGCACAGCTCCTCTCATCCATCCTGTGGGATTGGCTCTGGTGTTTAATGTGTGTGCCTCTAGAGATGAAGATTCATTGCTTTAATAAGAACAGTACAGACAGGAGAGAGAATAGCGTACCATTACAGAGAAGTGTCTTGGGGAAGGCTGATGGTGAGGGTCTTATGATCTTTAATGACGGAGAGAGGAATCTGTTGCAAGCTAGTCTTTGTAGATGGCGCCCCTCAACCCTTTGTCGCTTCCTCGTCTTTGTCTTGAACTCAGTCTCTGGTGGACGCGTTGCTTCGTGCTGGCTGGGGGAATGTTCGAATGCTAATTTTGGACCGAAAGATGGGTGTCTGTATGTAAGGGGTGGGCGTGTGCAAAAAATAGCCATTATGAATATGCATGGACCCTCAATTAAACCAACATACATTTTTGCCAGAACTGATCTGAGAAATCACAAGCTCTGAGACGGTAATCCTTCATCCCACAGCATCCCATAATGGTACATTAACAAATCTGTCTCTACAAGATTTACTTTTTTCACACCGGAGAGGGAAGGATGTGCGATTCAGAACGTGTGTACACACACAGGGCATGTATTGAGTGTAACTAATGAGCGAGGACTGTCAAATGTGATCCATCTTTCCAGTGCCAGGTTCCCATCAAAACATGCGCATCACTTCCCTAATGTAAGCATGTCACCTCCTGTATTTGCATCCAGCTCCAGAGGGAATCCACAATCGTTGTGAATATATCTTGTCAGCGCGTTCATGCCATACGGAAAGAGTGTTAAAAAGTGTCTGTATGAGGGAAGTAGCAACTCTGGCTCAACGTATAACTTCCTGCACTACATCCAACAATGACAAGTCATTTATTTATTTATATGTTTCATTTTTTTTAAATATATACAATTAAAGTGACTCTCTCTCCCTAGTGCTGTCAACGATTAATCACATCCAAAATAAAAGTTTGTGTTGTGTAATATAAATATTTTATATATAAATATAACACATTTTTCTTAAATATATACATGCATGTGTGTGTATTTATATATACATAATAATTATACACAGTACACATATACTATGTAAACACAAACTTTTATTTTGGATGCGTTTGATCGTTTGATAGCCCTAATATATACATCCATGATGCAAATCTTCCATTCCTCCACATCCCAAAGGTGCTCGATTGGATTGAGATCTGGAGCATTGCAGGCCATTTGAGTAGTGAACTCATTGTCATGTTTAAGAAACCAGTTTGAGATGATTTGAGCTTTGTGACATGGCATGTTATCCTGCTGGAAGTGTATGTATGTGGTCATAAAGGGATGGACATGGTCAGCAACAATACTCAGGTAAGCTGTGGCATTTAAATGATGCCCAGTTGGTACTAAGGGGCTCAAAGTGTGCCAAGAAAAAAACCCCACACCATTACAGCACTAGCAGCAGCCTGAACCGTTCATGGAAGGGAGGATGAATCCATGCTTTCATGTTGTTTATGCCAAATTCTGACCCTACCATCTAAATGTCACAGCACAAATAGACAATCATCAGACCAGGCAACTTTTTCGAATCTTCGATTGTACAGGTTTGGTGTGCTTATGTGAATTTTAGCCTCAGTTTCCTATTCTTAGCTGACAGGAGTGGCACGTGGTGTGGTCTTCTGCTGCTGTTGTCGATCTGATTCAAGCTTTGATGTGTTGTGCATTCAGAGATGCTCTTCTGCAGATCTCGATTGTAACAAATGGTCATTTGAGTTACTGTTGCCTTTCTATCAGCTCGCAAGTCTTCTCTTCTGACTTATTGCATTAACAAGGCATTTTCACCCACAGAACTTCCGCTCACTGGATATTTTCTTTTTTTCTGACCATTCTCTGTAAACCCTAGAGTTGGTTGTGTGTGAAAATCCCAGTAGATCAGCAGTTTCTGAAATACTTAGAATTTGGCACTGTCTGGCACCAACAACCATGCCACATTCAAAGTAACTTAAATCATCTTTCTTCCCCATTCTGATGCTCAGTTTGAACTTCAGAAGATCCTCTTGATGACGATCCAGATCGTCATGTCTACATGCCTGGTGGGGTGGGTGGGGAAGGTGGGATATGGCCCAGGCTCAAACCCCAGGTGTGTCCCCACGAGCTCTGCAGCCCTTTATATTTCAGAAGCAACGCACTACCCTCTGTGCCACAGCTCTGAAATAAGTGTTGCATTTTTTAAGATGACATGTCAAGTTAAAAAGAGTCTAACTTTTTAAAACACGTCCGTGTTCTGTTTCATTCTGCTGCGCCTCATCTAGTTAAATTTGAATGCAAGAAGACATCTTATGTAAAGACCCCCTACGAAACGTTTCTGATTGGGGTCATATGATTCCGAAACAGCCTGTTCAGGAAACTAGAAGATTTTAAAAATATCTCTACTTTTCATTTGCTTTTCCAGAAAATATGTTGCAACCTGCAGATTAAATATTGTTAACTCAAAATGTACAAAACCACAACATTATGTTCTCATCTTGACTACATCTTAATTTAGACACAAGCCCCTTGACTATCAGGCACTCTTGTAACATGTTTTTTGGGTGTCATATTTTATTTATTGAAATGGGGAAATGTTCAAACAGGCCTGTCACATACAAATCATCGTGGCACAATTTCACTTTAATTGACTGCTATCGAGTTGTTTGTGTGATACCAGAAGGCAGGTAACAGAAATAGCTATGCAAATATAACAAACATGATATCTCGGAAGTATGCGTAATAATGGCATGTTGACTTTTCTATAGGATGAACAGCTGTCTAGCAAAAGCTAGGAAGTGAATCAATGATTTGAATGTCTTCACTTCCTTTTCTTAGCAGACAAAACCTCACAATATAGATATCACAATATTCTATTTTGTCACTTCATGTAAGATTTTCAGCATAGTCCTACAAAATGTTCCAGTTATGTAATATTTTGCTTGTTCCTGACCTCTCGTACTGTATCCCGACCCCTCCCTTGCATGGATCCATGTGAGGGATTAGGGATTAGGGGCAGGAGTCGGAGTCGGAGCTGGATTACACAGCTGACAGTCCAGTGCTCTCTCTTCTGATAAAGATGCTGTCACTCTCATCACGCTCTTCCTCACTGATACCATCAGTCTTAAATATCTTCGGTTTCCCTGCACTGAGAAACATGTCCTCCCAACCATCTGTTGAATTATTTTCACTTGAGCATTATATTTCTGGTCTTGTAATTGTGTGATACATCCGAAACCCCTTTTCACAAATATTGTGATATACCTTTTAAAAAAATACAATAATGATACAAATCATGCTGTTTGGATTGGACAATTATATATTATCAACCAAAAACATGATTTTCTTGTTACTGCATGATGTTCTCCCTATTTTAAAAATGTTTGTGTTTGGACAAAATGTCTCCACAAAGACAGCAATATCCAAAATCCTTGACCTTGCGGGGACATTTTTTGGTCCCCATGGGGAAAACAGCTTATAAATCATACTAAGTGTTTTTTTTGGAAATGTAAAACTGCAGGAAGTGTTCTGTGATTGGTAGGTTTAGGGGTAGGGTTAGTGTAGGGGGATAGAAGATACAGATTGTACAATATAAAAAAGTCCCCATGAAACATGAAAACACAACGTGTGTGTGCGTGTGTTTGGCAATTGTATGTGATGTTGCTTTTTTCATAGGGAGAAAATCATGCGGTTCATTATTAACTACTAATAGTTATATGAAAATATAAGTTTATTATTAACTTAAATCTAACATTTGGTCCTAAACTAGCTGGCCACTAGTGGCTTAATCCAGGCAAAATCTGCAGTCCTGTGATTTTTAACCCTGTTATTGTTTTTTTTATTCACTTGTCTATTGCTAGAAAATAGTGAAATCACACAAATCGAGATTTTAAACTGTATTCAGACATGGCCCAACTTTAAACAGAGTTGAAAATCCCATATAAAATGAATGGAAAATAAAATATCTCACACAATTTTTAGTTAGACCTCCTTTAGAAACACATCCTCTTACTGACTATTTTTGTGGGAAGTGTCCAATAATCAGTGGGCCTTATTCATGAAGCACAAGCATGATGAATTTCTGTGTAGCAAATTGTCACATTTCAATCAATGGGACGGTTTATGTAGAAATGGACTGTTTTACAAGAATGTCTGTGTTTTACATAGACAAATTGTTCTGCTTGTGTTGGATGAATAATATCCAATATTTCCAGTTGATATTTTCCAGTTGATATATTTTAAAAAATTCATTAGCATTCATTAGCATTTCGCAATTTCTGTGTGGTGGGACCTGTCTCTGGGAGGCTATTTGTGAAGACATGCTCCTCTAGAGTGAATGGCATTAGTTTTATTGAGATTGATAGCTGTATGTGTATGTGTATGCTTTTTCTCCTCTGGACAGGTGGATGCTGTCATGCCATTTGGGTGCCTTGCTCTGCGAGATGGGCGGACATACAACAGCCTGTCAGACATCACTGACAAATACGAGATTGGACAGGTCCTCAAGGCGTGAGTGTGCATAGATCTGCCATTATAGCCTTAAGAAAGCCATTCCATCAATTACAGACACGTGGTCTCATTAAACATGAATTTTTCCCCATACATAGGTATTTATCTCAAAAGTGTAGTTATTTATATAGACCATTCAAAACCATAAAGGGTATTTATTGCAGCATAAAATTCAGCATTCAGTATAATTTCTCTCTGCAGGAAAGAATTTTGCGAGCTGTGCCTGGTGAAGGAACGACAGACGGACAAGGTCTATGTGTGCAAGAAATTCCTCAAGAAAGATGGCAAGAAAGTGCGGAAGGCAGCCAAGAACGAGATCATGATCTTGAAAATGTACATGGTGACTCAAAACATCAACAGATGATGTAGGGTTTTGTGAGAGTGCTGATCTGAAAGGACAAAGAGAAAATTTAAAGGGATATTTCACCCAGAAATCAAAATTTTGCCATTGTGTCATTCCAAAAATCTAATTCATCTTTTACCTGTAGAGCACAAAAGTAAAAATATAGCTGTATGTTTTCATTTTGGGGCGAACTACTCCTTTAAGGATAGTGGGGTGGAGAGAAAGATGGAGAGGCTGAATGTATTACTTGTGGCGTGATTATTTCTGTCCTTTCTCACTCTTTACTCTTATTTAACGTAAGATGAAGAAACTATTCAGCTTTTTGCTGTCATGTGTTTATTCCAGGGTGAAACACCCAAACATCTTGCAGCTGATTGATGCTTTCGAGACCAGGAAAGAGTTCTTCATCATACAAGAACTGTGAGTCTGACCTCACATTTGCCGTGATCAGTCACGATCTCTTCACGGTGCCTTTCAGTAGGCCAAGGACACCATCTCTCTACACCAGAAAATGCACTTCTTCTGTCTCCGCTCCTCATGCAAATATCCACATCTAGCCAGAACTAAAACTCTATTAAAACCCTGTCATTTGATTGTGCATGAATGACTTTGACAAGCTATTACAACTATTAAGATTACAGTAATGAGTGACTAATAGAAAATACAGTTTTTCGACATTTTGTCATTTACCATTTCCATTTTGACCTTAAAGATCATATAGAATGATATTATATTTAGCTTGCAGGATTCCGGTTGCAAATGTGGCATTTTGGTGGCAGTGATTAGATGTACAAGATGTCAGAAGTAGAATTTAATAGGTTAGATTATATTATTGAAATCACAACAATTTGAACAGTTTGAGAACATATTTGGAATTTCACATTTGCGCATCACTTATGTATTAGCAAAATGTTCCAATCCAGATTGAAATGTTTCATTTTCACTTTGATTTAAAATGTAGATTTTTTTATAACATGTGAAAACTGAACACTTTTTTTTTTGGATTTAGCAATTTTGGACTGGTCTTTATGTAATGGTTCACCAAAATCTTTCCAATATAATGATATTTCCTATGTTTTAAAATTCTCAAATTGTTTTATGTTTGGTGACTAACCACAAGAGTACACAAGGCTCTGGATTAATCCTGAATGTCCTGAAATAATCCTATAAAGTAGTTGCCAAAAGTGATGTCCGGAAGGGATATTTGTTTTTAATGACCCTACAAGTTTGAATAAACCATCAAAATATGAGGAAAATATTTTATATCTTTTAAATATGAGGGAAGAACAAAGCACTAAACTTGGTTAAGGCTTTTATCTGACAAAATTATTTGGCAAATAAAGGCAAACTACAGCTAAAGGTTTTATTTTACAATGCAAACAAGAAAAAAAGAAAAGATGTGTAATAGACATTCATTCATCCAAACATTCATGACGTCTAGGCTAAAAAAAGGTCAAATTTGGTGAAATCAGTGAAAATTAATGAATGAAATGAAACCCAACACCTTGTGATCACTGTTGACTTTGCTTACATGATGGAATATTGTACATCTCGCAGGCAAAAATGACATGTAACCAAATTCAAGGTTATTTGGCTAGAAGTGTTACTCATAGCCGGACTATATCGGGTCTATAGTGAACCGAAACAGGGAAATTGCTTGCTGGAAATGCTCACAGGCATACATTGACTATAACATAGTTATTAATATTTCATTGGTTCTCTCTTGTTTTTGCATTTGTTCACAATTTCTTTGTATGACAGCTTGGCCAGAAATTTCGTCTGCACATTTTGGCTATGTTTCATTGCAAGATCACAAATATATATATATATATATAGTTCTTTCTGTATCAGATTTACATTTGCAGTACCTTGTTTCCAGCTGTCAGTCCATCTCTCACCTCAAGGTCCCAGTTAGTCAAATACCCTTGAGCATTGGCCCAATTGCATAATCCATCCCTTACCAAACTTACTACTGATTAAATACAGTTTAAATAAGAAGTAACTTCACACACATATCCAGATCTCCCTTCTTTTATCTTATTTTTGACTGTGTGTTCATCACAGGGCCACAGGTGGAGATGTGTTTGATTGGATCTTAGACCAGGGAAACTACACAGAGAGAGATGCCGCCAATGTGATCCGTCAGGTTTTAGAAGCAGTGGCGTACCTTCACTCCCTCAACATCGTCCACAGGAACTTAAAGGTTGGTATGCAATCATAATATGATCATTTTTATTTATGGAAAGTATATATATATATATATATATATACGTGTTAGTGCATGTGTGTGCTGGGGATGTTTTATCTGTGGAGTATTAAATGATAATGAGTTATATTAATCAAACGCCTAGTCCTTTTTGACTCATAACAATGTACAACTGTAATATCGCAGGTGCTCCCTGTGGGAAATATGAAAGGAATAAACAATATTGCCACCTCCTGTGTTTCTAATGCTTCAAACTAAAGTCATTAAGGTTATGATGCTGTTTGTTATGAGACAACATGTGTTTATAGTGCCCTCTAGTGCACGGCAGATACACGCTGTGCAGGATATTAGCATCAGACATTCTCTATTATGTGTTATGCATCTCATTTGCTCAAAGCTCAGACTTGTCAGTAATGCATAATTCTGTGTTGCCTCCTGGGTGTTTTTAGCTTTGATGCATTTCCTTTTAATGCTTGTGCTTGAAATATCACAGACTGAGATTCATATATTATACCGAGTAGGTCATCTGTGGGTTTTCAGATTTATCTTTTAAGGACAGAACTCATTCTTCACATTGCGAGTGGGTGAAGGACGTGTCCTGCCTGGTCTCTACTGGCCAGAAGCAAGACGAATATCCACATTATTTGGACACAGCGACCTCTTATTCAGTCATACTTTGGCCTGATGCCATGTCTTTCCTCCTATCAGTACTTATATATTAAAGTATTGATTTTTTTTACCCTCTGCCTTTTCTGTCATTTCAGCTGGAGAACTTGATGTACTATAGAGAGAGTAATCACAACAAAGTCGTGTTACGGGATTTCTACCTGTCCAGGTTTGAGAACGGCTCAATCACTGAACCTTGTGGGACACCTGAATACCTGGGTATTTATTACTCACATGATCTGTATTTTTCTTTAACTTTGAGTATGCAGTAACCTTCACATTTGTTTCTCATATTTCCTGTCAGCCCCTGAAGTGGTGGCGCGTCATCGCTATGGAAGACCAGTCGATTGTTGGGCGGTGGGGGTCATTATGTACATACTGTGAGTTGGTGATTCAATTGGTTTGTCAGGGATTCTTTATTTTCTTTGTGGTTTTTTTTAACAGGGGTCTGGGGCAGAGGAAAAAAAAATTTGTATTCAGTTTTTCAATTTCAATTTATTTGTATAGTGCTTTTTACAGTATACGTTGTTCCAAAAGTTTATTAGGCTATGTACGGTTGTGGCCAAAAGTGATGTCAGGAGGGGATTTTGTTTTTAATGACCCTACACATTAAATTAATCCATACAAATCTGAGGAAAATATTTAAAAAAAAAATTTTTTTTAGATATATTTTAAATATGAGGGGAGAACAAAGAGAACTGCCTTTATATTTTATGGTCATATTTAGGAAGAAGAATATTTAGGGGGTTCTTTGGCACCAAAACATTTGAAAACCCTTGTTTTAAACCACTAACCTTTCATAGACAAGGCTCAAACCTTGTCCCAGACTAAAATGCATGTTTGAGCTGTTTTAACTGAAAGCAACTTGCACTGACATCTAAAAATATGTCAGTGCCGTTGTTTTGTCTCGGGATGCACACCAGTAATGTTTTTTTTCTAAGGCACGTTTATAAAAGCTGCTTAAATTTTCTAATTAAACTAAGGCCTAATCCTGGCTTAATCTAAGACCTGTCTGTGAACCAGGCCTATGTAAATTTACAGCACTTTTATACCTAGATACATACTCATGATATTTATGAAGAAATCTGATTTGTAGGTTGTCTGGAAACCCTCCCTTCTATGATGAAACTGAGGAGGAGAACACCGACATGCACAACCGGATCATCTTCTGCCGCATTGTTGGTGGAGAATTTGAATTTGATTCCCCGTACTGGGATGACATTTCCCCTGCTGGTACTAAGATCAGGAACTGAGAAGCTCCTGATCCAAACGAGTAATAATTAAAATGTTTTTATAATTGTATTTTATTTTTGATGCTTTACCCCTCAGTCTCTTTCTTTCATGTCATGCAGCAAAAGAGCTGGTCTGCAGACTTATGGATGTTGACCAAATGCTGAGAATTACTGCACAAGCTGCACTTTCGCATGGATGGTAAGTCAATATACAAACAAGTTGATTTCTTTCAGAGACAATACCTTCACTCATTTTTTATTTATTTTGCTAGGATCGCTGGAAATGGGGCTTCGGAAAAGAACCTGAAGGAAGGAGTCTGTGCTCAATTTGAGAAAAACTTTGCAAAGGCAAAGTGGAGGGTAAGATCAATTTCATTTCACACACACAACAGTCATGTGCATTTGCCAAATGCAACGAATAATTGCATTACTCACTTTTCTAGCAAACAGCACAATAAATATTAGGATAATGGATAAGGAAAGTAACTGTAAAGATTATCATCATGGCAAATTAAGCTGTTGTTTAATAAAGGTTCTGATGGTTATTATATTAATGTTTGCTTTTTCCTTGCATGTGATACCCAGGAGTTGAAGGTACTGTTGATATTCGCGGGGCAGCCTAGAGGCAGAGATTCTTTTCTCTGTATAACAATCTTTGACTTGGGCACTCATATTTCTTCTAGCACCATATCTAGTGTACGTCTCATAGCCTGGCCTGATTCTTCAAGCGACAATCATTCAGGAAATATGTAGTTCAAGTCGGATTGTTGGAAAGACTCTCGCTGTACTTAAGCCTCCCTGTATCTGCACACCAGTAACTAACAAATTTATCACTGCCCAGCTGGTCCCATGTGCATTCAGTCATATGCCGTCTGGCTTTTACTCACAGTGTCCTTAATATTCCAGTTTGAATTCCAGTTAGTCCTTCATTCACAGACAAATCTCCAGATTGACTATTCATCGTAGTGTCACATGTATGTGTATGAAAATTTGTCCCTGTGTTTGTGTGTGCCAGAAAGGACCACAGTGGTTCTAATGAAAAGAGAGAGAGAGAAGGCAAAGTGGTTTGTCCTCAAATTACTTACCGTGGCCCTGATTCATTTATTCACGTCATGCTTTTGCCAATAACACATGCATATCAAATTGGGGATCATCCTGTATGTGTGCTAGGGATGGGCATGAGCAGTAGAGCACTTGAAAGTGACAGCAATTATCGAGAATGACAATATTTGCGGTACTTTACTTTTTTTAAAATATATAAATAGCCTAAAAATAGGGATGCATGCACTGATATAAAACTTCTGGCTCAATACTGATCTGATAATAATTATGTATTTGCTGATAACAGATAAATGGCCGACGTTAAAATGCTGTACTATTTTGTCTAAATAAATGTAAAATAAAACACTTTCACAATTTTCAATGCTACAAATACATTTTAGGCATCACAAAATGATATATACAGCATGAAAAAATTATTTAAAAGTGTTATTAAATTGAAGATTAACTTTAAATGAGCTTTAGATGACGGCAAAGGTTATCTAAATATAAAAATAGGGAAAATGAGCATGTATAGTTAAATATCCAACTTCTCTAATACCGGCCAATAATTAATAAGCTACCATTATATATTGTGCATCCCTTCTTAAAACATTTCACTCAGATCAACTGCCAGTAACATCTATAATTTTTTGGTTCTTGCGTTCTCACATTCGAAAACAGCTAGAACTAAATATATCAGAACAGGTTTTTGAATTAAACTATTACAGTAACTCTTAAAAAAGAGTTAAATTTCGATACGCTGAAAAAACCAAGACGCCTCCCTCTGACACAACAAAATGACTAAAACGCCCATCTCTAATGTGTATGTCTCTTGAAAGCAAGAGGGAAAACTGATACCCCAGATTTCCACACTGTTAACTATGCATTTCACCTCCATAGCAAAGAAGACCTTACATTACTTTATAATTCACTGGGTACTAAGTTGTTTTTCATTTCACTTACAGAAAGCGATTCGTGTCACCACATTCATGCAGCGCCTCCGAGCCTCCGAAGTTGGAACGTCTGATGGTGCTGTAGAAGGCCAGGGCAAAGGGGTCAAAACTGATGGATTAGATGGTAAGGGGATACAAACAGACTCATGTGGCGTTTCTACTGTGAACATGTCCCATGAGGTGTCCGTCGAAAGCCGACCCGTGAAGAATCAAGAAGAGGACAAAGCAGGACACAAAAAAGTAGAAGAGAAAGAAGCAGAGACCCTTGCCCAATCAAACAGCTCTTTAAAAGTACAAGCAGAGGAGCCGAACAAGAAAGAGACTAACGAAAGCACTTCTGAAATGGAGGACAAATCATCAACAGGAGCGAGCCAGAAAGAAGCACCCATCCAGCCGATCAAGACCTCAGACAGACGAGAGAGCAACATCCCCACAGAGCCAGAAGCCACAACTGTTGGCAATGTTGAGAAGAAATCACCTCTCCCTGATACTCCAAATCGGCGCAAGATGGCCGCCAATCTCTCAATGGATCATGGCTCATGTTCAGATGCCAAAACCGGTACCTCATCAGCGGAAAAGGAAACATCTCTTCAGTCAGAAGACAAGAAAGACACAGTCCATGATATGTCCGCAAGCAGCTGGTGTCAAACACAGCTCCCAGAAGCAGTTGCAGAGAAGCCAGCAGAAGTTGGGGCGACTTGCGAGGTCAACCCCAAGAGCAGAGAGTTGAAGAAAGGACGACCGGACAAGGGGAGCCAATCGGTGAAAAACATCCAGAGTACGTATGCGGGATTGGGATCTTCAAGTCTCGGCCGTGATAAATCAGTATTTGCGCAGGAGCTGGAGGACATAGTCCATGGTGCATCAGGTTACGCAAGCCCATACTGTCCAACCTACTCTGTCGGACAGTACAGTGGTCTAGATACAGGAAGTGGAGCCAGCGCAGACTGGCAAATGGATTGTGTAATCGAACAAATTGAGAAGCAAATGGCTGCCGTGCTAGAGAAGATCGAGGGGGACATGCCTTCTTTGCTGGAGCAGATCAGCGATCATCCTGAGACCCTTCCGAGAGCAAAGAGCGCCAGCTCGTCCCCTTCACCCCGACCTCGCTCGTACCATCATTCAACGCCACCACCCCTTCCCACCACACCTCGCCCAGCAATGCCTTCTCTACCACACCTGACCATCCCGCCTCCCTCGTACCCGCCACCTTCCCCACCCAGTCAAGTCCAAGGTCACAGCCATCCAACTACTGACGAGGGAAACAGCGATGGCCAGAAGTCTACAAAGCGGTCTGGCCAATCGCCAAGGGGAAGTGTGTCAGGAAAAGGCTTGTAAAAAGGCTAAGAGGATGTGAACGCTCAAGAATAAAGTAGGTGCACCATACAACAATAAAATCTTAGGGATATGGATTATGGATGCACGCGTACAGCATACCTTTTGGGGCTGTACAATAATATTTGGGGTTTAAACGAAAAGAGCCTTGTTATTGATTGTATGTGGCGGATAAGAAGCTTTTTTTAACGTGTAAAGAGGAAAGTAACTGAGCATTTTGTATTATTAGAGGAAACAGTTAAGGTTATCCCACTTGTAAATGGTTCTACTCTACACTACCAGATCATAGCAAACACTTATATGTTTCCTAAATAACAGTTTCATAATTGTAATGTAGAATCTGTGGAGAGTTTGGATACAAAAGTTTATATAACTTGAAAAAACCCCACCTTTAATGAAACCTGTTCCCTTAAAACAAGTTGGCATCCTACTCTGTTTTGGAGAACCGCTGTGCATTTGCTCTTCACCAGGTACTGACTTTGGAGGGTGTTATGATTTTTGTCACTTCATCCATCTTGGATTTTTGCTCTGAGATAGTGAAGTTGAAGCAGTGCATCTGTGTACTCTCATCAATCATTTACCTTCTGTAATATTTCCAATAAGAGTAGTTCATTTATCATCCTTATTGTGTATTCTCACATTTTACAGTAGTTTCTATAAGTCTCTGCCAAACATGACAGTCTTTCATTGTTTGAGAATAATAATGCTCAGAGTGCGATAATTGATCATAACTTTGAGTCTACTTAACAACTATATTCTCTTTCCCGGCTTTTTTTGTTTGTGTTGTTTTTTTCTCTTGTATGTGTCCATATACATGTTTGTTTAATTCTCATTCTCTCACTCTCTTTTCTCAGTTTATGATGCATACTAGTATATCTTTACAATGTATAATACTTTTGCTAATATATCCTAAAGTAAGCTCTAATGTCTATATGTAAAGTCCTTGCAAATGTTTGTGAATTGTAACTGTGGCTTCCACCTTTCCAAATATTATATAGTTTTTGGTGATGTGAATATTCTTCCAAGTTATTTTTTGCACTCTACACAAATATTTCAATAAAATTCAGATCAAACCATCTTGTTTTATAGGCTTTTCTTTTGGCTTGACTTTTTATTGAAATAAAATGACAGTTACAACTAGCCTTATAGTAAATATTACAATTCCGAACTGATATTGCATTATGCTAAAGTTGCTTAAAAAACTTTGTGAAAGGGCTAACATAGACACTTGCCATCTATCAAGTTTGTTACAAGTATAGATGTTGCTAGTTCAGCAACGATATTCTAGGTATAAACTTAAGTATTTGGTGATATTCAATTCAACTTTATTTCCAGACTCAGGGTCCATTAGAGAAGAAGAAACAGACAGTAACAGACAGTATGAAAAAAAAGAAAAATATGTTGTTTGGATTTAAATAGGCAAATGCAAATGCTCAAATTGTGAAAGAATGGTTGGGAGAGAGCATGAAGAATTATTTTCACACATGAATTGGCACCTCTCTGAGTCCAGTCCTTAAATTCATTGTAAAGTCGACTCAAGCACTCTGAAAGTCTTTGGGATGTGCTGGACTCTTGAATTGTCAGTACAAGATCTTGACCAAAAATGGATGCACCTCTTAATGGAAATAAATGTTGCGATGTTATTTCCATCAAGAGGTGCGTCAATTTTTTGATGCAGCACATCCCAAAGACTTTCAATGAATTTAAGGTCTGGACTCAGAGGTGCCAATTCATGTGTGAAAATGATTCTTCATTCTCCCTCTCAACCATTCTTTCACAGTTTAAGCCTGATGAATTTTGACATTGTCATCCTGGAATATGGCCATTAAGTGTCTTCCTACATGGTTAAATGAAAAGTTATACACTCCAGCAGTTAGGGTTAGAAGAACTGTTGCCAAACATATAAAAAAACATAATCACTGCAATAATGATCCTATTTAAATCCAAACAATTTTTATTTTGGCCGGGCAGCATGCAATACCATACAAAACGTTTAAAAAAGACAATTATACCAGTATTTTCTCCTCGGTGACTGGTATTGCACCACATTATTCTTAGGGTTTGGCAACAGCATAATAGCATTCTGTGAATCATCCAGCTGACAAATAAATTTATACATCAAATTTCTCATTAAAGCCAGAAAAGATTTTACTCTCGCCTTACGAAATAGATCACTGGCACTGCTGCACCTGAGTGCAGCCTTTTTTTCAACAGAATCCTCAGTCATTGTAGGCCACCTGAAGATTACATAGGTTCATTTTTTAAACTTAAGTACAATACGCTCTAAAAAGATTTATGTTAACCTGATCCAAACACAAACAATTTTCTCACCAACATATTTGCTTGAGCATATAACATACAACGCTGCCTATACATGTCTTCATCATCACACATTTCATCATTAAAGACATACCCCAAATAGCATACATAAGGTGATTGGTTAGGATATTACCAAGCATACATCCAATCCTACAGTCACTTAATTGTTCCGACAATCCATTCATACAGACATTAAAAAGGGCTGGCGAAAATAGAGCCGACATAGTGCTCTGCAGAGCAGATGAGCAGCAACCACGACTCCCGGACCTGCCTTTATACGTAAAAGCCAGGTAATGATTGTGGTTACCCTAGACCTCAGCACTGTTTGTCACCACTGTGAAATTAAACCACTATTTAAACATCTCAATACAGCCAGCCTTACTCCATTAAGCTTAACGAGTGAGCTAGTCTCAACCAAAATGAATACAAATGCAAGATATGAATTGCCCTTGTGAGTTCTTTTTATGTGGTTATAACATTATACTCTAGCAATATCACACGAGCGAGAGTGCTATTTTCTCGAATATCAGCGTAATTGCAAAGTGTGATATTAATTTTATACAACAGTTCAATAAAACAATAAAGCTGATTATAGGATTTAGACACGTTGTCAATTTTGACTGTTTTTGCTCTATTTGGCAAACGGAAATAGTTCCAAACAAAGCAGAAAAAGTGCATCTCCCAGCAACACACTGTGGCGTTTCGTTATTGAATGATTCGCTGTTTTTTTTAACTAATTGGTTGAGTCAATGATTCAATGACCCATTTATAAAGGTTGAATGAATGTTTCTATGATTCACTTATTATGACTTGCTGCCACCTACTGGCGGTTATAGTTTCACAATAGTAGCTATCATCTAATTTTTCCCATTTCATATTTCTATATCCAAAATGTTACATTTAGAACATTCATCTCATAACATATTATGGGAAAACCGATAATCTTTTGAAATAAGTGGCATTACCCAGAGATGTAATTATGTGTACATGTGAATTGTAATGAAATTGATCATGGAAGAGCTTTTGGTGCTATGTATAAAAGATATTGTGGGAGTGTTAAAGGCTAAGAGACTGGATCAGAAAATGTTTACCAATGCTAGGCATAAATATGCACTTCATTAAAGATTCACAATTGATGTGAGCAGACTCAATGACAGAACATCGGCTTTGTAATAGCAAATGATTTCTGGGAGAGTGTAAGAGCACTAAATAGGAGCAATGTGATCTTACCGTGCTCTATAGAGGGTGTTTCTGGAGCAGGGAATATAGTTGAACTGTGGAGGCAACATTATTCTGCCTTCTTTAACTGTGTAATTAACGCTCCTTATAAAGTGAAAATGGTCTCTTGTACTAACATGGAGTATAAAAACTAATGAAGTTTATCAAGCAATAATTCAGCACACAAGCTGGTGGCTTAGATCAAATTACTGCACCAAAAATTTGCGAGCCCTAGGGTTGCGGTTCTCCATGTCATTTACTTTACTGGCTTGATGATACATGGGCTGTTGCCAGAGTCTATGATGTCGGTGGCCTTGTGGCCTGTTATCAAGGATAAAGCTGGAAAGGCGGGAAGTTTTGATAACTATATAGACCCATTGCAGGGCCATGCACAGACATTTTGAGAGGCAGGTGCTCAAGAGAAAAAAGGGCACCCCGAAATTTAACTATAAAAAGTAAAGTTATATTGTTGATCATCTTTTAATTAATTTACACTATTTAACACTTCACATTATAGGGCTGTTATACCAATAAAATTAAATCAGTATCACCACTATCTTTACCATTTATTAAAATCCATCTAAACTGCAATTACAATTGCAGATATAATGTTAGGACATCCTCTTCTGTTTTTTATTTTTTATTTTACCAAGCCAGCCCTCTTAAACTCACATCTCAGGCAGTCTTTCAATATCAATAATTATTCAAAATGGTACATGATCAGATGTAGATGCCTCATAAAGAATTCTGATTGATTGTAGAGTAGAATGAGCCTCACTAATACAGTAGTAAAGCCACGAGGCTGTGTGCCAGGCTTCACTTATACTGTAAGTATAGCTATCCAAGAGCAATTGACCATAAAATATCTTGATATAACAAATTAAAAGTGTTTTGTTTTCACTTTTCACTAGTAGCCCACCTGACAGTCCCTAATTCACCTTTGTCTTAGCATTTTGTCACTTTCTCGATCTCCTCTTGTAGTGATGTAGTGAACAACACAAGCCTACAATACATTTGACTTATACTGAACTTTTTACTACAATACAATGTCTTCTTACCTCAGGAATTCCTATTATACTTAGAACATTGTTCAGCAGGTTTCCAAAATGTTACATTATTTACCTTTGTGTTTACGTACTCTATGCCTGTGATTTGTTTGCACAATCTATTGTCTGTATTGTCAATGTCCTGCAATCCGATCCTCCTCAATGTCTAGAAAACCCTGCTTTGAAAATGACAAATGGGCAATTGACATGAATTGTGTTGACACGGAGTGTGGTGTGACATGCTACAGTCCATTTTAAGGCTGGAATACACTACACGATTTTTGCAGATTCCATGGAAAATCGCGTGGTATATCATGGTCCTAGACTCCGATTTTTTAGCTTCAGATTTTGATTCCATCCAGTCGGAGGATATCAAACATGTTTAATATTTTGAGCCGATTTTAGAACACGTGTGAGGCCCGCCCGGGGGTGGGGGTGTATTAACGGGGTATAGGGTAGAGTGGGGTGATTTGTGCCAGGGGGGAAGTAGTTCCACCCATTGTTTCTGGAAAAGAAACCATGGAAGAAATTGGTCATGTGACCACATAATTTTGAAAAGCCATCAATTTTACTCATCCTCTAAAGAAGGGAGACACGTGGTATGAGAGGTTAGCACATTTTAGCTCAAAAACTGTTTTTTTCCTTTCAAAGTAAAATTTCTCTGATCAAGGTTTTTTGATTGTAGCGTCTGAACAATTATAGACAAGTTTGAAAACATTTCACACATGTTTTAGTGCTTTAGCAGGCTACACAATGAGTCTATACAGTTAACATAATGTTAGCTCTTTACTGCTGGATCATGCTAGTTTTTACAAACTTGTGGGTCTGGGGTGATTTGTGCCAAAGGGTCTGGGTTAAGTTGTGCCAAAGTTGAAAGAAGTCTGTGGATGGAAAGCCCATCTTTACATTGAAAGAAAACGATGAAGGAGTTTTCTGAAACGATTTATTTCAGATCCAAAGTTATTGTTCTCAGGGATGCACCACATCCTGAAATATATGTTCATTCTTAAGTTGAAGACATTACTATCCCTAGAGGTGATGTGCTCAAGAAACTACCCATATCCCAAAAACTTGGTGGTACAGCCAGAAGAGAGCAGAAGTTTATATTCCCCTGCAACATTGACAAGTGTAGTAGTAAGGCCAGATCAAGACCACCTAAATCTACACACCCACAGGGGATAATCTGGAGAAGTGAGGAGATGGGCATGCCTCAGTGTTTGACTCACCTGCCATTTGTTTAATTTAGCTAACACTGATTTCAGTTTTGTTAATAAAGATACATTTTATTCTGTTTTTAAGAGGCCTAAGTCACAATAGGATGTTTAGAAATGAGCCTTACTTTATTCTTATATGTTACATATTTGACAGGCAGCTTTCTATGTATGCCAACAGGCATTTATTGCCAAAGCCTTTTTGCCTGAAATGATTCACAATTATCATATATTGTGTTTTTAAGTGTTTTGTGTTTTCCCAAAAACTACAAAATATGACTTATTCCAACAGTTTAATAGGGTGACAATATCTAAATAAACCTTAAATTAGTCATTTTGTATTGAATTTGTCTTGCTTTCATATATCATTACAGTTCATAACATTAAAATGTTCTCGTTTACTTCAGAAATCACTGGCACAATTTACCCCAACATATTCTCCCCAAAGGCACAACTTACCCCTCACCAGAGGCAAGTTGTGCCACGAGACCACTTTTTTTTCCCCAAAAGCTATATTTCTGAAACGATTTATTTCAGATCCAAAGTTATTGTTCTCAGGGATGCACCACATCCTGAAATATATGTTCATTCTTAAATTGAAGACATTACTGTCATGGCCTCACTTTAAAGTTACTTTGAGTAAAAACTGGCACAACTCACCCCACTCTCCCCTACTGTTGCTATAGTGACAATCAATTTGTTGTTTATGTGGATATATATATTATATATATATATATAATATATATTGTTTGCAATTACAGAGGTCAAACGTTTCCTGTAGTTTTTCACCAGGTTTGCACACACTGCAGGAGGGATTTTGGCCCACTCCTCCACACAGATCTTCTCTAGATCAGTCAGGTTTCTGGCCTGTCGCTGAGAAACACGGATGTTTGAGTTCCCTCCAAAGATTCTCTATTGGGTTTAGGTCTGGAGACTGGCTAGGCCACGCCAGAACCTTGATATGCTTCTTACAGAGCCACTCCTTGGTTATCCTGGCTGTGTGCTTCGGGTCATTGTCATGTTGGAAGACCCAGCCTCGACCCATCTTCAATGCTCTAACTGAAGGAAGGAGGTTGTTCCCCAAAATCTCGCAATACATGGCCCCGGTCATCCTCTCCTTAATACAGAGCAGTCGCCCTGTCCAATGTGCAGAAAAACACCCCAAAGCATGATGCTATACCACCCCCATGCTTCACAGTAGGGATGGTGTTCTTGGGATGGTACTCATCATTCTTCTTCCTCCAAAAACGTTTAGTGGAATTATGACCAAAAAGTTCTATTTTGGTCTCATCTGACCACATGACTTTCTCCCATGACTCCTCTGGATCATCAAAATGGTCATTGGCAAACTTAAGACGGGCCTGGACATGTGCTGGTTTAAGCAGGGGAACCTTCCGTGCCATGCATGATTTCAAACCATGACGTCTTAGTGTATTACCAACAGTAACCTTGGAAACGGTGGTCCCAGCTCTTTTCAGGTCATTGACTAGCTCCTCCCGTGTTGTTCTGGGCTGATTTCTCACCTTTCTTAGGATCATTGAGACCCCACGAGGTGAGATCTTGCATGGAGCCCCTGTCCGAGGGAGATTGACAGTCATGTTTAGCTTCTTCCATTTTCTAATGATTGCTCCAACAGTGGAGCTTTTTTCACCAAGCTGCTTGGCAATTTCCCCATAGCCCTTTCCAGCCTTGTGGATGTGTACAATTTTGTCTCTAGTGTCTTTGGACAGCTCTTTGGTCTTGGCCATGTTAGTAGTTGGATTCTTACTGATTGTATGGGGTGGACAGGTGTCTTTATGCAGCTAACGACCTCGAACAGGTGCATCTAATTTAGGATAATAAATGGAGTGGAGGTGGACATTTTAAAGGCAAACTAACAGGTCTTTGAGGGTCAGAATTCTAGCTGATTGACAGGTGTTCAAATACTTATTTGCAGCTGTATCATACAAATAAATAGTTAAACAATCATACATTGTGATTTCTGGAATTTTTTTTTTTTTTAGATTATGTCTCTCACAGTGGACATGCACCTACGATGACAATTTCAGACCCCTCCATGATTTCTAAGTGGGAGAACTTGCAAAATAGCAGGGTGTTCAAATACTTTTCCTCACTGTATATATACACACACAATGTATATTCAGTTTATCAGTATTAGGTTCAACTTCAAGAAGTTAAACTGTAACTGAATTGCGCAATCTGCACATTTTGACGCTTAAATTATGTTCTAAATTATGAATGGGTCAAACGCGTTTGCAATACGGCCTGAATCCGTTATTTTGGAGTGCTCTCTTACGGAATCATCTGAAGTAGGCTATTGAGAGAACAGCGCTGTTTTTCAGTTGACGCGCGTTTCAACGTATAAAAACTTCAACTCCCATAGTGCATATCGCAACCCAAGCTTTGGGCGAGTCTATTTTGTAACTCAGTGGGGGGGATATCAATGGTGAAATTATGGTTACGACAAACAATATAAAACTTTTTCGTTATTACCCCATTGCGTGTGTTATAAAATATTACTTGAAACGTTAGATATCTTGCCATCTATACAATGCATGTATCTGGGGGTCTAATATGAGCACACATTTGTGTTATTTCCCTGTATCTTGAATAATAGCACAATCTCAACTCAAACTCTGCACATGTTGGTTCTACGCTCCTAAACTGAAGAATACTTGCTGAAACTGTTAACGGTACAGGGAATAGCCGGTCAGGCAACCGTCCAGCCTCCCCTCACACTGGAAAGTCACGGAGCTCCCGCCACTTCCAGGGATAAAGTTACATAAACGGTTTGATTAGACCTTTTTGTTCTTTATCTTTTGCCCGCGAGGTTTTTCTGTATTCAGTACCGTGGAGAGGCCAAGTAATATCGGATGTGGTGAGTTCTGCATACTTATGTGCCTAGCTAATGCTAACTAGCTAACGTCTCCACAAGAACACATCTAGCCAAATCCAAGTTTTACTGCTGAAGTCAGCTAGCCAGGCGCAACAATTTGCCTATAATTTTTAACTGGCCACTTTAGGAACAGCCAGCTAACGGCATGCGCGAGACAATGCGCTCCATGCGCGCATCACGAGCCGGGATAAAGGAAACCAACTCGTCCTTGCGGGAAAGTTGGCTTGTTCTCCCGTCATATGGTTTAGGTTATTTTTCACAATTCCTTCATGCTCTGCAAGAAGGTTGTGCTAAGCTAACAAGCTTCGCTTTTGCAGGCTAACGTTATCGCAAAATGTCCTCGCATCGTTTCCAAGAAAGCTAGTCTGGATAGATAGCGAGGTAATCTGACTGCCCATATATCTGCAAAACTGATTGTATTACAGTCTTTTAAACGTATCTCAAGGTTCACATGAGGAAAAATAGACCAAATACTATATCAAACTTGTAGGGATGTGGGGTACCCGGTCATTGCTTTGCTTGTCTGGTTAGATCACCGAGCATTAAACCTCAACCTGTTTATGTAACCCTGTAACGTTACATTGTTAGCATCGATTTGCTATTATGTAAACTGCAGCTTCATTAAATCCCACGATGCCCTCTTTAGTACGCATATAACTGCAATCTCAAACTATCATCTTAAAATGGTGTTTTGCAGCGAGCTAACTGGCTCACGCCAACTGTGAGGTTTTGACTATCAAGTGCAGGTGCGTGAGCGGCAGAATGATGCGATGCGTTGGGGGTTGTTTACATTGTTTGTACCTGCTGTAAAGGTAACTCTCACACAGGGGACATTTGCTTCTTTTATGCACCATATGCGAGAATAAGCGGCCCACTTGGGCCTTTGTCACAAGTATCACCCCATCCCCCAACGCTTATTCCTCTCATTTACAAGAAAGCCCATGCCTAACCCCTCATTTTAGCACTCATTGCTTTGAAAAGACATTTTCTGTGGGTTGTTGGCTTAAGAGAGGTAAGCTGATCCATGCAGTGCAACAAGGGATGTTCTTCAGAGGTTATGAAATCATTATTAAACTTTGGATAAGTGTAAACGTTCTTACAGGCTATTATTTTATGTCATATGTTATTGCTTTATTTTACGGCACTCTTTATCCCCATCTGCATGGGTGAAATATTTTACTCACATGGTTCATGTCAATTATGTCTGCTCCTTAATAGTTGTGACCTACTTTAAAGAGTCAGCTGTCAAGAGCAGGTTGTATGTTTATATTAGGTAGAGTGAATAAGTGCAGCACGTGTTTTAGTACATGATGTCTATTAAATCATCTCATACAAGCACTTTTCAGTTTTTCCATCAGTCATTGAAAAATATTCTGCTGATTTGAATTTTTTTTTATTGCAAAAATGTTCTGCATTCTACTGTAATTACCAGAGTGCTGAATTGATGGGAGGTTAGTTCATACTGTTTCCCATGCCTAGTAATAAATATTCATTGTTATTACCAAAATCACATGTACATTTAATTTTGGCTATTAATTGTAAATAAATCACATCTTTACATTGCTGTAGCCTAAAGCGCCATTGAGAGACATTCTCAACAATGTCCTTAAAAATTGTGTCTTTTGGAAAAGTCAAATGTATAAGCGTAAACATTTTCCAGCCACACGATTATAATTGTACTGTTTACATATAGAATTTGAAGCATGTGTATAATCCTTAAATGGGCAGGGACATTAAATATCTCTGCACACATTAGGACTCAAATAATGTGTCATATTTTTCTTCAAAACTTTGCTTTTACTTTCAGTACTGTTTGTATCTCCCATGTAAATCCAATAGGATATAAAACCCATTTAAAATAATAGTTCAACCAAAAAAGAACATTCTGTCATCATTTTCTCACCCTTCATGTTATTCCAAAACTGTTGGAATTTCTTCTGCTGAGCATGTTGGTTACCAAATAGTTTTGGTCAGCATTGACTTCTATTGTATGGAGAGAGAGAAAATACATTTTTCAAAATAACTTATTTTAAGTTTCATAGAAGAAATTCCAGTAATGGCATGTGCCACTAAAACTTGTGCCAATGGATTGGGTCATGTGCCACTGACATGTTGACAGATGAGTTGAGCAGCTATACCGATGTAATTGTGACACAGAATCCTAAATAAATAACCTAATTTAGTGATTTTGTAAAAAAAATTGGTTATATTTTTTAAACATAGTCAGTTGGTGAGTGGCATGTGCTGAATGAATGTTTATGTTATGTCCACTGAAGGTTATCTAATACCAGTGTTACTATATTGTTGATTACGCAAACTGCCCATTCTAGGAAACACACAAAATAAATGTATCATCATGGGTCACTATGAATACCATATTAATAGTCGCATCTGTTACTGTAAACCGTTATTTTTGCATGATGATGATGCTGCATGCCTGCTGGTAGGTGTCAGTAGTAAGTGTACACTGGCCAGCGCAAGATAAACCAAAACTTATGACAGTTGATGAAGATCCAGGGGTGGTGTATTTGTTTGTTAGTTAGACGATAGCAAAAACAAGTAATCCAAGTCTGATGTTAATCTAAATTAATATAGATATAATTAAGTATGTGGTTAGTGATTCTCATCTAAGGCTTTAATATTTTGCAAATAATATTATGGATTTATGTAATAAGAAATATAACAATTTTTAACAATGTGAACATGCATTCTTTCTGAAGATACCTGAATGTTTTGACTACATACAATAGACATCCAGTTTAATATAATATCTAGAGACCTTCATCACTCTGCATTGTGATGAGCCAGTGTCAAGGTCTAGGCTTTTCAATGGTTGGTGCCAGTTTTCATAATGCATTTCAGAATGGTACGTTTTCTTATTGTAGTTTACAACATGAAATACCTAATTGTTAAGTGTCAATTTGTGGTGTGACACACACACACACACACACACACACACACACACACACACACACACACACACACACACCTTTGCTGGTTTCCCTTTTGTGGCCACCTATCTAAATAGCGTCTGTTTTCTTTTATCATTCCAAGTGATACAGCTGAACTGTCAATCTTATGCAAGTAGAATTTTTTTTTTGAGTTATCAAAACAACTGAGTATTTACAATATGTATTTAAAGGGTTAGTTCACCCAAAAATGAAAATTATCCCATACCCTCAAGCCACCCTATGACTTCCTTCTTTCCACCAAACTATAAAAAAAATACAAATATAATATAAATATAGTATAAAAAAATATCCTGGCTTTCAAGCTTTAAAATGGGAGTGAATAGAACCATAGATTTTGAAGCCCAAAAAGTGCATCCAGCCATCCTAAAAGTAATCCATATGGCTCCAGGGGGTTAATAAAGGCCTTCTGAAGCAAAGTGATGCGTTTTTGTATGAAAAATTTCCATATTTATAACTTTATTCCGGTAATGGCCGTACGCAAGTTTAGTTGTGGTGGAAGAGTGACCTCTGACCCGAAGCATGATGTATTGATGAATGCGTTGGGTCAGAGGTCACCCTTCTGCCGGAACTTGACTTGCATGCAGCTGTTACCGGAAGGCAGGGATTTGTAGTTTATAAATATGGGTATTTTTCTTACAAAAAATGCATTGCTTTGCTTCAGAAGCACTTTATTAAGCCCCTGGAGCCGTATGGGTTTCTTTTATGATGGATGGATGTGCTTTGGGCTTAAAAAAAAAGGTACCATTCACTCCCATTATAAAGCCTGATTGTGTTTAGCTGAAAAAAAGTCAATCACGTAGGATGGCTTGAAGGTGAGTAAATGATGGGATAATTTTCATTTTTGGGTGAACTAACCATTTAAATAGGCACATTGTGTTATATATATATATATATATATATATATATATATATATATATATATATATATATATATATATATATATATATATATATATATATATATATATATATATATATATATATATATATATATATATATATATATATATATATATATATATATATATAAATAAAATATACACACACTCTCTTATTATAATAAAAATAAATGCATACAACAGGCCACAAGGCAGAAATTAAGTATGAAAGCCTGATAGCTGTTGTAACAATTAACGCTCTAAACTCATGCTTGAAAGCTACTTATTTTTAATTATCTACATGATGCATGGCAGACAGTTGCATGTGTCACTGCTATTGGTGGTGCCACAACATACGACATGCTCCGCAACAATGTCAGTGGCACCTGGCATGTCACAAGTTTTAGTGACACATGCCACGATCCACTGGCACATATTCCAATGACAACTGGATGTGGCACTAAGCATAGCGGCATGTGCCAATGGCTTCTGTGCGTTCCATGCCACTTATGTATTAACACCACAATGTTAATACCGCCTCTCAGAATTTTTTCAAAATAACTTCTGTTTCACAGAAGACGTTATTCAGTTTTGGAACATGAAGAGGAAATAAATTGACAATTTTTGGGTGACTATGTGCTTAGTGCTCATCTTGACAGTGGATAAAGTGGTTCAGTTCAATATGCGCATCTGAATATCAATTATAAAACCTTAAAAGTCCCGGCATGTGCTGTGTACGTACTTGAAGTAGGCGGGTTTTCCGTAAAGTCTTAGGTAGGGCAGCCAATGGGCGACTGCAGAGGATTGCAGCACTCTTGGCGAGACCACCTTTTCCTGTTCCTCTTTATCCCAGCAGCTCCGCCCCTGTGCCACAGCTGCCATTTTGGTTTTGTTCCGTTCGCTGAAACAAACCCAGAAACGCGATACAGGCAGGCAGGCAGCAGACTGAACGACACAGTGACTCGGCAGGATAGTGAAGGGGGCTTTCTCACAGCATCTCGCCCAGCGCTGTTCGTGCTGTTGCTGTCCGTTTTCTCCTCGCATCTACATCAGCACACAATCCGCACCATCTAAGTTAGTTTCACACGAGGAGCGCTTTGCTGACACTGAGAGTGGACTGAGAAGGATTATTGGTAAGAGACAAACAATTACGTTATACGCTAACTCAGTGCAAGCAGCTGTCTGATTCAATAGAGCTTTATAGCGTGTATTTCCTCGCATATGCTCGTATAATTATGCTCTTTTTGATCAGCACAAAGCTGATCGTTGTGTTTGTGCAGGTGCGGAGTTCTTTCATTCACTGGTTAGCATGCGAACTTGTGACTAGTGAGCTAACTTAGGCCTCAAGGCTCGGTAAACTGCCTGCACCAACTATTACAAAGCATGTAGCAGGCTAGCAAGCTAACGTTGGGTGTTTGAGAATCCCCTCGTTGCCTGCTAAGTGATCACCCGGATAAAATAGTTAAATCTAATTAGCGGCCCGCGACATGTTTGGATTTCACGTTTGGCGTGTCTTGTTTAATCTAACAATTTGATGTCTTGACACACTGCAGATGGTTTTTCTGTCTCGTCGAAATGGAAGTGAATATCTGAAATGTACAAAGCAGGTGTAGCCGTTGATTGTAGATATTCTGTTTTTTTGCTTATGTCACGCACGGCTTTATTCATGTTTCGGGTTTGCTTGGGTCATCCTAAATCTGAGGGCGGACACCTCAATCTGCTCGTACCGTAATTTTGGTTTACAAGATTACGTCAAGATATTAAGTTGACCGTTTGTATGCTAATGGATTTGTATGCATTATTTTTATTGTATTAAAGAGACGGTTCACCAAAAAATAGTCATTTTCTTACCGTCACGTTGTTCTAAACCTGTATGACTGACTTTCTTCCGGGGGGACTGTCAGTCTGAATGACAGCCTCAGTCGGTACTATGGGGAAAAATGAAAGTGATTGATAAGTGCTGTCGTTTTCTGCCTAACAACTCTTTTAATGTTCCACAAAAGTCATATAGGTTTATAACATCACGAGGGTGAGTAAATTATGACAATAAAAAAAAGATAGTTGAACTATCCCTTTGAGATAGATGAACTATGTTAAGATGAGAGAGTTCAAAGATAGATGAACTATCCCTTTTTTAAAAAAACGAAAGTGTTCTGTTGACAACGTAACGATTGTATGCGGAATTTCCGCTCGAGCGCAGCCCGTGAGTTTGAGGCACGGATGAATATAATTGTGTGTAGATCAGTGGGTTGTAACTTAGTCCTTCTAGAATATACGGTTTGATTCGAGGGCCGTTGAACTCCGCAACTAATGAGCGTTATGAAGTTTCGTTTGTTTTTAGTGAGATATGGCCAACCGTAATGTCACAAGAATTTGTGTTTGTGCTGCACCGGCCTTGGGATGTGACATTCACTGCAGTTTTGTTTTAATGAATCAGCGGTTTTGTTAAGGCAGTGGATGAGCCAGTAACGTAGATGCACGAGCCATTCACCATAAACACAACGCTTCTGTCCGCGAGCTATTTATAGCCGAAGAGCTTAATCTTGCGGCAGAAATCGTGCTCTTTTTGTGCTGTGGAAATACAAACCTTATTGTTGTAAATCCTCATTTGAGTGATCTGAATGTAGTTTGGTGTTTTTCTTCTTGTCATAGTGCAAGCTCATTCAATCACCTTGGTTTTACAGACCAGAATCCCCTTTGCCCTTTTTGAATCACAATGACTTCACTGTGTTGCTCGTACAATCGTTTTTACACTCATGAAGGAACTGTTCAGTGCTGAAATTGCAATTTATCTATATAAGGACATATTTCAGAATTCTCATAAAAGCACGTTTTATACGGATGATTAATTTTCTGTTTTCTTCTGAAAGTTACTTAATTTGTGCCCTTTTGTTCCATCTTGGCTGTAGACCCAGATCTTAAAACATGTTTGTTCAATAGTGAGTAAAAGTAGTACAATTAGTAGGGTTTTTTTTGTTTTGTTTTTCAGGTGCTTGCACATTAAATAATGTATTCAACCCATCTGGATGTTGCTATTATTTCTCATTTACGCCACTGCTTTCCATTTGTTTGTGGGAGTAACCACAAGAGCTTTTGGCAAGACCTAGAGCAAATAGCTTGAAAATGCTTTTAAGCCTCTACTAAGATGTTAATTGGTTTGTTTAATCTGTGAATCTGATATGTTATTCCACCAAAATGAAGTGACCTGGAAGATGCTGTTCTTTTTATTTTCTCTGCAGATGTTTAATGTGATCTGCAGTGTTTGCGTGACAATATTTATGCACTTCAAACACTAATATTTGCTTGGAAAAACTCAGAAATTGAGTTTTCTTTCTTTTTTAGATGTCCAGCTCGCCGCTGTCCAAGAAGCGTCGCGTGTCAGGATCAGAGACGAAGACGGGATCCCACTGCTCCTCCTCTAACTCTGTCAGAACCGAACTGTCTCACACACCAGCTAACGTAGGTTCAAGTCAGGCTTTTTATAACTAATTTGTTTGGATGTAACTTTGACATCTGGATTTTCTAAATTTATATTGATTGAATTGATATTAAATATTCAGATGTAGTAATTTTTTTGTTGGTTAAAATCATCATTCTTTATTGTGCCTGGTTATTGAAAGTCTTTTTTTGTAGAACAGCCAGTTTAATAAGTTATGAGCTTGACTATCTATTTATAGTCTGTTAACTGTGGTTCTCGGTCTCTGCAGGGCATGGCTAAGAATGGAAATGATGCTGAGATCGACGAGGGTCTGTACTCCAGACAGCTGTGAGTTTGGCCTTCATTTCAGTTTGATGTTTCCTCATAACGTTCTTTTTAAGCAAATAAGAGGCTTGATCATGTGAGTGGTGGCTAAATTTAGTATGTGTCTCTCAGGTACGTACTGGGCCATGATGCTATGAAGCGAATGCAGTGCTCCAATGTTCTGATCTCAGGGATGCGAGGTTTGGGTGTAGAAATAGCCAAGAATGTCATTCTGGCCGGAGTCAAGAGTGTCACCCTGCACGACCAGGGCGTGGCCGAGTGGAAGGACCTTTCATCACAGGTTAGTGGTTGGTCATGACTCATAATAACTGTAAGTGTGTGAATGCAACACACAGCCTTTGCTTGTAAGCTATGAAAGGGGGCTAAATCTGAATACAACTAAATCTGTATTTGATAGCACAAACAACAATTAAATTCTCATACAAAAGTTTGGGGTCTATTTTTTTTAAAGGAAATTGGTGCTTTTATTCAGTAAGGATGCATTAAACTTGTCAAAGTTAAAGTAAAGTAAAGCAATATACAATGTTTTCTACTACAAATAAATGTTCTTTCAAATCATGTTCGGTTGATCAAAGAATCCTGAGAAAAATGAGTTACAAAAATATTAAGCAGCACAACCGTTTTTAACATTGATGATAATAAAAAAAATCTTGAGTAGCAAATCAGCATATTAAGATTGATTTCTGAAGGATCGTGTGACCCTGAAAACTGGAGTAATGATGCTGAAAAATCAGCCCTGCCATCACAGGAATAAAATATATTTTAAAATCTAAAACAGTTGTTTTAAATTGTAGTAATATTACACAATATTACTGTTTTTACTGTATTTTTGATCCAATAAATGCAGCCTTGATGAGCATAAAGGCCAATTTATACTTCTGCGTCGGACCTACGCCGTAGGCTGTGTGATACGCCGTACCCTGACGCGCACCTCTCCAAAAATGTAACAACGCGTCAATTCTACGCGGACCGCAAGCGCTGTGATTGGTCTGCCAGAACCCCTCCCTCAGGTCAATAAATAAATAAAAAATCTGCGATAGGAGAGTGTGTGTGTGTGTGTTAGGGCTGCTCGATTATGGAAAAAATCATAATCACGATTATTTTGGTCAATATTGAAATCACGATTATGTAACACAATTATTTCACATGACTTTGGGAATGTGTTGTATTTATTAAAAATACACCTTTCAACAATTCAATTGAAATTGTAACATTTGTTGTACTTTTTGAACTATTAAAATAAATAATATAACATATATTCAAATCAAAGTATAAAAGTATTCACGTAAAAATGATAACCACAAATAAATAAGATCAACAATATGGTTCGGCTAGATATGCTTTTCAGGTACGTCTAACATTAGTTTTCAGGTACAGAAATGTATCAAATGTAAAATAACATTGCATAGTTGAGTGCATAAATTAAAGATGAATCCTATTAAACTTACAAAAGCTATTCAATCCGGATCGGATTGTTCACTTAAGGCATATACAGACTATGTCTGCTAGGATACTCATCAAGATGGACATGTTGACATACGTTTTGTGTGAGTTTGTCCGTTCAAGAGCAAGACTTGAAAGAGAACTCAATATTTGCGCGCTGAGAGACGTGTGCGCGCTCTCGGATGAGTGCACAGAGACACATTTTCTCACAGCGCGCGCCACTTCTCATTCGCGTCTTCTGGCACTAAACCCGGGTGATGACGGGGAAAACGACTGGTCATATTCAAACATACGGCAGCACTCGCATGCATTAAACAAAGTTTACAAAGAGAGAATTATTTGAAAAATATGAGGGGAAAAAAGGACGTTTACACGGCACCCCTGCTCTCGTCAGTTTTTGTTTCTTTATTAGATTGTCATAGGTCACTCTGTGTTTAATTTTCAAGTGGTTAAACAAATTCGTGATGTTCCCTTGCGTTGCAGCCACTACCATGTAGCAAATCTTGCACGTAGCATGTTTCTGCTCTTCGTCTGATTCCTCGAAGCCAAACTGTTCCCAGACAACGGAGTTGGTTTTGCCTTTTTTTGCTCACCAAACGCTGCTGTAACTGCCCTCCTTCTGCCATCTTTACTCACGCCGAGTTTTTAAATTCCAGCGGATGATATGCACACGAGACTCACGATCTGAGAAAGTTTGTGGCTTCGGGAGGGGCGGATGAGCGCGTGCGCGTTTCATTCAGAACGCAAGACAAAATAAGAGTGTTCTTGCAAAACTGAACATGGCAAAATAATTGTTTTTTCTCGATTGTACTATTTTGGTGATCGTTGGGAGGCAAAATCGAAATCGAAATTCGATTAATTGCACAGCCCTAGTGTGTGTGTGTGTGTGTGTTTGTCCAGAAATGGGATGATAGTTCCTTAGTACGTCTGCTATAACAATATTTTGTAGTCCAGCGATTCTTTATGCTAGTAAATAAATACATAGGTCCGCTGAGTATAGTTTATTTATTTTCTCATTAAAACCAAAGATGTTAATCAGTAATTGTATATCAAGAACAGGGACACATTAGGGTACATTTCGTGAATGAAGTCTCCGCAACAGCAATCGATTGCTCGAGCCACCACTAGTGAAAACAGCGGCCACGAGCACTCTGCATGATTTCACAAACGCATTCCAGCGCCAGATCGCCTTATTTAACTTTACTAATCAACTAGAGATGCTTCATTTGTATTAGATACAACAACTCAAGCTGCAAGAAAAGCCGCTCTCTCACTGCTGCTGATATTCCGACATGAATGTACACGTTCTACACAACAAGCTGCTTTTTCGGCTGTTGTCTTGATTACACCAACATGCCCGAGGACGCTGCCTACTAGCGTCTGCATGTGTAATTGCACATTGACGCGGACAACAGCACAGAAGTATAAATGGTCACGACGGCTACGCGCGTAGCCTATGGCGTACACTACGGCGTACACTCGACGCAGAAGTATAAATTGGCCTTAACTTTTCAAAAACATTTTTTTAAAATGTCACCAGCCCCAAACTTCTGTTTAGCTGTTTACCTTAACATATTAAGACTAAGTTCAGTGGAGTAAAAATATTAATTAAATTGAAACACAGGAGTGTAATATTTATAGTAGTAATAATAAAAATGTGTTTGTTACATGTCTTAGTTTTACCTGCGCGAGGAGGATCTCGGGAAGAACCGTGCAGATGTCAGTCAGACTCGACTGGCAGAACTGAACAGCTATGTGCCTGTAACCTCCTACACTGGCACCCTCACCAACGAATACCTGACCCAGTTTCAGGTACTGGACTACACCCATCAGCTGAACATGTGGACAAAATCCTACTTTTCCTACATGCATATGGAACTTTGCATTGGTTGATGTTTAACTGAATTTGAATGAGTTGCCTAAAGGGGGTTTGTGTTTGACCAGGTTGTTGTGCTCACCAACTCCAGCCTCGATGAGCAGACACGCTTCGGGGATTTCTGCCACAATAATGGTGTCAAGTTGATTGTGGCAGACACACGTGGGCTGTTTGGGTAAGAATACCCCCTTGATTTGTTGAGTTTCTTTTTTTTTCCTCTTTTTTTTTGATAATTCTTATGGATATTCTATGTTTGAATAGGCAACTATTCTGTGATTTTGGGGAGGAAATGACAGTATTGGACACCAATGGGGAGCAGCCGTTGAGTGCCATGATTTCAATGATCACAAAGGTAAGAGCCTGTGTGATGGTAGCATTAAGCCATGTTATTGTAGTAGTAAAGTGCCACATTGTCAATTGTTACTTTTCTGGCTGTCTGAATCTTTTGCTATTTTTGTGTTGTGTGTGTGTGAAAAGGACAGCGCTGGTGTGGTTACGTGTTTGGATGAAGCACGACATGGATTTGAGAGTGGAGACTACGTCACTTTCACAGAAGTGCAGGGCATGACGGAGCTCAATGGTTGTGAACCAGTAGAGATCAAGACACTGGGTGAGTTATCAGGGGTTTTCTTGCTGTTACAGACCCATGAATGCCCACTCAGACTCTGTCAGCCCAGGAACCACCAGAATACAAAATGGTGAAGAAAAAATCTGTTGTTCTCAAACTTTTTGACTTCCAAGCCCTTCCAATTTTAGAATTCCAAGAGTTTTAATTGCTGACCCCCCCGGTTTCAGACTAAAATGCATGTTTTTGACACTGACATCTTATATATCAGTGCCATTGTTTTTTCAGACATTTTAAGAGATGTCAGTGCAAGTTGCTTTGTTAAAACAGCTCAAACATGCATTTTAGTGTTCTGAATTGGTGTTCTAAATGCACATAGCATTTTAAGATTTTCTTAGTATTCATGACCGTTTTTAATCACACAAATGTAGGCTCCCTCATATTAGGGATGGGAATTTCAAGCAAAAACAATATTCAATGATCTCTGGGAATTATTCTAAAATCGCAACTTCTCCCTCCGCATGCACGCGTATAGACTGCACGCACATTAACATTTTCGCTCTCATTCTGTATGCAAACAAACTGTTTACCAAGTTCTAACCTGCACCCACTCCCACTTAAAATTCACTCTGTGTTCACCCGCTATCCGCTTAGTGATTTTTCATCCCGACCAATCCCACTAAATTTAGATCTCGTTTTCAGAATCTCACATTTAAATTTCCCCTAAAGGAAGGGAGTGTTTGGGGATAACAAATATAAAATGTTGGATATACAAGAATTGTTTATTTGTCTCATGATACTGTCAACAACGTAAAAATGTCACCGAAAAAATAGGCTAAATTAAATGCATCTCTCACTCAAAATTATACAAATAAACAAAAACTGTTGGCTTACTAGCTATACTGCAAAATTAAATATTTGAGAACAGAATGTCGCTGACTGATGACTGTTTCAGTACCAAATGTGTCTCCTCCGAAATCCGACCACAAAGGCTGAATGTTCTCTCCGCAGGTGCACTCATGACCGGGATGCAAAGAACATTTCTTGCCAGGTTGCTAAAGGCAGGGAAATGTGTGAACGCCACCTTACTTCAAGTTCAAGCGCAAATGTGCTGTTGTCAAAGGATGTTGGGAGTGGCCGGGCTATTGTCCGACCGCCCGCTCTTGTCCAAAGTACACTAGAGTTAGCGACTGCTACAGTCTTTCATTTGGAAATATAATCTCGCGCTGCAGGAAATCTGATCGAGAGCCGCATGAGAGCAGACCTCTAGTGGGAACTGAGGTTTTTCATGGTGTGAATTGAAGTTTTATATGTATATGTGTTCGCTTAAGGCGAAACAACTATTCTTTAATATTTAATGTGTAATTTAACAATTTTGAAGTCAATTTGAGGTCCCAATGGAAGTTTAACATTACTACACTATTTAATGCTTAGAGCAAAAGTTAGAAAGCTAGATATTATTTAATAGTTAATATAAAGTTGTGCATATCTACTCCACAGACCCCTGATTAAAAACTAGTTGTAGATGACACAAAACCGTTAAATAAACTATTGAATGTCACTTAGCAAAATAATTGAAAAATCTCTTTGTAAAGAGCTTGTTGACAAACTTAAGTACTAGGGCTGAACGATACATCATTTTCATCGTCATCGCGATATGAACTTGCGCGATGAACACATCGCAACAGACAGCCTGAAACGATGAATAAGGGAATACAGTTTATTACATGCGCCAATCTGAATAACGTATTCTGAATACTTGGATTACTTCCATTGACCTATCGGTAAGCCCCGCCCCTCGAACGCAGATGAGCCAATGGCAGTTGAGTATCACAAAGCTTTATTTAAAAAATAAATAATGGGTTCGCAATTAAATGTTACATCACAGCCATGGAAACATATGGATTCATGCCGAACGAGAGAGGAAGGCTGTCAATCGATTAATTTTTTATCTAATTAATGACATACTGTGATTAATTAATCTAAATTAATCGCATAATTTTTTGCTGTGAAAGTATTTTAAATATTTCAATTCAAATGAATCAATGAATAATCAGCATTAGTGACATTAAAGTTCAAAAACTCTTATTATTTTCACTGGTCAAATATTGGCCATAACAATAAACAATATGACCTAAATGCTGAGGAAATAAAGTGCTGAAGTGCTTCAGGAAGAACAGTTTTTTCACTGTACATACAAACAGGGCTTGACATTAACTTTTTTGCTCACCAGCCACTGTGGCTAGTAGTGGTTTTCCAAAGTTACTAGCCACTCAGCATTTTCACTGACCGCACTTTTGCTGCTTGGAAATTACATTTTATATGATTAAAGTTGAATTTGGCATGCTTAAATGACTTTATTTTGAATAATTTTACTTGATTTAGAAGATTTAAAACCCGTTCAAACTTTCAATGCAGAGTGACCACCCAAATCAAGACTACATTGTATATCAGCTGGTATGTGCAGGTGGGCAATATGGCTAATATGAGAAATTGAATATAGGCTAAATAAAAGAACAAACAAGCAAATTACATGTATATGTGTATGACACGCTCTTGGGTAGGATAGTGGACATTGCAGGACATCGCAGACGACTTTATTTTTATCAGCACTTCCATCAGGCCGTTTTTATATAGGCTACGTAAATGTTCCAATCAATGATCCAGGCAGCGTGTTCTCGTCTCCCTCCTTCATTTTACAGCTCAGGGTCAAAGTCCAATACAGAATGGATTGATCTGCGTTTTTTTTTTTTTACACGTTATTTTTCCTCAGATTAATTAATTGAAATTAACGCGTCATTTTGACAGCCCTAATATATAATTATCTCAATTAAATAGCAAAAAACAAAAAATATAAACAAATAATATATTTAACGAATATATAACTATATAAAAAATATAGGCGTGCATGCGTGTGTAGCCGCCACCCCCAACCACCGCGCCACTGCACAGTTGCACTGGCGTGTTATATTTCGTTCTCCCTTCTCTTTCTTTAATATGAAATGCTGTTTGAATTTCCAAGATAGAAACACTTTCTTGCCCTGGCTCTGTTGTTCTGGCTCCATCTCTACCTCTAGCTCCCGCTGCTCCTCTTCCGACTCCATCAGGGATGGAAATTAGCACCCGCCACCAGCCAAATACGGGTGATTTTGTGTTGTTGCGGGTAAACTCGCTTCACCTAGCGGCTACCGTGGCGGGTAAATAAAGATAGCATAGCCTACTGTTTCACCTGGATGGCGGACACTTTTAGAGGAGGCACACCTTCAAAAAAAATGTTTGCGTTACAAATCAAATTCACAATAAGTAGTAGAGAAGTTAATTTGCGCGTGGTTGCGTTTTAGCGGCTTTGCCATAGCGGCGGAGTCTCGAGAACATGAGCTGTAAACTTGCGCGGTTTTTTAAAAACATATCGAGCTTGCGTCGCGTCCACCGTTTGAACGCAAGAGGATCTCCAGATATAGAGCTGAATAGGAAAAAAAAGGTATCAATGGGTCTGTCCAGTAACTCGTGATGAACCTCAGGCGAACTGCACACTTTGCAGAGAAGCATTTGAGTTGCTCAGAGTGACTGATTTAAAGCAGCAGCGCTGACAGACCGGTCTATGTGACACATGAGACACATCCGTGCTTCTAAAGGTATAGGCCTATTGTTTTTTTTAAATTGATAATATATTTATATAATATTCCATACATTATCAGAGCTTGGCAGACAGAATTATTATATATTTTTAGACAGATTAATTAATAGATTATAGCCTAAGTAATGTTATTATTAATGTATCATTTTAATCACACATAATAAATAATCCTGCCATATAAAGTTTGACATTTATTAAAAGAATATTTAGATAAAAATGGGACAAATAATTACATAATAATAGTCATAATTTAAGTAAATTGATACAAAAATTAACATTTTTGAATTTCAGAATTGTCAAAAAAAGTGATTACTGGTTCAGAATGACTGCTTAAAGGGACAGTTCACTCAAAAATGAAAATTGTCGTCATTTACTCACCCTCAAGTTGTTCCAAACATGTATACATTGCTTTATGTTGAACACTTTGGAATATTCATTCCTACTATGGAAGTCAATGGTGCCCCCAAAGCAGCCTGGTTACAAACTTTCTTCAAAATATCATCTTTTGTGTTCAGCAGAAGAAAGAAACTCATACAGGTTTGGAACATCATGAGGGAGAGTAAATGATGACAGAATGTTTTAGTTTTGGGTGAACTATCCCTTTAAAGTGCACCAAATAGGCTACTAAAGAGTTCTTTAGAAATAAATTAAATAATCAATTGTAAAATATAACATTTTATATTGTCATGGTGGCAACCTTAGTAGGCTGTGTCGTCAACACGCTTCAGAAGATGCCAAAACTAATAGTTTCATTGTTGGGTCTAAAAACCTAAAACTGGAAGCCATAAAAGACCACAAATCATCAACCATAAAATGCCACATCCATTAATCTGCCCTACTCATTTAATGAAATGTATATCAGTTCATGGTTTGTGTATGTATAAGAGAGAAAGAGAAAATGTCAGTATTTCATGGAGACTTGAGATTAAATATACTGCTTAAGTATTGTAGAGCTTGTAGTATTACTTTTCACATCCAGTTACACATTGTCGATTAAAAACAAGAAAGTGACTGGTAAAAACATTGAGTGGCTGGTAGATTTTGAAATCCACCAGCCACAGTGGCCGGTGGACAAAAAAAAGTTAATTTCCATCCCTGGACTCCATTGTGACTGATCACGCAAACCGTGCATTTTTTCGTTTTCATTTTGGGGCTTCTGAGAAATGCATTGAGTTGCCTTAATTTATTTAGAGAGTAAATAAACTCATGAAACAGAAGTATCGTTAATGCTATCCATTGATTTCAACTGTATTCTAAATATCAACTATTTAAATTGTAACTGTTACACAGTTATGTATTCTGAATACGTAATAATGCCGGTACATGTATTCCGTTACTGCCCAACACTGAACACGACCTATTAAAGCACTAAGACATGGGAACAGTATAGCTAACATTCACATTTGAATATTTATCGCAAGTCTTATCGTCATCGCAATATTAAACAGTGTTATCGCACATCGCAGCTTTTCCTCATTTCGTGCAGCCCTATTAAGTACTCAATGTGTTACGTGGATTATTCTATGCCTCTGTCATCCTCCTCACTGTGTTTTAAAATCAATGTCGATTAAAACCGTTTCAGTCGTCTCGAGACGTCTGGTTTGACAGGTTTTTCTGCTGTTTATGTTGCCCTACATTTTAAAATGTAACTGGATCAGCATAAGTGTCAATCAGTTAACTATCTTTGTCCTGAAGGAACAGGATCTGATGAATGATAGAAATAAACTCCTTGAGTCTAAGGCCAAAGCATTGAACTTTTTATTTTTTGTTTTAACGTTACAAATGTTTTTTTACTGTTTGAAGATCAGTGGGCTGTTTTAATGTGACTGATTTCTGTCGTCAGGTCCTTACACCTTCAGCATCTGTGACACAAGCTCATTCTCTGACTATGTGAGAGGTGGTATAGTCACACAAGTGAAGATGCCCAAGAAAATTGCCTTCGTAAGTTGATGCCCTTGCTGGGACTAAGGATATGGAAATCATGTAAAGTGAATATTCTACTAGATTTCATATGCACACTTTCTTTGCCCAGAAATCCCTGTCCTCCTCCATGGCTGAACCAGAGTTCATACTGACTGATTTTGCCAAATTTGATCGTCCAGGCCACCTGCACGTTGGCTTTCAGGCGCTGCATGCGTTTGAGAAGAAGAACAGTCGTCTTCCGAAGCCCTGGAGTCAGGTGAAGACTTTTGTTAGTTTTGTGTAGCCAGATTTGACTCCGCGTATGGATCAATCCACATTCACACTTATTCTGGCCAAGAACGTTCTCAACCAATACAATGTGTTGAGTTGTGGACATCAGACTCCGTGACTCAGCAGTGATGTCTTTCTCTCTCGCTCTCTACTGCTGCAGTCGGATGCGGACGAGCTTGTGACTCTGGCTGATGAGGTGAATGCTGCACAGACCGGATCTGCCAAGCAGGAGCAGCTGGACCAGGCAGTCATCAAAAAACTGTCCTGCGTGGCTGCTGGAGACCTGGCACCTGTCAATGCCTTTATTGGTGGGCTTGCTGCCCAGGAGGTTATGAAGGTAATACAGTCTCCCATTATTGTCTTTGAGCTTCGGATCAGTGAGTTATATCAGGAACGTGTTGCATTAGCCTCATCTGTCATGGTCTGGTAAATGTTTCTTTTTCTCTTCATCTGCTCAGGCCTGCACTGGGAAGTTTATGCCCATCATGCAGTGGCTGTATTTCGATGCTCTGGAGTGCTTGCCTGAGGCTGAGGATGCTGTTCTTACAGAGGAAGAGTGTGCACCTGTGAGTGCCTCTTGTCAATCACCTTCCTTTTTCAAGATATTTCCATGTCTTCAGTATTTGTCTGATATTAGTGGAGTTAGTCCAATTTTGCTGCTCCCTTAGAAGTTTGTGGGTTTCATTCAAAGAATAATTTATTCATTTTTCTGTTTTCTACAGAGGAACTGCCGGTATGATAGCCAGATTGCTGTCTTTGGGTCCAAGCTGCAAGAGCTGTTGGCCAAACAGCGATATTTTCTGGTGAGGAGCTGAAACAGTCCGTTACACCATAATTACTCCTGCATAATTACTTTGTGTTTGTTGAAATGCTAAAATTACTAACTGACTACTACCAAATTAATCTTGAATGAAATTATTATAACCGTAAGCTAGTTCAAAATATTAAAAAGTATTGTAGTTTATAAATTATACTAAAATTAATAGCTTTAGTCTCTGTAATTTTAATTTTAGTGATTTTATTTTATTTATTTATTATTATTTTTATTTTATTTTTATCCCCCCTGTGTTCAGGTTGGAGCTGGAGCCATTGGCTGTGAGCTGCTGAAAAACTTTGCCATGATGGGCTTGGCCGGTGGTGATGGCGAGGTCATAGTCACTGACATGGACACCATAGAGAAGTCCAATCTCAATCGACAGTTCCTCTTCAGGCCCTGGGATGTCACGGTGAGATTGACCTGACACATTATTAGACTGAAGCAGGATAGAATTTTGGGGAGAGAACTTGATTATGGCATTAGTTGGGTGCACACTGTATGATTTTGTCTTAAAAGATTCCTCTAATCCTAAGCCTAAATCTGAAGTCTTTGATTGCTAGTTTGATATGTTCGCTGACAGTGGCTGTGTCAGCAGTTTATAGGCACAGTCCTGCAGTGTGACTTCTACGACAAATCGTCAAATCAAAAACCAATAAGTTTTTTGCTTTTTGACTACCGTACAGTCTTGACATTTGACAACTGAGATCCTACATTGTAACGTGGCTTATACCGGGGATTGTGTTCATACAGTCTGATAAGCAAGAACTATTATAAATCGTATGGTGTGTACACGGCGTATGGTTGCTGATGACTTTGCTCCTCCTTTGAGCAGAAGATGAAGAGTGAGACCGCTGCTGCAGCCGTGAAGCAGATGAACCCGACAGTCCGCATCACAGGCCATCAGAACCGTGTAGGGCCGGACACAGAGAAGGTCTATGACGATGACTTCTTTGAGAGCCTTGATGGAGTGGCAAATGCTCTTGACAATGTAGATGCCCGTAAGTAAAACTTTTAGAGAGGAAAGTGGCTGGTCGTGGAGGTCACTTCAAAATGTAATGGTCAAATAGCTGCTTGTGTGAAATCCACTCTGCATGCTTTGATTTTACAGGTATGTATATGGACCGGAGATGTGTGTACTACCGTAAGCCATTGCTGGAGTCTGGAACTCTAGGCACCAAAGGGAACGTGCAGGTGGTCATTCCCTTCCTGACAGAGTCATACAGCTCCAGCCAGGATCCTCCAGAGAAGTCTATTCCTATCTGCACACTCAAAAACTTCCCTAATGCAATCGAACACACCCTCCAGGTAACAATTAATATTGTAATGAACTTCTGTTGTCTTGAGCCTTAAGTATTTGTATTGACCTAAACTGACCTTTTGCTGTTTATCCATCCTCTCACTCTCTTAGTGGGCTCGTGATGAGTTTGAGGGACTTTTCAAGCAGCCTGCTGAAAATGCCTTGCAGTATCTGACGTAAGTTCCTGTCACCCTAAATAACCCTGTAAATGTTCCACTCATGGTGCTGTCAGTTTTTTAAAAATAATGTAATGTTCTTATCCCTTCCCAGAGACCCAAAGTTTATGGAGCGCACACTGAAGCTCCCTGGGGCTCAGCCATTGGAGGTGCTGGAGGCAGTATACAAGAGCCTGGTGACAGACAAACCACGCAACTGGGAGGACTGTGTAGCTTGGGCTCGCAACCACTGGCAGTGTCAATATAACAACAACATCCGTCAGCTACTGCACAATTTCCCCCCAGAACAGGTGAGGCCTGCCTGTTCTCATTTTTACAGCTCTGTGGAGGACATTTTCTTCTTCTGAACCTTAAAGGTCTATGATATGACAACTCTTTTTCCTATTAATCTAATTGGATTTATTTATTCAAATGCATTTAAAAATGCTATTTATACTTAAACACCCTTTCATTAGGCTTTGTCATGGTTTTTTATATTTCTGGATTTTGTTGAGGCATAAAGTCAAAATTGTCAAGGTTATACAACTTTCCTGAGGTCATAATGAGAGAGCCTCATTGAAATTAAAGTTCAGTTCAGATGGTAAGATGTCATATGGTGACACCTCCCAAAGCTTAATAAAAAAAAAATGTACATTTGTGATGTGGCTACCAGTCATTTCCTCTGAATTGTCACGGAAACGCATCCATAAAATTGATTATTAAAAAAGAAAAATGTAGGGCAGGGGCTTGGTTCCTGTTAATTGGATATAGGAAGATCTGAATGGCAGCTTGCAGTCGATTGAAAGGAAAGGGCAGACTAAAGGATTGGGGAAGTCTAATATACATCACCAGGAGATGCATGGATGAATCATTTATAACAGTGGCCAACACACCCTACCCATTATCTTGTTCCCTTTCCCTTACATCGTTTAAAAAGCATGTCACTGGAGGCCACGTAACAGATTTGATTTTGACTGGATAGTTGAAATACCTTTATCATTTGTTTCCAAGGAGCAAGAAAGCCATGTGAATAGAAATATTTATGAGTGTTAAATAAACGCTTTAGAAATGTGGCATTGAAACTTTAATTGCAGTAGATTATCACAAGAAGCATTCATACAAATTTTTCCAACAGAAAACAAGAAAAATCATAGTTATACTGTCTGAATGTTAGACGCAAGTTGTTTTCACTGGGAGTTAGGCAGCTTCAATACAGAAAGCTGACAGAAACACTGAAGTAATTTGTCGTTGCCATGTAAATGATACACCAACGATTCTAGTCGCATTGGTGTAAACTGGGAGGTTACACTTTGTCTATATCGGACGTGAACGGCACGACACATCGCATCAAAACCATGTATAAGAACTAGGGTTGGGAATCGTGAGAAATTTTCCTGTTCCGGTTCTGGTTCCGGTTCCGCCTAACGATTCCGGTTCCGATTCCGGTTCCATTAAAATTATTAAACAAATAGTGGTAAAGGAAAAGGCACAAAACGCAACTCAAACAATCCTTTTTGTGTTTATTACTTGCTCTCAAATGAATTTACAGTTTGGCAATATCAAAAAAAGTCCTGTATTGAACATATTACAGTAAGCCATTCTTGCAAAAGAAAAAGGAATTTATGGACATTAAAATTAAATGTTCAAATGAACACCTCTGAAATTACATTTTCTCTCTCTGTCTCTGAATAAAACCAAGTTATAAATTATATTTATTAGTTATATTTATTCATTAGTTGTAGCCCGCCCACACTGACAATTGATTGGTTGACTTAACGAAACAGGCCAATCAGGATGCTCTGTCTTACATGCGCTTCATTAGGTGCACACTAGCACACACACGCAAGGTCTCTCGCTCTCTCTCCCTCTCTGCCGTGCGCGCGTACACAGTCTGTGTCTCGCATGCGCGCTCTTGCTCGCTCTACATTACGGGAAAATTTAACTAATTTGCGGGCATCAGGGAGCCGCTATCAATATGCGGGAGACTCCTGGAACTTCCAGGAGACTTGGGATGTCTACATACTTGTGACTTTCTCTTCACCATGCGAAAATATCTGACGCAAAACCGTGAATGTGTAGTGCGAGGGCTTTCAGTGCTGAACTGCGTTAATTGGTTGCACTCCTGAAAGCGGCAGGCAACGTAATTAATATTCATGATGAGGGGAGCTGTCGCTCGCTATTAAAGGATACGCTACCAGCGCTTCGTACACACACATTGCACCAGAACCGCTTTTGGAACCGAAACTTAGGAATTTCGTGCGGTTCTGGTATTTTTCAAAAATCAGTATCGGTTCTGCATAAGAACCGGTTCTCGGTTCCCAACCCTAATAAGAACCTTATTATAATCAGTAATTCTGTCTTCACTGGATGTGCTCCAATTTAACGGATGCTATGTTCTATTTCTGACACTCTCGATCACACTCCCACTTGCACTACTGACAAATGGACAATGCATTTCTAATGTTCACTGTGTCCAAGGATGCTCCGCTGTAGACACGGTTATAATGTTGCAGACCATTTTCTTTTTCAAGTAATCAAGTTTTATCTCTTAAATCTTTGTTTGTTTAGTGTGTAAATAGCAAAGATATTGCTTCCAGCGCCCCCAATGTTTTCCAAACGCCCCGTTGAGAAACACTAGTTTATAATAAGGTCTATTACGTGAATTTAGAAAGTAGGGTAAATTTCCTTATTTTCAACTTTATTGAACATTATTGTAATATCTTTTACTCTCTTTGTCCAGCTTACCAGCTCTGGGGCGCCATTCTGGTCGGGTCCAAAAAGATGTCCTCATCCATTAGAATTCAGCACTAACAATGTGAGTATTCACTGTGTGAGAACTCAAATAAAATGGACTCCTTTGGAAATTTCACGTTGTAAAAATGAGCGATGTTTATTATTGGGATTGGCAGGATCTTCACATGGACTACATTATGGCAGGGGCTAACTTATATGCCCAGTCATATGGAATGCCGACCTCAACTGACCGCCCAGCTCTGTCCAAGCTGCTGCAGGAAATTAAAGTGCCTGAGTTCACTCCCAAGTCAGGAGTCAAGATCCACGTGTCTGATCAGGAGCTGCAGAGTGCCAATGCATCAGTCGGTAAGAGAAGAGGTGATTGAGAACATTCGAGTGGACGTGGATTTAAAACAACTATTAAACTATTGTGAATCGACACTATCATTGATTCAAACTCGTTCTCTTTTCAGATGACTCTAGGCTTGAAGAACTGAAGACACTGTTGCCTTCTAATGAAGCGACTCAGTTCAAGCTCTGTCCCATTGAATTTGAAAAGGTGCCGTTTATAACTCAACCCCAATTTTCTAGCCAGTAAAACTTCTGAACTTCAGTTAAAACGCTAATGACGTTCTCTTCCTCAGGACGATGACACAAACTTCCATATGGACTTCATTGTAGCAGCTTCTAATCTGAGAGCAGAGAACTATGACATTCCACCTGCAGATAGACACAAGGTGATAGGGCAACTGAAATGGTTTCTCAACTGTCTTGGGAGTTAAATCCCATCATTGCAGACCCTCACCTTTTGTGTTCTTGTTTCAGAGCAAGCTCATTGCTGGGAAAATCATTCCAGCCATCGCCACAACGACAGCTGCGGTGGTGGGTCTGGTGTGTCTGGAGCTGCTGAAAATCGTTCAGAAACACAAGAGTCTTGAGTCCTACAAGAACGGCTTCATGAACCTTGCTCTACCTTTCTTTGCCTTCTCTGAGCCTATAGCTGCCCCCAAGCACAAGGTACGCAGCATCGTTCTCCATTACCGCTGCAATGTTGGCATGCCTTTAAATGACCACGCTATTCTGACATTCTCGCCTTTCGCAGTATTATGAGATTGATTGGACACTTTGGGACCGCTTCGAGGTGAAGGGCATTCAGCCCAATGGAGAGGAAATGACACTCCGACAGTTCTTGGACTATTTCAAGGTAATGTTTGATAAATTGTGAAATTGGTCCATATCGCCCAGCACTATTCGTGCCCATCCCTTGGAGAAACAGGCAAACTAGGGTCTTTTTAATCTTGTGTACTCGTGGTTCACACTCTGTTCCTCCCTCAGAATGAACACAAACTGGAGATCACTATGCTCTCTCAGGGAGTTTCCATGCTCTACTCCTTCTTCATGCCCGCGGCCAAGCTTAAAGAGAGGCTGGAACTACCGTGAGTTTTTTTCCTATCTTTTTAGATGTGCTGATTTCTATTCATATGGGCAGAAGTGAGGCATATAGAATTGCAGAATTAAATTTTAACCTCTGTTTTGCTCTTCATAGGATGACTGAGATTGTGACCAAGGTGTCCAAGAAGAAGCTGGGGAAGCATGTTAAAGCACTAGTTTTTGAGCTCTGCTGCAATGATGACACAGACGAGGATGTCGAGGTCCCTTACGTCAGATACACCATCCGCTGAGAGGGCTCTTAGGGTAGGGAAGGGGACATGTCGGAGGAGGGAGAGGGTGGCCCACTGGGGATGGGGAGCATCAGTATGCTTGGAGAGCCCAAAGAGAATTCAATCTGTTTTTTTTTGTTTTCTTTTTTTAATCAGTTACAGAATAATAGGAGCATTAAATCTCAAACACCCCTCTTTCTCTATTGGTGGAACTCTCCAGGGTGTGATTCTTTCAGGCTGGTTATCATTTGGAATTTGGGGAGCATGTGAATCTTTGGCTGTAACTTATTTGAACTGGTTGTTGTAACACAGCTTCAGTGAATGAATTATTCTGTACACCAATTGTCACTCCCTCCCTCAGAATCATCTCTTTCGCACGGATCTCTGTTCCTGTCCTCATGACACATTTGTGGGCAGCACCATCTTGCTTTGTATTCTGGAGTAAAATATTGACTAATGCCAAAATATGGAGTACAAAGGAAAAATATCAGTTTTGTTCGCTTAATTTTTTTTTTTCTTTTCCAAATCGCTGCCTTGGCTTGATGTCACGTTAAATTGTAACTTGAAATGCTCTTTTTGGCCAAGGTTTTCTTGGAGCGAGTTGGTCCACTTACTGAAATCCTGCTCTCCCATATGCCCAGTGGGAACATCCCTTTTACCTCTTTGGTTTCTGTATGGGTTGGGTTCAGGAACTTGCACATAACTTTTTTTCTTTCTTTTTTTTTTTCCTCCCCATTTTTGTTTTGTTTTTTTTGGGGCAAACTTCTGGTGTACACCGTGTAGAACATAAACTCTGTATTCTTTCTACTTTGTTAAACTCCAAAAAAAAAAACATTACAGTACAAAAAAGTGATTTTACTCTGTAATGGGAGCACTTAGCGTGTTAGTGAATAAAGTTGAAAACGTTTCTTTGCTTAATTGTCCTTTCTTTGCTACTGTTGTTTTTAAAATGTATCTATAAAGTTAATAAAAAGAATCTGCAGTTAAGCAAACTGGTTATCAGGAATATTTCAGTGTTTCTGTCACGTTAAGTTGCACAGTACACATTCAATTCTGTCCTAATATATAATCACAATCTTTAAAATATTTTACAACAATAACTAACAGAAATAAATAGTCTGGGTCAACATTAGATAGAATCAAAGCTATATAGATATAGATATCTTTTCTCCAATGTTTGACAATTGCTTGAATTTTTGTGTGCTGGATTGTGAGTGGGCCACTTCATGACATTAACCTTTTTGGTTTAAATTCACTCCAGTTTGACTGTTAGTTCTGAGTAACTATCTTATTTTAAATTAAATGATCAAACCCCCACATACCTTGCAAATTACAGCACATTGTTTTTCTGTATAAATTGAACCTTGTCCCCCTTTTCTATTGATTTCTCTTAACCCTACTGCAAAGAAGCTCAAAGTGAATTTATTTCATTACAATAAAAATTAATGTACTATTTTAGTTTGATAATATTTTTAGGGGATTTTATAGTACAAAATTATATTAATGGAATAGTTTTTATTTTATGTATTGCCTGTTAAATAACATGCATTAAATACACACTTGAAAATGAAATTTCTAGCTTAAACTGCCGTAAATCTTGAATGCTTTTGAGCACAGACTTAATTTTGGTCTCTTTTTTTTTAATAAGACACTTGGCAGATTATTGCTGAGGTGAAAAGGTTTTTTTTTTTTTTTTTTTTAAGGGGGGAAACAAAAGTTATAGAAATGTATTATGTAAAATGCATACAAATACAGTTTTTAAATTTGATAGGAAATGTATATATTTTCAAATTATGTTTTACTCTAAAACTTTGAGAAAATCAAAGCCATTCATCTAAACCTAAAAAGCCACAAAGTTGTTCCAAATTTGAAAATCTCAAAGATCTCAAAAACACCAGCTTTCAGTAAGACTTTTGTTTGGGTGCAGTACCAAACGTTTCCACTAGATTAAATTAGTTTCCAATGCGGTAATATTTTGTGACTCTTTGTCCATGATTTTGTGTTTTTGTGTGTATTCACATAGCAAGTGTCAAAAGCTTTACAAAGTTTCATACCATTCCGATGAAGTAATACATTTCTAAAAAATCTTTTTTTATTTTATTAAATGACCCACCAGCACTAGAGGGTTAAGGGAACTATGAGTTAAACAATTACAAACTAATATTTGGTCTCAAACAGGTTAACCTCTTCTGAGTGACCACTTAATTTAGGCTAAATTTGCAACCATGTTACTAATTCTAGTTTTTTAGTTATTGCTAGGGAATAATGAATTTGGATGGATTAAGGTTTTACATTTTGGTAACGGCTGCAAAAATGTTCAAACTTCATTTAAATAAATAGGTATACAGGTCCTTCTCAAAAAATTAGCATATTGTGATAAAATTTCATTATTTTCCATAAAGTAATGATAAAAATTAAACTTTCATATATTTTAGATTCATTGCACACCAACTGAAATATTTCAGGTCTTTTATTGTTTTAATACTGATGATTTTGGCATACAGGTCATGAAAACCCAAAATTCCTATCTCAAAAAATTAGCATATCATGAAAAGGTTCTCTAAACAAGCTATTAACCGAATCAGATGCGCCTCGCCTGAAATTCAGCCGAGACTAGGCGGCTGCAGTGAGGGGAGGAGTGAAAAAAGTGCAGGCAAGCCGGACAGTTCTCTCTTCTCGTAGTGGATCAGACACCTGCGAGATCAAAGGCGGATATCGCGGGATTCACACTCGTGCGCTTTGTTGCTGATAAACTGGATGTAATTTAAGTTCTGTTACTTTTATATGAAAATAAATATTATGAACAAGACACCCAAAGTTTTTGTTATTTATTTCCATTCGAAAGACGTGTTTATAAATAATTTTTACTTTAATTAGGCCTACATACATGTTTTTTATATATATATATTTTATAAATATGACAACAATCACATAACCCACAGAGAGATCGCCTTTGTTAGAGAGTTTGGGAATATTCACACATAAAAACATGATCTCAGAGTTTTAAAATCAAACATTTAAAAAAAAGAACCATACATCACGGTTGTTTAAACCAATAAGCATTAAGCTGTGTCGTCAGCAAGTCGTTTCCCATCATGCTTTTGCTCCGCGCAGTCGGTGGAGAGCAACTGCGCTCAACTGCAGAATCCGACACATCCGCCTTTCGCTCGCAAGAGTTTTTTGACATACGTCAGCATGGCATCAGAGCAAGGCGGACCGCCCTCGGACACTTTTCTAACCGGAATGCATCTCGCGCTGATCACCGGTGGTCGGTTCTGCGCAGATTTCGCTCATCTCATACAAGCCTAGTCTCCCAGCCTGGTTCATTACTCAAAACTGCAATCATGGGTAAGACTGCCGACCTGACTGCTGTCCAGAAGGCCATCATTGACACCCTCAAGCGAGAGGGTAAGACACAGAAAGAAATTTCTGAACGAATAGGCTGTTCCCAGAGTGCTGTATAAAGGCACCTCTGTGGGAAGGAAAAAGTGTGGCAAAAAACGCTGCACAATGAGAAGAGGTGACCGGACCCTGAGGAAGATTGTGGAGAAGGACCGATTCCAGACCTTGGGGGACCTGCGGAAGCAGTGGACTGAGTCTGGAGTAGAAACATCCAGAGCCACCGTGCACAGGCGTGTGCAGGAAATGGGCTACAGGTGCCGCATTCCCCAGGTCAAGCCACTTTTGAACCAGAAACAGCGGCAGAAGCGCCTGACCTGGGCTACAGAGAAGCAGCACTGGACTGTTGCTCAGTGGTCCAAAGTACTTTTTTCGGATGAAAGCAAATTTTGCATGTCATTCGGAAATCAAGGTGCCAGAGTCTGGAGGAAGACTGGGGAGAAGGAAATGCCAAAATGCCTGAAGTCCAGTGTCAAGTACCCACAGTCAGTGATGGTCTGGGGTGCCATGTCAGCTGCTGGTGTTGGTCCACTGTGTTTTATCAAGGGCAGGGTCAATGCAGCTAGCTATCAGGAGATTTTGGAGCACTTCATGCTTCCATCTGCTGAAAAGCTTTATGGAGATGAAGATTTCGTTTTTCAGCATGACCTGGCACCTGCTCAGAGTGCCAAAACCACTGGTAAATGGTTTACTGACCATGGTATTACTGTGCTCAATTGGCCTGCCAACTCTCCTGACCTGAACCCCATAGAGAATCTGTGGGATATTGTGAAGAGAAAGTTGAGACGCAAGACCCAACACTCTGGATGAGCTTAAGGCCGCTATGGAAGCATCCTGGGCCTCCATAACACCTCAGCAGTGCCATTGAAGCAGTCATTTCTGCAAAAGGATTCCCGACCAAGTATTGAGTGCATAACTGAACATAATTATTTGAAGGTTGACTTTTTTTGTATTAAAAACACTTTTCTTTTATTGGTCGGATGAAATATGCTAATTTTTTGAGATAGGAATTTTGGGTTTTCATGACCTGTATGCCAAAATCATCAGTATTAAAACAATAAAAGACCTGAAATATTTCAATTGGTCTGCAATGAATCTAAAATATATGAAAGTTTAATTTTTATCATTACATTATGGAAAATAATGAACTTTTATCACAATATGCTAATTTTTTGAGAAGGACAAGCCAAATTTATGACACATAAGCATCTATGTCACATTTCTCTGTCATGTACTGTGCCAGTCATGCTCTAATTAACGGAGCAATAGACGCCACTGTATCATTTTGAGAAATGGGTCAGAAGATTTGTTTGAACTTCTGTCCTCTTCAGTGATGGGGGATATGTATGGCTGGCGTAATTACAGAGACTCAAGGATCTGTCAGAGACGTTAAAGAGAGGTGGTTTGGCTTCGTTCTGCCTGACAACAGGAAGTACACATTTTTTTCTTACACAGGATGTGGTTTCAGACATGCAAGTGTAAGAGGAAGAGGGGAGGGCTGGAAGAGAGTGCACATTAAGTTTTTTTTGGTCTTTTTGAAAAGCTGGAACAGGTGCTTCTAAGATTTATGGTCTGATTTTCAACGTAATACTCTTTTATTTACCGGCGTTTCTATTCATAAGCATCTGAAGATGCTATGAGAGAGGAAAAGATGGAACCCGAAGAGACGGAGGTTGATTCATCACCTTCCTGGTATGACTTTTTTTTTTTTTTTTCATCATTAGTTGCTTAAACTAAACATTTAAGACATTTTGCTGCATGTCTAAATATAATTCTGATCAGATACAGTGCCTTATACATTCACTATCTGTTTACTAACGGCTTCACAGATATTATTAGCATTCTATTTTCTAAGATAGTGTCAGTGTCATAATATAACTTGTTTGGCATTACTTTTTCAGGTCTCCGATAGCTAGAGACAGACTCGTCACATATGCCAACCTGTCAGATTTCGCAGGGGTAAGATTTGTTTCGGTCATAAATCTTATACAACAAATTTTGATGGACAGACCTAGGTCCTTGCTCCTTTGAGGGAGACCAATATGTTATCTGTTGGTTTTCTGAGCAGAAGAAAAGAAAACAAGACCCAAGTAGTGATGCTGAGAATTCAGCCCGAATCTTGGAGGACTGTGTAAGTTGTTGTCTATGATATAAGATACGACAAACGTTTTGAAATTGTCTTTTGGAATACTGGATGTTTGCATGTGATCATTGAGCATCTGTTACAAAACAGCCGCAATATTTCCTGTTAGTCTGCCTGCTCAAAAGTTAAAGCTCCTCCCTACAAGCTTTAACTTAATCATTGATTATTTATGACATTTAATGTGAATTGTTTGAGTGGTCTAATGTGGTGAAAGTGGTCTGCCTGTTTGAGCTCTACACCGGAAACTTGTTAAGACAGACCAGGTGACTCCATAACAATCTATGGTTTACCTGGTCTGTTACACAAGACATCTAGAGAAGAGAGCACCCATAATAGCCATTTTTCATAGAGTTGAAGGAAGGTTACAGTAAAAGAACGAAACAACTTTGTGAGAAACAAAGCTGTGAGTAAAAAGCTGACAGGAAAAAAAAGCTTTACAACTCAGTTTCCTGTCTCAATCTGCTGCATGCGCATGGTTCATTCTCACTTGCTGTTGGCATTTCCATTTCTGTAAAAAAAAAAGAACAACTCTTAAAACACACTGAATGGTTGATAATGATCGGCAGTGGTGTGGCGAACAGGTCAAAGCTGTTAATATAAGGTGGAATGTAACAGCTTGAATTCTGTATTGATCAATTAGAATCTAGTACCAGAACTACGTGTTTTCTTAACTGGGTCTGATCATATTCTGTGGTGGAAAAGGCCCCGTTTTTGTCTGGCTGAGGTTAATTGTAGAGCTAGAACATACTATATGCTAAATACGCTCAAAATTTCACACAGGTATAATTTGGCAAAATTACAGCTTTATTGGAAATGACGCACAATGAATGAAAACATTCTGCGATATCTTGCTTTTCCTTTCTTATCTTCACACATTACACGGTTCATATTTCATACTGAGCTCTTCACTGATGTTGTCATCTCCTTGGTAACAAAATAAACTAGTTTTTGATCAAACTTTATGTACTTTGATAAACAATGAATTGTTGCTGTGGAAATGACATCACAATTTGCCTAAAGGTATTAAGATATTGTTTTAAAGGCAATAAACGTATGATTATTTCGTTTTTTAAATTATTAGAGTTTTTCAAATGGATTTTAAGATTTATGTTTTATTTGAAGACTGGGTATGAGGCTAGGGTTAAACAGTGAAATCAAGCTAAAACAAATTATGAAGGCTGTAAAAAAACATTATAACATCACCTTCATATATCAAAAAGGAGAAGAAAAAAAAGGTTTAATTAAAAGCTGAAGAAATATCCACTCTGTGTGAAAGTGAATGTATGTGTCAGTTCTCTTACTGATTCTGATGTATTTACTGATATTTCGATATTTGGAATAAACTCTATATACTCTATATGTTTACTGCTTTCTTCTCATTGGTTGTGGTTATATGCTCGTGCTGACACTTGTGCTATATTTCACGTCTCTTTCAGGAAGACGATGACTTTCCCATCAGTGACCACATTCAAGATTCTGAGGTACAGAAATTAATATGCATCAAAGTTCCAAGTACATTTCTGATGAACACCGTAATGGTCCATCAACCTTTATAGTTGTCATTTGAGAAAGCTCAAATTTCATAGTCGAACTGTGCCTGTTATCTTTGTCAGGTTCAGTGAATGTCTTGGTGATGCATGCTAGACATTTCATGGTCCACATAAACATGTACATTTTAACCATTTTAAATTGTAACCTTAACCCTCATTCTCTGCTGCTGGCCTCATATTAGGGTCCATGTACCAAAAGAGTCAAACCAGTAGACAAAAGTGCTTCAGTCACTGGTATCATAACACCAGTAAAGACCCCTGCACTGAAACGCTTGGGCCAGTCCATACAGGTGAGTTATGCACACACACACATATATATATTATCAGTGAACTAAACAAAATTTAAAAATGCTCAATTTTTATATATACTTTTAATCTATATTTATATTTTAGTGTACATAAATATATTTGATTTCAGTTTTACACTCTTTCACAAACACACACACAATATTTTTCTTTTTTTATATATACCATGAAAATATTAAAACAATTATATCAAATTTATAAATACAATTATTTATGTACATATTTTTTTATGAAATTAAAAATATTAAAATTCTATATCATTTATAATCAAAATATGATTTTAGTTTTACACATACATATATATATATAACAATATTTTTTTATATTTCTCAGTATTTTCTAGTTCTTTATATATTCCATGAAAATATATAAAAAATTATATCAAATTTATGTAAACAAATTATTTGTATGTATATATTTTTATTAAATTTCATAAATGCACATATACAAAGCACACAGATTAGCTAACTATATATTATTAATCAATATAATATAATACAATATAATAACTATGGCACAGAAATTAGAATACATGTTGTTAATGAATAGTATTTTTCTATTCCTTTAATCTATTCCTCTATTTCCTATATCCTTTCATCTATATTTATATTTTTAGTATACGTAAATATATTTGATTTAAGTTTTACACTCTTTCACAAACACACACACACACACACACACTATTTTTTATGTTTCTCAGTATTTTTTAGTTCTTTTTTTATACATTCCATGAAAATATTAAAACAATTGTATCAATTTTATGTATAAAATGATTTATGTACATATATTTTTTATGAAATTAAAAATATAAAAATTATATATCATTTATAATCAAAATAATATGATTTTAGTTTTACACACGTGTATATATAACAATATTTTTTTATATATATTTCTCAGTATTTTCTAGTTCTTATTTATACATTCCATGAAAATATGTAAAATTATATCAAATTTATGTATAAAAATTATTTTTATATACATATTTTTATTACATAAAAAATATTAAATCCATGTAATTTATAATCAAAATAATATGATTTTAGATGTATACCCGCAGATTTATACATATATGTGTGCGTGTGTGTGTAAATATATAAATATTTGGGTTAAATAAATAAATATTTTTTGCTCAGCGTTCAATCAGTTTCCGGACAGAGGCCCGGCCATTGCCCCCAATGCCAATAAGAACACGTCAGAAGGCCTCTTCATTTCCACGGAGGCGGAGCAGCCAGCTGTGGAGTGATACAGTGGACACTACGAGCCACGAGCTCAGTACCAAAGAGATCAAGCGACAAGAGGTGCTTTAAAGCTGCTTGAATTAATGCCACAAGCCCATAACACAAATAAATGCTTCATACTCTAAATGCATTTTTTGCATGATGTAATTCAAGTCTTAATGAATTCAACTCCTACTTAAAGTTACATTCTCATGCTTGGGCTTTAATTAAAAGATCCAAACAGAAAGTTTTGGCTCATGTACCTTAATACCTTTTTAAAGAGCTTTCAGATGCCCAACTACTGCACTACCTTAGTTGTGAAACAGGAAGTGAGCTGGTATATGAGGCCATGTTCTCTATTTCAGTGTCAGAATTTCCTCTAAAAGACACTAGAGCTCTACCACACACAGTAGCAATGAGCACTACCAAAACTGACTGGTAACTTGTGACAGCACTACAGTAATAAATGTGTGTGTTTGCTGTATCTTCTAGGCCTCGTGAGAACTACCTGTACACTTTTTACCCTTCATTTATGTATCATTTACCTCTTTATGTACTTCACCTGCAGGTAATATATGAGTTAACCCAGGGAGAAAAACAGCTAATTGAGGATTTAAGTCTAGTGAAAAAGGTTTGTCCATTTTTGGCTTGTTTTTGGTTTGTTTTCACTGTCTGTATGGTGTAGGTTTTAATTTCAACTTTCCTCGCAGGTGTACTATGAACCAATGCTGAAATTAGACATCTTGACAGAAAGTGAGCTGGGGCAGATATTTGGAACCCTTGATTCTTTAATCCCCCTTCATGAAGGTAAATGTCAGTGAACTCTTTGTAGGTGTTTCTTTGAATTGTAATGATGTATTCACTACTATTTGCCTGTGCGTTCAGATCTTTTAGCTCGTCTTGAAGGTCTTCGTGGAGCAGAGAAGACTGTGCAAGAGGTCGGCCCAACCATGATGGATTGGGTCAGTCTTACATTAGATAGCCTAGAGCAGTGTTTCCCAACCGGGGTGCCGCCTGTTGAGAGCAGGGGTGCCGTGTAAAAGTCCTTCAAATAATTTATTTTGTTCACATTTTTCAAATAATTCTCTCTTTGTTTACTTTGTTCAATGCATGCGAGTGCTGCCGTATGTTCGAATAGGACCAGTCATTTTCGCCGTCATCACCCGGGTGTAGTAGTGACAGAAGACGCGAATGAGAAGTTGCGCGCGCTGTGAGAAAATTTGTCTCTGTGCACTCATCCGAAAGCGCGCACACGACTCACAGCGCGCAAATACTGAGTTCTCTTTCAAGTCTTGCTCTTGAACGGACAAACTCACACAAAAAGTATGTCAACATGTCCATCTTGATGAGTATTCTAGATGGACTTTATATACAGTCGAGAAAGACGACGCATATCCATGCATTAGGTCTTAAAGGGGCAGTAACCTTTACTGCTGTCTGTTTAATGACAAACAACAAAAGACAAGGACATCACTCCCTGCTCTTGATTGAATAGCTTTTGTAAGTTTTATAGGATTAATCTTTAATTTATACAGTCAAATATGCAATGTTATTTTACATTTGATCAATTTCTCTACCTGAAAACTAATGTTAGACGTACCTGAAAAGCATAGTTTGTTTTATTAGTATCTTTGCTCAATAGTATTTATTTGTGCTGCTGCTTGTATTTAAATGATTTGTTCTTATTATTTTCTTTATTTTTATTTGACAGTAGTCCTTTTTTCCCTGAACATAGCAAATACTGAACCGTACCGAAACCGTGAACCTAAAACCGTGATGCGAACTGTAACGTTATACCCTTAGCGTAACGTATGTGAGGGGGTGCCACAAAATGGAGAAAATTTTCAAAGGTTACGATGACTGAAAAAAGGTTGGGAAACACTGGCCTAGAGATAATAACAAACCATTTTTATAGCCCATTTTTCATTCTTAAAACATTTTGTCTCTTATTATTGACGCAGCTTCAAGTTCACCCACATAACTTCATGAGAACATCTGAGGTGTTATAAACTCTTTGCTCCCCTTTCATAGTTTCCCTGTCTGGAGGCGTACATCACATACTGCTGTAATCAGGTTGGGGCAAAGGCTCTTCTCGATCAAAAGAAGCAGGACCGGCGGGTCGAGCATTTCTTGAGGCTGTGCCAGGAGTCATCCTTCAGCAGAAAGCTGGACCTGTGGAACTTTCTGGACTTGCCCCGCAGCAGACTGGTGAAATATCCTCTGCTGTTAAAGGAGATCCAGAAGAGCACTCCACCTGAACATCCGGACGAGGAAGCGTTGCCACAGGCTGTGAGTTTAGATGCTTCCACAAACAAACTAACATTGAGAAACACTGATTCATTCAGGAACGAAACAAGTTTGTATACATTACAACTTGTTTCGTTCCTCAATGAATCAGTGTTTTGGACAAATGGGTTGAGTGATTGATTGATTGATTGATTGAATGATTCACACTTAAAGGCAGTGGCTCAATTCAGAATAGCATACCAGCATATTCTTACTATTAATGCCATATATGAAAATAAATAGTACGAGTAGTATGCTACTTGAATTTGGGCAGTCACTTGTTTAGTTCACAGTTGTTATTGTATATAAATAATACTTAAATTAAACTAGTTTTGTTTCTAAATTAATCAGTGTTTTTTTATGGTGCAGTAATCGATTTCTGAGAAACACTGCTGATATTTGAAATCGACACCCAAACAAACACACCCCTCCCTTCATTGCTCCGCCCCCAGAATAACAAACGTGCTATATGCAACACAGGCGATGATAGCTGCCGCATCAGACAGCTCGAGCAATTATGGACGAATCAGGTGTGATTCAACAGCAGAATACAACAGCGTATCTTGGTTCTGTGAAACATAGCAAAAACCAAAGTTACTCGCGTATCGAGCAGAAACAAAGCAACCTCGGCCTCCAGGACCTCCCGCACTCTAACGTCCCTCCAGTGCTGGAAAGCTTTTCTAATATTAATGCGGATCCTGGCTCTTGCCTCATTCTTCTTCCAATTATTTTCCTCAGATCTTTTCTGCTTTGGTAGTATTTCAGCCCGCTCTCCTTCTACAAAAGAAAGATTATGGGCCCTATTTTAACGATCTGAGCACAGTCTGAAGCGCATTTAGAACATTTGCTAGTTTAACGACGCCAAAAAAAACGGTCGGCGCGCCAGGCACATGGTCCAAAAGGGTTGTACTGGTCTCTTAATGACTCATGGGTGTGTTTTGGGCATAACGTGCAATAAACCAATCAGAGTCTCATCTCCCATTACCTTTAAAAGCCAGTTGCGCTTACACCATGGCAGATTTGCTATTTACATGGTGGAATTTGCGAGTGGAAAGACTGAACGCTTCCTTCAGAGAGGAATCCTTTTATATTTAACATTTAAAATGTTTATGTGCTGCTGCACATCCCTATGTGTGTAATAAGCAGAGTGTACGCGTGTTGTGTACCCGCCTATAGGTGCATATTACTAATGCACCCTTTAAATAATAACACAAAAAATACTGTCGTTTTCAGTTGCCTCAAAATAGCAACGCGCCAACAATACGTTTGAACACACCTCGTTTTCAGACCAGCACGCCCATGGGTGAACAGATGCATTTGCTATTTAAACAATGTGGCGCTGACGTAAAAATTATAACTGCGTCAGGCTGAAACTAGCAAAAAACACTTGCCTGACGTCGCATTGCGCCGGGTGTATGATAAGGCCCTCACTCTCTATCCTCCCCCATCATGAGAGTATACACCCCCCTATTGCTGATTGACAAGAGTGTTTTTGTGCTCCGTGGATGATCGGTACAATCCACCGAATATAATTTTTTATTCTATTCACACAGCCAGGACTATGTACAAACACAATTTTTTTTCAGCACACACAGAATACACATCTAGTAAATATTCACAACATCGTTTGTGTAGGTATTGATTTAAATTTTTTAACAGCGTTTCTCAGAAATCGCTTACTGCAGCTTTAAACAAATTGGTTGACTGTTTCAAGTATTCAATTACATTTTTTGCAACCAGCTGAAAGAGTTACTAAAAATCAGCTAAACTAAAAAGTCGCTAATGCACTTACTGACAGTCTTTCAGCAATGTGCAAAACGGACAAGCAGAGTTATACAAACAGTAAAAAGTTCTGTTGAAAAGAGTTGATGGACTTTATATTAGTGCTCTTGGAATGCCAATCGGCCAATCAAATTCAAAGACTAGAACTAACTGTTGTATAATGTAATTTATAAATGAAATGATTTAATTATTAATGCATTCTTTGATTTATTACCTCAGATGGAACTAATCCAAAGGATTATAACAGAAGTCAATCTTAAAACTGGGGAGGCTGAGTGTCAGTTTTACAGACGGGGCCTGTGCTACTCAGAAGACAGCCAGAGGGTTCCAGAAATACAGGCCTCTCGTTTTTTGTACTGTCATGGTGAACTGAAGAGTACTAAAGGGCAGGTAAATCATACATTGTAATCTGTTTACAAAAGAACTTTTGAATTAACACAGCAAGTCTAATAATAACTAAACTCAATCCACACTTATATGCTCCTCCTTTCTCCTCTGTAGAAGATGCATGTGTTCCTTTTTGAGCTGGTTTTGGTTTTGACTCGACCAGTGGCACAGGACAGGGAAGGACCGCTCCAGTTCCAGGTGTATCGTCAGCCCCTCCCAGCTGCTCACCTCCATCTGGAGGACCTTCCCGATGGAGAGCCAAGCAGTTCTGGATCCTTTCGTGGGGCCTTTACTGGCAATGATAAAGGTAACAGTTTTTTTTACACGGTTTTACATTTTTTATTAAATTTTTTTACTCCATCAGAATGGTACGAAATTTGGTAAGAAAAAAAGTGAAAACAGAGCATTTGCTTGTCACAATCTACAAATCTCCCACGGTAAAAAAAAAAAAAACAGCATTGAAGGAGTTAAACTCTAACATCAAGAGTGCAAAGGGACACACCCATTCACACACACAGAACTATACACATATGAACTGATGTGACTGGAACAGAGCAAATGTTTGCGAATTTGTGAAATAATATCACAGCCACAATGGAGGATAAAAACAGCAATGAAGGGGTTAAACTCTAAACCATTAATGTTTGTAATCAAATTTGAGAATGAGAATCTGTGAAATAAAATCAACAATTCATCTAAAATGCAGAACACAAAAACAATAATGAAGGGGTGACATTGTAACAGATCCAAAATGCTAAATTGTAACATATCCAGAATGCACAATGTTCAGGTTTGACTGTCACAATGCAAAAACACTCAAAGTCAACATAAACATGTTCCAGCTAAACATTGACAAAAAGGGGTATGATAATGTTTACAAATGCAAAACCTAATAAAAGTAATAAACATGTCTAAAAATGTTATTATAAGCAACTACACAGACCTATATTTATATATAGGCATTTAGTGGTCACACAACATATTACATATAATATTTATTATTGTTCCCACCAGTGTGCACGAACCTGCCTCTATTTATTTGAATTTAAATATATTTGCTCTAACTTAAATTAAAAAAATAATAATGGAAATAAATATTTTTAAATGGAATAAATGGGTCATTATATATATAAATTGTTTAGTAATATGAAATGTCCTCAAAATATTCATTAGGAAAATATAATGGAAGAAAAATACAGTTTGTTCATTTCTTTTTTCAACCATTTATGACCGCAAACCTGACAAGTGTGAGGCCCAAATGAACAAACCAGAGCGTTATAAAATGAAATATTTTTGATTTACTATTGCTTTTATAATGCATGCAATGGCTTAAAAGTGTGTTGAATTGTTTATTTGACCCTTTTATATATCCTTTTTATTGGAGACTTTCTAATTGCTTTTTCATCTCATTCTAATTCCACATTTTCTGCCGTTCCCAGTGAAGAACTGTTTCCGTGTGAGCGCCACAGGCCGCTCCAAGTCTCAATCCCACAGCCTGCAGGCTAATGACTCCTTCAATAAGCAGCAATGGATTTCTTGTCTACGCCAAGCAATGGTCCAGTCACGGGACAGACAGGCTCACACCAGCCACTGCAAAACCTCCGAGCGTTTAAGCCCTGACCCGGCGCTCTATAACAACATCGCTGAACTGAACCTTAACTCTGATGTTGAGATGCCAGACACATAGGCCAGGGCTACCGCTGCTCTCCAGGTCAATAATTCATTGTGACTGCGACAGACGACTTTCACGGGACAAATTAAATCACGCAGTTGCTGTTTCACACCCTGTCTGGAAACTGTGAGATCATGTAGCTATATTTGTTTACTTCATATGTGGATTTTTGTTGGTGCCAGATGGTGTCTAATGGGGGGAATATTTTATATTAGATTTGTGCTTTTGCTTAGCCTGTTCATTTGTTTTACTTTGAGAATTTTGTGTGATATTTGTTGAATTAATAGGACACGTGAACCATATCTCAGTTCCTTTAAATTGTGTTTAAATTGCGTATTATTCCTTCCCATCTGATCTGGTTAATAAACAACAACATTAGTGCAATCTGAATGGTAACTAATCATATGGGCGGCCTGGCTTTTTGTCACTGCACTATGGCAGCATTAGGGCTAATAGTACTGCAAGTCCTTTATTGATATAACCTGAATGTATCCTAAATGCTTATTTTTGCAATTTTTATCTTAATTTAAAGGTACTCTGAGCCATTATAAAAATATATTTGTTCCCATTTTCCTTTCAGTGCATAATGGTTACCGTTTGTTTTCAATAAACTGACAACTTGCATAAATGTGGACCTATTTAGTTTTTAACAAAACAGTTGATATTATTATCTGAATGCATTGTTACAGCATAGACTAGTGCTTGTCACATTTCTTTACTCCACAAAGTATATTTCTCATTGTAGGTTTATAGTTTACGGTCAATTACTGGATAGACACATAACGTTAAGTCCTTTTCTACATTTCACTGTTATTTTTTAATAGTGGGGCATGCTGTCCTACAGTTTGGAATAAGTTGTCATTTTTGAATCTGCTATAAATCTATAAATTATTATAGGCTTTTCGGTGCAATTTAAAGCAGGACGACCCACTAGGTGATCTGTGGCTCTTTACCTGCGAACGACTGAATGTGTTCATTGTGGTTTCACCGTGTTTTCACTTTTATACGGTAGGGGGCACTATTACGCATCTTCTGAAAGAGTACAGAAATGCAGTTTCAAATAACAGGCAAAAAAAAAAGAAGCAATAAAAGCATTGCATATGCGTTTTTTTTTTTATAATTAAGTGTTGCTTTTTTATTTTATAAAACTTACCTACATTCAAGTGTTGATAAAAGAAGAATGCATTTTTTAATGCTCTGTCTCTGTTATTTTAATGTTCCTTGAGGTTTACTTATGTTTAAAAAAACAAAACAAATATATATATATATATATATATATATATATATATATATATATATATATATATATATATATATATATATATATATATATATATATATATATATATATATATATATATATATATATATATATATATATATATATATATATATATATATATATATATATGTGCAAAAACGAAAAGACAAATTTATTAATTTTATATTATTACATTTTATTTTACTCAATTTTTTATAATTTTTTTTGTAAGTGTTCTAAAAAGTATCACATAGCCCGACCTGCAGCTATCCTTGTCAGTGATTATAATGGGTTCTATCTGCTTTTGACTACGCAACGCCTGCATCCAGTTTAGGCAAATTTCAGTTTGTGACTGAATGCCAGTGGGTACTATGATGTAAAACTATTTGTCGATGTCTCGCTCTGGAGACAGGCATTGGCAAATGTATTTGCCCATGTGATGTCACAAGTCCCACTATATCCAAACGAGCCTATTTCAGAGCTTTATCGTCCCCCTATATGTTTTTTTTTCCTCTCGAATATTCAATTTCATGCAGTGTGTAGCCTAATGTTTGTGAGTGTAAACGTTCTGCAAAGTTGTAAAGTCGAAACTGCACAATAAATAAATTTACTGTCTCCCAAAAGAAATATCGAACTGCCTAAATGAGTCGTCTGTAATTCGAATCCCACTGCGTCACTAGATAATACATTTGCATAATGCCCGCCTATGTTGAACATTGTCTGCCCGCAAACAACTTGATACGCCCACAAACATGTCATTTTACTGACCACTGCTTCTCAAATTTCAGAGTTCAAAGCGGATTCGCAAAACACTTGCTCTTGAAAGATGTGTCAGTACCCAGTTTATTTGGACCAACTTGCTCCTCAGAATCACAACCTGTAAGTATGAATAATTTTTGATGTATATATTTTCTACCAGGTGTTCAAAATACATAGTAACCGGCTAACTTAATTTATTACTGTCTTACTGAAATATTTCTGCTTGATATGGTAAAATCGACTCATCATTGCGGTCTTAGGCCCCGTCCACATGAAGCCAGAGCTTTCCCTATCCAAATCCCCCCCCCCCCCCCCCCCCCCCTAGTTTCAAGAAATATCCGCGTACACACGAGAGCACTGAAACCGACTCAAAACGATGTAGTATACATGCCAGGCCAGTATGTGGCGCTGTGATTCTGCCACAGAAATACACAAAAAACTGAGAAGAAGCGTTGCGCTAGAAGGTGTACAGCAACGGTCGGAAGTGAAGCAAAATCTCACAATAAAATAACAAATAAATGTGTTACTTACCAGATGTGTTTTATTAACGGTACAATTTTTTTCCGTATACAGCTAAACGCGTCTCCATGTGGACGGGGCCTTGTAGACCCTTTTCACATTTCGGGGTTTCTCAGATCGGAAGTCGTCATAGTTGGGTTAAATATTATAGCTGTGAATGAGAGAATACATTAAATAATTTTTTTTGTGCGCTTTTGCTCAAATAGCAAAAGAAAAACGCCACAATTGTGATTTCACAACTTTCAAAAAGAGGGAAAAATAGTGAGATTCATAACGGCAATTTTACCATCACTCCCATAGACTCTGTATTAGAAACACCCTCACAGGAGCGGTAACTTGTTTTTTGTAATTTGATGCAAAAGTAATAAAATACAAAGTATTAGTGTTATAAACGTAAATATATTTAAAAACAAAAAACATTGCAGGATTTACGATATTGATGACCGTTAAAACGCATCATCACAGTCTGTGAAAAGGGTCAATCGCTGAGGACTGAGGAAGCTGAAGTTCAGTTATGGTAAATGAGCGTTTAGCTTCCGACAAGCGCTGTAAGCGGTAGACCAATCACAACAGACTGGGCCTACTGGCAAATCAGAGCAGAACAGGCTCACGGACAGGAGGGATTTAGACAGTCTTCACTCAACGAGTTGAAAAATATGGTGTATAAGACCTCCAAAACAAAATTAGGAACCTTTAAAAAAGCATAATAGGGACTATTCAAATAAATGCTTTATAATGAGGAGGACGTTTTAAGCTATTGAACTTAAAATATTTTGTTTTGTATTTGAACTTGGTCAGATAAAATAATTTAATTTATATTAGATTTAATTATAGTTTCTCGGGGAAAATGTAATGATGATGCATTTTTAACCTGCACAATTTGGATTAAAATTACTTGTGTATTTACATTATCCCAAATGTGTCTAAGAATGTTTAAATCCTGAAAAATAAGCAATTTTAACCAGGACACAGACCGTGTCCGTGCGTTGCTTATCAATGACATCATACCCGTGTTACCCTCGATTTCCGGTTTTATTTGGTAGAAACCAAGACACCAAAGACCCTTTAATATATTATGTTTTATTAGACAAGGGAACAACTGTTTGGAGACATAGACAGAAAACTAACTATTGTGCAGTAATACAGCATTTTCTCCATCATACAAGATATTTTAGAAAGTAATTCCATGCCATTTAGCAACACAAGCCATCCAGCAATTATTAATATGATGATATTCTAATATTGATCTAGCTTACTGCAGTGTGCAACAAGTGTCTCATAGCAGCCGCAGAGCGAACGCACATTAACGTTGTAACATCATTTTCAGCACACTCAAATGAATCTAATATGATAAAACAACAGAAGCGGAAGAGGTCGCTGCGGCATAATAAAAGTTCTGCTGCTGTCGAGCCGTGTGTAATGCTCGTCTCTCATTAGCAATCGCTTCATTGGCCTCGTTCAGCTCCCATAGCACTCGGCCTTGCTCTGGTTCATGTAATGTTAATAATCTCATCCATGAACATGCAAGTTGTGTTCAACCAACTCTCTATGTTTCTTGAACAGAACAATCTCCTGGACAACAACCAATCGGCCTTCAAAAACAGCCACTCAACTGAGACTGCCCTGCTCTCGGTTACTGAAGCACTGAGACTGACAAGAGCAGCTTCCAAATCCACAGTACTCATCTTGCTGGATCTGTCTGCTGCTTTTGACACAGTTAACCACCAGATCCTCCTGTCAACTCTCATGAAGATGGGCATCTCAGGAAAGTCTCAAGTCACAACTTCTAGCTACTGGAATTCCACAGGGCTCAGTGCTTGGACCACTTCTCTTCTCCATCTACATGCCATCACTAGGATCTGTCATTCAGAAACCTGGCTTTTCCTATTGCTTCTATGCTGATGACACTCAACTCTACTTCTCATTTCAACCAGATGATCCTACAGTTGGTGTTCGTATTGCTGCCTGCCTGACAGACATTTCTGGCTGGATGAAGGATCATCACCTTCAACTCAACCTTGCAAATACAGAACTGCTTGTGGTCTCAACCAACCCAGCACTTCATCAACATTTCTCCATTCAGCTAGGTTCATCAACCATAACTCCTAGGACAGCCAGGAACCTCAAGAGTTTTTGATTGATGATCAGTTAAACTTCACTGACCACATTACTGCAACAGATTTGCGTTATACAACATTTGGAAGATTAGACCCGTCCTATCAGAGCAGGCCACACAACTCCTTGTCCAAGCTCTTGTTCTCTCCAGACTGGACTACTGTAAGGCTCTTATAGCTGGCCTTCCAGTATGTACTATCAAACCCTTGCAACTGATTCAGAATGCAGCGGCGAGGGTGGTATTCAAAGAACTGAAGAAAGCGCACATCACGCCTCTCTTCATCAGTTTGCACTGGCTGCCAATAGCCGCTCGCATCAAATTCAAGGCACTGGTGCTCACCTACAAAGCAACCACAGGCGCTGCACCAAATACCTAAACTCGCTTGTTCAGACTTACGCACCCTCCAGAAGCTTGCGTTCTGCAAGTGAACGACTCCTTGTGGTGCCATCCCAAAGAGGCACGAAATCACTCTCACGGACCTTTTCCTGGACCGTTCCCACCTGGTGGAAAGACCTGCCTATCTCAATTCGAGCAGCCGAGTCTGTAGCCATGTTCAAAAAACATCTAAAGACACACATTTTTCAGCAGCACCTGACCAATTAAGACTAGCACTTAACTATTCTATTCATTTTTCTGTTTGTTTATTTAAAAAAAAAATTGTATGTGTACTGTACTATGTGCACTTGCATGCTGTTGCCCCTGTTTGTCTGATTGCTTCTATTGCTCTCCATATTTCTAAGTCCCTTTGGATAAAAGTGTCTGCTAAATGATTTAATGTAAATGAACATGATTTCTGCCTAAGTCCTGTCCCGATTCTTATCCACCGGCTGTGAGGTGAAGACTACAACTCCCAAGATTCCACGCTCAATCTCTGCGTCATCAAGCTACGCTTTTGTTTTGAATAGCTACATAGTGTGCCTTTAACAAAATTTGTTTATCACCATTGTGACTCTGATTGAGAATATTCACACATTGACACAAACCTGGTAGGGGGTGGTGTAGGTTGTAACAAAGGCACGCCATGTATTTGACATGAACTCATAAGGTTCTGATATTTTTAGTAAAGAAATGTGGGTACTTTGTATAAAAGTTTGAGCACTCTAACTCAAAAATTCATTGAGTTACAGATGCTGAAGCAAAAAGTGTTACAACCATACCTGGTCTCCCCCTACTCTTTGTAAACATTGAAACTGGCTTGCTTTCCAGTATTTTTCCTTAAGATGTGCTGCAGTTTAATATGGTGGCTGTGAGTTTTGTGTGTAGACACTACACAGTGTCAAAGCTGTCTTAAGCAAAGGAGAAGACCTGGGCTAATTATAGAAGGTCCTACTGAGAGAGAGAGGAAAGATTAGCCATGATTAAAGTGTGTTCACAAACACAGCAACAGGACAGACAGGTGAACAGCGGGTGTAATGAGAGGACAGAAACACTGGCGCTCACTGACCATCAATCAAAAAAATACTGGAGACGATACCGGGTTTCTAAGGGTAAGTACACAAAAATGTTTGTGTGATCATTTTATGTAATTAATGCAAAAACATTTAATGACAAATATACCTTATAGCCAAGCATTGAAACAATGCTGCATTCTCTATATCCAAGTGAATTATCACCTCTCTTGTAAATAGAAAATAGTTTTGTCAATAATTGATTAATCAGTCAGATAGATTATGTAGCAATAGCATGCCTTTTTTGAGTTGTCAAGTTCCTATCACTGCAAAACTGACACGCTGTCAAAACAATGTGACCATATTAAATATTCATGTTCCAGTGCATGCTGGGAGGAGGACTGAATCAAAAGCTAGTGTTTTCAGCATTATTTACTATCTAAGAATGATTTGTTTTATGATGTAGACTCTTTCCACTTCAATTTAACACACAGCACACTGAGACAATCAGTATAGCTGCTTAACATACTTAGTAAACAACGTATTCAAGAGTTTTCATTATTCGTCATTTCATTCACAGGTTCATTGGTGAGGTTGCGTGGCATGAAGACGTGGTAATGCCAAGAGCTGAATCCACTGCAATGGACAACTCGTGTCAGGCCTTGTGCCGCACCTTAGTCTCTCAAAACGGCCGTCAGCCAGAGAACGTGGACATTTCACAGTCTGTACTATACACATCCATCATGGGACTCCTGCTGGTGACGGACAAAGAGGTAAGACAGAGCTGTGCCATTGACACAATCTGTCTTATTAATATGTTTGACATAGGCTTATCCTGTCAACACTTCTATTTTAGAAACCAAAGGCTTAGCTTGTCTGCAAACCAAGTTAATAATTCATATAAAAAAGATTTGTTTTGGCACATATGTATAGGTGTTCACCGCCGTTTCTCCAGTGAGTTAAGTATATCTGGTCTTAACCTCAGTGTCATATGTGATAGTGTCTTCCCTCCCAGTTATAATTGGATCAGAGATCTATAAATGGACACTCAATCACTGCAGGAGGAACGGTTAATGGCAAACCTGTGTGATGTAATTGAGGAAGTCACACTGACAGTTATTTACTGTCACTTTTTTTTATCCTACAGCGAGAGCTGCAACTGGGAAATGGACAAGTTGGACTGCGGAACGTTGGAAATACTGTACGTTCTAATGAACAAATATGATGTAATGCCTATGGTATTGGTATTGGCTTTCATACGTATTCACACAATATCTTTTGTTTTTAGTGTTTCCTCAATGCCATCGTGCAGTGTCTCTCCCACACTCGTAGTCTTCGGGACTACTGTCTGATGAGAGCCTTCATTCAGGACAAGCACTCCAACCAAGAACCTGTGCTTATGAATGGTACTGTGCGTCAATTAAACATTATTTATTGAAATTTTGTTATTTTAGTACATTTTTATATCAATTTAAAGATTTTAAAATCAGACATTCTTTCTTAGGTACTCTCTTTAAATATGTTTTTGTTTATGACTTTCTCATAGAATTCTCTAAGGTTTTGGCTGGCCTGTGGGAATGTGATGGTGGGGAAACCACAGTGAATCCTGGGAAGTTTTATCGCATCTTTAAAGAGTCTGTGCCTTACTTCAGTGGCTATAGGTATATTCAAAACCCCTTACCCTCTCTGAATTTGTCCATATTATCAGCAATTGTTATCTACTGTATATAATATGTTGCAATCAAAAAATCTTCCCATTTCTTTCTCACACAGTCAGCAAGATGCTCAGGAGTTCTTGCGGTTCCTCCTGGACAGGCTACATACAGAAATTAACCGTCGTCCATCTAAACGTCCTGCCGTTATTGAAATTAAGGAACCAACATACACACGATTCAGGTATTTCATGAAGAGACAGATCCTGTGAGGAACGAACTGAGCTGGAGGCATTCAGATCCTCTAAATCACTCATTTTCTCCTGCAGGATTTCAGAGGAGGCCTTTGCAATGTGGCAGAGGCATCTTGACAGGGATGACAGTAAAATTGTTGGTAAGTTGCAGCGCTGTTAAAATAATAATTATGATGATAATTATCATATATATATATAATTGGTTCTTTAATCATTTTAAGCGGCATCTGGAGGGCATTCACATCATGTGCATTGAACAGTAAAATTGACTTAATATTTCAATGTTTTGGTTGCATAAATTATTCACTTTTTACTTCACTAGAACTCTATTCAGTCAAAATACCAAAGTGAAAAAAGGTAAAATACGGAACAATTAGAGAGTCATTTACTACAAGCAGTATTCAATTTAGGCACATCAGTCACATATATTATCATCATCATCATCATCATGTATATTTTTTATTGTTTTTAATGTTTAATGATTCATTGGTTAAAGTCTGGATGAAATTTAAGTATTTTATAGTGTGGTATCTGCTGTTAAAATGCAAATATTGATATGCTGTGCTGTGTTTGCATGTTTGTATCTTTTTTCGTTTCTGTCCATCTTAAACCCTGATCACCTGGTGCACAAATATTTTTCCCTTGCCACAGATTTGTTCTCTGGCCAGCTGCGCAGTTCCTTGCACTGTTCAGTCTGCTCCCATTACTCCAACACCTTTGATGTGTTTTGTGACCTGTCACTCCCCATCCCAAAGGTAACACTCTCAGGCCCTGTCCTCACCTTCTGGTGTTGTGTGGATGATGTGTCATTATTTGTGTGTGTGTGTGTGTGTGTGTTGCAGAAGAGTGATTATGGCCGAACTGTCACTCTGAGAGAGTGTCTAGACCTCTTTTCACAAGAAGAAAAACTTGATAAAGAAAACTCACCGGTAAGCGAAAAGCATGGCCAGTTTGCTTGCATGTATTAAGCTAAATGCTGATACCTCTGATAAATGCTGATAAATGGGCTTTTATGCTGATACCTGTGGATTTGTATGTGTCTTAGATGTGCGAGCGGTGTAACCGTCGCACTGAGAGCACGAAAAGACTGACCATCCAAAGGTTTCCTAGAATCCTGGTAATACGTATCCTTTTCAGTTAGTCAATGCTGAGTTAAAGGGACAGTTCACATAAAAATGAAAATTCTCTTGTCATTTACTCACCCGCATACCGTCCACGATGTATATGACTTTCTTTCTTCAGATAAACACAAAAATCTCTGTGAGTACATATATGGTAATCCATACAACCCCAGTGGATGAATCAATGTCTTCTGAAGCGAAACAATAGTGTACTAATATTTTTTTTTATCTTTTATAACTATAAAAAGCTTAGAAGTGGCAGTACTCTACTTCTCGTGCACAACATCCCTCATGATTTTTACAGTAGACCGGAAGCAATGATTTATAGTTAAAAAAGTAAAAAATATTCTTGTTTTTCTTACACACACCTTTTGTTTCACTTTAGAAGACATTGATTCATTCACTGGGGTCGTATGGATTACCATGTGTGTGGTTTTTCAAGCGTCAACCGAGCAACACCCATTCAATGGCATAATATGGACTTACAGAGATGGATTATTTCCCTAAAAATCTGTTTTATCGAAGGAAAGAAAGACATATACATCAGGGATGGCATGAGCTTGAGTTAATGATGAGAGAATTTTTATTTTTGGGTGAACTATCCCTTTACAAAAGGTACGTGCTTATCGACATTGACTTAACCTGCCATCTCAGACTTGAATCGATTTACCATGTCAAGGTACTCAATCTCTAAAAGCACAGTGTCCATTTCCTTCCCCCTGACCGGGCTGGATTTGGGGCCATTTGGACCTGTTGACTGTGGTGAGAACAAGAATGAGTATAATGTACAAACTTTATACATGATAAAGTATGAATATTGTTATGTTTAGTGGTGTATGCAATATGGCTGAACGTTTGCTTGCAGGTCCAGTGCTGTATGATCTGTATGCAGTGTGCAATCATTCGGGCACAGTAAATATGGGTCACTACACAGCCGCATGCCGAGAGGAGGAGGGCTGGTGCTACTATAATGACTCATGGTGGGTGCAGTTTTTGCTCTGACCTTTTCTACACAATAAAACAATGGGATTTAAAGGGCAACTCACAGAGAAATCCTCTCACAATATACAAGAATAGTAATTTGTTCCTATTAGAGATAATATAGAAAAAAATATTTCTTTGTTTGGTGACATTAGGATTTTTTTTTTAAATCGTAATAAAGGATTAATAGTTAATTTGATTAATAGAGCAGAAGACAATGTTTAAACATAAATGCTCTGCTCCTTTCACAGTGTTGATGCAATATCAGAGGAGAAACTTCAGTCCAATCAGGCATATGTTCTCTTCTATGAGCTCAAAAGCTGCAATATCACCAGAAAATGAGGACATTTAATGTATGTTGTTATGAGAGACTTCAATGATTATTTGGCAAACTTCCACCGGAAAAACAGTTGCACTGATACGTGTTGAAAGCTAATGAGCAAGTCTGGTCATTTTACTATTTTTGTTAAATTACATTATTAAAGCCATGTTATTGAGGTATTTTGTACTACTGTAAATAATATTTGTATTAACTTAAAAATCTGTAGATGTGTAAGGACTTGTTTGCAAAATTGTTTTTGTTTTCATTTTCTAGCATGTTCTTATTCTGCAATTAAAATCTGCAATTAAAATCAGAATTTTGTTGTAATGTTGTTTAATTAAGAATGTTAAAGCAAATAGTGGTGGATTATACACAATCTTTGTCTGACTGTGTGAGCACATGACTTTACTTTATGTCTGGCTTTGCATTATGAAGACTTCCATCAAAGCTCTTATGCTTCTGTCATGGAATGAAATGTAAAATACTGTGCCATAAATGAATGTTGAATATATATATATATATATATATATATATATATATATATATATATATATATATATATATATATATATATATATATATATATATATATATATATATATATATATATATATATATATATATATATAATATAATGAATTCACTGTACATGTGTAAAAACCTTTAATGTTTGTTTTAGTTTAAATGTAGAAGAATTAGTATAGGGCGTTTACATTAAATTAATATTTAATACATTTATCTCCCAACATGTTGGGTTTTCTTGTGGGGACTTTCCATAGACATAGGGATTTTTATACTGTACAAACTTCTACCCTAACCCTACCCATCACAGGAAACTTTCTGCATTTGTACATTTTCAAAAAACATAATTTTGTATGATTTATATACTGTTTTCCTCATGGGGGCCACACACAAAAAAAGTCCCCACAAGATAAAAAATTACTGCAACTACACAGCGTTTACCAGTGTTTACACGTTATCAGTGTTAAAAACAGTATTTTTGGCTTATAATATTTTTGTGGAAAATTATTAAAAAAAACATAAATACTTTTATTTATCAGGGACTTAAATTGGTCAAAATAATTAAAAAATTCTAATTAATGCTCCTCTTTTGAACTTTCTATTAATTAAAAAAAACTATCATGATTTCCACAAAATATTAAGTAGCAAAAACTGTTTTAACATTGATATTAATAATAACCTTTATCAAATAACTGAGTACCAATGATAATCGATAATAATTGAGCACCAAATCAGCATATCATAATGATTTCTGAAAGTGATGATGCTGCAAATTCACAGGAATAAATTACATTTTAAAATGTATTCAAATTGAAAACAGTTATTTTAAATATATGTTTTATACATTTTAAATGTATTTTAAATATTTCACAATGTTACTGTTTCATATGAACAATGAATGCATTACTTAAAAAATAAAATATGAATTGAATAGTTCAGTTCAGTCATTCATTGCTCTATTCTAGACTAATACTTTTTGGTTGCTTATTGATTTATAGAATCACTTATATCCCACCGCCATCTGCTGGGATAATATGACACTTCTCAACGCAGCGTCCTCTCTCTCTCTCTCCCCTCTCTCTGTCCATAATGGTTTAACCCGTTGCCTAGAGACTCGGTCCAAGCTATTGCGAGCAGCTGCAACAAAACACTTGGTAGGCCTCATGAGATACGGCACTCTAGTGTTGCATCAATATTTGCAAACAAACAGGCATTATTAACGGTGTCAAATAGATGTTGAAGGACAACGACAATCTTAATTTGTTTTATTTTTAACAGCCGCCTGGAGGATATGAAAAGAGGCTCGTGCGTAATCCCTGCGAACTAGCCCGCTAGCCAAAATTAGCGGACTGGGACTCGGAGAGGGTTAGAAAACTTTTTTATATTGCAGTAAAAACCCGAAGCAACATTATTCCTGTCAAATACACCCGTGACTGCAGATATATTGTGAATATGAGAGAGAAAGTTTTGATGACGGATGATAATGGATTTTGGGGATTATGCAGAAGATCATGTGTACTCGTTTGTTACAGTTTCGTTGTTATTAGTTTATAAAAGTTAGTTGTTGCTTAAAGCTGCTTAAAGTAACTACAGTAACACGTCATGTTTTTCTTTATTTTTATTATGAAGTGATGATTAGGGCAGAGACTGTCATGGGCGGACGCAAATGCTGGAAACCACAATCTAAACTATGTTCTCATAAACACTCTTGGCTCATTTGCAAGTGATGCACGGACAGTTCAGCTGTACTCGGCCATGGAAAAAAGAGAGGTATGGTGTCGTCGTTTTTGTATTTATAAATATGCTATAAGCGGGAAAGGTTAGTAAATTGAGACTATGTAATATGCTTATATTGGCCATTGACTGTATGGCAGTATTTCTCTAAACACCAAGTTACAAAGGTCCCTACACACGTTTCCTCATGTATGTCTGCTTAAATTGTTACAAAAAGCCCCCCCCCCCCCCGCCTAAACTATTATTATCACCAGATACTAATTAATCTCAATATATTTTAATGCATTATTTGTTTTACTATTTCTGGTACTTTCGTGGTAAATACAAAACTGATTGTTTTTATTTAGAGACATTACACGTCGATCGAAAGTAATTAATTAGAAAATATATATTATATTTAAATTAATTAAAAGTAGATTCAAGAACTGAGTGTTCTTCAGGGTTCAACAATGGATTTAAACTATTATGACTATGATTAAGTTAAAATAATTGTTTAACTTTATGGTCATTTCTCAGCAAATTCTTCTACATATTAGTATTTCAGAATATTGAGCTTAATATAAAAATAGATGTTCACAATGGAGTTTTCCATGGCTTTATGATATTATTAGTTTTCATAACTTTCTAGGCCTAGAAATCTCACATCCAAAATTTCTTCATATATGCAACTTTTCTAAGACGAGTTCTTAAAGCTACACTGTGTAACTTTTTTAGTTTATTCTTAGCTAAAAACAGTTCTTTCAAAAATATATGTGCTCATTAATGTATATTTACTTCTTTCAAGTAATAAAGTATTCTCGTAAGTTTATAATATGCCATTGAAAATACATACGGGTGAGGGGTTCAAATGCGGGTCGCCATGTTGCCCCTCCATCTTGAAAGTACATTAGCCAAAGAGGGACATACCCGTAAATTCAAGCTTCGCCTTTCGCGTTTTAACACTCTATGGCACCGTGTCGAATGTGGACGAGGTCGAACTGGAAGCCATGTTAATCTTGGACTAAATCAGCCACCGTAGGAGTTAAAACGAAATCGGAATTGAGAGGAACAGAAACAAAAATTCTCTGGATGGTCATATACCTTTTCACCACTAGATGGGGGAAAATATCACACAGTGTAGCTTTAATAAAAAAATAGACAGTTGAGTAAAATAATTAAAATATAAATATGTCAGTTGTCATCTTGATTAAAAGTTTGTTTTGTCTTATTTTAAATAATTTAAAGCCATCTTGCGGTCCCCTTTCTACCCCCCTGGTTGAGAATCACTGATCTATATGCAGATACAAACATTTTGAATACAAAATAATTTTGAAGCATTTAAAAACATTTTGCAGCCCCTTTAGAAGTTTTGACGCCCCCTAGTGGGCCCCGGCCCCCCATTTAAAAACTGCTTATTCATACAGTTACAGTATAGAGAGATATTAGGCACCTTCTGAGACATACTTCGCACAGAACAATTAGACGCACTGTTGACAGGATGACAGAGTGTGCTAGATGGTGTCAGGTAACTCAGGCGTCATTTACACTGTTCAAGAAAAAAATGAAAGAAGGCTCATTGTTTTGTTTCCTCCCAAGGAAAAGGAGCTGGACGAGATCACCCTGCGCTTGCACAGGGACGGTATGTCCCCTGAGGCTTCAGCAGAGGAGCGTGAGCGGCACCTGTGGCATTTGCTTCAGAGCAGTGAGGGCAGCCTGACTTCAGCCACTGAAGACCTGCAGACTTTGCGCACACAGCAGGCCAGCGAGATGAGAGAGGTGAGCCAGCAGATGGCAGGCCGGCACTCCACCCAAAAGAATAGCTAATCATGGTCTCCCTCATCAACATTGTAACATGATGACACTGTTTCCTGACCAAAGCAAACTCCTTCTGTAGCTAATGCCTTTGCTGTGCCGACTGGTTGTTTGATGGGGTTTTTTTCAAGGTGGAAAATTACGTGGAGCATATTCGAAACATGCTGGAGGAGCGGGAATCAATTACAGCGGAGTACGAACGTGACAACGAACAGCTCCGTGCTGAACTCGCTCTAATGAAACACCAACAGGGTGAGGGTTTTATATTTATTTGATCATACGTAAGATTGTGTTCGCAGTTTTGTCCTTGTCTGTGTTTCGAATAGCATACTACTGTCATACTATTTCTGCATTATACATACTTTTCGTATCCTCCTTAGAATAGTTTTCTGTAGTCTTAGAACACACAGATCAGCTACCACATTTCTCAAATGTGCAGTATATAGGGTGACCACCCGTCCCACTTTGCGTTGTACCGCACAGCATTTTCACCCCTTGTCCCGCACGTCGCATATTGAGAAAATGTCCCGGATTTTCATCAGTCTGTTGGTTTTTAATTATGATATTAAGAAAACATGCATGCGTTCTTTTGCCTTTTTAAGAAAGCTTTTTATTTATTATTTTTGCGGCATCGTTTTTCACCTGTATTTAAAGGGGTCATGAACTGGCTTTTTAAAAAAATTTATACTGTTGTCTGAGGTCAACTTATGACGTTTGTGTTTTTTTACATTCAAAAACATCATGATGAATAAGTAATAGGCTATTTTCTGCCTTGGTTTTGAGGCTCTCTGAAAAACGCTCGGTTTTGATGGGCGTGCCGCACTGAAGACTTGGAAATAAACGACCACGGCTAGGATTGGATAAGATTTGCATATTTAATGAGCTTCAATTCCCCTCAGTACATGTGGAAATTTTTTTGAAAGTGTCTGGAGAAACGCTCACAGGACTCGAAGAATATCTTTATCAAACAAACACAATGATTCATCTTTCATCCACCCGCTATTGATTGGAATGTTATTTTTGTATTAATTGGCTGGCCCGATCAGTGAATATATCCACGAACCGTACACACACACACGCGCAAGCGAGTGCAAGAAAGCAAGAAAGGAATGTTATTTCACTATTTAAGATAGCCCATCGGCAGGCCGTTTTGGTAGCCCGTCTGAAAAACACATAGCCCCAGGACGTTGGATTTTGCGAGAACTGGCGTTACATGTCCGAGTCTGATCACGAATGAACCAATAACACCTTCTCCAGCCTGTGACAGCATGCTAAGGTATGTAATCAATAGATATCAAACTATCTGTAACAATGCAATTCTAACACATATAAAAAAAACATGTTTTACTCACATAAGTGTGTTGCACCATTCCTGTCGGATCCAATATAGAAGGCACAGCATTGTGTTTTAATCTCAATATGTCTGCAAATCCAGTCTCGACCTGTATCTTGTTTACAATTGATTCTGTGGTGTAATGAAGCGAACAAAGTTCAAGTTGGAAAGTTGATTTCTCAATTCATCACCCCTTTAACAGCGCTTCGTCAGAAGTAACATCCCGCCTTACACAAATACAACTGCCGTTTTTTTAAAGTCCTATCCTACCGATAATTCGGTAAATTGGTTATATTCTTAATATATAATATAAATTAATAAGACTGTCAATTAACTCATTTCATGTTGTTTTATATTTTATTTGTTCATTATTTATTTTTTTGGATTTTAGTTGGACTTAGTCAGAACTGTTTCAAAAATAGTTGTCTGCATGATGCCTGCTGCCTTTGGGCTCAGTGATGTTGAATTTAAATGACAATAAAGATTATACAACAGTTTCAGGTTATGTTTTAGTGTTGGTAACATGTCCCACATCGTCCCACATTTGGTTTGTTTGATGGTGGTCACCCTAGCAGTATATAACAGAGCATAATGTGTAGAATGCTGAATCCCACAATGCAGTGTGCTTGATTGGTCCTTCCATGGTCCAGAAGTAATATCTGCCACAATACAACTCGTTTAGTGATCGACCGATATTGATTTTTTAGAACCAATACCGATACCGATAATTTTTGTTTTTATGTGCCCGATAACCGATATACAGAACCTATATTTATTTACTGTTTTTCTTCTGTTTTTGACACGATTACAACACCACTGAACTGAACAAACCATTTTTTATATAACAATCACTCACTCTTTGCATAGAAAACAAAACAAATCTTATTTATACAACAATAAATAGAGGGGTCTGAAAGTGCACAAAAATAAAAAAGTGCACTGGTATTTTTTGTTGTTTTAGATTTTGACCCCATGCTCACATTCATTTAGCATTCTTTGCAAACTGCCAGCACTGGCAATGACATACTTCACTTTGGGTTTTCCTCCTTTCAGTCATCTTAAAAAAAAAAGTGTTGAAAATTAGTATTCTTTCATGTTAATTTGAATCTTCATGTTACAAAAATAATTGTATTTATAAAAAGCATCAGCAGCAACACTAATGTTAACAATAAGCAAAATAAATGTAGAATGTGTAATGTTTTCAAATGGAGAAAATTAATTAAAGACAGGAGTCATATCAACTTTGCAGAAATGTAATACTTAATTTTAAACTACAGTTTTAGTAGATTTATAAACTGTTTAATAGGTTAAAGAGTGAAGAATAATTCGCTGGATAATGTTCAATAACTGAATAATATTCTTTGGAATATTGGAATATAACAAACAAAACATCGTAATTTATTGCATTTCTCAAATGGTATGTTAAGTTATATCAGAATTATTAATGTTTTTGTCGTTGTAGATTATGAAATATCTGCTGACAAACTGATGTTTATCGATGCATTTACACAGAACTACTCAAATTGCGATCGTTCGCAGAGATAATAAATAATTAATATCCATAGAGTTGTTTAGCCTACTTTGATGTTTATTAGCGAATTAATTGTTAAGTAAATGTTTATATAATTAATTACGGTGTTTTAAACAAGTGAATCTTGTTAAAGTTATATGTGGTGGCCGTGGAGCATTTCCTGAGCATCAACCCGCTGCGTGAACAGCAAAATACAGACGACTTCACGAGACTAATGATGAGCATAGACAACAGGGAGAGAATTAAATTCAGCGCTTTTATTTGCAACATGTGCTCATTCATGGATGTATTATTTATGCATCTGTATTTGGACAGGACTTGACATATTATTTTATGTGGCTCGGTGAGCTTGTCTCAAAGAGAGCGAGCTCATGGAGGCATGTAAAATAATCCGTCAAATCTTGAATAAACTTGCTAGATTTCAGGCATTTATGTACCATCTAATTTGTGTATTAATGACTTATGTTAAATAAAGTTTACTAATTACAGCAAAGCAGGCAAGTATACTTTACCTGTGCACGCCATTGTCTCATCTCCCCACGTCTCACCTCAGATGCCCTGTAATGGCGATCCTGCGAGCAATTCTCAAAACACCCACAAGATGGCGCCGTTTATCGGTAAATCCGATATTACAAAACCGATATCCGATTATGGTAAAATGCTTAAATATCGGGGAAAATATCGGTAAATCAAAATATCGGTCGAAATATCGGTCGATAAACTCGTTTCATCTGACAACCAGTAGTCAAAATGTTATTTTAGGGGCCATTTACACGACACCGTTTTTCAACTATAAACAGAAAAAGTTTTATGTGTTTTAGCCGTTCATTTATACGACAACTGCGCTTTAGGGGTCTGAAAACACCAAATTTCATAAACGATTTCAAAGTTCAAGTTTTTGATAATGATACCGCTATCGTCTCTGTGTTAACTATAAAAATGTGAATTCATGGAAATGGTCACGTCATGTGCATGCATTTTACGTGTTCAGTCTATTGGTCAATCCCGGTGCCAGGACACGCGGCTTGGGGAGGCTTTTGAAATCACGTTTCGCGGGGTGGGGTTGTGTCCCCTTCGGTTAAACGCGTTTGCGGGGTGGGTTTATTGCATTTGGTTTATATCATGTGCCGGTTTAAATCCCAATCATCATAGCACCTCCTTGAGGCCGGGCCTGCTATAGGGGCGTAGTTTTCTTTTTTTTTCCAAAGTGACATCACCACCTACTGCATAAAAGTGTTTTTAGTCTTTTTCGCGGATCCGTGTGAAAGGGTACAGTTTTTGACCACCTTTGTTTTTAGTATGTTGGTGTGTAAATGTACCCTTTATATATTTTATAGTATTTATTAATATTTTGAAATTAATAAATAATTGTAGCTTTTATTTTTAATATTAGCTTATATATTTTTAGTTTTCTTTTTTATTTTAGTTTTAGTAATTTGATGTGCTTTTGTCATTTTTATATATATTTTTTTAAATATTTCTATTTAGCTTTAATTTATTTTTATTGCAGTTATTTTTATTGTAGTACTTCATGTTAAATATATTTAATTCCAATTTTAAGTTGTACTCTTAAGTTCTTTATCTAATATTTTTTTGTATTTTATTTTAGCTTTATTTTAATTAACAAAAATTATTAATAGTTTTAGTTTTAATTAACAATAACAATACTTTTTTTAATTATTTTTTTTTTACATACAATTTGATTAAAAATGCAAGGTAATGAGTTTATATTGAAGAGGTGAAAAAATTGTACGCAAGTAGTATGCTAGTATTCCATTCGCAACATAGCTCTTGCTTTCTGCACAGTGGCTAATTTGAACCTACTTTTAGTCCAGTAAGTGATCCTTATGTACGCCGTGTTTGTCAGACTCCCAGTGTAAGGAGGTGGTGGAGATGCTGGAGCAGGAGGGTCTAGCAGAGATCAGCCAGAGCAGTGCGAGTGAGCAAGTGGCCTATCTGCTGGTGGAGAGAGTCACACTGCTGGAGAGACTGGAGGCAGCTGAAAGAAAGCTGGACACCCAGACCCTCACCGGCAACCTCAGAGAGGTGCATCTACAGGTGCTATGCGAATAAAAGCTTAACTTCAGTGTTCTTAAAAGTGTAAAGTCAACAGGCAGACCATTATGCAAAAACTATATTTAGTTGTAAAACTATATTTCATATTTAAGTGTTATTTAATTGTGTGTATTTAGGATACAGAAAGTGCTTTGATGAAAGACTGCATAAAATGTAAATATTTATATGGTAATAATGGCAAAATACTGTATGTGTAAAAAAATTTGGTGTCTTTTCTTGATAGTAATACCTTACTTGTGGCTTGTTAGTTGTATGGCCATTTTAATATCTCCTCTTTTATGGAAATCAGGAGGAGCTGGATCATATCCGTCACGCATTAGAAGAGGAACTCAGACAGCAAAAGGAAAACATGAATAAGGTGAGAAGATCTCAGAGTGTCCCATAAGCAGGCAGCAATTTCAAAAGCAGTGTGCAGTGTCTCATCTATATTTAAGTGTTTTGTTGTCCATCTCTCTCTCTCTGTGTGTTGTACATCATAATTTCTCCTAATTCTTTGTCCCTCCCTAAATGGACAGGAATCATCAGTTCAAAGTCCTTGGAGGAAGTTCTTTGGTGTGCGCAAGGCGACACTAAGAGCACAGAACCTTCTTGTACGTTCCCGTACCTTTCATAACTCGATTGGACTCATATAAAAAGGCATCACACGAAGTGTAAATCACGAGAGGTGGAACCTTCCGTATTGTCCTTGACAGGATGATCCACTTAAATCAGATTAGGGCAGCTCCATGAAATAATGCATGCCTTGGTTGAACTCAAAGCAGAGAATAACAACATGCTGAGCCTAGCATGATATTAACACTTCTTATTTTCACTCTGGACCCTAACAGCACTACGGAGCGCTTTTCTTTCAGGGTGGTTACTAACCAAAGGCTGTTTGTCCCAATGTTACCGTTGTCTCTGATGGTTATAAGGGAGAGCAGGCACATATTAAACTCTGTTCACACTGGAACATGATCCACATTCAGCTTCACCTGTGTTGTGTGGCTCATGCATGTTAAAAACGCATGGAGGCCGACATGCTTTTTGCTTGTCCACCCAGTGCAGCCAGGTTTATGTCTCACTGACAGCTCTGTGTCCTGTAGGCCCACAGTGAAGAACTCAGTAGAGAGTGCACAGAGCGGCAGAAGCTGGAGAGGGATCTGGAAGAGGCATCGAGTCGTCTTGCTATGGCACATAAAGAGATCCGCCACTTGACAGATGAACTGGATCTCGCCCGTAAGGTCCAAAACTTGTCTGGTAAGTGAATAACCATTCCGATATCGATAAACTGATAATTATTTTCATATTATGCCTGATTACCGATAATTGGCAATGTTAATGTAACACTAATATAATAAAACGCTAAATATTAAAATCTATAATTTTTAAATCCTACAAATGAATTTAGGCATCACAACATTATAATGTACAGTATGAAAAATATAAAGATTACATTTAACAGTGTTATTAAATTATTTAGTGATTTGAAAGACCTCAAGTGAGCATTAGATGCAGTTATTTTAATTACTATTAATATACTAACATTTTGAATAAGCTTTTGCTTTTATTTCATTTTTAATTTTATTTAATTCTCATATTTTTATTGTGTTTTTGTCATTGCTAATATTTGTTTTTATATTTTTATTTAGATTTAATTAATATTAATTTCAGTTTTAGTAATTTTACAATTGCTGTGGCAACATCTCATTTTCATTTAACTTTTAGTTTTTCATCTAATATTTATATTAGTACAAACAATTAAATATCCAATATTAATGGATGCCGATTGACTGTAACTGAGGAACTCTTTAACATCAACAAATATTGTTATGCAATTAAACTAAATATTTTCCCCTGGTGAATGATAAAACAGACAAAACCACCCAGAACACCCTGGTAATGGTTGTGGTGACCAAGCATCACTCATGTTGTCTTTAGAATGTAAAAATCTAGTTTAAGATTACTGTTTTCTCTAACTATTTTGTCTTAATGGATAATGTAAACTTTTTAATTTCAGTACCTGACCTGCAGAAAACTGGGGAGGAAGTGGAGCAGTTAAAACAGGAAGTGGACAAGCTTAAACAGTGTGGTGAGATTTTGTCTGCAGCAAGATATAACATCACACATTTGCAAGTTTATTTATAAAGACACTTCAAAATACTACAGTGTAGACCAAAGTACTCTAAATTAAGATATAAGTAATCATGAATAAATTTCAAAGAATGTCTTCTGGTTGTAAACTCTGTGTTTGACAGATATGGTGGAGCTGCAGAAGGCCAAGGAACGTAATGAACGACTGGATGGGGAGATTCGTGTGCTGAGGGATAGAGTTCGCTCCATGGACACAGAGAGGAGGACTCTTCTTAAACTGGCAAGAATAATTGTTTTCAAAGTTTTATTTTAGTGCCACAACGTGTTAGATATTTGCAATTTGTAAACAGGAAATATATATATTTTGCCATGTCGGTGTGCCATAGGTTGAACAATCAAAGCTGCACTCATCTCAAGGGATCAACGAGACATTAGAGCGCAATAAAATACACTCTGCACAGGTAGATATACATTCTATTACAGTCCTCTCTTGAAGGGGCTAGTTTGCATGTATTGCATGAAACATATAATTTAATATTGTATAGTTTCCTCAGAGCACTTACAGATGCTTTTTTGTCAGGGTGTTGGGAATGATGTTGATGCGGATTCATCAGTTGCTGCAGATGACGAGATACTCCACAAAAGGTGAAGCTTTGCTCTCCTTCGTCATTATGTCATTGCTTCCACACTTTAAAGATGCTGATATGGCATTTTTGTTTTTCGGCAGGTGTCTGAGAGAGTCTGAAGATAAGGATAGCCGCCTGCGAGAGTTGGAGAGGAGGTTGCAGAAGCAGCAGCGGGAGCACGAGGAGCTGGTGGAGCGAAACGAGGAGCTGGAGGCACTTTTGGGGGAGGCGCAGAACGCAGCGAAAGATGAGCGCGAGAGTCATGACTGTGAGATAGAGGGGTTACAGAGAAAGGTGCGCTTTTAGCCGTAATGTTATGGGGCTGAATTGGAGAAATAACCACCTAAATGTTGAGGATGACTCGGAGTTTGTTTCTAGATTAAAAGTATTGAGGAAGAACTGAGTAAGAGGGATATCAAGAAACTTGAGAAGAAAGAGGAAGATCAGGTTCGAAGGACTGACTCTGAGGTAAAGGTTAAAGGCCTGTTCACACCAAGGACAATAACTATACCAATAACAATAAAGTTATTATAAAATATAAAAGAATAGCAGAGTTCACAGCACAAATATAACGATAACAGCACAGAGAAACGATATTGTTGGAATCACTTACAGAATGATTTTTTTTCCAGCTGATGAACAATAAAACTGCCATCAGAATCCCTTCTGCTTTAAGAGCTTTTCCATTTAAAAGTGGCAGGCAACATAATAGCAGCGCGCACTTAAGAATAAACAAAATGATATATTGTCTGTTGGTGCAAACGCTGATATAGTTAATGTTATAGTTAATATTCTTGGTGTGAACAGGCCTTAAGACAGTGAAAAAGCCACTTACTTGCACCCTCTGAGTATGTGGTAGAATACATTTTATTTTCATGATCTTTTAATCCAAAGCTTAGTGAGAACATTCAAGAAAGACTGAAGTTCCTCGAGGGTCGTCTTGCTGAAGAAAAAGGTTGGAGGAAACAGCTGGAGGTGGATCTATCTGTAACCAAGGCTGCACTTAAAAAGGAAAAGGAGGTAATATCATTGCCACACATGACACACTTTTTAGAGAAAGTTTTTCATATTGAACTATGCATTTGTTTAGAAGAATTATAATAAAGTGATCTGAAACCATGAATTGCACATAAACGATACACATGTGAACAGGTCATGCAAAGAGACCACGAGGAGCTGAAGAGATTACGTGTGGAGGTCCAGAGACTCGAGGTAGAATGTCGACAAGGGAAGACACTTAACAAGAACCTCACTCAGATTAAAGGAGAAAAAGGCATTTTGGAAGAAAAGGTAATAAAAATGAAGGTCATTCAATTATAGGTTTATATCACAAAGAAAGAAATTTATTTGTTAGGATGCTTTGATATACTTCCTGTAGCTTGCAAATACTCACTGAGGCTATGTTTGTACTCTGCAGGTGGCCCAGTTGGAGCGTGCTCAGACGCGGCTCCAGGACAACCTGACACTTAAGACAGAGAACAGCCGTGCCGAAGAGGACCTGAGAGACAGCAGGGGACAGGTGGTAGAGCTTAAGTCCATGGTGGACAAGCTGAGAACAGAACTGACTCGTCTAGAGAAGGAGCACAACACTCTAAGGTAAGGCAGTCTGTTACAGATACATCACTTTTCCCCCATTTTCAACTAAATTATTATAAATGTTGCTGAAGCTCCTTGTCTAAGTAGAAAGCATGTGGTAAGAGGTACTTTGTCTGTGTTTAGGGATGAGCTGATGGAGAAGCGTGGGCAAGTGATGCAGCTACAGAGGGAGCTCAGCGAGAAAGCCCACGAGAGGCTTCAGACTGACGGGGAGAAAGAGAGACTCAGTCTGGAGCTCCTGCATGTGAAACAGCAGCTCCAGTATACCAGAGAGCAGACACCCAGAGCATCACAGGAGCAAACGGCCAACCACAAGTCTGCTGCACAGGATGAGGGGGTTTGTCAGGTAAGGCCTGCTTCACACTGGATGCGTAAGCGGCGCATATTTTTTCACTCTGAGGTGCAGAAGTGGCAATGCCGTGAACGTTACAGCGCCAAGTCTATTTTTGCTGCGGCGCTTACGCTAAATTAAAGCCACAGTGCATTGTTTTTGGTCAAAATACATCTGGGTTAACAAGAATAATAACAAATTTCCACCATAAAATCATATAAGTGAGGTATGTGTTTCACATAGTCACCTTATGACTTTCAGCACTGTGAAAAGAATGAATAAAATACCTGAAAACACATTATTACCAGGAGTTTTTTTGCCCAAACCTCGAAAGACTTTAATAGTATGTGTGTGAGGGGAACACGGTTGCATCACTGCAGAGTATGCTGCCCGTCATAAATCAAATTGGTGGCAGGCAGTGGTCGAAGGAGAACACCTGAAAAGGGTGACACAATAGACGATACTCGTCTGTATTTGCAGTACACAAGCCACGGTTCAGCTGCATGTGACAAAATGCTTTGCAACAGTCACGATCAGTTTAGACAGCTTCTAGCTGTTGCGGTGCGGCGCATCAACGGTCGTGTCCAGGGTAGACACGGTGTCACTCCAATCAATTTAATGCATTCTTCCTGAATAAAAGTATTATAGAAACATATTGACCCCAAACTTTTGAACGGCAGTGTCCATGGAGTTTTTGGCCTGTTAGCTGAATTTGAAATGTGTAAACTGTTTGATGTTTTGTGCGTCTCCTATAGCTGGCCTGTGTGAAGTCAGAGATGAGTAAGCTACATTCCACCCTGGAGGAGGAGAGACATCTGGCTGGCCAACACCAGCTGGCCCTGCAAGCCCAGATCAGTGAGGTCCAGGCCCGGGCTAAGGTCAGCCCTGGTTTCCAATCTTTCTATACCCACACAAACATATTCACGTTCATTTTTACTTTCATTCATGCAAAAAAGATTTGTATTATCTGATTAATTTTATAATAACACTATTGTTTTTGTTATATTTTCCCTGTTTGCTATGCATAACCTGACCATTATGTGGCTGTGCACAGGCTCAGGACTCACTCCTACAACAGAAGGGAGAGGAGAACAAACAGCTGAGACAGGACCTGCAGAGAACCCAGCACCTCTTCACCTCTGCTGAGCGAGAGCTGCGCTATGAGAGAGAGAAAAATCTAGACCTTAAGAGGCACATTGCACTCCTTGACCAGGAAAAGATCAAGGTAAAAAAAAACATGCATAGAAATTGTGCGGGGCACCAGAAAGTATTTGGACACATTTGAAATGAATGAATGTTATTGCATTAGTCCAATCCTGCTCCTGGAGGGCCACTGTCCTGCAAAGTTTAGCTCCAACCCCAATTAAACACACCTGAACCAGCTTATCAAGGTCTTACTAGGCATACTAGAAACTTCCAGGCAGGTTGAGGCAATTTGGAGCTAAACTCTGCAGGACAGTGGCCCTCCAGGACCGAGTTTGGACACCCCAGTGTTGGCATTTGTTTTAAATAAATATAGTAGATTTACTTTGGTATTTTGTTACATAATGCATAAGGAAATACATGAAGTGTGGAAAAAGTGTCCAGTAAGATGTTATGTTTTTGAAAGAAGTATCTTATGCTCAACAAGGCTGAATTTATTAAATCAAAAATACATAAAAATGTATACTTGAAATATTATTACAATATTAAATAACTTGTATATTTGAATATATTTTAGCTCCAGTCTTCAGTGTCACATGATCCTTCAGAAATCATTCTAACATGCTGATTTACTGCTCAAGAAACATTTCTTATTATCAATATTGAAAACAGTTGTACTGCTTAATGTTTTTGTAGAAACCATGATACATTTTTTCAGGATTCTTTGATGAATAGAAAGTAACATTAGCATTTATTTGAAATAAAAATCTGTATGTATGTATTATAAATGTACTTAAATATATATTTACACTGTAACAATGACACCTTCAAATAAAGTGTAATTATATATTTAAGTACTGAGTAATATTAATTAACTACATGTATTTACTATAGGGTTTGGGTAGGATTAGGTTTTGGTTGAAGGTTAGTTGCATGATGTAATTATGCATAATTGACTGTTATTTCTATGGTAAGTACATGTAACATAATATGGTCAAAATAAAGGGATAACAAGGTCAAATAACAAGGTCAAATAAAAGTGTTACCAAATTATTATTTTTTTATAGAGTAGGCCTAATTTTAATCTTTAATTTTAGTCAAACATGGGCATATCCCGCACATATTCCTAGATTTACACAAGACTATTTTTAATGCTCATACACCTTATGTTTCTGCTTTGTTCTTTAGCTCTGTGCAGAGCTGAAGCAGGCCCAGGCCAGAGTAGTCCAGCAGGAGGGAAGCACTGCAGGACAGGTGGCAGAGCTGGAGAGACTCCAGCAGAGAGCCAGAGATCTGGAGCTGGAGATGGCCAGAAGCGCTCAGAACCGACAGACGAACAGCAGTTTGATGGAGGAGCTCAATTCAGAGAGGGCACGTGTGATTGCTGCTGACAAAAAGGTGTGTGTTTAGAGCAGGCTGAAAGGCTCTTGTTCAGTAGTATAACAGTTATGAAGAATGTCTTTATTTATCAGTGCCTCAATACCTCTGCAGGTCTTAGAACTGCAGCAGCAACTGAAGAACGCTCTGCACAAGCTGCGCCTGGAGGAGGCCAGAGCCGGAGAGACCAGCAAACTAGAGAGAGACACCAGAGACATGTCTGATAACCTGTCTGCTCTCAGAGCCCGACTGCAAGAGGATCAACTACAGAGGTCAGACAGGTCACTGCATCACAAGGCAGTCTTAGTGGTTAACTGATATATATAATCACTTTTAGGGCCAGATTTACTAAACAGGGCAAGTTAAAAAAACATATGCTACAACCAGTTGGCTGCTATGTCATATTAATATGATTTTTACTGTGTGCTGTATGTAAAATGAGCAAATCCCAGTCTTTATTTGAGAAAATATGATTTCCAGTGCGCACAGACTTACCGGCCCATTATTGTTTTCAGTGTTTTTTCTTTATTATTCATGTTTATTCATTTATTTATCTGTGAAAATACAGTAAGATAATGGTATTACATTTCTTTCTAAAGTATACATTTGTTTATTTTACAGAATTATTGATCAAGTTCAAATAATTTTATGCATATTGATATATTTTATACCAATTAATTCTTTCTAATTTAGTTAATGTGTAAAACAAATCAGTTTTATTGCAGCTGTCTTATGTTATATTAGGTGTTACTATATCACTAGCCAATATATATCTAGTGAACTTAACAATGACTTTCTGTGTTTTCTGATAGGAAATTACTTGAGCAGAAAGACGAGGAACTCCAGCAGCAGGTGCGCTCATTGAGGGCGAAGGATGCGACTCTGACACGCACCAACTTGGAGATGTCACACCGCACGCAGGAGCTGGAGACGCGGCTGCAGGTGCTGGAGAGTGAACTTAACACAGCTAGAGAAGAGGTTTGTGAGGTGAAACTATCATCTAATTGATGATAATAATTATTAAACTAATTGCTGAAATGCTGCACTAGTGGAGCTGCTGACCATGAACTACCAATGTGTCCTGCAGCAGAGAAGCAGTCAGAAGAGCTTCCACAGGTTGGAAGAACAGCTTCTGTCTTCCCAGCATGAGTCTGAGAGACTGCAGGAGGAACTGATGCTGGTTGTTCAGCAGCTTGACACTCACATCAGGTATCATTATTCACTGGGTGGACATTATAGTCTTAAGGCAGGAATACAACACATTACTTTTTTTCAGATTTTTTTCCCCTGATTTGCAGTCTGGATGAGTCGATGCTAGTTGCCGAAATTCAGAGCCAGTCAGATTTTGGGCAGTTGAAGTTCACAGATTTCACAGAAATTGATTTATTAACAAAGATCAGGAGATAATCTAGATAATCTTCAGATAGCCAATTTACCCCTTTCTCACAACAGTTTTCCAGCATCTCTCCTCCACCCCAACTCCTTACTCTCGATTGTTCCTATCCCAGCCAAAGATATGGGGGGAGAGAGTACTCTGGGTTCGGGCCAAATTATGAACTCGGTGTCCTCTCCTCGGACAGCACGCCAAATATATGCTAGTGTGAACTTGTGAAAATCGTGTAGTGTATGATGGACACAGACTTATCAAAGTCAAACACGTTTGATATTTTGAGCCAATATTAGAACATATTGTTTTCATTTGACACGTGACTCCTTGCAATGAGGCGCATGTTTTTGCGTGAGTTTTTTGTTCAGAACGACTTGAAAGTCTGGTAGTGTGTGAAGTCATTTAGTTTATGATGCCCAGTTTTTCTCTTGAACCATTTACGAAGACGGCAAGTGTATGATCATGCCTAGTTTTTTAAAATCGGTTCAGATTTGAAAAGTATTGTAGTACGCCCGGTACACATTGTATGATTTTAGGCTGTCCCAAATAAAAGATTGTGGTGATTTCTGTGGTCGTGGCTCCTAAATGGTGGTCATACAGTTAGAGAGGTTCAAAGATGGCCTTTTTCATGGCTTGTGACCAAAGATAGCCTGCAAAAAATGTATTTCTTATCTCACAGTGTGTTTGCTGCTACGACCTATGTCTACTGACTAGCCAATAAAAAAACATGAAATGGTAGTATTGATCAACTTAAAATTATTTACCTTAAGCTCCATTTGCAAAATTGGCATTTCAAGTTGGCTCTTTTCTCTAGCCATGACCGCATCCATATTCTCCTCTTTCGCTTCCTCTTTTTTTATCTCACACATTAAAACCCACAATTGCCAAAGTGTGATTTATCTTGCTCTATTTGTTTACCACTAGCGCATGCTGATGACATTTTATTCTACTATACTAACTTGCATCGTAGCCTGATTCAATAGGTGGCATCATCGTACAGTCTACATACACAAGTTTATTAGATCCATGTCGTACAGTGTGATTTGTAATGATCTTATAGCATTGCCGAAATCGCATCTGTAGCTGGCATTACAGCAAATATACTATTTTAAAAGTCATATATATATATATATATATATATTTCATGCAATGTGTTAATATGAAATCATGAAACTGGTCACCTGCAGGAGACACAACGAGAAACAGTCTCAGCACAAAACCAAGTTGCGCAGAGCTAAACAAATCTTCATGAAGACGGTCGCCCAACATGAGCACAGGATCCAGCAGCTGGAGAACGATCTGGCTCTTGCGACAAGTCTCTCAGAGAAAGTGAGTGTTTTTAGACCTGACCTATAACACTATATACCTAACATGCACTTCACCTTGAGTGTGTTCCACTATGAGCAGGAGAAGGACTGGATTAGGACTGTGACGGAAGAAAATGACCAGCTCCTCCTGGAGAGACGAGAACTTCTGCAGCGAATAAGTGAAGCTGAGGAGATGGGAAACAATGGACTGAGAACTGCCACAACCATCCAGCAGAGGTAAACATCTCATTACCTCTTCTACACCTGACAGGAAAGCGCAGAAACATGCTAACCGTCTTTTTGTCCCGTCTCCTCTTAGAGTTAAATTCCTGGAGATGGAGAATAAACAGCTGCAAGAAAAAACTCTAACATTGGCCAATCAGATAGGAATTTTAGATCGTGCATTGAGAAACCTTCAGTCGATGTGTACTGTTGAGGTACACATTTATTTAATTGTTCTTTTTATTATAATATAAATCAGCATTTCAAATTATTTGGATTGCACTGATTGCTTGTATTTTGTGTTTATGTCTTAGGAGGTCAAGAAAATGTTTCCTTCTGGAGCTCATCATGAGAGCCTGTTACGGACGTCAACTCCAAGGTATATAATTCATTCTTTTTTTTCAGTCTTCCAACCTACTCAATAATTCAAAGTTTCAAAATCTAGTCAAATTAAAAAATACATGGCACACAAAATATGGGGTAATAATTTCAATTACTATAAAACTCTTATTAACAATAACTTTCTGTAACTCATTTTAAGTTTGCTATTCAGTATACACTTCCATTGGAATGTTTGCGTTTTGATTTAACAAATAAATAAAAATATTCATTTGTTCAGGAAAGATGCATTAAATAATCAAAAGTGACAGTTGACTTTTACATTGTTACAAAAAAATCTGTTTCAAATAAATACTTTTAAATCCTGATAAAAATGTCATCGCTGTTTCCACATAAATATTAAGCAGCACAACCTTTTTAACATTGATTAGAAATGATTCGACCAAATCATCATTAGAATGAGTTCTGAAGAATCATGTGACACTGGAGTAATGATGCTGAAAATTCAGCTTTGACATCACAGGAATAAATTACATTTAGATATTATCATAGACAAAATTTAAAATTGGTTTAAATTGTAATACCATTTCATCAAATGTTGTACTGTATCAAATAGGGCTGTCAAAAGATTAATCGCGATTAATCGCATCCAAAATAAAAGTTTGTGTTTACATAATATACTGTATGTGTGTGTACTCTGTTAATTATTATTTATATATAAATACACACACATTCATGTATATATTTAAGAAATATTTGCATGTATATACTGTATATACATTTATATAATCTATAATATATATAAATATAAATGTTTTATATATAAAAATAATATTTTTTTCTTAAATATATACATGCTTGTGTGTATATTTATATATAAATAATAATTAACAGAGTACACACACATATATTACGTAAACACAAACTTTTATTTTGGATGCGATTAAACGCGATTAATCTTTTGACAGCCCTAGTATCAAATAAATGCAGTCTTGGTGAGCATAAGAGACTTAATCCAAAACATAAAGAAAATCTTGCTGGCCCCAATTTGGCTGGTCTCATCTGCTATTTTGCTTTTTTTTTTTTTTGCTGAGGCTGCAGTGCAATATGGGATTATTTTACTGTGTTAATGAACAAATGGTGACATCTTACATTTCAACATCTTGCTCTAGTCCACAGCCTGGGCTCTGTGACTCGTGGGGAATATTGGATGCCATTTGCAAAGTCAAAGTGGGTGACTCTGGAGTGAAGAGCCTAGAGATCTCCTCATCTGTGCCCGTTTCACAGTCCACTGAGATAGGCTACCTGAACGTGACCTCACCTGTGGCTCCCAACAGCAGGTTAGAGCAGGAAGAAAGTCTCAGTGCCACAAGCGATGAGGCCTGAGGGAGTTAAAAAGACTGTGAAATGCCATTACAGAGATTGCCAATCTGAAAAGTCACTGGATCAGTCAAGGTTTAAAAATACATGACTGTAGAAGGGTAAAACGTTTAGATGGGTAAAACAGACAACTTGCTCCAGAAGTTGCTTCTGTAGCACCATGACTGTGTGTCATGTTTAAGTCTTCAAATTCATTTCCTTATACTTTAATTGTTGTTTTTTTTAAAGCGAGTGTGAAGAGATGTATTATTGTTCAGGCTCATATCACCTGTGTTGAATTCAGTTACATTGCCTTTGTGGCTCATATAGAGTCAGACTAGAATGCATGACATTTTATATCATTTACAAACATGACACTTTATTGGAAGTTATGGTCAATAGCCTCGTCACATCTATAAGATGCCATATGTATTTTTAATACATTTACCCTTTAATGGTACAACTGTGGAAAAGCACTTAAAGCACTATTATTTTGTGTTCAGATGGTACCATCTGCTGGTCTTTACAACTGAAATGCACTATTGCCTTCGGATAAGCAAAGTATTTGAGATCAAGTTGAAATCAAGCGTTTGCATGTGTCAGCAGACCTTTTCTCATTTTCTATGCTGATTTTAGGTACTACACTCTTTTATAGCTGAAAGCATATACACTACCATTTAAAGTTTTAGGGTCCGTAAGATTTTATTAATACATTTTTTATTATTATTTGAAAGAAATGTATACTTTTATTCAGTAAGGGTGCATTACATTTATCAAAAAAGAGATTAGACTTTTACATTGTTACAAACTATTTCTATTTCAAATAAATGTGGTTCTTTTGAATTTTCTCTTCATCAAAGAACCCTGAAGAAAACATATCACAGTTTCCACCAAAATCAGCATATTAAAATGATTTCTGAAGGATCGTGTGACACTGAAGACTGGCGTAATGATGCTGAAAATTCAGCTTTAGGAATAAAATACATTTTATTTACAATAGAAAACAAATATTTTATATTGTTCACAATATTACTGTTTTTAGATCAAATAAATACAGCCTTGGTGAGCATAAACATAAAAAAAATACTAACCCCGATCTTTTGAATGGTAGTGCATCTGTGTTTATTTCACGCTGTAAAGACTTTATATCATATTTTCAGTGGATAGTTGATCATCTATGTATTGTTACTTTTACATGTCCACTATTTTTTTCAGTGAGAGGGCATGGAATGTCAGCATATTTATTTACACCTCTACTTACGTAGAGTATATGATTTGGCTACTGACATGAAAACAGACCAGGTAGCATTAGCAACCTTACAGTATCGTTGTTTACTTATTGAATGAGGTGAAATGGGAGTTTTTAAATATTTTGCACTCTCTTTGTGTTTTGTATATAGTCCTTAGAGACTGAAATGACCTGTGATCTGGGAGTAAAATCATCTGACAGATGAGAAATTGTATTACTTTGAGCTGTGGCAAAAGGATCAAGATCCTGCAGTTGTGCCTGTACATTATGAAAGCATCGTACATTGTGTCCTGCTGCTATACGATATTAGGATGCAACTTTCACAAAATATTCATATAGGGCTCATGTCATTTAAATTGCGACAGACATCAGTGTACATGGTACACACTGACAAAGCATGTATTTTCTTAATAAACTTATTTTCATGATGCCTGCTTGATTGGTTACACATTTTGGAGATAAAATTATTACTCAGAAAACGACTCTCAGCAAACAACTTGTAGTTCAAGTCTTGTACTGAACTTATTGTTCTCAAAGCAACACCCCAGTAGCTGTTGTTCATGAACAAATTATTGGCAACATGGTCAGTGTTGGTGGTAACGCATTACAAGTTACGTAATGAGATTTTTTAAAAAAAAGTAAGGAATCAAGTAACATTTAAAATTTACGACAAAATGCCTGTTACTTTTTTAAATAAGTACTGCAAGTTACTTTGATTTCTCTCAACATGAGAGTATAATCAAAATAAAATAAGCTTTATTTATTTGAAAAAGTAACAGGCATTTTGTTGTAAATTTAAAATGTACTTGACTAGTTACTTGGAAAAAAGTAATCTGATTACGTAACTTGAGTTACTTGTTATGTGTTAACCCCAAAACTGATCATGTTGAGAGAAATCAGATTCTGTGTTCCTCGAAATGAATATAAACAGTGAAATGCAAACTCCTGCAGTAATCAAATATGTTGACATGTATTTAATGTCACTTTGTTAACCAATGTCATTGCTGCTGACCTTTGATCCAATTCAACCATACAAATAAGCAAAAATGACTTTATTTTAATATCACATTTGTGTTTCTTTTCTTCTTTTTTTTAGTAAAAGTATGAATTTGCATTTCCTTCAGCCTGAGGCTTATTCATTTGACTTTAGGTGTGAAAAGGCCTTTATATTTGCCAAAAAGAGTATTTTTTGTTGTTAAAAATAAACAAACAAGCCCAGCCCAGGGGCCCGTTCTTCGTACCTCGCTAACTCAGTTAGCTGGATTTGATTGTTGACGATTTGGCATGATCTTGGATTGTTTGGTTCTTCGAAGCTCATCCTGGACTTGCTGTCATAGTAACAGGTCCGTAAGCTTAAACCTGCTCGGGAGCAGGCTTATTTCATGTAAACAGGATTAGATTGCATATTGAGGTGATACTTAAAATCTGTCCCAGCCACTGCTACTTTAATACAAGAGTTCATTACTGAACCAGTAATAATAATAGCAATAATAATAATTTTAAAAAATAATATAAAAATGTTATATTGTATATGTATATGAGAATGTATAATGTTGTGTATAATACTATAGCCAGACACTTGATTGAGCGATTTATTTGTGATGGAATAATTACTTTATATAATTTTATTTTTATTGGTTTACACACATGTTGTGCAGTTAATCTGAGCCGTGCATTAATTTAAGTGATGACTGATATTATGGGAGTGGCTTGATGCAGCGCAAGAGAGGATAATTTGATCTTGACCCATAAGAAACTTGAATACTGTCACGTTACAAATCTGCTTCAAATTGAATTAAAAATTAAATTACAACATTGAAATAAAAATGTAAAGGATGTACAAATAGGCCTACTGTATAAAATCGTGAATATAAATAATTGGTAATCATGTAAAAAAAAAAAAAAAACATTTAGGCTATCATTTATCAATTATAACTTTTATGTTGGTTTGGTCGTTTGGCTGTTTCCTTATAAAGGTTCAGAAATTCGTGGGGGTTTTTTGTGTAATTTGTCAAGTTTTTTTGCCAGGTGGCTTTTTTAATTAGATGATGTCATTACGTTGCTGTCTTGACGCCAGCCAATCGCTGCATTGCTGATCGTGGTTTCGAGTATCGATGCATCTGCCCTCTTCAGGGAAAACAAGAACGCGCAGTGATCTTAGATAATTTAATCCAGATATTTTAATCCAATCCGCAAATTCGTCTGAAGAACCAAATTAGCCAGACATCAGTTATCACGATTAAAAGATCTGGGATCTGTCAAATCATCTCAGATGTAATAAGCAACGTACGAAGAACGGGCCCCAGGTAAGAAAAAGTAACGTTACATAACATTCCAAGTAACTAAGTAATTCAATTAGTTACTTTTTTGAGAGTAACTCAATATTGAACGCATTACTTTTAAAAGTAACTTTACCCAACACTGAACATGACAAATGTTTATGTTTTTAGGTATGTTATTCCAAAAATAGGTGTCTAATGACAGTAAATACAAAATCGTATACAAGTGTCGCCACATTTTCCAATTCTTTTACATTTGAATATACTTTTACTTTACTTATACTTTTATATAACTCAGATAAATGAGTCGTGCTATTCTTCATGTAATTTTTGCTCTATATAATTTACACTCAAGAGTCCCTGAAAATCATATGGTATTGCCATCAAAGCAAGGTCTAAAGATAAAAATAAATCCTCTCCAATGCATCTTAACAAAATATATACAAAGGCTCGGGTATAACAGTCTGAATTTAATAAACAAGATAGAGATACAAAGTTTTCTTGACATTGATATTTTCTTAATTCACCTATCAGTCATGTCTGTGCATATTAAACAAAATCTTTATATGGAACCACAATGCAAGACAAAGGAAAACGTGAATTATTTCAGAACATATATAACAATGTCTTACGTAATACATGTTAACAGTTAATTAATAACGATTACAGTGTTCCATGCGGAAAAAAGGCTTAAGAAAACTGAATACTGAAAAACATCGACATAGAGGAAGAAAGAGAAAGAAACCGGTCTTTCAACGATGATAAAATTAAGGCGTACATGTAAAAATGACAAGGATACCTATAAAAACAATGATCAGTACTTACAGAAAAACAAATATTAATAACTTGAAATATACTAAACAGATACAAAAATGAACAAAGTACAGTATCTAAACCTTGAAATTTGCACTATTAATGAATACAGGGTATATTTTATAGTAAATGTACACGTCTTACTGATTTAAAGTGGATTTGAGGCTGAAAAAGCCAGGATTATACTGTAATGTAATAATCTATTCCCGGCAATGAGCTGAGGTTTTGTAGAAAGCACCAAGAAGTAGATCCTCATCAAATTGCTGTTATCTAAAATGGTGATATTGGTCACATTCCCAAATATTAAAGAAAAAAATCCCATTTGACCCAGTAAACCATTACCGTGTAATAAGTCACATATACCAGGGGTTTTCAAACTTTATGATGCCAAGGACCCCCAAATATGATGAACCTTAATGAAGGACCCCCTTCCTAAAATCCATCTATATACTTTTATGCATGAAAAAACAGTATGTTAGATAAACAGTAAGTGTGACATTTTAAATACAACATATTGTTTCCAAACTTAAATTGGCTATATTTAATGTTGGATGCATAAACCTGAAGAAGAACATTTTCAATGAAAAATTATTTTCATAAGCAACTTTCACAATAAGCAGCATATGTATGTAAGCAGCATACGTACTGCGTTAAGAATTCTGCCTTACAACCCCAGTGAGCAAGATAAGTGGGACTATAGTGAGAAAAACTATAAAGATACAAAACAAACATATACAATTCTGGAAAGTATGTATATGGCAAGAAAGGAGAGAAATCCATTTCTCTGTTTATCCATTTTTGCTTTGTCTTTTTATTCTCTGAAATTTTCTGGGGACCCCTTAGAACCTTCCGGAGGACCCCAGTTTGAAAACCCCTGACATATACTGTATATATAATCAATATTATATATATTTGGGGGAATTTTGAGAGCATTTGAGAGCAACAACTTGGTCCTTTGCAAACAGACAGACAAATGGAAATACAAAAAAAAAAACTTTCCTAAATATACATGAATTGAACACAATAAGCTTAACAAATGACTGGTATGAATGACCACAAAAGTAAATGAATGCTGTAGATCTGCAGTGTTGTGGCCTGTTGACATCACATATGGCAAGTATGATCACATATGATCAAATTTGGCTAAAATGATTCAATAGACCAAGTGTGCTTTAACCCAGTAAGTAACATTTTAAACTACTGCCCACTACTGTTAAATGCATGTTTTATCAGCTTGTATGCTGGCTTTGCTTAAACATACCGGATTTACAGAGTTATTATTATTTTTTGGATGAACTTGTGTAACAGAAATGCACTGGTGGAAATGAACACGACTACATTCAAAATAAAAATTTCGACTTCTATATTTTCTTTAAACACCATTACTGATGTTTTGGTGTACAAACTTCCAATTTGAAAAATAAAAACATTTCAAAATAGGCCACTGCAATTAGATTATATCATAATCTAAAAAACTCATAAAAACTTTCAGCTAACCATCGGTTAATGTCTCAAGGTGCTTTTGTATCGCTTGTCCGGGGAAGAATAGAGGGAATTAACACTTAACAGTTTAGAGTTTAGAGGTCACGTTACACCATAAACGTGTAATTCAGTTAACAGCACTGATCCCATGTGACACTTATTCAGTTACATCACAACAAAAATCCATTTAATGGACATTGTCATGATGCAATTATGCCATTTAATTTTAAAAATGACAAAAAAAAGGACACTTTTTCCTCAAAATACTGTGATTGAAAGGGATGGCATTTGCATTGCACACAAAAAAAGGCCTTGTCTGAAAAAGTGAAACTAGTAAAACATCTTTGATGCAAATAACGCAAGCCATTATTTTAGAGAGTGTCATATCTTATTGACCCTCTTTTATGTAAACGAATTGTCTGGGGGAATGTTTTTTTTTTTTTTTTGTTTTTTTACAATTTCTTATTTGGCTATTTTACACTTTGCCAGTGTAAAAATACTGAGGCAATGACCATGCTCATAAAATTCACAAAAAAAATGGACCTCAACTGTGCCACATCACGGCATACAGAACTCACTTTTAATTTCTCAACCATGACCTAATACCCCTTATAAAAGGATAATACAAGCTTAAACGTGGAAGAAGTGTCCCATCCACAGTAAAATAACACAATATCCCGTTAAAACAAACAACAAGGAGTAGAAGTGGAGACGGAAACCCACTAAATCCGTCCGACGTTCTAAAACTAAGCTTGAACTCTCATAGCTGCCCAAAGCGAGAAGATGCTCCCATTCTGAAAAGATTCATTTTTACTTTGAGCGAAACCACAAGGCTGAAAAAGTGCTTTAAGAGTATCTTTGGAGGTCTCCCTTACACACCTTTGCAACAAAATGTTAAAGTGATCACAATTGTGACATTCTGTTTTTGGAATAATCAATCAAATCCTTTTAGACTGGTGTCTGTAGTTGAATTGATCAATTCAGTTCAGACAGCAGTTGTCGAGTCTGTGGCCTGTAGGCTTAATATCACTAAGAGCTAAAGGGGTAAAGACAATATCAGACTCAAATGTCCTCCAAGGTCTCATCACATTCTTCTTTTTTTCTCAACGGAAGACCATCGCGGCAAACAAAATACCTTTTCGTGGAAGAGAATCATGAAGCTCAAATAAGTGAAATGCGTATGGGGATGCTAGGAGATTCTGTTCTTTGTGGGGAATGGTGGCTGACGAGATGCTCCACCACGGTGTGTTTGGACATGTGCTTCATAAGGTAGGTCTCCTGAAAAAACAGAAGATGGTTTTATAATATGACCAGAGAGATATTTTCCCATAGGTTGAGGAGGATTGGTACTCACTGAGGTGTATGCACGGCCACACATGCTGCAACAGTATGATTTAGCGTTCTTGATGGCATGTGCGGAGAGATGGATCTGTAAGGAGGCTGAGTCTGTGTAGGCTCGGTAGCAGTTTGGACATTTGTATGGCTTGTCTTTGTTATGTTGTCTCTGGTGAGACTGAACAGGAAAAGAAATAAGGAAAAATGTTTTAAGACCTATTATAAAAAATACAAAATATAGCATGTATGCACCTCTTGATGGAAATGACATCGCAACATTTATTTCCATCAAGAGGTGCATCAATTTGTGGTAAAGCACTCTGTAAAGTCGACATCCCAAAGACTTTCAATGGAGTTCTCAGAGGTGCCAATTCATGTGTGAAAATGATTCTTCATTCCCCCTCTCAACCATTCTTTCAGTTTAAGCTTGATGAATCTTGACATTGTCATCCTGGAATATGGCCATTAAGTGTCTTCCTAAATGGTTGTTTAAGAAATTAAAAGCTACACACTCCATCAGTTAGGGTTAGAAGAACTGTTGTCAAAAATATAACAATCACTGAAATAATGATCCAATCATTCAGTTACATGCACCCTCATAATGTGATTATAGTGTGATTTTGGCAATATTGCGATTAAACTTTACCTAATGTGATTAAGCTCATAATTGTAGTAACCACATTCACATTAAACTATGGCGTACACTGATTTTAAATCGCAATAAACTGGGCATGTAAACACCTTAATCTCATTATATAGTGAATTTTGTAACAAAATAAAAGTATTTCCTGTCACTTTTTATCTATTTTAGTGTCCTTGCGAAATATGTATCAAGAATGTATTGTGCATATACACCGATCAGACATAACATTATGACTAATATTGTGTTGGTCCCCCTTTTGCTGCCAAAACAGCCCTGACCCGTCGAGGCATGGACTCCACTAGACCCCTGAAGGTGTGCTGTAGTATCTGGCACCAAGGTGTTAGTAGCAGATCCTTCAAGTCCTGTAAATTGCGAGGTGGGGCTTCCATGGATCAGACTTGTTTGTTCAGCACATCCCACAGATGCTCGATTGGATTGAGAATGATGAATTTAGAGGCCAAGTCAACACCTTAAACTCGTTGTTGTGCTCCCTTAAACCATTCCTGAATTTTTGCTTTGTGGCAGGCAGCATTATCTGCTGAAAGAGGCCACAGCCACCAGGGAATACCGTTTCCATGAAAGGGTGTGCATGTTCTGCAACAATGCTTAGGTAGGTGGTATGTGTCAAAGTAACATCCACATGAATAGCAGAACATTGCCCAAAGCATCACACTGCCTCTGTCAGCTCGCCTTCTTCCCATAGTGCATCCTGATGCCATGTGTTCCCCAGGTAAGCGACGCACACGCACCCGGCCATCCACGTGATGTAAAAGAAAACATGATTTATCAGACCAGGCCACTTTCTTCCATTGCTCAGTGGTCCAGTTCTGATGCTCAAATGCCCACTGTTGGCGCTTTTGGCGGTGGACTGGTCTGCGGCTAGGCAGCCCCATAAGTAACAAACTGCGATGCACTGTGTATTCTGACACCTTTCTATCAGAACCAGCATTAACTTCTTGAGCAATCTGAGCTACAGTAGCTTGTCTGTTTGATAGGACCACACGGGCCAACCTTCGCTCCCCATGTGCATAAATGAGCCATAACCCTGTCGCTGGTTCACCACTGTTCCTTCCTTGGAGCACTTTTGATAGACACTGACCACTGCAGACCAGGAATACCCCACAAGAGCAGCAGTTTTGGAGATGCTCTGACCCAGTCGTCTAGCCATCACAATTTGGCCCTTGTCAAACTCGCTCAAATCCATACCCTTGCCCATTTTCCTGCTTCTAACACATCAACTTTGAGGACAAAATGTTCACTTGCTGCCTAATATATCCCACCCACTACTAACAGGTGCCGGGATGATGAGATAATCAGTGTAATTCACTTCACCTGTCATAGCGTTATGCCTGATCGATGTGTGTGTGTGTGTGTGTGTGTGTGTGTGTATGTATATATATATATAATATATATATATATATATATACACACAAAATACTATTTTTTACTTTTTACATTTGTACAATGTAATTTTAATCCTACCCTTATCTTTAAGCTGTCCTCACCTGTAGGTTTGAGAGTTGTGTGAAGGCCTTTTCGCAACCAGGTTGGCCACATTTATATGGTCTGTCACCAGTATGAATCCTTAAAAGCAAACACAGATATATTAACACTCTAAGGAACTCTAAACTGGTTGCACTTGCACTACAAGCTGTACTGTGAGTTCTGCTGACCTGGTGTGCTGCTGGAGGTGTGATAACTGGCGGAAAGAGTTCTCACAATAGGAGCAGTGATAGGGCTTAATGCCTAAGTGAATGCGTAAGTGCTGTGCTAGGTATGAGGCGTTTGCGAAGGACTTTGAACAGTGAGGGCACTTGTGGGGTTTGGCCTCCGTGTGGGACTTGGAATGAATCTGCATCTCTGACTTGTTGAAGAAAGTGAGTGGACACACTTTACACCTGTATGAAACGCAAAAAAGGAATAGCTAATTACTGATATTAAAGCTTATGTGTAATATGAGATGTAATACAGGTCGTAAATGAAATGATTTATTATTGACAGTGACCTGTATGTTTTTCCTTCTTTGGCGATGGTAACTGCCTGGTCAGGGCCTGAGGCCAGAAGCGGGTAGGGCAACACCAGCAAGGGGCCTGTGTTGTTCTCTGCTTTAATCTTCTTGCGGCCCCGTGGAGCTTTGGGCTGTGGTCCCAGCATCCCCATCAAACCTCCACTTTTCATGTGCTCCATGCCAGGGCCGCTGGCAAGGCTGGAAATGGTGTTTAAGGAAGGTGCACCCCCTAAGCGGTTCTGACTGCTAGATGTCGGGGTGGTGGGAGTTATAGCCTCAGAGGTGTTGTGACTGTCTGTGCGGGATGACAGTGTGAGACCTATTTTTGAACATCAAAAAGAAGGTTTTAACAACTTGTCTATGGCAAATGGTAACTTAATATTATTTTTGTTTATACACTCGTGTCTTCCACCTGAGCGATGGTTTGCTCTGGAGGCTTGTTCCACTGCTTGTCGCATATGCCAGTCTTCCCACAATCCCTTTGCCTTCACCGCAGACTTGTCATCAATACTCAGCTCTGAAATTATGTAAGAAAATAGCATGTCATTACAGGGTCAATGACATAGTGTCCATGATAAAGAAAAAAATTATTTTCTTTTAAAAAAGAACACTTGTATATATGCTGGTTTCACATGGTTTTGATAAGTTGGATTTATTTGAAGTATAAATATACTATTGTGTGTGTTTTTTTTTCTTTTCAGATATTATGAATTATTCGTTCAAAAATATGTTTTTGTGGAGTTGCACCAAATTACTGATATTTTGTTCTGCATATTATTTGGACCACATGACTTAATTAAATATTAATACGAATTTGTTAATGAAATATTAATGAAGCAGTTTAGTTAAATTATTATACTTTCTTTCTGTAATAATAATATATATATATTATTATATAAATTTATACCATTCTAAAGATTTTCTCCTTTTTATGATTTCCGGACAGTTGTATCAACAACAAAACAATCTAAATTAATTTTAATTTAGAAACTAAAACGTTCACATCATAGAAGAGGTGTGTGTGTTAAAGTCAATATACATGTGAATTGCATTTTAATGCATTTAAAAAGAAATGATAGATAGTAGAGCTGCACGATTTTGGATAAATTGATTCACAATCTTATTTCAAATAGAGATCACGATTCTCAGCAATTCTGAATAGACAACTAAACAAAATAGCATGTAATTTACTAGAGGTTCTGACAAAATCTTAACTGCTGCCTTCTATTTAAAAATATTTAATTAAAATTAAGACTGACACAGACATGAAGAAATTGTTTCGCACCAGTGTTTCGCTGTCAAAGTGACGCCAAAATGAATGGGACTCAATGGGATGCTAACAGCAGGTGATGGCTTGGTTAGCAATGACTGCCCCTATGGAAGGTGCGCTTTCCGGGTGCTGGATTACCCCCTTGGCATTAAGCCTTGTTTATACTTTCACGCCTCGTCCGCTTAGCACTCTTCGATGACGTCATTTTTGCCGCGCGCACCACGATCGTGCTCGTGCGGACGTGCAGAGTATAAACAAGGCTTAAATAAGGCTTTAAAGTGTCCGAGAAAGATGCAACAATGACCGTTTGCAGTCACTGTTCGGCTGAATTGTCTAAGCACCCTCAAATGCAAGCAAGAGCACCCTCAGTTGATACTATAATAATATATTGGCAAATGCTCCCCTCCAGTGCATATTTGTGTCTGTAGAACATCAAATGTATCCATTTACAACGTGACATAGTTGTTTATCTCTTGTACGCAATGGCCAATATGTTTTAAGTTAGTCAAACTCTCATGAACAAACAAACAACATTTGATTATGTTTTGATTATGATACCTGTAGGCATAATAGGTCAAAGGTAAGATGGCCAAATAAAAATATTTTTATTTTTTTATTTATTTTATTTTATATTGTGCTTTGTTTGTATGTCTGCTGGAATGCTAAAAATGTTCAGTGTTGAATAAAAAAAAAATTAATTGTAGTTTTGTAAAAAAAAAAAAAAAGATTACGGTATTGCGCAACAATCGGGAGATGTGGACCCCCCCCGAATATTGACGGGTATTTCGCACACTGACTAACACTTTAAATGTAAAGGGCTATCAGTACCTGCAATGGTGCTTGATGCTGGGCGGGCGTGCAGGGCGATGTCAGGCTGAGAGGAATTGTGGGCCTGAAGACCCGGCACCTGCTGCAGCTTGGGGAGAGACATCACATGTTGCCCACCATCTGAAGGCGGAGAGGCCAACAGAAGGGTCTGCTGAGAGGGAATAGTGGTGGGCGGCAAATGCGGAGGTCTAATCTTTTCTGCCATCAGTTGCTCTTTGATCTTGTCGATAAGAACCAGGTTATCCAGCTGTAAAAAGTCATCGGTTAAGTTTGACAGGACATCAAGTGACATGAGACACTAAACCAACTGAACAAAACATGGGGGGAAACTTTTATCAAGGTTTCGGGCCCACTTTGGCAAACCACATTGGTTTGTACAGATTTGCAAACATGCATAATGTCATGCTTTCTTACTCAAACAATTGCTAAATGCCAGTTTCACTCTGTAGTGAAAGGTACAGTATGTCCAAGTAACCACTATATACAGCAAAAAAGTATTTAGTCAGCCACCAAAATCCAGAAAAGCACATTGTCTGATTTTTAAGGAAAATATATTTTCCAAATGATGGTGGAAAATAAGTATCGGGTCACCTACAGAAAAGCAAGATTTCTGGCTCTCAGACCTGTAACTTCTTCTTTAAGAGGCTCCTCTGTCCTCCACTCCTGTTACCTGTATTAATGGCACCTGTTTAAACTTGTTATCAGTATAAAAGACACCTGTCCACAACCTCAAACATCAGACTCCAAACTCCACTATGGCCAAGACCAAAGAGCTGTCAAAGGACACCAGAAACAAAATTGTAGACCTGCACCAGGCTGGGAAGACTGAATCTGCAATAGGTAAGCAGCTTGGTGTGAAGAAATCAACTGTGGGAGCAATTATTAGAAAATGGAAGACATACAAGACCACTGATAATCTCCCTCGATCTGGGGCTCCACGCAAGATCTCACCCCGTGGGGTCAAAATGATCACAAGAACGGTGAGCAAAAATCCCAGAACCACACGGGGGACCTAGTGAATGACCTGCAGAGAGCTGGGACCAAAGTAACAAAGGCTACCATCAGTAACACACTACGCCGCCAGGGACTCAAATCCTGCAGTGCCAGACGTGTCCCCCTGCTTAAGCCAGTACATGTCCGGGCCCGTCTGAAGTTTGCTAGAGAGCATTTAGATGATCCAGAAGAGGATTGGGAGAATGTCATATGGTCAGATGAAACCAAAATATAACTTTTTGGTAAAAACTCAACTTGTCGTGTTTGGAGGAGAAAGAATGCTGAGTTGCATCCAAAGAACACCATACCAACTGTGAAGCATGAGGGTGGAAACATCATGCTTTGGGGCTGTATTTCTGCAAAGGGACCAGGACGACTGATCCGTGTAAAGGAAAGAATGAATGGGGCCATGTATCGTGAGATTTTGAGTAAAAACCTCCTTCCATCAGCAAGGGCATTGAAGATGAAACGTGGCTGGGTCTTTCAGCATGACAATGATCCCAAACACACCGCCCGGGCAACGAAGGAGTGGCTTCGTAAAAAGCATTTCAAGGTCCCGGAGAGGCCTAGCCAGTCTCCAGATCTCAACCCCGTAGAAAATCTTTGGAGGGAGTTGAAAATCTGTGTTGCCCAGCAACAGCCCCAAAACATCACTGCTCTAGAGGAGATCTGCATGGAGGAATGGGCCAAACTACCAGCAACAGTGTGTAAACACCTTGTGGAGACTTACAGAAAACGTTTGACCTCTGTCATTGCCCACAAAGGGTATATAACAAAGTATTGAGATGAACTTTTGTTATTGACCAAATACTTATTTTCCACCATAATTTGCAAATAAATTCTTTAAAAATCAGACAATGTGCTTTTTTTTTTCTGTTTCTCATAGTTGAAGTGTACCTATGATGAAAATTACAGGCCTCTCTCATCTTTTTAAGTGGGAGAACTTGCACAATTGGTGGCTGACTAAATACTTTTTTGCCCCACTGTATATACTGAAAAACACTAGTGCATGTGAGGCATCTCTTATAAAACAATACTCACTTGACCAGGCATTGAGGGAGGTGGTGGCCAGAAATATGGATTATTGAATCGTGGCTCTGCCATCCTTCTAGTGAGGGTCAATCACATATAACAAGTTAAAATCACACATTGGCCTAAAACTAAATCTCGGTCTTCAATAGACAAATTGAGTCTAGTAATGAAAGTCAATTTCTTACTAATAGCATGTCAATAAATCATGTTTATTTTAGCTTTGCATCTTTTGTACATTTTAGTAATTTAATGAAAACATAAATACACTGGGCCTACAGACCAGTGCATTATCTATAATATAAAGTACATTTGAAAAATATAAACCTAAAACCTCAGGTCTTTATATTAGGTTTTTATTGTTTTCAGTCAAATGTCTATATTTATAGATCTATATACTCTATGTGATATGATTGTATGCTTGTTTCAGTTCTTCACAACTTGATGAAAATAACAATTCTCGCATGTCTTTCTTATTTTGAATTAAATTTATTTTTCTCCTTATAATGAAAGTGAATGGTGACTGAGGCTGTCATTCTGCCTTTTGTTTTCCACAGAAGAAAGTCAGTGATAGTGGTTTGGAACGGAATGAGGGTGAGTAAATGATGACAAGTTCTATTTAGGTGTGAACTGTTCCTTTAATTAATGCTTTGCCAAAATGCCGTGCACTGCTGACTAAAGCAACTTGTTTCCTGTACATCAAATCAGCGTGCAAACTATATTTTCTACCAAAATGCCATAATTACGTGTCACCCCTACTGTAAAACCAAAATTGATTTTGGATTTTCTAATTTGAGAAGCTTTCTTGCTTTCATGAATCGGTATATTTACTTTATAACTGTGGTGGATAACAGCCAGTTAACAATAACTGTAGTCATAGACATTTTGTCAGAAACTATTGTTAATAGTGTCAGAAATTAACTTTTTTTCTTAAGGGGTATTGACCTGAAGAATCGTAACTTAAATAAATACTCAATCTAATCAATTATCTATAAAGTAAAATATTACAACATGTCCTACACATTCAACAATTATTTAAAATATCAGTTTTTTTTTTTTTTTTAGTAAATTACTGGAGTAGGCTCAAGTGAAGAAGTGTCAAGAATTTGCCATGTGACTTATATCCGACTCGAGTAAACATCATGATAAACATCTGAATTTAAGAATTGTCATTTCCTTTGAGGTTTGAAAGCATTATTATCAAAACTATTTTAACTATTTTAAGAATTCAACAGATATCCGTACGATCTAAACTAAGTAGAAAAAAAATCCTGACGCTTCTTTAGAGGAAAACAACAGTCACAAAACTTTTGTGATTTGATTTCCCCAGACAGCAGCTGCACAACACGGTTATCTCGGTATCTACTGGTCACCCAGAGCCTCCGACTAATTCCTGCACAATTTCACCAAAAACATTTCAGACAAAAGAAAAAAACAAAAATGGCAGCCTGTTATATTTTCATAAGGACGCCATATTCTGCAGAACCCAAAAATTCACACTCGAGTCGGTGCATTTATTTCAGGGAGGAACCGATCGATCAACGAGATGTTTGTGGTTATAGGTGTGTGTGTTTGTTTATGAAGAATAGCACCTTTGAATTGCCCGGCCCCCTTGAAAAAAACTGACACTTCCGACAATCATGCCGTGCAAAAATGTCTTACAATTGGCGAAACGCTGCACACGGCTGTGTCATTTTTACAACATCTGTCGCGCCAAGAGCTTTATAACAGCGCTATAGCAAATGCACATCTAAATCATTAGTACATGCATGTGCAATGCATTCAGATAATGCCATTTATAATGTTATATGTCGCTTTGTGCAACCTGTGGTAGATCAAAGGCGATAAATCGCTCCCGTCGAACAGTTATCTGTCGTAAAATGCAGTAATGTGCACGATAGCTCAGTGTGGGCAAAAGGAAAAAGACGATATGAGCGCACAAACCTTTTATATCGATGTCAGAGTGTTTTTTTTCTCGCAGGAGAGGCTTTAATAAAGCAGTGAAGAGGCTGGATGTTCTCTATGCGCCTCCAGACAGCACAGCTTCCGGGTCAGCCTGTTCACTTCTGGTACAGTACAGTACACCAAAATCTCTCATTTTAGCTGGTAGCCTTCAGCTGAGGCTGTTTTGTTTAACACTGATCATTGCTTTTTAGGCTAAAGTAGTTGGTCAGGCATGAGGCATCTCCGTCTGTTTTAGCTCTGTGCAGTGTGCTTCTTTATGAAAGGAGGGAGCTAAAAGAGGACAAAGAATTGAGACTTTCCCATGCAAAAGTGACTATAGTAACCAGATTTACTAAAGCCTACGTATAGTTCCTACTATAAAATAATATTTTTTTTTAACATAAAGGCCTTTAATTAGCAAGTTAACCCAATTTTATTAAATGCTGTAGTAGCTACACTCTAAAAAAAAAGGCTCGTAATCATAGGGGAACCTTTTTTAGTGCTATATAGCACCAATTTTGGTGCTTCAGTGGTTCTTCAGCGGTTCTTCAGAGGTGCTATATAGCACCTTAGTCAAAGAACCGGTGAAGAACCTCTGAAGAACCGCTGAAGAACCTCTGAAGAACCGCTGAAGAACCACTGAAGCACCAAAATTGGTGCTATATAGCACTAAAAAAGGTTCCCCTATGATTACGAGCCAAGAACCATTTTTGGTGCAATATAGAACCTTTTTTTTTTAGAGTGTAGTTTAGTAGACTCTGTGGTTGTTTCGAATTTAAAGGTGCAGTAAGCGATTTCTGAGAAACATTGTTGAACACTGTTGATACAAAGTGGTGCAGGTATGACATTACTTTGTAAGCCAAACAAGCGAGATAACATTTATGCACTTCCGGTTCCATTGTCCTCAAATCAATAGGTTTTTTGCTTAAATGGCTGAAATGAGGTCTGTGGGTTAAGTTAACGCAAGCTCCAGACACTTTTACGTTCTATTCACTGACATAAAATACATCAGTATTACCTAGGGGTGTAATGGTTCTCTGTAAAAAATCACTCCGTAGCCTACTGTTCTCCACCACGATTCGGTTCATCTCATATGACGAAGCATTTATAATATGATTTGTTGAAAATAACAATGCATAAAACAGACAGACACAGACAGTTAGGCTAATATGTTACCAATCATGAGTGTATACGCCCCCTACTGCTGATTGGCTACAAGTGTTTTGTGGTGCTCAGTCCGATCCACTTTCAACAGCGTTAGTGTTAATTTCGTCGGACGAGACGAGACTAAATATGTTCGTCAACAACCTTTTTTTCCATGGCTAGGACGAGACGATGACGAGACTGCACCAATGTCCAAAAACGCTGAATAAGACTAAATTAACATGCATTATTTTCACTGACGAAAAAGGACGAGACTAAAATGTTTTGCATAAAATAAAAACTAAGATAAAATCTCTCTTCATTTTCGTCTACAATCGTCTCTACTTTTTCATCATGAGATTTTCAGCTGTTCAAAATATTCCGAAAGAGTTCGCGCTGTTGCTCAAGTACAGGTCTCATACTCTCGTTGCCGCCAGCCTGTAATCTCACTATACAGGTGTTTGCAGCAATTTTTGGTAAACAGTACAGCATAGTGCGCATTGATTATTACGTCAACCACATTTACAGTATCATTTTATTATGGAGAGTGGTAGAGATGCAACATTGTTAACATTAATGTTTTTCTTGTATTTAGCCCTCAGGTATTCCTTACTAGTCACACTTACTCATTGGTGGTAAAATGTGACCATACACCTTAACTATTTAAAAAAAAAAATAGCCTATATTTTAGTTCAATAATATTTGTTGAATATTTTGAGGCGATCTTTTGGTACTAAATACTATTTGTGCAATAATTATGGTCCATTAATGACCACTTAAAACATTTTTTTTATTATTTATATTACAATTAGTGTAGTAATTAAGGTTAAAATAGAGAATTCCAATGCAAAGAGGCAAATTAGAGTGATTTTGTGGCTGGAAAAATTTTATTTTTCATTTGTAATGCCACTTTAGGTGCCTGTATGGCTCTTTAATCAATATACATGTAGTCTAGCTCAGATCATAACTGCTTACTTATTTTTGAAATTTTAAAATGTTAATAATAGTGAAAAGTAAAGAATGCAAGCAAATATAATTTAACCCCCAATTTTTTTTAAATAGTGCTAAGTAAGGCTTATGTTTCCTTATGTACAGTAGGCCATATAAATATGCATTCATACTGAATCAAGATCAAAATCGATATTTATGCCCGTCTCATAAGCTAATGCTGATTTTAGGCATCTAAGCTGTAAATCAACCAGTTAGCTATGGTGTTGTGGCACATACATTATGCAGGTCATATATATTTTATGTAACTTATTTTGCCACACAATATATTGAGTTTTCTTTTGACTAAAACTAGACTAAAATGACGAGACTTTTAGTCGACTAAAGCTTGACTAACAAAATATGACTAAAACTAACAAGGACATTTTGCACAAGACTAAGACTAAATTAACAGTAGGTGACAAAATTAACACTAAACAGCGTTTCTCAGAAATTGCTTACGGCACCTTTAAAAAATATGGTACTTTGTCTTTGGGTTAGTATTTGTTTACGCCATTAAATAATAAGTATTATTCCTCAGTATTATTACTTCCACACTAACAACAATGTCACTACTATGTAATGCACAAGGATAGAATGTGAGGTAATAAATATTGTTATAGAGGTCAAATTACCATTCAAACAAATATGCCAACTTTGATGATGGTTTGAGTAAAATGCTTTAAGGTTGGAATGAAACTGAAGTTGCTATAGTCTTTTCTTCCCTATTGTGATCTATAGCTAGGTGAAATGGCTTCTCGAACAAGAACAAAATGTAGGGCGGGACTTGATTTTGTCCATCGGGAACTGATTGTATTACTATGGTTGTGGTTTGCTATTGCTGTGATCTCATGTATCACATGAAGCACATTTTAGGCCTAGAGCAGATACCAAACTACAGTGAGCAAGACCAAGAAGCAATTAGCCCACAACATGTTTACATGGCCTTAAGTGGTGATAAAGATACAAGAGTACTAATCTGTCTTCTTTACTTAGCTAGAGTATTGAAAGTATCACATAGAAGTGAAAACGCATAGTTTTACTATATCAAAGCGAAATGTTATTCAAAGTTTGGGCCCCATCATTCAAACTATAAATAGTTTACTGAGGAAAAATTTAAATTATCCTCAAATTATATCATTGTTTCAAAACGTGTGATTTGGTTATTCATGTCATTAATTTGTATTATGTTATGGAATGTGTAATAGCTTACAATACAATTAATGAATGCATGTTAACCAAATGACAGACCTTATAAATTATCTGATATTCAGCCGTACCACGCTGAGGTTATTGGTCTGACGTGTTTTTTTGTTTGTCATCTGTCACCTTCTCTTAGATCTTGTACACAAAGCTTTCTGGTTGGTTACTCACCTTCCTGTCTGCACAGATACTCTGCTAGAGTGAGGCAGAAGGTGGATGCCACAAATGCTGACATGAAGCGGAGTTGGAATATTTCATGTTTTTATCAATTTGTAAGTCTATGAATTAAAACATACTATTACTTGCCATTCATGCCTCTTTAGCTGAAACTGAACATCTCATCATGACTGTGTCAACGCTGAGTTTTGATTTGGTAAGTCCTCAATTTTTAACTGTCATAGCTTTTCCTCTTTTTTTTGTGCTATAATTGCTATCTTGGTAACACTTTACAATAAGGTTTCATTAGTTAACATTAGTTAATGTATTAACTAACATGAACTAACCCATGAGCAGTACATTTGTTACTGTATTTGTTCATCTTTGTTAACGTTAGTTAACGTAACTGTTCATGGTTTGTTCATGTTAGTTCACAGTGCCTTAACTAATGTTAACAAGATTTTAATAAAGTATTAATAAATGTTGAAATTAACATTAACAAAGATTAATAAACGCTTTCTAAGTGCAGTTCATTATTAGTTCATGTTAACTAATGTAGTTAATTAATGTTACCTATTGAACCTTCTTGTAAAGTGTTACCGCTATCTTTCCTTATTATAAATGTTTGTACCTCATGCTTCCTCAGTTTCAACTCTTTATTTTTTCCATTTCTGATAAATGGTTGTTGAGAAATAACTTCTCAGTAACCAACACCCTGTTACAATAACCAGTCTTAATTTGACTACATATTGATGCGACTGGTTTTATTAACCTCAATAAAAAATAACAAATATGTGTAATCTAACAATGCAGACTTATATGTTAAAGTTACACAGGTAAATTTCAGTTACACTTTGTGCAATGTGAGCAAAATATATATTATATAATAATACATTTAATAAATAACAAATTATATTTGGGAAAGGTATATTACTAAATAATATAAGATAATGACAAGCATTTTTTTTTTAAATGCATAAATCATATGTGGGTCTAAGCCTGAGGGTTTAAGGTTTCAATGCAAAACAATGGATTCAAAACGGTGGGGGAGAAGGAACTATTTAAAAAGAGATACAATTTATTAGATCATTAGAATTAAGATTTAGCTAACTTTAAATTAATCTTTCTAGTTCACCCAAAAATGTACATTTTGTCATCACTTACTCTCAAGTTGTTCAAAACCTGTATGAGTTTTCGTCTGATAGAAGAAGATATTTTAAAGAATGTTGGTAATCAAACAGTTGGCATTAGCTATTGACTTACTATGCTATACTTGCCAACATTCTTTCAAATATCTTCTTTTGTGTTCAACAGAAAAAAAGAAACTCATACCATTTTGGGAACAACATGAGGGTGAACATTTTTGGGTGAACTATCCCTTTAAGGATGTATTAATGTCAAGAGATGAAGTAACTTGATGTAATTACTGAAAAGCATGACATTAATTACAATTAATCTCAACAATGTTTCAAACTGTTCTCAAATTTGCCGAAGCAAGTCAGATATTACAGTGTATATACTCAAATATTTCTCATACAATTCTTTAAATAACCTGAGCTATGCTACGCACATTAATTTGACAGCTTTATACTCTTAGTTTATATCAACAGTTGCCTTTTATTTCAGGAGAAATAATGTTGATACTTCAATGTAAATGTAAAGTGTTGTATTTATCCTACTTAACGGGATAGTTCACCCAAAAATGACAATTCTGTCATCATTTACTCATCCTCAGTTTGTTCCAAACCTGTACGAGTTTCTTTGTTCTGCTGAACAGAAAAGAAGATATTTAGAAGAATGTTTGTAACCAGCCAGAGAGAGCAACCATTGACTACCATAGTATTTTTTTCCTTACTATGGTAGTCAATGGTTGCTCTATCTGCTTGGTTACAAACATTCTTCAAAATATCTTCTTTTCTGTTCAGCAGAACAAAGAAACTCGTACAGGTGACATAATTTTCATTTTTGGGTGAACTATCCCTTTAAAATATTTCTCACAAAGTAACTTTATATATGAACATTTACAAAAAAAACCCTGCTTTAATAAACCACTATTCAGATAATGTCTGGCTATTTAAATATGATGGAATTTCATATGTTCAGAAGGCATTGACATGTTGTTAAACCTGTTATTTTTTAAATTTGATTTCAGTTAATTGTCTTTATTTCAGGTATTTATACTATTTATAGCCTCCCAATGCCAAAGTACAAGACCCATGGAAAATGGAAGCTGTTCAGCAGGTAAACAGATGTGCCTCCTACTGGTTAAAATTAAAGTAATATTAAAACCACAGTGAAACACACATAAAAGATGGACCTCCACCACTCTGGAATAAGTATTTTAACCTATTACTTTGCAGGATTTTACAAGAAAGGAAATAACTGTGAGGAGTGTGCAGACGGTTATTTCACGGAAAGTTCAAATACATTGGGATATTGTTTAGCATGTAGGGATTGTGATAGCCTTGGTAAGTAAACTATCAGAATATTTGTAATTTCTGTAATTGTGCAAGAGGACCTTTAAATCTGAATATAAGACTCAGACAGTCGTGGTTTTACAGGTCATGAAGTAGAGGATACCACCAACATCTGCACATCAAAACAGAACAGAGTCTGCATTTGTAAACATGGGTTTTACAGAAGTAAAAATAAATTCTGTAAACCCTGTCACCATTGCCAAACCTGCACAGAATGTAAGTACCACTAAAGGAAGTTTACAAACTTTTGGGACACAGATGATGCTTTCTATTGTAATTAAATGCTGAACATCTTGTGGCCAGCAAACTATGACTGAATATTGTTTTTTGTCTTATCTGTCACTCAGGTTTGAACTGTAAAGAGAAATGTAACCAACAAACGACTGTTAAAACCACAACACTAACTTGTCAGAATGGCTATTTTCTCGATGGTGGACAATGCCACAGCTGTGTAAAGTATGTGGTGAAATATTCACTTTTTTCTGTAATTCCTTTAGGATAAATCGTGATAGTTTTTTGGTAAATGACTCTATTTGTAGAGAATAAGGATTTTTTTAAAGTTTTGGTTTGAATATTCTAGGCTTTAGCATGTAGGTTAATGGGTTGTGGTTTTCCTGTGCGTAAGGTTCAGCTAACATCAGCATTAGAATTTCCTGCATGTTTAGCAAGGGGTGTGGAGCCAATATCTGTCACTGTCTCAACATTATTTGTATCTGTATTTGGATAAATCTGGATGTAACGTAGGCCAGTAAGAGCTGTGCTTGTAAACCTCACTTCCCTGACCTCAAGGGGCTAACAAGGAAAGACATCAGCAGCGCAGCCTCTAGCTCAGTCGCTAGCACGCCCGCCCGCCTCCCACACCGGAGCCCCTAGTTCGATTCAGCTCAGAGCGGGTCAAGTAGGCTTTATGCTGGACGTCACATGTACAAACAGGAAAACAGGTCTCATTGCATCCACTTGTCGGAGAAAGTGTTAACGGCAGTATGAACTAACGGCGATATCATTGAACTTTTAAAGGGTTAGTTCACCCAAAAATGAAAATTCTGTCATTAATTACTTACCCTCATGTCGTTGGACACCTCAGTTCATCTTCGGAACACAAATTAAGATATTTTAGTTGAAATCCGATGGCTCAGAAGGGCCTCCATTGGCACAATGCACTGTACACTCTCAAGACCCATAAAAGGTACTAAAGACGTCGTTACAAAGTCCATCTCACTACCGTGGTTCTACAATAACTTTATGAAGCGACGAGAATAGTTTTTGTTTGCAAAAAAAACCTAAATAACGTCTTATCATGATTCGACTCGCTGATTCATAACGCTTCAAAGCTTCATGACGCTGTGTTTTGAAATCGGTCATCACTATACAAGTCGTTATTTAGGTTTTTTTTGCGAACAAAAATTATTTTGCCTACATAATTATGTCACCTGGGACGATCACAACTTCAAATTAGTGTACTCTATATAAAGTAACAAGACTAGAACATGAATGTTTAAAAAATATATATTCAGTGATATCACTTGTCAAAGCTCTGATTTATGAAAGACGCACACCGGCAACACGGTTATTTGATTTGTGCTCGCGCTGTCCTTATTTCATCCCGAAGGGTGCGGATTCTGAAATCCACTGCTGCTTCATCATTCATAAAGTTTCATTTGTGCATCATCGTTTATGGTTTGAAACATTTAAATAGATATTTAAAACTGTGTATGAAATGTGTATGATGTAGTAGTTTGTTGATATTACTCTTTTCAAAGCTCTGATTTCCCACAACGCAACAACAATGCACAACGGCAACCCAGCTAACAAAAATACGTGACTGTTACGTAACTGTAACGTAGTCTGGCGACCAAACATTCGTTGTGGTGACATAACTAGTTATGTTGTGGCACTGGCAGCCGGAAAAGTGAAATTCCTGGATTCGTTGTCACAACGAAATTTTGTAACGTTTCCAGTTAGTAACTGTGACGTCGTGGCAAGGTCATGGATCAATAGTTGTGTGCTGGTTTGGTAATTTTTATATTTATTTATTTTTCAATAGGGGGACATGCAGTCGTTTAACCTAATGTATGTCCTCATTTGCCCAAACTAATTTAAGTTCATGTGAATGACGAATGCAGACTAAAAGTGACTTCAGTTCATTTAGTTTGAAAAACACATGAAAAATGAACATTAAAACACAAATTATAAATACAAATATGCAGCAAAATTTGCGCTCAAGCTGTGCTCATTTCATTAATAAATACATATGTACAAAGTTTAAACATTTAAATAGACATATCAAAAAGTAGAACATTTGCATGATGTAGCGTAGTTTAGTTGCTCACCTATTGTGTCTGTCGAATATTTTACTATTATTGGGTAGAATTAGTTTTGAAGCCATTATCCGTGCCTTTCCGAATAAGGTATTCGGGCACATCATTTTAGTTTCCACCTCACCAAAGAATAGAATAAATTATTTTCTAAGCTACGTTAGTTATTTTATAGTTAAGCCTACATTTTGCTCTTGTCAAATCCCTGATTTCTGAGAGATGCACAATGACGTCGGCCATATAGCCTAGATTTGCTATCGCGAGCTGCTCATTTCATTCATATAGTAACTCACTTAGCACTCATTATTGCGTAGTGATTTTTTGGGTTTATGTAGCTCTAATGCTAAGCTATCCTCTGGCTCACCTATTGTGTCTGTCAAATATTTTACTATTATTGGGTAGAATTCGTTTTGAAGCCATTATCCGTGCCTTTCCGAATAAGGTATTCGGGCACATCATTTTAGTTTCCACCTCACCAAAGAATAGAATAAATTGTTTTATAAGCTACGTTCGTTATTTTATAGTTAAGCCTACATTTTGCAGATATTTGTTACATGAAAGTAATTGAAAGGTACATTAAATGTTAATTGTCCTACTGCTTAATGTAATTTGTTTCAGGTTTAGCTGCAAGAACGAGTCCTGTAAATCTTTTTGTACCACAGTTGAAACACAAGGTATCACAACATCCTAACATGCACTTAGAAATATTTATATATACAAACCTCATAAGAAAGAAATACTAATCTTATTTGTGTGTGTTTATAAAAATGGTCCCTTATCTTAGAAGTTCCTCACCGTCTGTTGCTGGTGTCTCTCATCATGGTGGCCTTATTGGGTGGTCCTATCTGTCTTCTCATCTGGTTGTGTGGATGGAGATGCCTTTGCTGCCAACCCAAAACCTTGCATGGTGCCAATCATGCAAACATTCACATTCAACCAGGTTCATATACGCTCACATGCACTTGAGTTGGATTAAATTAAGTTTATTGTTCCTTTAATTGGGCCTTCACTCATTACAGAGAGAAGCAGTTTAAAGGTGGTTTTGTTTCTGTAAATTTAGTGGTAAAATTGGAAATGCACATCGATTTAGAAGATCTTTATTTTGTTGTATTCGAGATAATTTATGTCGTGAAATGTGTCTTTGTTTTAGCAGATCAACCTAATGATGTAATCAACATTCCCATTGCAACGGTTTGTGTGTTTTTCCGTTACAAGGTGGAAATGTTTTTGAGGATTATTTTTTCCATGATTGCTGGCGTCACCTTGACAATCATTTGTTTGTCTTTAAAGGAAAGAAATGCCTCAGCCTGCAATGAAACCTCTATCAAGACTTTACCAGTGACCAGCTACCCACAAAGCATCTTCAGTGGAGACTTACAGAGCATCATGGCTCCCCTGATAGCAAATGGAAACACAAAATGTAATTTATATATATACATATATAATTAAGATATTGCAAAACGTAATAATATGTAGCCTAGGTGTACTCTCTGTTTTAAAATTGTTTGAATCTTGTGATTGCATTTCTAATCATTTCAAGTCTTTTAGTCTTATCCATTTAACCAATCATGTAGGCGGATGAGAAATTGCCTTGAGACTAGGTGATCACAATCAATTTCAAAGAACTTCTGAGAACTGTCTAATCAGATAGTAACTTCTAATAAGTCACACACGTTCAGTTGCTTCCTTGGCGGTGTGGTAGGAGCCTCACATCTTCTGGTGGAAAGGGCATAAAAATGGCTGATTAACTACAGCAGATAATTTCAGAATAGATACGAATAATACGTAGAATTTTGTTTTAGTTCTCATTAAATAGCCTTAATGTTTTTTCCTTTTATTTACTAGGCACACAAAAAAATACCCTGACTGATACAACTGCATATTAAAATGGCAGTTAAAATGTCTTATTCCGTGGCTCACTGGAATACTTGATTCTGATTGGTATATTGTGGCATTCAAAGGTCTGATATTTGCTCAAACACTGTATATTAGTCCACTCATGTCTTTTGTATCACACTGCGGACTCGCTCTTTCTCATTTCATAAAAACGAAAATGGCTTTTCTATGGCTTATTGATAGTACATCCGTAGAAAAACTGGTACTTGTAATTTTCTGCCAGGACATTTTTCGTCAAGTTTACATACATTTCCTTTAACCCTAAACACAACACAATAAAATGCAAAATTCTAAATACAGGGAAAACACCAGTGAAAAATCAATACGGAAAATTTTTTCATATTAACACAGTATCTTGGACTTTTTTTTGTTTTTGGATTGAAGTGACCTGCAGAGGAATTCAATAGGCCTATATTACTGTAAAATTGTTGTAGTGTTTGTCCTGTTTGCTAGACCGACTGTTACATTGTAATGGACTATTTGATTCTTAGCAGAAGCTTTATGATAATACAGGTACACCATGTAACTTTTGTGGTAAAAAACAAAACAAAACTGCATGCATTTTGCTGAAGAACATTGTTTTGGTTGTGCTTTGGCTCTGCATGACTGTGGGGATGAATATGGTTCTTTCTCATAACTAAAAAAAAGAGAGAGCGATTATAAAACATTCACCACTGGGCTTAAGAGATATAACCAATGGAAAGGGTCTCAAGCTGACTAGCTGAAGACATTATCTATACCCATTAATAGACACAGTACTTCATTGAAAATAAATTCCAGCATAGTGATACAACCATAATGAAATGACCTTTCACAATAGATAACGCTTCACAATTAACTCTGTTAGAGAGCTACATATGACAATTTATCTGTTCAATAAAATACCTTACTGTTGAGTAATAAAAACACCATCTTTTTGCTATCCCCAACCAATGTTGATTCTCGTTTTATTACGAGCTCTTTTTGCCAGTAGACTTTCCTCTATTCTGCGTTTTTTGTTGTTGTTGTTTTAAACGGGTAACTCCTCTGAGGTTCGAGATTAGTCAACCTTCTTGCTTGTTGTGACCACTAACCTATGCCACTCACACAACATGCATCCAATTTATGGATATCACGAGAGAGGCACTGGCAAATGACGTGTGTATGTAATTTCCCATGCAAACCAACCTGCTCTGTCTAAAATATAAACACTTAATAACAGGCATACCATAGTGAATCGGGGTAAGACAAAAACACATTTTGGAAGAAAGATCGATGATGTATTGACTCATGATTTAAATTTCGTAGTGTATCTTTAAGTATTTTCAACTTAAAGCAAATCAACAGGAATTTGAACCTGAAAGCTTGGGCTTTCTTGACCTTTTACACTTTAAAACCATTTGACTCTGTTTAATCCAACTCCTGTATCTAAAGGCCAGATCTGTATATTTCCCCAGTGATGCAGGTGTTGCAGAAGGAGTCCTGGCCAGCACCAGTGCTCTACACCATCATAAGAGAGATTCCCGTGACACGCTGGAAGGAATTTCTGCGACTGCTTTCCGTGTCAGATGATCAGATGGAACGAATCGAAATAGAGGCAGGCCCATCCTATCTAGAAAAGCAGTACCTGATGCTACGTCTGTGGAGCCACAGCAGTGGAGCAAAGCTGGAGAATATCTACTCAACATTACACTACATGAACCTGTCAGGCTGCGCCCAGGAACTGCAAGAGAAGCTAGAGCAACTGCAGGCAAGCTTGCAATCTGCCTCATCTTGACTCCATCTCCTCATGTGTGAGGGTTTCTGTTGAATTTCACAATAATTTACAAGGAAGTCTGCACAGCAGATGCTCTGTCTTCTGTAGTTTTAACAGGAAACGCTCAGTCATGGTTGTTTTATTTAAGCATAATGTAAAAGAAGTGCGAATTTTAAAGCGCATCAGTGGCTTTTATAACTTATAACTGATTACAATCCTTGTCCTTGGTCACTATACTGTACAAATGTGAATATTTAAAGAATAATTGACCAATTCTAACTTTGAATTTAAAAATGTTTTTGCCTGGTTTCACAGACAAGGCTTAAGCCCAGACTAAAATGCATTTTTGAGCTGTCTTAAAATATGCCAGTGCCATTGTTTTGTCTCTAGATGCACACCATGTTTTTTAAGTCATGTTTATAAAAGCTACTTAAATGTCTAAATTTAACTAAGACCTACTATTGGCTTAGTCTAAGCCCTGTTTGTGAAAGCAGACCTTTTTCATCCCCTATCAACTTAAGGAGGTACTGTACTGGTTTTCAGGGTAAACATAGGTGCTTATATGTTTTACGCTAAAGGTTATTATAAGCTCTCAGTCATATTGTACATGGGCTAGTATTACTCACATTGTCACACCAGTGCATATTTGTTACTTTTCTTAATAAAAAGCATAATTGAATGTGGGGAATATTTATCTTGAAAGCATCATAAAAAGTGTGACAGTGAAAGTGTCCTTGCTGCGCAGAAAGAGAAAAGTTCTGACATTAAGTTTAGTGATGTCAGCGAACATTTGCTGTGGCCTCTGAAGAAGGAAATTCCCCTCCTGTGGAGGTTCATCTGACTACTGTTTGAACCACAGTGAAGATCAAAGGCATTTTGACTCTTTTATTTCGTTTTTCCTGGCTTGTATACTACCATGTCAGTTCGAAGAAACGTATGCTAATGGGAAATGTAAAATGTCACCCCTCAAACCCATAACTTAAGTGATTTAATTGTGATTGTTAAATAAATGTGAGAATATTTCAATTTTGTTTTATTTAATATTAGGTGAACTGTATGAATTACATTGTTAAATTGAATATTTTTTTCCTAAATAGTAAACGGTAATGGATACTTCTTATAAAAAAAAAAAAAATGTTACATACAGTATTTTAATGTAGGCTAAAATGAAATGTATTCTGTTGTGCACATGTTCTGTTATGAGCAAACATTCTTACAGTAATTATTTTCTTACAGTGAGTCTTTTTGAGCAATTCAATAAATGAACGACAGGAAAATGTTATTGTAATAGGCTACATGTTATTTTCCATTATTTCGTCCCTGCACACGGCCCTGTTAGCCCTTTTATATTAAATGAATATTCCTCCAGCACATAGTAGCCTACTTTGAAGAGCATGAATGTGTGACATGATCTGCACACTGTTGTTTACTTAGCTAGATGGTTGAGTTTTGATGAGTGGATGTTCAAAATACTATAGGCTACATGGATTATCAATGATGACATAGATCAAGTTTATTTAGTTTAAAGTTGTATTATAATGTATTCTTATCCCAGACAGGAACATAGTGTCGGCCCACATTTGGGCCACATCTGGTACATGTGGATTCAAAGCGTACCGGATCTGGGCCGACACTATGTTGCTCTAGGATTATAGTGTTAAAATTCTTTTGACAAAGTATTACTTCGGTAGTTATTAATAGTAGCTAGCTTAAAGGGATAGTTCACGCTAAAGTGAAAATTCTGTCATCATTTACTCTCCCTCAAGTTGTTCCAAACCTGTATGAGTCTTATTGTTCTGCTGAACACAAAAGAAGATATTTTGAAGAATGTTTGTAAACAAGCAGATAGAGCAACCATTGACTACCATAGTAGGGGGGAAAAAATACTATGGTAGTCAATGGTTGCTCTATCTGATTTGTTACAAACATTCTTCAAAATATATTTTTTTGTGTTCAGCAGAACAAAGAAACTCATACAGGTTTGGGACAACTTGTGGGTGAGTAAAGGATGACAGAATTTTCATTTTTGGGTGAACTATCCCTTTAAGTCCAGTGTTACTTGTTTTTTCATTCTGTTATCCTTACCTGTATATCTATTTTCATCAGCAACTCTCTAATCTCCCTGCAGCCTAATGACCCATTCCCTGAATCTGACCTACCACAGAGCATTATTATAGTAGGCCTATCGAGATACGATTATAGTTTTTATTAATATTTTTGATAAGTTTTTATTTTTATATTTTCCTTTTTCATATAGCCTATGATTCAACTGTTTCAATTTCTGTCATAATCAAGTTGTGTTTTAAAGTGTGTAATTCGAAAAATACTTTTGTGGACAATTTCGGTGCATAAACAACACGAATACAAGCAAAATTCCAGGGAGAATGCCAAAAGGCTGTAAATCATCATGAGAAGATAGAATGTTTTAAAGTTTTCTAGAACGTTTGTATGTAACCAGAACGTTTTCAAAACATTTAAAACTCGTTTCACATTCCCTGAGTTTTCCGAAATAACGGTTCTGTTTCTGTAACGTAATGGTTTGGAAATGTAAACGCTAGGAAAGTGTTCATAGAACACAACATTGTTAGTTGGTCGTTTCCATAGCGACCAGTGCACGCATGCAGTCAGTGCGAAGCGTGTTTGCCTAGAGCCAAAGGTTTTTGGAATTTGGATATACTAAGGCCCGCAACAGGTGACTGAATAAAGACCTCGAAGACTTCATTACATTTTTGCCCTATATGTTGCTAAGATATCAGAAGATAAGTAGGCTATTTAATGTAGATGACACGTTGTGTCACATAGTCGTAAGTAGACTAATTATTAGTATTCTTTAGAGAAGAGACGAGCACCTGCCCAACCCTTCTTACATTTTGTGTTTTCTCCATGTTAAAGTGTTTTTTTATATTTCGTCTTCCTATCGTCTTTCACTTATGGGGTCGGCATATTGAGTTTCAGCAAGATGTTATTCGGGACCAAGCTTTTCCAGACAGTCGCATCTTTTGCCAGTTATTTTGAATAAAGTCTACAAAGATTCATATGTGGTCCGTCTAAATAGTGTTTAATATGTGGTGCATCTCAGAAAATAATGTTTAACTCGTTTAAGATAAGACAGGAGAAGTCGACCAAACGTGCTTGGACTGTACCCCTCTCTCTCTCTCAGACTCTCAAAGACACAGAAAGGTGAGTAAACTATCCCATGTTGGACGATATAATGCCCTGCTCTTTTCATAGAAAATTGTAATCTGTTTTACATTGGTGTCTGTTGGAAGCCATGTTAACATTTATTGCTTAGAACTGATCATCCATCATTGTCTAGAATCTGTTTAAAAAAAATGTAAACAACAATTATTCATAAGATAGCCTACTAGTGCTTATTCCAACAGTGACTGTTTAGTGACTCACAAATACTTATTGGATACTAGTTCTTCCTTGTCACTATCTGAAAAAGAGCTAACATTTTTTATAAGATTCGTACTTGAGCTATAAAGTAGCCTGACTAGCCATTATACCACAACGAAACAAGTTAAATGGGATACATGTTAAATGGGATAGATACCTAGTTACAAGTTACTACTACCACCTAATAAATCACTAAAGCACTAGTTATGCTGGAATAGATACTTGTCACTGGACTAATTACTAGTAAGAAACATGTATCTGTTACAAATGGACACATTTAATAGGTAGCCTAGTAAATATTGGAGTAAATACTTTTGTCTATGAATGGTTACTTGTAAAATAGAAAAATATACTCATCACTCAACTTTAAAATTCTGTAACACAAACGAAACTAGTTATATTTTAAAAAGAAGAAATTTTAAAACAGCAAATAGTGTAATTTATTCATGCAATTCATATTTATAGTAACGCATTCAAATAAGAGCATGAGAAAGATGCATTTTAATAATGTGCTTTCAACTTCTTTCAAAGGTCTTTGAGGACCCGTGTGGAGGAAATATCCAAATGTAAATAGCATTACAGAGAAGAGAGATGAATGGCATACATAAAGGTGCAGCTGAACTGTGCAGAGAGGGGGACAAAATATTGCTCTCTGGGGACCCTGGCAGAGCTGCAGCTCTGTACACCCATGCTTTTGGAAGCCATGCAGGATCCACTGTAGGACACATGCGTGGCCTTGACACAGGTTGTTTGGAGGAGGTGATCTCAACTCTGGAGGCTTGGCTTGATGGCATCTCGCACAACTCTATTAATGGCCTGAACAAAGGTCTTGTTGCTGTATTCCTTTCTACATTATGCCCCAATAATATTTCTGCTTCTCTTTATAAAATGGAGTCGGTCCTGCAGGGGACAGGTCATGCCTCAGACGAGATTTTCGCACGGTGTTCCGCTCTTCTAGAGGGAAAACAAACGCCCCAACCTGCTGGCCACACGCGGTTAGTTCTGGAGTTAACCAGAGCTCTGGCCTGCTTGCTCTCAGACCCTCAAAATCCCAAAGGTCCTCAGCTTTATCTGCTGGCCTTTCATGGAAATAAATCAGAAACTATTAGACTTGTTAAAGAAAGGCAAAGTCAGCATGTGGAACTGTTAATTAAAGCCTTTTACCAGCAAATGTCTCCGAGATATTCCATACTTCATGCTAAGGGGCAGATGGAGAAAGCATTGAGTCCTACACAAGCAAGTGACAACATTGATCCCATCAAAACTGTTGAGTTTTTACTTGCCATTTCGCCTAATGACATCCAGGTGAGAGAGCTTCAAGCTGCAGTCTTGTTTTCATCAGGAAAGTTCAGAGAAAGTGCAGAAGCTTTGTCGCTGGCTCTTAAATCAGGTGAGTCACAGACTGAACATGTAATGGCACCAGAGAAAAGAGCTTATTTACTGTTGGGCAGAGCAGCTGCTCATTTTTCAGCAGGAGGACGAGCAAGAGAAGTCTGCAAAGACCTGGGTGATGGCTTTGCACTTCATCCGGCGACAGCAAGACAGCAATTCCAGAGCCTTTTCTCGGACAATGGCATAGGGTTGGCTGCTTGCATCCAGCTGCGCCAACAGGCCGAGAAGGGTGTCTTGGAGTTCAGGGAGGCAGTTCTTATGAGGCCTGACCTTCGCTCTTCGAAAGGAGTGGAGTTGTTGGATCCCGTTATTGCTCAGCTGCAAGCTCTCTGCCACTTGGAGTCAAACGGAGGAGGTAGGGAACTGCGGGTGCGTCTGGCAGACTGCCTCCTCTTGCGTGGGGAACATAAAGAAGCCCTTTCCATAAGTAGCCAGCTAGCCGCCGCAGCTCCAGCCCAGCAGAGCTACCAGAACACCGTGCAAGTGCTCAGAGGGTTTTCCCGACTCTTCACTGAGGACCATAAAGGTGCTCTGGAAGATTTTCAAGCGGTTATTGAGCATAATACTCCTCACCCACCCAGCTGTGTCCGTGCACTCTGTGGTAGGGGTGTCCTGCGTATGATGGCTGGCTCACACTACCTTACTGCTCTAGATTACGCTACAGCGAGCCGATTACAGCTGCAGGACGCCGCTGTGACTGTTAGGTGCCTGGTGCCATGGAACTACCGTGGGTTGCTGTGCACTGTGTTGCTGGAACAGGGAAGGGTTATGCTTGAAGAACAAAAAGCTGACTCAAATCCAATAGCACAACAAGAGCATGAGGAAGGTCACACCAACAACAAACAGAGGTACATTTGCATTTTTCAGATTCTGAATGAAACGTTATTGTCTTGCAAAATTGTTCCTTTTGTCTTAAAGAGAATATCCGTTTTTCAATAATGCCATGCTTAGGTCAAATTTGTAGCATTTCAAATGATTTTAGTTTTTGGTATTGAATTTTTTATTTATTTAGACAAAATAGTATAGAATCAGCCATGACATGAAAATAATTATCGGCTTATCAGTGTCGATAAGCACTCCTGGAGGGCCACCTTTCTGCAGAGTTTAGCTCCAAACTAACTGACTAGCCCCTGGTTTCACAGACAAGGCTTAAGCTAGTCCCAGACTAAAATGCACATTTGAGCTGTTTTAACTGAAAGCAACTTGCGGTACTTTAATGTCTTTGGAAGTTTTTTATGTCTACCTCAAATCTGCAGTGGTCAGGTGGTACAGCAGCCATGTGGTACAAGTCGTAGCTCTCAGAAAATTACGTTTACACATTGTAATAGCACGTTATACAAGAACAGGAAGGCTTTTTACAGTTCAGAATCGTTACTGTAATTATGACATGGCATGAACACACCTTAACATCTGCAGGACCTTGTCCCTCCTGAAGCAGGATTGGACACCCCTGTCTTATTCAGGTTCCTGTGCTTCATTCAGGTCTCCCATTGGAGTGCACGCTCTTGCTCTTCTACTTATGGAGTTACAGCCCGGTGCCGATGGAGCCCAGATTCTCACAGCAGATGCTCTGTACCAGTTGGGTCGTGTTGAGGAGGCTTACCGTCTTCTTCTCAACATCGAACACACAGCCCCACGTCCACCGATTCTCGCACGCCTTGCAATAATGCAGCTTCATCGGGGCTTCCTCTATGATGCCTATCAGGTGCCAGATCATATTCCTTAGTTTAATCACATTTAAATTATGAAAGTATTTCTATGATAGTAATTTTCTGCTTTATATCAAGTAATATCTCTGGTGTCTTACAGCTACTGAAGAAGTTGATTAATTCAGGAGACACCAGCTGTCTGCGTCCTCTTCTCTCTGTAACATCTTTACAAGACAGAGAGCTCCTCGAAAAACATTGTCACACCGCTTCCAAACGTATACTGTGTGGCCAACAAGCAGAAAGCGCAATAAGGGAAGCTGTGGCCTATTTGTCCATTGCCATTATGGCTTCAGGTAACAAGGATGTGTTATCTTCAGACACATACAGTAATATATTAATTTACATTACAATATATTTATTGCTATCAGGGCCAAATGTAGTGCAAATGCAAACAGGAATTCACACCACTGATCTGATTATATCACACCGCGTATCTGATTGACGCAGTTGCTTCGGAAAAAATTAGTTTCCTCTTTAGCTCTGCAATTTTCATACTTTCTTCTGTAATTGGTTTCCATGATATAATCTTGGTTTTTATATTTCATGTAAAACTCTCCTAATCACTTAATTATACTGTAAAGAAAGAGATGAAGGTAACTCAGAACACTGCTATTTTCTTAAATCGATTATTCCTTAGGTGGTGGCGCAATAGATTCCCTGCTGGAGAGAGCAAAATGTTATGCTCTATTGGGCCAATGGAAGACGGCTATCTTTGACTTCACTGCGATCCTTAAAGAGCACCCAGACCATGTGCAGGCTTTGTGTGGAAGAGGATTCACTTATCTTATGCTGAACCAGCAGAAGGTGTGGTAGCAAAAACAAACACCTCCACCTATAGGAGACACCTGTTTTTAAAGATGGTTACAATTACATTACAATAAGGTTAACGCAGAGATTATGGACCAGAGATCACAAAAAAACAACAAACAAACTTTTGATAATCTTAGTTAATGTTAACTTCTACATATACTAATAACTTATTTATATAAAAAATAACTTAAATGTTGTAAACTGTCATTCATTCTTTGATGTATTTGTCAAGTTGAACTTTATTGTAAAGTGTTACCAATATTTCAAGATCAGTGGATGAAATAACACTTAAAGTAATATTTCCTGCATGCTTGTAAACTGACACTGTAATATCAATAATTCACCAGGAATGCACACTAGACATACTAGTGGCCCTTCAGTGTGGTGCTGAGGAGGTCACTCAGAGCATGCTGTCACTTAAAGACAAAGCAAAGAAACTCATCAGCGAATGGTTGGGTCAGCACTGTCGCAGCAGCCTGTCGGAGACTCTGTTGGCCAACCCTGTACCCTGCCGGGAGGAGCACCTTCGAGAGGCCTTTTTGATTGGTGGAGCTCTAATGAACACTGACTGCAGGGAACCCAGGTGGCACCTCCTGTACATAGATACACTATTTGCCAAAGGTAGGGAGCAGTATACAGCATATAGGAGTCAAGTATGTGGGCTTGTAGATTGCACATTAAATGTGTTAGACAAATTAAAAATATATATGTTGCACATTATGTCTATGCAAAATGTGTTTTACAAAGTTGCCGTTTGAAATGATGTTTGTAAAGGGGAGGTGAATGCTGCAGGAGCGCACCTGAAGCAGGTGTTTGGTCAAGAGCCTCGAGATGTCGGAGCTAAGGCCAGGTGGGGTGTCGTTAAGACCTGCCAGCAGAACTACAAAGTGGCAGCCAACTATTTGAGTGTGGTGGCTGAGAAAGATACAGCAACTCTAGACTTTCTAATCAGTCTCATGCAGTCAGCTCAAAGGAAACGTTTGGCACAGGTACTCACTAGTCATCTGTGTGTGTGTGTGTGTGTGTGTGTGTGTGTGTGTGTGTGTGTGTGTGTGTGTGTGTGTGTGTGTGTGTGTGTGTGTGTGTGTGTGTGTGTGTGTGTGTGTGTGTGTGTGTGTGTGTGTGTGTGTGTGTGTGTGTGTGTGTGTGTGTGTGTGTGTGTGTGTGTGTGTGTGTGTGTGTGAGTGTGTGTACCGGGGTATTCCATACCTTATGGGGACCGAATGTCCCAACAAAGAGGGGACCCCATGAGGAAAACACAGGCTATAGAGACAGAGCGTATTTAGGCCACGCCCACACCGGGGGGAAAACAATCCAACGCTCTCCATTGACTTTGCATTGCGTGAGGCTGCATCCTTGTCATTTCGGACTTATAAAAAAAAAACAGAACAATGTCTAAAAGCTGATATGTGACAAAGTGTACAGCAAACAAGCTAAAAAACACAGAAATAAGTTTTTATAAGCTGTCGACCCAAAAAAACGAGAGTTTAAGGAGACAAAAGTGGATAAAGGCAGTAAAACGTGACGCTTCAGCAGGAAGAATGAGTAAATTTTGGGATCCTGACACTCAGTATGCCTCAGTATACCTATGTGTGCAGTAAATATGCTGTCACTGTTAAGTCAAATATCCAAATGTCAGTTTTATATATGATATTTCCTGTCGCTGATTACGTTCCCCTCGTGTGGGTGTAGTTCTCAGTGTAATATAACGTGTCTCAATGGGCTGTATCCACTTTTTTCGTCCTTAAACGCTCGTTTTTTGGGTCAATAGCTTATAAAAACGTCTGGGTTTTTGGTTGTGGGTTTTGCTTAGCTTGTTTGCTGTACACTTTGTCACATATCCGCTTTTAGACATTGTTCTGTTTTTTGTTCTAAGTCCGAAATGACAAGGATGCCGCTTCACGCAATGCAAAGTCAATGTAGAGCGTTCGATTGTTTTCCCCCCTGGTGGGCGTGGTCTTCAGATTATGACGCGTGTCGCTCTGTCTCTATAATGCCATGCCTTAATTACCGCAAAGAAAGCTCTACATGCTTTTGAATCGCTCTCGCGGTCTGCACAGTGCCTCTTCAAGTCGAACACACCTTAAATCTACAGTGGTCAGGTGGTACAGCAGCCACGTGGTACCAAAATGACGAGTTTACACATTGTATTTACAAGTTCTACAAGCACGTGAAGGCTTTTTACAGTTCAGAATCGTTAAGGTAATTACAACATAGTGTGAACGCACCTTATATAATAATCAACAATAGAGAAAAGGTGCAAATCATGATCAAATCAATGAAAAACCATGGGAACTTATGCTGCGTTCCAGGCAGGTTTTTGAGCCTGCAAGTTACGACTTCAAACCATGACTCACGACTTTGTTGCATTCCAGGCAAAGTCACGCCAAACTGCCCGAGAGCAAGGAATTGTGGTAGCTAGATGTAAACAAAGCATGGTGGACCGTACAGGGCTTATGCTAATTTACAATAATTTCTATCGCCAAAGCTGCTTACTCCTTGCTTATTTGAGGGAAACGGAGGAGAAAAAACGCATAAGGCAAGAGAAGCTGTTATACCTTTTATTTTATGTTATTTGGATATTTGGAAATGTATTTGGTATTAATTTATTCTTGCAGTCAATGGACCGAAAAATAGCTAATACTAGAAAAGCTGCTGATAATGCATACCATTTGGAGATAAATAACGTTAGAGCACGATAAACTATTTGGTTTTTAATGTACTACTTTCATAAACACTGCATCCGTAGGGGCTGCCATTGTTGTTTCGTGGGCTATGTGACGTCAGAGCTTGTAACTGGGAGTACATCGATCTAATACGAGTTCACGGGTGAGAAGTCACGGGTTTGAATGACGTTCGAGTGCACTATCACGGGTAGAAGGTTGGAAAAACACGGGTTACGGGTTGCCTGGAACGCGTCATTATACAAACGCAGGAAACAGAACTAAAACACACGCAACATAGACACAGATAACACACTACAGTTAAATTGCTCATAAATTACACAGTTTATCGATGAAAACTGAAATTCTATTGTTATCTTTGTTAAATCAGAGATATTGAACAAATATTATTTAAAATCTACTTCCTTTTTTTGATTCTATATTAATGTGGGGATTCCAAGATGCAATCAATTTATTCGGTTTTTTTTTATCCATTCACAGCCCTAGTACAAATACAGTTTTTGTTATTTTTCTGTTTTTTCTTCTTGATGATGTTACTCAAGGCAAAATCAACTCTACAGTATCTAATAAAGTGATTCTGTGCTTCCAGGCAGCATCCCAGCAGGCCAGCATTGTTTCTGAAAGTGGTCAGTGGGAGCAAGCTTTAGCCCTCCTTACACTAGCAGTGCGAGCGGTCAATGAGATGAAGTTTCAGTACCTCAGGCAGCGTGCAGCCTGCCTGGCCCACCTGGGCCTCCACGACAGGGCTGTGTCTGATTTGAATAAAGTCATCCAGGGCCACAATGCAGATGGGAGTGAGGAGCCAAGGGTTTGGGCTGAGGACCTTTGCCGCAGAGGCCGTAGTCTGCTGATGTGTTCCCATGAAGAGTCTGGCTTACAGGACATTTCTCAAGCCCTGGATCTGCATGAGGGACAGGCTCTGCTGTGTGTAGAGGCTGGTCTGGGAACACAACGCCTTGCTGAAAAGTTCCTGCGCTTTGCCCTGCAGAACTATGGAGAGCAGAAACTTGACAAAGCTTGGCTCCTGACAGAGACTGGGCTTAAAGTGGACAGTGGCCATGTAGAACTGCGCAGACTGAGGGCTAGAATAAAACGAGAAGTCTCTGGTCCATGTACTGTCCACTAGAGGTGTCATGAGATATTTAATTGTGAAATGATGGTGACAGAATGGTTTATATGGTTTCTTTATATTAATTTATGGTTAATCAGGAAAACATAATGGCAAGAATTTTGAATCATAAGAATGCAGATATTGCAACTTACAGTCTCTTACAATTTACCTTCACTCTAAAAAAAAAGGCTCGTAATCATAGGGGAACCTTTTCTAGTGCTATATAGCACCAATTTTGGTGCTTCAGTGGTTCTTCAGCGGTTCTTCAGAGGTGCTATATAGCACCTTAGTCAAAGAACCGGTGAAGAACCTCTGAAGAACCGCTGAAGAACCTCTGAAGAACCGCTGAAGAACCACTGAAGCACCAAAATTGGTGCTATATAGCACTAAAAAGGTTCCCCTATGATTACGAGCCAAGAACCATTTTTGGTGCAATATAGAACCTTTTTTTTTTAGAGTGTTTGTGTACATTTTTTTTTTTTTTATAGGGTTTGTGTTGGATTTTTTTTTAAATCTATTATAAGTTTAGTCAAAATTGAACATTTGATGTAGTCTTGTCTGACATGTACACTACTGTTTGTTTGGGGCAGTATGACTTTTATGAAATTAATTATTTTATTTAGCATGGAGGGACAGTTATCAAAAGTGACAGTAAAGACATTTACAATGTTCCAACACAAATAACATTCAAATAAATGCTGTTCTTTTGAGCTTTCTATTCATCAAAGAATCCTGAAAAATAGTATCATGGTTTCCACAAAAACATTGATGATAATAATAATAAGAAATGTTTCTTGAGTGGCAAATCAGCATATTAGAATGATTTATGAAGGATCATGTGACACCGAAGACTGGACTAATGATGCTGAAAATTCAGCTTTGCAATCACAGGAATAAATTACATTTAAAAAAAGTATATATATATATATATATATATATATATATATATATATATATATATATATATATATATATATATATATATATATATATATATATAAAATGTGTGTGTGTGTGTGTATGTATATATATATATATATACACACACACACACACACACATTTTTATGTAATTTATTCTTGTATATATATATATAAATAAATAAGTGCCTTGGTAAGCGTAAGTGTTACGTGTACTGCTTGAACTGGAGACATGAGCAGTGTTGGGGAAAGTTACTTTGAAAAGTAATGCATTACAATATCGCGTTACTCCCTTAAAAAGTAACTAATTGAGTTACTTAGTTACTTTTTAAATAAACCAAAATTTAAATAATAAGCCCCAGGCTGAGGTAAAAATGCAAATTCACGCATGAACAGTAGAGTGCGCAGCTCTGCTGTGCTGCCATTCTGGATAATGGTAGAATAGGATGCAGGAGAAAAAAGTTTTACCAATAAAAACAAATAATCTAGTAATTTTCATCATCGAAGGTCAGCAGCAAGACATTGGTAAATTAAATATAAAGGTAGATTATGCATAAAAATAGTTGTTTTGTTTCACATTTAATTATTGGAGGTTTGCATTGTATTCTGATTTTGCATTTGACTGATGAGAGCTGTCAGTCAAATTAATGTAAAAAAGTAACTCAGATATTTTGTTGTAAATTTGAAAATGCGTTACTTTACTAGTTACTTGGAAAAAGTACTATTATTACGTAACTCAAGTTACTTGTAATGCGTTACTCCCAACACTGGACATGAGATCCAAATGCAAGCTTTATTGAGTGCAATCCATAATCATAATCCATACATGCATAAGGTCAAAACCACAAGGTAAACAATCCAGATACGACAAAGGTCCAAGGCACAGGGTAATCCAGAGAGACAGGCAGAAGAGAGAGTGAGTCAAATAATTAGTGGGTCAGTATCTTCAGCAGTTTTCTGATTCGTGGAGGGGACACGGGGCGTTGTTCAGTTGACAGTCTTGTGGTTAGGATGTTTGCCTCCCAGCCTTCAAAGAAAAAGACTACTCAAGTTCAGTCGTTATCGCTTTCTTTCTTTTCTTTCTTAGAAGAGATTCCACCACTCTGTACACCACAACTGTCTCTCGCCTCTTTATACACTCTCTCTCGAGTCCACCAACACTGTTTTGTCAGCAAATTTTATAAAGTGGCTGCTAGGTGACTGATGACGCACTTGTGTGTGAGCTGGGAACAGTTTAGTCAGGGTTGCCAAGTGCCAACTCTCACGCATTTGGCGTGATACTCACGCTCTCAGGCTGCCTGCCCAACTTAATCTCACGCCAAATTGCCAAACCTGCCTTTGATATTAAACAAAGTCAAAGCTTTTATTTTTTTTTTAAGTTTTAATGCGAAATTCAAACAATAAATAGCGTTTTGGCGCTAATATGGCATAACAGTTAAAGGTCCCATGGCATGAAATTTTCATTTTATGAGGTATTTCAACATTAATATGAGTTCCCCTAGCCTGAATATTGTCCCCAAGTGGATAGAAATGTTGATCGGTGTAAACCCGAGTTCTGGCTGTCTCTCTCTGCCTTTGAGAAAATGACAGGCCAGACGAGCCAATCCTGAAGTCTCCTGGTTTGACGTCCAAGCAGGAGCGGTTTCCTCCCTTTCCCCCGCCCAGAGAATCTGCCACGCCCATGCAAACGCTGGAGAGATCATTAACGTTACTTGTGAACGAGTGAACACTGGCAGTTTCTCAGTGTTTGGATGTACAAATGAAAACAGAAGTCTTTCTTCAGTTCCTTCTGATCTGTGATCATTGATTTCTTATGTGTAGCTTATTATTTATTATTTGTGGACACGCAGCGGCTTCTCTCTCTCCCGACAGAACGGTGTTTTCGTGTTTTCTATCTTGTGAGTCAGTGTTTTTGTACGTCCTTGTCGCGTCTATCTGTTCTAAAATGTGCAGTCTTTTCTGTTTAACATCAGCAGTCACATCTTTAGAGATAAACTTCACGCACGCCGAAGCTCGGCCTCCAACATCCCCGACCCCCAATACTGCATCTGGCCCACAGCGGAGGAGCCAAACGCGGCGTGAGATTAAGCAGAAGGGGGGTAAGCGTGAGGGTATCCGGCTAGGCTAGCCAGCTTTCCCCACAATTACATTCGATTACAGCTGTTGTGTCTTTGTTTGCGCTGTGTAACGTTACTCAATGCGCGTCAATGACGCTATTCATATGATTGGAACATATCTAGAAATAATGCTATACTCAACACTTACTAACTCGTTCATCTCGCTGTAATTGTACATTGCATGTGTTACAAAGTTGGTAGAATAATGATGAAGAGGACTCGGTGTGACTGGGACTCGTGTTTATTCAGAACTCTCAGATACAAACACAATAAACTCGCGCTGACTGACAGCGCTCTCATAACTCAGTAGTTACTATAAATAACTTTGTTAGCAATCGCTTCGTCTCCGTGATGTCCGGTTCGCGAACGAATCATTCTTTTGAATCGGTTCTTTTTAGTGAACCGAACCAGTTCACCAAATCGGACTGAATCGTTCTAAACGGTTCGCGTCTCGAGTCAGCGCTGATCCATAATTTACTAAAGTTACTAACTTTCTGACATGAGTGACAGCCCCTCCGACTAGAAATAAACTAATAACCTGAATATATGCTAGTAACTACAACAGTTCACCCTGAACTGAGACATGCTGAGAGAACTGATGAGAAGTGAACACAGGTCCATCCGTCTCTCTGGCAGACTCGTGCCTGCTCGTGCCTCGTTAACCACGCCCCCTCCGCTCATTTAAAATGCAAAGATGTCAGCCAATCACAACAATGGGCGTTTTTACTGAAGTCTCACAGCAGACACGCCTCTTGAAGCAGGGCATTCAGCCACAGGGCAAACAGCAGTATAGAAAAAATGCCTTTTATTTCTAAATTATGACATTTTATGATGTAAAAATCATACTAATAATATAAGTACACCTCAGAAAACACTATAAAATAATAGAAAAATGCCATGCCATGGGACCTTTAAAGCCAGAGTGTTGAAAAACATGCTCTCTCAACTCCCGGCGGCGCGCTGTGTCAATACATTTGAATGGCTTGATACACAACAGCTCCACTTTACAGGTGTTTGAAGCAAGTTTTGGTAAACAGTACAGCATAGTGTGCATTGATTACGTCAACCATACAGGATCGTTTTATAATGGAGAGTGATGGAGATGCAACATTGTTAACATTAATGTTAATGTTTTATTGTATTTAGCCCTCAGGTATTCCTTACTAATTGGTCACACTCATAGGCCTACTCATTAATGGTCAAATGTGACCATACACCTTAACTATTTTTCAATTGAATACATTTTCTATATTTTAGTTCAAAAATATTTATTGAATATTTTGAGATATTTTGGTACTAAATACTATTTGTGCAATAATTATGGTCCATTAATGACCAAAATATTTTTCTTCTAATAGTTGTATTATTTATATTACAGTTAGTAAAGTAATTAAGGTTAAATTAGAGAATTCTTATTCAAAGAGGCAAATTAGAGTCATTTTGTGGCTCGAAAAATAATAATTTCCATTTGTAATGCCATTGCCCACTGGTGCCTTTATGACTCCTTAATCAATATACATGTAGCCTATCTAATCTAGTTGCTCAAAAAAGTATTACAGTTTTGCTGCTGCATTTTAATAAATATTTAGATATGATCAAACACTAGATTTCTTTAAATGTGAAATTTTAAAATGTTAATAACGTACATATCCTTATTTCCTTATATGTACAGTAGGCTATGAATTGATACTGAAATCGGAATCGATATACCGTCGTATACCGTCAGCCCCTCAACACTCTATATATATATATATATATATATATATATATAGAGAGAGAGAGAGAGAGAGAGAGAGAGAGAGAGAGAGAGAGAGAGAGAGAGAGAGAGAGAGGCATAGTTTTTGTTAAATTGTTGCACCTTTTGAATGTGAATGTGGATTTAGTTAAAAACTAAAATAAAAGTTAGCCCATAATGCATTACAGATTCAATTCTGACAGCTGTAGTTATCACTGCGTCCACAAGATGGGGTTCTGCCTCAGGTGATCTTGATGCAAAACCTTACATTAAATAAAACCGATTCATCCAGCTCAAATCGTTTATTCATTATTTGGACATTTTAAACATCAAAATGTTTCTCAAGAGTTCAGCCTGTTAGGGTTAGGTCTAACTGACAGTTGTGTCGTGTAGCTACAAAAACTCTATAGGCCACGACCCGTGTACCATTTATGATAGTGCTTTGCCTTTTATGGTGTTTCTTAGTCATTTTAGGCCATGATGTTTTTCAAAAATTGTATGTGTTCCGTGAAAAAAAAATCTATTTGGAACGATGGCATGTTCTTTCGAGCGTTGCCCTTGCGTCATTCGAACGTCATCGCTCGAACGTAAACAAGGAAGTAACACATCCACTGTGAATGGGCCGAGCGTTCAAGTTTTCTGAAACAGACCCTGTCAGCCTAAACTGTCTTTGTGTTTTGTTGTGCATATATTCATATGTGTAACCACAGGCGAAGTTTGTATTCAAGTAATCACGCACATATATGATTTTAACCCGATTCAGGATCAAGAATCCGATGTGAGGTGCTATTGTTGGTGCTATTGTGTTGTTAAAGCGGGAGCTCGGTGTAAGGTAACGCATAAAAACACGACACCCGTCCCTTATTTCTTCAGAATCTGATCGGTTCACAGAAGACACGTTCGCTTTAATGTCTCTGCCATTCAGATTCACAGTCGATGTTTTGTTTGTCCCTGCAAAAATTTGATTTATCATCCATTCCATGCTAAAATGCTTTGAACTTAAAGGGATAGTTCACCCAAAAATGAAAATTCTGTAATTTACTCTCCCTCAAGTTGTTCCAAACCTGTATGAGTTTCTTTGTTCTGCTGAGGGGTGGGGGAAATACTATGGTAGTCAATGGCTGCCGAGATCTGCTAAGAAACTCATACAGGTTTGGAACAACTTGAGGGAGATTAAATGATGACAGAATTTTCATTTTTGGGTGAACTATCCCTTTAATAATTTACTGCAGTCTGGTAACCAGTATCTAACCCATCATAAAATCACACTGACCTTTATAATCCTGTGAAGTTAAAGGGAAGACAAACCTATAAAGCAAAGTCCTCCCAACAGATCTTAGGAGTTTTGCGTGGTAAGATGTCAAATGTATAGATCAAATTATGTATGCATGTCTAGTATTTATTGATTATTTGGTTGTAGGAAGAATGAAACTTAAAAAAATATTATGTCTATGTGTTGTTAAATCTGCAGGGGTCTGCTATAATGCCATCGCCTGTGGATGTTATCGTAGTTGGAGCTGGTAACAGAGGAGAAAATTATTCGGACTATGCAGTGATTTATCCTGACCGCATGCGGGTATGATGTGTGTTTTAATCTCACATCGACAGTCAGTAACTCTATTTCAACACCACCAGAATAAAAAATAACCATGACTTTAACTGTTTGCTCATTCTAGGTAGTAGGAATTGCTGACCCCAGAGATTTTGCTCGAAAGAAGCTTCAGGCGCGTTACAAAGTAGCTGATCAAAACACTTTTAACGGTATGTCCAGCTTAGTTTTCCAGCTTTTTGTTACACTTTGAAGTAAGTTTTGAAGTGCATTTGTTTGCTTTTTGCATAGATTGGCGTTGTATAGCAGAGAGAGAGAAATTTGCAGATGCTGTATTGATCTGCACTCCCGATCGTCTTCACAAGGTTTGTGTTTGGTCAGTGTTCGCATGATAGAGTTTTTCTTAGACCAGCATGGTGTGGTTAGCTATTTTTTACTCATTAATGAATGATATAGCTGGCACTTCATGTTGTCTGCTTTGAAAGGGTTCAGTGTCCAACCATTGTTTTGTTCTTCAGGACCCTGCTGTGGCTTTAGCTAAGAAAGGCTACCATGTACTGCTGGAGAAACCAATGGCTGTAAGTGTCTTTTTGCTGAAAGGCTCCTTGACCGATTAATTCAAAACGGCTTGTTCATTCAGGAACGAAGCAAGTGACTGACTTTATGAATGGGTCATTGAATCATTCGTTCAACCGACTCTTTCCAAACGCAAATACATTAAGGAATGTGTTGCTCGGAGACATACAACGGTTCTGCCGTGTCTTTTTTTAGAACTATTTTCGATGGCGAGATGTTGTGGAGACAATATTGTGTCTAAAATGTAAGAAATGTAATATTATATTGTATATTGAACTGTTGTATGAAGTCAAAATCACAGTTGCAATTGTGCTGATATTTGGGAAAACAACATTCTTGCTCGTTTGAACTATTAATAAAAAAATTACAAAAAACAAGAAAAATCAGTCAGGGCCATTATCTTGAATTTCGGTGGCATTTTTATAAATGTTGATGGCGTTTTTGACACAAGCCACTGTTAATTTCGGCCCTGCATACCGCTATCGCTAGGGTGGAATAATCCACACTCATGGGTCTATATATAGGCAATATATGCACTTTTGAGGAATGTATGGCTGTTCAGGCAGCCTGGGGACCCTGGGAGTCAAACCCCAGTGCCTCTGATTGTATTATGCGGCCCTGTCCATGACAACATTATGCGTTTTTGTTGTTGTTGTTGTGGGATTTGTTTATTGATTTAAAAATTAAAATGCATTTCGAACACTACACATTATTTGAATACACCCCTTCTATTATAAGCATGTTTGTAATTTCTGAATCAAATTAAAATTCATTTTGATATGTTTGGGGGGCATAAAGTAAAAACTATTATAGTTTAAATGATTATACTTATATATATATATATATATATATATATTACTCTAAACTTTTATTAATATTTCTTTTTTTTTATTTCTTAAGTTAGTTTAGGTTTTAAAATGTCATGGGACGAGACACCCCCACCCCCCAACCCACACACACAAAAATAATAAATAATTCACAATTGCAATTTGCAACAAAACAAAACTAAAATACTATACTATATTACATATTTGTTATATACAGTCAAAACATTTATTCAGACACCTTCAACATTTTCTCACATTATCACAGTTTATTCACTATAGTTTAGAAGTAAGGAATAATTGACGACGGGCCGTTCAATTATTAGAATAATAATGCACACCCGAGGTGGTGATGCGGTCACGACGCAAAGCGGAGTGGCCGTTACACCTCGGGTGTGCATTATCATTCTAATAATTGAACGGCCCGGAGTCAATTATTCCGCTTATACTACGGTTACCACACCTCAAGACATCGATCCGAAGATATATTTAAAGGGATTCGTCCGGTTTTTGTACTTAAATAGCTATTGTGAGTAGGACTATTTCTTCCGCGTCTCATCCAACGGCTCTTTTGCTAGTTCCAAAACGTCATTTTAAAGCTGTTAACGAAGGCTTGAGCCGCATTCTTCTGCAGTTATTAATAAAGTTATTAGAGAGAGAGAGAGAGAGAGAGAGCGAGTGCTTGTGTGAATTAGGCTCCCTCTGTGCGTCTCTAAACAGCTGTTATTACCTTGCTAGTGAAAAAATGTCACGTGTAGCCTTTAAGTGTCTCCACTATATGGGCTAACTGATCAAATCGTCAGGGCAGCGCTGACACCGTTCTGTGCAAACTGTAGTGCGTGTGCGAGCATGTGTGATTTCAGTAATGAGACAGAAAAGCTTGCCTTTGATGTCCGCTTCTGTCTGTTGGTTTTCATCTGGACTGTCTAATACTGCTGCCGCCCAGTTGTTGAACGTTTTATATTCACCGTAAATATTAAGATTTACTTTAGGAAAATCGTCTGTCATATTGTTGTTTTTTAGTCCTGTAATTTCCGTTATTACAGTTAACTATGCGAAGTGATATGGAACTGTAATGCGGTCAAGAGAGCTGCTGGAACTACGTTCGCTGTGCATCTCCCAGAAAATAATTGCACACCTCAGAACGTTCATCAGCCAATCAGATTCAAGCATTCAACGGCCCGTAGTATAAAATGGTAATAAAATATGACAAGAACTCCGAGTTAAACTGTGTCGGAACAGATTCATCTTGATAATGTCAGATAACTTTGATAGAAAGGTATGTAATAGATCACAATCAATCAATCAATCAGCTGTCAGCTGTTTTGTAAATTTAAGTACACAATTAGATAATACCCATTTTGGTGAACCAATTACCAAGAAATGCGTAAAGAAAGGTGTAAAAGGTTGCATTAGCAATTAAAGAAAAAACACTTAAGCAAAACATGATCAGGTCAAAGTATCTGAATAATTTCGGTCCCAAATTTTTTATCAGTTTTACTGGTAGTCTACTGTATGAAGAATTTTTGGGTATAATATGTCACAGTTTACTTTATTTTGCTATCCTCACGTACATAAACAAACTATAGTGTCCTGCACCCACTAGTAAAAAAATATTATACATCATATATATTAATAAATTGGAAAAGGTGTCAGGAAAATGTATTGATAGTTACAGCACATGAGTCATGACATTTTTTAGAGTTGCTAAATGTAAACTTTTCTTGAAAATAGTATTTTAGTTTTTTTTAAAGCGTATTAAACCACCATTAATACAAAGAGTACATAAACAATATTTTTCACACAAACATCTGTGATATAGTTCATGATTTGTGTATGGTTGCATTTTATTATTACATTTAAACATATGATTAATTATTTCTATTATATTGGTGTCTAAGGTTACAGAGGAGGACTGCACAGAGATTGTAGAGACATGCATCCAGAGTGGTGTCATGCTCACGGTGTGCCATGTTCTACGATACGACCCTGTGATCCACAAAATAAAAGTAATTACACTTTCCTTTAAATCCTAATACACAATCATACTAGCTGTCAGGCAAAAGAAAACATGTACCATTTTTTTGTTCTACAATTCAGGTGCTGATTGACAGCGGAGTGATTGGAGATGTCATCCACATTCAACATTACGAACCGGTAGGATGTGTTTAAATAAACTTGCAGTGTGCGTGTGCTGCGTGCTGCGTGCAGCGTCTCTTTGTGTGGTGTCAGCCCTGTCTTCTCTGATAGGTGGGGTTCTATCATTTTGCTCACTCCTTTGTCAGAGGGAACTGGAGAAACGAGGCAGAAAGCTCTTTTGCTCTGTTAGCCAAATCTTGCCATGATTTGGATCTGATTCATCATTGGGCTGGTGGACGAAGGTACACTTAATCTAACATGACTTGCGCACATGTGATAGAGCCGAGCTGAAGAAAGATTAATAGTGAATTGACTGAAAGAATGAATGGAATGTCTTATCTTCTTTTATCAGTGGTTCTGTGTATGTTCAGGCGGATTGCAAAACCCTTTTTTTAAAGGGTTAGTTCAACCAAAAACGAAAATTCTGTCATTAATTCCTCACCCTCATGTCTTTCCAAACCCGTAAGACCTTCGTTCATCTTCAGAACACAAATGAAGATATTTTTGATGAAATCCGAGAGCTCTGTGACCCCTCCATAAACAGCTTTTTAATTAACACTTTCAAGTCTCAGAAAGGCAGTAGAAATATCGTTAAAATAGTCCATGTGACTCCAGTGGTTCAACCTTAATTTTATGAAGTGATGAGAATTCTTTTTGTGAGCAAATCAAACGTAGTATACGTTGTAAACAGTGCAGCGTGTTCGAGTTCTACGGCAGCCACGTGAGCACCACGACGCATGTATGTGATGATTGATGACGCAGGAGGACAACTTGTCGCTTCATAACATTAAGGTTGAACCACTGTAGTCACATGGACTATTTTAACAATATCTTTACTACCTTTCTGGCCCTTGAAAGTGTTAATTAAATAGCTGTCTATGGAGGGGTCAGAGAGCTCTCGGATTTCATCAAAAATATCTTCATTTGTGTTCTGGTCTTACGTGTTTGGGACGGCATGAGGGTGAGGAATTAATGATCGAATTTTCATTTTTGGGTGAACTAACCCTTGAACCTCATGTTATTGTGTCACTAATATAGAAAAGGCTCTCAAGTTTTAGCTCTGTCCTTTTGCGTCTGCCTTTCTGCAAATATAATTTTCCCAGCTTCAATATCAATATTTACGTATATAATAATAGTATAAATAATAGTCGTTTTTGGGATTTTATTTTACAGGTGTTTAAAAGTTTCATCATTTGGGTCGCTTAGCCACTTCACAAAAGAGAACAAGGTCGGATATTTTATGTTTTGTTTTTTTTAAACTATTAAATGAAAATTGTGCCATTGTGAGATTTTAAAAAATATATATAACTATTTTGCAATTTTCCTAGCCAGCAAAGGCTGCAAATCGCTGTTTAGACTGTCCTGTAGAGGGGGATTGTGCGTACTCTGCAAAGAAAATCTACCTGGATCAAGTGAAAAGAGTAATGTATTTATGTACATTACCGTTCCAAAGTTTGGGGTCAGTAAGACTTTTTTTTTTTAAAGAAACTTTTATTCAGCATGGACTCATTAAAATGCTCAAAAGTGTCGGTAAGGACTTTAATAAAGTTACAAACTTTTGAACTTTCTATTTATCAAAGAATCCTGAAAAACATGCATTATAGTTTTTACTAAAAATATTAACTGTTTTCAACATTGATAATACTAATAAATGTTTCTTGAGCAGCAAATCAGCATATCAGAATGATTTATGACCGATCATGTGACACTTAAGACTGGAGTAATTGGGATACATTACATTTTAAAATATATTACAATATATATATTTTTTAATTGTAATAATATTTCACAATATTACTATTTTAACTGTATTTATGAACAAATAAATAAAAATACTTCCTTTAAAAACTTTAAAATTATGAACTCTGCTTTTTGAAGCTTATTATCACATGACGTATATAACACAAAAAGAACATATACTTTATTTATTTATTGCTTGTTATCCATAAATCAGGGGAATGTTGGCTGGCCAGTTTCAGTGATTTGCAGCAACTCGGTTCCTGATATTGAATCTGTGACTGAAGCCCTCAGAACAGGACCTTATGGCCGCTGTGTCTACGAATGTGACAATGATGTGTGCTCCAATCAGGTTGGAGAATTTCATACAGTGTATACTTGCTTTTAATGATGTTTCCTGTCATTAACATGTCTAAATTTATTGCAGGTAGTGAACATGGAATTTGAAGGAGGCCTGACTGCCGCATTCACCATGGTAGCATTTACAGAGGAAATATGTATACGCAAAACATCTATCCATGGTAGTAAGGTGGGACTTCTTTTGTGTCAACATCCCAGCACTTTGATGACTGTAAGGGGTTTTAACACCCATTTGTTTATTCTCTCACAAGGGGGAACTGTCTTATGATGGGCATGAGATCAAAGTGTTCGAATTCCTCACAAATAAGACCACAAAGCACACCGCAGACACAAGAGTTCCAGGTAACTTTGGTAAAGGGGGTCACGGGTCAGCAGATTATCACCTTATCGACTCCTTCATTGCAGCCGTGATGGTAAGATGATAGATCTGTAAGGTTTTCTCTGTATTTGTTGTAGAATCTGAGTAATTTGATCACTCGCAATTCTTCTCTCTTTCTCAATATAGAATAAGGACCCAACTCTGATTAGGTCAGGTCCTACGGAGACGTTAGCAAGTCATAAACTAGTGTTCACGGCTGAACGTGCCCGTTTGGAAAACAGAGTTATGTTCTGTGGGAACCCATGTGATGGCGAGAGCAGATAAATGAATATGAGTGAAGCAAATCTCCACTTTGTGGACTTCTTTTATATTACACTACGTGTTTACGTGTTCTCTTTGTTGTTCTAGACGTCACGTACATTCTTTTGTGATTTTACCAAATGTGATAAATGTGCTTTTTTAAATGTAATCATGTCTGTTTTATTTGGAAGATTTATAAAACAGTATATGTTGAATCACATTTTGTGCATTTTATGTAACTTAAAGATGCTTGAATTTATTCATGTAAAACCTTAAATTTATCTAGATCATCTTGTCTCTAATTATTCAAATTAATAATGTGGAATTATCAATTACCTAAATAAAAATAATCATATTATGGCAATTATTTTCTCCACTTTGAATGCATTTTTTTCTATCAATGCATTGGACTATGAAAAATGGCTCATAGTCAAATTAATGGATTGCCTGCATATGCTTAGAATTGATATAAAAGTTAAAAAAAAAATCTGTATTTTTAATGGGATGAAAATAGAATATTTCTTAAACCATTTAACAACATATTTTAAAACAATGACAATAACAAATGATCATTGAAATGTAAACACTGATAGTAAAATTGTATATAACAAATATATAACAAACAGACATTTTGTTACATTAGTCACTATATGTAAATGGCGTTTCAGATTGAGGAGAGGTAGAGTGTCATAACCTTGCAGTCTGTCCACACAGTTCCCAACCTTGTTAGTTTGGTGACTTTCTGGGTAGGTTATCTTACTTGTACAGATTACATTTGACGTTCATAAAGGTAATAAACCTTTATGAATGTCTTTATGAACATGCTCTGTAAATAGGTACACAGCTTTTTACAAAACATGTTGTTTTCTTAGAAAAACCGTTGCTTTTAATATGGGTCTCGAAACACTGGCAGAAAATGAATTTTGTTAATCATTCACTACATTCAGCAATGATGCATTAAATTGATCAAACGTGACCTATGATTTGACTATAAGGTTAGAAAGTGTTTCTGTTTCAAATAAATACTGTTCTTTTGAAATGTTATATTTTCCTGAAATTACAAAAAGTATCATGGTTTCCACAAAAATGTTTAAGCAGCACAACTGTGTTTAAAATAAAAATAATAATAAATGTTTCTAGAGCACTAAATCAGCATATTAGAATGATTTCTGAAGGATCATGTGACACTGAAGACAAGAAATTCATCTTTGCAAGCACAGGGATGAATTTAATTTTAAAATATATTTTTAAAAAATGTAACAATTGAAATTGTAATAATATTTCACAATATTACTGTTTTATTTACTGTATTTTTGATTAAATAAAAAGCCTTGGTGAACATAAGAAGTATGGTACTGGTAAAACTATTCTTATGTAAATAGTCAATTTCAGTTCAACGGACGTACAAATGATTTACAAAGAAATTCATGGTTGAGGCAGAACTGAAGTCCATACGGGAGAGCTCATGAAACTTTATTATATCTCTTTCCTAAGCTTTGCGGTTAAGGCCCACTGTTGAAGTCATTATTTCATAGAGAGCCAGGGGATGAATATTGGAGCAGTTTGATATCTCTGCCCTGACTGACTCACAAAATGTCAAATAAAAACTCTCTTGCCACAATGTCTAAAATACAGGATTTGCCACATTGCGTCACTCTGCTCAGTGGCCACTTTTCAGCAAGCATAGTTTCGCTATGACTGTGAGGGAGGGTGAACACTGAACTCACTGGTTGTGTAATGAATCAGATGACGGCTAGCTCCCACCTCTAACATGAGCATTGCACAGATGGATTTGGTTATTAAGCCAACATCTGATCAGTGAGGCCAAAGCAAAGAACAAATGATTTCCACTCGAAACCAGCAAGCATCATCATGAGCTCAGCTTGAGAACATTGTGACTCATAAAATACAGCTGTTGACTCAGACAAAAGCAGGGTCTTTATCCTTTGGAAGTACAATCCCATTCTTACCGAGCTGTGTGATATTCTTAGTTATCTAGGATTAGTGATATCACTAGGACGTATAACTCACAACCATATTTTCATCTGGATTTTTCCTAGCTGTACATTTTTATGTTGATCAAATCTCCAGTCGTGTTCGCAGAGCACAAAAGTCATTCAAAACTACTTTATTGTGAAATGTTGTTTTTAAACTGAAAATGGGTTGCTCAATAATCGGCTCATGGGATAACATGGCTCTTATCATGTTTTCTGTAATAACAGAGCTGAAACAGCAAACCATCCAGAGGTATTGTTTTTCTTGTGGTCAGTTCCGGGAAGCAATGCTTGTTTTCTGAATAATTGGTCAGTGGGAGTTAAGTATGGCAAACTATAAGCCACAGGAAGTCCAAGTAAAAAAGAACTCTATAAGTGCACATGGCCTAAATCTTTTGAGTGGCATCCTGAAAGTCTGTAAATGACGCTCAAAATCCATTCTTTTGATGTATGTAGGTCACGCTGATGGAATCAGGAAAAAGCTAGGACAGGAACTAATGTTACTGTTCAACATGACTCTGATATGGTGAGTCACAGGATGTAGCTTGTGAGGTGAGTGTTGGCTGAAAAACGTGGAGGCAGCAGCAGCAGCAGCAGCCTCCCGGATTCCAAAACAAGTTCCTGGCTGGGACCTCAGAGGAAATCTGTAGGACTGCATAGACAGACCGCTTCCGTATTTACAACCGGATACTCCTTTCCACACATGACTAGTCACTCCCTCTCACTTTTTTTTAATCTCTTCTGGCCTTCAGTAAGGATAAAGCCATAAACGCTATACGGTATTGTCGTTATGATTTTTTTTTTAAGTTAAAAAAAATTTCTCATGCTCACCAATGCTGCATTTATTTTATCAAAAATACAGTAAAACAGTTATATTTTGAAACATTATTGGAATTTAATATATTTCAAAATGTAATTTATTCCTGTGATGACAGCTGAATTTTCAGCATCATTACTCCAGTTTTCAATGTCACATGAATCTTCAGAAATCATTCTAACATGCTGAAGAAACATTTCCTATTATTATGTTGAAAACAGGCAAACTGTTTAATATTTTTGAGGAAACTACTACATTTTTTCAGGATTATTCAAAATAACAGCATTATTTGAAATAGAAATCTTGGTCAAACTTTAGGATCCAATTTTCACTAACTATTAACTACTTAAATACTCACTCTCATGTCGTTCCAAACCTGTAAGACCTTCGTTCATCTTTAGAACACAAATTGAGATATTTTTGATGAAATCAGAGAGCTTTCTGATCCCCCTATAGACAACAATGTCAAAGTACAGAAAGGTAGTAAAGACATTGTTAAAATAGTCCATGTGACTCCAGTGGTTCAACCTTAATGTTATGAAGCGACGAGAATACTTTTTTTTTTTTTTAAATAGCGACTTTATTGAACAATTTCTTCTCTTCCGTGTCAGTCTCTGACGCTGTTCACGTGAGCACCACGACGCATACATGTGGTGCTGACGCAGGATCCTGAGCTGCCGTTCTGGCGTAGAACCCGGAACAGCTGCACTTTGTTTACAATGTCAACAGCATCAGAGACTGATGCACAAAAAGTATTCTTGTGGCTTCATAACATTAAGGAATTACATTTCTGGACCTTGATGTTGCTGTCTATTAGTAGGGTCAGAAAGTTCTTGGTTTTCATCAAAATATCTTAATTTGTGTTCTGAAGATGAACGAAGGTCGTACGGGTTTGGAACGACATGAGGGTGAGGAATTGATGACAGAAGTTTCATTTTTGGGGGAACTAACCCTTTAATAGTTAGTAAGGTAGTTTTTAAGTTTAGGATTAAGGGATGTAGCATATAGTCATGCAGAACAAGGCATTAATATGTGCTAATAAACAGCCAATATCCTACTATAGTAATATGCATGCTAACAGTTAATAGTGAGAATTGGACTCTAAAAATTTTACCAAAATATATTGTACCTTGTTTTACCACTTTTGCCTTAACTGCCACTTGACCAATTTAATGCATCCTTGATGAATAAAAGTATTAAAGGGTTAGTTCACCCAAAAATTTAAATTCTGTTATTAATTACTCACCCTCATGTCGTTCGACACCCGTAAGACCTCCGTTCATCTTCGGAACACAAATGAAGATATTTTAGCTGAAATCCGATGGCTCTGAAAGGCCTCCATTGGCACAATGCACTGTACACTCTCAAGACCCATAAAAGGTACTAAAGACGTCGTTACAAAGTCCATCTCACTACAGTGGTTCTAAAATAACTTTATGAAGCGACGAGAATAGTTTTTGTGCGCAAAAAAACCCTAAATAACGACTTATATAGTGATGACCGATTTCAAAACACTGCATCATGAAGCTTCGAAGCGTTATGAATCAGCAAGTCATCAGTTTGGATTGCCAAAGTCACGTGATTTCAGCAGTTTGGCGGTTTGACACGCGATCCGAATCATGATTCGGCTCACTGATTCATAACGCTTCGAAGCTTCATGATGCTTGTTTTGAAATCGTCATCACTTTGTAAGTCGTTATTTAGGGTTTTTTTGCGCACAAAAACTATTCTCGCCGATTCATAAAGTTATTTTAGAACCACTGTAGTGAGATGGACTTTGTAACGACGTCTTTAGTACCTTTTAAGGGTCTTGAGAGTGTAAAGTGCCATTGTGCCAATGGAGGCCTTTCAGAGCCATCGGATTTCAACTAAAATATCTCCATTTATGTTCCGAAGATGAACGGAGGTCTTAGGGTGTCAAACGACATGAGGGTAAGTAATTAATGACAGAATTTTCATTTTTGGGTGAACTAACCCTTTAAAGCGAAAACAGAATGGTCTGACTTTAGATTTGTGAAATTATGCTACATAAGACACCTGCACAAAACAAAAACATCAGATAAACTAAATGAAAATGCAAATTCACTCTCTGACGGTAGGTGGCGCTTATGAAACAGCAGCAGTTTCTTTGAACAGAGGTCTTACGGGTGTCGAACGACATGAGGGTGAGTAATTAATGACAGAATTTTCATTTTTGGGTGAACTAACCCTTTAATTTCCTTTACAAAATCTTACTGACACCAACCGTTTGAACAGCAGTGTAAATACTTAAAATAAACACAAAGAGTAGGCTGTCCGTTTCTTATTATTTCTGCTTTTTCAACATCCGAGTTGTTGCTCCACACTGGTCATGAAGGGTGACAATGTTTCAGGTCATTTTAATGTTTTCTGTCGTTGCTCATTTTTATTTATTTTATGTGCACATGTTAAATGGTGGGCCTGGTGATTCTTGGTACTGTACATGTCCTTAAAAGCACAACAATAATCTCAATGTGTTACACTATAAAACGAGTGCTTTTTAGCAGTCAAAACACATGCCCCAAGAAACCAAATTCCTTGTAAATGATCCAAGGAAGTTTGTTCTCTCTTCTTATTCCTCGAGATCTGCCTCTTTGTATTCCTCTCTGAGTCTGAGTCTCTGGAGCTCAGCCTAAAGAAAAAAGGCTGTTTTGGAGGAGATTAATGTGCTGGTCTTTTCTTCACAATGCATTGCGGAAGCCTCCCCTCTGGGTGAGCAAACCTCATGGCCTCTCTGTTGCCTGGAACCATGCGGGTAATTGAGTGACCTGTCCTTCTTTTGCCGTATCCCAGGCAAACAGCAGTAATTACCTCTTTCTTTTCTACGATCTAGCCTAAATGGCCTTTTATAGTTTCTGTTACCATGAAATCATTTGTTTTTTGTCCTCAAATCATTTGCTACTTCCTAGCACACTTATTAAATTAAATGACTCCCTTTGTCTCAGTTCCCTTAGCATCCTGGGAAAGTGTGCGTGACTTGAGAATGGATGCCCTTGTATTCCTGTGACTGGAGCTCAGTGTTTGTGCGTGTGTTTGTCCCAGACTCCTCTTGAGAGTGGCCGTTGTGATTTTTGTAATCTAAAGTACTTTAATGAAAGGGGCAATAGATAAGCATTTTGCCTCATGTTTTTGTTATCTCTATAATACAACCACTTTTTTTGTATGAGCAGCTGCTTTGGTATAAAAATACACATCTATACTTCCGTTTGCTCTTTGGTCCTGCTTGTCATGGTTGATAGTGCCGCACTTACTGTCCTCGCAGCTGCTCTCGCTGCTCAAGGTCGTATTCAAGTGACTCAGAGACATAGGAAATTGATCCTCCTCTCAAGTGAACCTGCTCATTCATTGAAGAAACTTCCTTAAACTTCCTTTTCATGAAATATTAAAAGCCTAACAATGTGTTTTTATGTTCTAACAAGATGTCTTTGGAGTTTTGTGTGGTTTGCATACGGCAGCCTGGTTTCATGCATGAAATGACACTGAGTAATACTTTTACAGCATTGATCCTTGCTCATTTTATTGTCTACATAATACATGTTTTTAACATCGCAATTTATTTAAACAAAAATGAATTAAAAATCAACTGTATACATAATGTGGTATGTATCTACTGTGCAAATGTTTGGGATTAGTACATTCTTTGACAATTTTGTCTCTTGTATGCTCACCAAGGTTGCATTTATTTAATTGAATACATTAAAATCAGTAATACGGCTAAATATTATTAGAATTTAAATAACTCTTTTCAATTTCACTATTTTAAAATGTATTTTATTCCTGTGATGGCAAAACTGAATTTCTGTGCAGTCTTCAGTGTCACATGATCCTTCAGAAATCAAATCTGCTGCTCAAGAAACATTTTTTCTTATTATTCATTTTTCAGGATTCTTCAATGAATGGACAGTTCAAAATAACAACATTTATTTGAAATAGAAATCTTTTGTGACATTGTAAATGTCTTTACTGTCACTTTTGATCAATTTAATGCATCCTTGCTGATTGTATTTTGTTTAATTTTTTTTATTCTTACTCCAAACTTTTGAACGGTTGTGTATAACAATAAGGCTCTAGTCATTTTCAGATTCTGAGTAGGAAACTGTGGATCCATCTAATTCCACCCTTGAATTTCTCAGTTATTTTTCCGCCTTTCACTAGATTCTGTACATTGTGTGTGTGTCCATACACAGACATGTAGCAGTACATTGGTGCTATGGAGTGACAGGGGCAGCCAGTGTGTTTGCATGACCCCGCCTTTCGAGTGAAGCTCACTGCATGGTGCACTTGGTTACAAAGAGACTTACTCATAAGAAAAAATGCAGTGGGTGATCTGAGCCACCATGACCCATTAAAACAACAAGAGAGAAAGCTACTCAACAGCCCTGTCAGGTTCCTCCACCTAAACTAACTCAAGTCGATCATGTAAAAGGGGTTAAGAAAAAAAAGTTGATGGTATATTTGACAGACTACAAAACAATGTATTTTGCAATCAACAACTAAAACATTAACAGAAAACAACAATATATATATATTTTTTTTCAGAGATCACCTCCCATGCTATAATGCCATTTCCATTCAGTTGTTTTCCTCTATTGCTCTTAAGAGATAAAGTATCTCTGGAGCATGTAATCAAGACAGAGGAAATGCTATCAGTCACTGGGCTGTTCCTTTCTCTGTTGCTCTCTAGAGAGCATGCAAGGGATTCTCAAGCTGCCATCATTCATGTTGTGGAGAACTCAGCCGGAACATCCAGAACAGAAGGTGAAAAGATGTATGTGTACGTCAAGGGAAGCTCTCTGTGAATCGACAAAACATGCACCGAAAGCAGTCATCCTTGTAAAACATTTGCCTTGCATTTTACGGCATGTAATTCCCCCGTGTACACCAAATGTATGCAATGTGCTTCAAATAAGCATGTGGATACATTTGGTATTTTGCATCAGGAGATAGCATTCAAATATAGAGTTCCTGTAGAAACCATTTGTGGTTTTCAGATATTGCTCTGCACTGTGTTCGCCTACCTGGGAGCACTTCATTTTGACCACACACCCACAGCTCATTCCCAGAAAGGCCCAATATTAAACATAAGCTGTTTCTCAAGGCTGATTTTGGGGTAGTTAGAAGGCCCACGGAGTGCCTATTGTTCATGACTTTCACAGGAAGTTGGTTGAATCTCAAGACTATGCGTTGGATATGCTCACAGCAAGGTTATATTATGTGTGTGCAGATTTATATGCTTACGTTATAGTATTTGTTTGTTTTATTTTTCATATCTTTTTAAATAACTGTTATCAATCTCAGACAGGATTGTTAAGTATTTTGCCAGGTCTTCTTAGGTAAATGGAAACCCTACTTAAAGAGATTGTAACACATCATTAAGCAAGTCACAGTTGCAATATGCAGGAAGAAAGATCGTTCTGAAGATGAAAAGCATGGTACAATGTTTGCAAAAGGCAAGAAAATGGAATAGAGATTGTCGAACTGTCAAAAGATTTGGGAGTGATTTAGAGCTCCAGGTCAGATAAAGGCTTATTAACCCTTAAACGCATACATCGGGTCTGTAGTCGCCCGGGACATCATTCACTACCCTTCCCCTCATCCATTTTTTTTAAGTTAGACATCAACCTTCTTAGTATTCCTCAATCAATTCATTATAAACAATATAACAACAAATTATAAAAGAATGTCAGTTTTCCCATTCATTTTTTTGTAAGAAAAAATGGGTCGCCAATGACCCGAGGTCTGTAACTGTAAGAATATATTTTTCTGCACAACAATAATTGAATCTTTGATGACTGAGTAAGTGTAATTCACCTTTATTCCACATAACGTCTCGGTTACGTATGGTAACCCTCGTTCCCTGAAGGAGGGAACGGAGACGTACGCCGGTAATACCGACGAATTGGGATCACTTCAGAGAGCCCCTATCAGCTTCGAGAACTTAAGAACAGGCCAATGAACAATTGGCGTGCGAGATTTGTATCTCGCGCTCCGCCAACCGCCGCGGGTATAAACAGGAAGCGAGAGCAACGCACTGACGTTTTTCACTGAGGAGCCGAACCAGTGACTCGGCCATGCAGTGATGGAAGGAACTGTGGCGACGGGACGTACGTCTCCGTTCCCTCCTTCAGGGAACGAGGGTTACCATAAGTAACCGAGACGTTCCCTTTCAGTCGGTCACTACGACGTACGTCGGTAATACCGACGAATTGGGATCCCTATGGAAAGCGCCACAGTTACTACCACTACCAGCGCCCAGCGAGAGCCCCTCAGACCCCGTTCTGAAGCGGGCGGGGAGATTCACGCCAGGAGAGTCATACTGCTGTTCCGCAAGACCCATTCAGCAGACTGTATTGGATAACGCTGGGAAAGCGTGCCCGAAGGACGCTGCGGGAGCCACATCATGCCCAGAGGGAGTTACCATGTGGAAGAAACGTATGGGCTGGCCGTGGGCAGCTCAACATACGAAAGTCCCAGGGGTGGCCCCGGCCTAATGCAGGCGGGGGACGACACCGTACTGAGACGGCAGAGGAACTCTGCCAAGGGAAAGACACGAGCTCGCCGTAGGGAGCTGTACCGTGGAAAATACACGTATGGGACCACCGTAGGGGTCACGACATACGGAACCCAGCCTGACACAAGTTAGTCAGCACCAGAGTCAAGTCCCAAGAGGGTATAGAGGAGGGGCGAGGAGGATTTAGTCTCCTCGCTCCCCTCAGGAACCTGAGGATCAGATCATGCTTGCCTAAGGACTCACCATTAATGAGGTCATGGCTTGCGGCGATAGCGGCAACATAGGCCTATACCTTGAGGGTGGAGGAAGACAGCCTTCGCTCCAACCCGTCTTGAAGGAAAGATAGCACAGATCCGATCGAACACTTCCGGGGTTCTTCTCGGCGAGAAGAGCACCAGTCGACGAACAGGTTCCACTTCAACGCATATAGTCGTCTCGTAGAGGGGGCTCTGGCGGAAGCGATGGTGTCGACTACCGCTTGCGGTAGGTCACCTAGAACCTCCGCGTCCCGTCCAGGGACCAGACATGGAGTTTCCAGAGGTCTGGACGCGGGTGCCATAGGGTGCCCCGTCTCTGAGACAGGAGGTCCTGCCTCAGAGGAATGGGCCATGGAGGTGCTGTCGCGAGGAACACTAGTTCCGGGAACCACGTCCTGTTGGGCCAGTACGGAGCTACCAAGAGGAGATGCTCCTCGTCCTCCCTGACCTTGCACAGAGTCTGTGCAAGAAGGCTCACTTATTTGCGCAGAGCCCGGGGCCAGCTGTGTGCCAGTGCATCCGTGCCGAGGGTCCCCTCGGTCAGGGAATAAAACAACTGGCAGTGGGTCGTGTCGTGGGCGGCAAACAGATCGATCTGTGCGGCCCCAAAGCGACTCCAAATCAGCTGGACCACCTGGGGGTGGAGTCGCCACTCTCCGGGGAGCACTGGCAACCGTGACAGCTCGTCGGCTGCACGATTGAGCAGGCCCGGAATGTGAATAGCACGAAGGGACCTCAGATGCTTCTGACTCCACAGGAGGAGATGGCGGGCGAGTTGGGACAAACGGCGGGAGCGTAGACCACCTTGTTTGTTGATGTACGCAACGGCCGTCGTGCTGTCCGTCCGGACCAGAACGTGCTTGTCTTTGAGCGACCCTTTGAGGCGGCTGAGAGCAAGACGAACTGCCAGCAACTCTAGGCAATTGATATGCCATTGCAGTTGGGGCCCCGTCCACAGACCCGAAACTGCAAGCCCATTGTACGTGGCACCCCAACCCGTGGGTGAGGCATCCGTGGAGACAACATGATGCCTGGACACTTGTTCTAGAGGCACTCCTGCCCGTAGAAATGAAGGGTCCGACCACGGAGTGAGGGTTTGGCGGCATCTCACCGTCACTTGGACACGGAGGGACCCGCTGTGCCACGCCCATCTCGGGACTCGGTCATGTAGCCAGTGCTGAAGCGGTCTCATATGGAGCAGCCCTAGCGGCGTTACTGCGGCTGCTGCTGCCATATGCCCCAGGAGCCTCTGAAAATGTTTCAGTGGAACCGCTGTACTGCGTTTGAGCGTACTCAAGCAGCTCAGCACCGACTGGACGCGCTCCTCTGTGAGGCGCGCAGTCATGGCGACCGAGTCGATCTCCATCCCGAGAAAAGAGATCCTCTGTACGGGACAGAGTTTGCTCTTCTCCCAGTTGACCCGAAGACCCAACTGGCTGAGGTGCCGGAGCACCATGTCCCTGTGTTCGCACAACTGCTCCCGCGACTGGGCAAGAATCAGCCAGTCGTCGAGATAGTTGAGGATGCGAACACCACGCTCTCTCATGGGAGCAATGGCCGCCTCCGCGACTTTCGTGAAGACACGGGGCGACAGGGACAGCCCGAAGGGCAGGACTCTGTACTGGTATGCCCGTCCGTCGAAAGCAAAGCGTAGAAACGGTCTGTGTCGAGGGAGAATCGAGACATGAAAGTACTTCAGAGTCCTTCAGGTCGATCGCTGCAAACCAATCCTGGGGACGGATGCACCTGAAGATGCGTTTATGCGTTAGCATTCGGAACGGCATCCTGTGGAGGGAGCGGTTCAGGTAACGCAGGTCCAGGATCGGTCGTAACCCGCCACCTTTCTTGGGTACAATGAAGTATGGGCTGTAGAACCCGGACTTCATATCGGCTGGAGGGACCGGCTCTATCGCGTCCTTCGCCAATAGGACAGCGATCTCCGCCTGAAGCACCGGGGCGCCCTCCTTCGGTATAGATGTGAAGTGGACACCCCTGAACTTCGGGGGACGCCGGGCGAACTGAATCGCATAGCCGAGTCTGATGGTGCGGATGATCCAGCGAGACGGGCTGGGGAGCGCTAGCCAGGCCCCCAGAGACCGAGCAAGCGGGATGATTGGCACCACGGACGTACCCGGAGCGGGGCAGCGCAGCGGAACGCAGGGGCCCCAGGACGACATGGGAGTGGTCCGTGCAGGGGTCTGGGTCTGACACACGACCTGCATCCGCTGAGGGGACGGGCGAGCGTGGGGAGGCACATTGTGTGCGTCCGCACAACTGACGCCCCCTGTTGGCGAGGAGAGAGGTGTCTGAGGGGTACGAGGCATGGTAGCGTTGCATACCGCCAGACGCGCTCTCTTGGCACCCAGAGATGTTGGAAACTGCTCTTTTATTGAAAATTTGGGTGCCACTGGCACTGAGGCCAGTGGCGGAACAGACAAACAAATGGTGTTCCCCCGGCCCTCCACCGGGGGAAGGAGTGGTGCTGCAGCCATCTCCTGAAGAGCAGTTTCCTCCATCTCTGGGCGGCCCTTCTCAGGGTCTCTTCCGACGACGCTTGCCACCTGGCTTGGCAGCGGCCTGAGCGGGCTGGACGTTCTTCCCGCGACCGGCTCCACGCCCACGGCCGGTGGAAGGCTGCTGCTGGGCTGGGGCGGGAGCGGCCGCAGGAGGACGTCCTCGGCGACGGGCAGGCGGAGGTGCTGCAGCCGGCGGCTGGGTGGAGGCAGCAGCGGGCCGCCGGTGCAGGATGTATTTTATGGCCTCCGTCTGCTTCTGGGCGGCCGAGAATTGCTGGGCGAAATTCTCGTCCGCGTCGCCGAACAACCCGGCCGACGATATGGGGGAGTCCAGGAACCGGTTCTTGTCAGTCTCCCTCATGTCGGCCAGGTTGAGCCAGAGATGCTGTTCCTGGACCAAAGGTGGACATCGCCTGACCCACGGAACGGGCGGTAACTTTCGTCGCCCGGAGGGCGAGGTCCGTCGCCGCCCGGAGCTCCCGGAGGAGCTCTGGGTCAGACCTACCCTCGTGCATGTCCATGAGTGCCTGGGCCTGGTGCACCTGGAGCAACGCCATGGCATGCAAGGCAGACGCGGCCTGTCCGCAGGACCTGTAGGCCTTCGCAGTCAGACTGGACGAAAGTCTACAGGCTTTGGACGGGAGACGAGGATCACCACGCCACTCGGAGGCGGTCGCCGGACGCAGCTGCATCGCGACGGCGCGTTCAGCTGGCGGGATCCTCTCTTAACCCTTGGCCTGTCCACCGCCAAGGGTAGTGAGGAGGGAGGAGCCTCCAGGTCTGTTTCTGGCACTGAAGGGTGTCGTCCACGACCTGGAAAGCTCCTCATGTACCTCCGGGAAGAATGGCACTGGGGCGGGACGCTGAGAACCAGCGCGACCCCCCCCCAAGGAACCAATCATCCAACCTAGAAGGTTCGGGACGTGGTGGAGGGTTCCACACAAGCCCGACCTTTTCGGCGGCCCGGGAAAGCATAGCCGTCAACTCGGGGTCCGACTCAACCGTTGCCACTCTCCCAGAGGGAGGCAGTACAGCTGAGTCCTCATCCTCCGAGGACTGGAACTCCCCCTCCGATGCTGCGATCGACATCTGCTCTTCCGCGGGCGCTCCGAAAGAGATGACTGGGCGCCCATGGGCGGGACCAGCGATCTCTTCCGGTGGCGCCACCGGCAGCGGTGCTTGTGAGGGTTCAGGGACCTGCGTAGGGACAATAGGCGGGTTTGTCCTGAACGTTATCCTCAGATCACCCCGGTCTTATCCTCAGATCACCCCGGTCATCCGTCGAAGTAGATCTATCCTGGTTAGGGACAGCTCTAGATCGAGGTATGAGGAGGGGGACTCCGCCTTCCCGGAGGTAGGAGAGTCTGGATCTAAGCACCGCAATAGTCATGTTCCCGCAGTGAGAACACGAACTATTCACAAACGCTGCCTCAGCGTGCTGTAAGCCCAGGCACGTGATGCAGTGAGTGTGGCCGTCAGCGGGCGAGAGGGAACGACCGCATCCAGAAACGCACGGGTGGAATGACATCTTGAGAAAGACGCAGTCACACCCGTGTTGCTCTTTTTGTGAGGAAACGCTCTTTTAGAGAGTGCTGAAGCACCCAGGGAAACCGCGGCAACACACAGGGGATAGTGCAGCCTGTGTTTGCTCTCAAAAATGGAACGCCCACCGATACCAACAGGTTGCTGTGATAACAGCAGTTGTTCCTTCTTTGCAGCTGAGTTCGCGGTCCCGCTGGAGAGTGCTGTCACACCAACACACGATCCTCCTCGTTCTCTGATACTTTTCGCTGAATTTCAGGAAAGCAGTCTGTACTTCAAAACGCCGGTCCGGCTCCGAAGTGAATGACGTCAGTGCGTTGCTCTCGCTTCCTGTTTATACCCGCGGCGCGGGGCGGAGCGCGAGATGCAAATCTCGCACGCCAATTGTTCATTGGCCTGTTCTTAAGTTCTCAAAGCTGATAGGGGCTCTCTGAAGTGATCCCAATTCGTTGGTATTACCGACGTACGTCGTAGTGACCGACTGAAAGGGAACATCAGTTATTGCAGGCAGAAAACAAAAGAATAAGAAGAATCATCAGCAAAAATGAAAATGCGATTTACTTTAGAGTAAGTGCTGAACACAATGAAATATTAGTGTAACTGTGACATATGAATATGTTTGAGATGGCGAATTTGAGCCAGATGCTGAATGTACATGGGAAATGAGCTCTGACGAAGACAGTGATGATGGTATAAAACATCTGCTCAACTGAATACCCTTCCAAGCTCAAAAAAGGGTACGAAATATGCTTTATTTTATTCTTCTGTAATTGTTACTCTAATATCAGGAGTTTTATGTTATTGCGACAGGTAGAGATCCATCCATGTTAGATATAGATCCGGGTACCTAAAGACCCAAATATGTAATAATGATCGCCAATTATAATGGCTAAACATTCATTTAAGGGTTAAGGAAAGTTTCTGTCAAACAAATAAATTGTAGTTGGGTTTAGAAATACATTTTGAAACAGTTTTATTGCTGTTTTTTTTTTTTTTTTTTTTGCAGAATGGGTTAGTGAGTTGTCTTGCATGAGAATCATTTTATATCAGAAGGCACAATCCTTCTTTTTATACCACAGCATAAAAATGATCAGTTATGAACGCCACATCCTGTATTTTGAGACCCTGAAGTGGCCTTCCATCTCATTCCAGCCCAAATCATCACCCCCCCACCTCCTTACTCACAAACCATCCAGAAATCCATTTATCTGGACCATCCATTGCAGCACAGCAATTTTGAAAATGACTGATGGCTAGATAAGACCCTATTCCTCGTCTGGGATCGCGCAGAGCCTCAGAAGCCCTTCAAAGCCCTTTAAAACTGCATTGATTTGGACCTTCAACATTTTGGGGGCCATGGAAGCCTATGATGGGGAGAAAAATCCTGGAATGTTTTCCTCAAAAAAAATTAATTTCTTTTCGACTGAAGAAAGAAAGACATGGGGGGGGTGAGTAAAATATCAGAACATTTTAATTTTGAAGTGAACTAATGCTTTAATAATGCGGAACAACCTTTTTAAGTAGGGCTTCCTTTTACCTAAGAGGACCTAGCAAACTGTTTTTTTAGTTCACTCCTTCCTGATCAATAAAACCATAACAATTTCCTGTTGATTTAGATATATATATAGATTGTGTGTCATTTTTACGATCACATTGGTTGAGCAGTCTCGATCAATTTTCTCGAGAATTTAAAAACATTCACTGATGTTCAAACATCTTTGTGTTCAAATACACAAACTATATCAATTGCCTCAAATTTTTTAAGTTAAGAAATTCAAAGTTTAAGTAAGCAGAACTGACAGATTTATATGTTGTACTTATACAACTTAACTTGAAATGTTTGAGTACACTAATCCATACATTACATTTTCATGTAATCTCAAAGTGAGCATTTTTATTAGTATAAACTTATCTAGCTATAACAAGCTAATTCAGAAAATGCTAACTTGCTAATTTGCTAACATGTTCAAAATAACTTGGTATAGCACTTGCTGAATGAGTGCAGCAATATGATGCATTTAACGTACCTACAACCATACATACCATTAAAACAAGCCGCATTCACCACTTGTCACCATGATGGTAACTCTCCAAAAACCCACACAAACAAAGACTCTTCTACATTAGCATAACAACACATTAATCACTACTAAATCTCCCACTTAACACTAATCTTACACAAAAAACATTATATAACACTTAATTTTAGCATTTACTCAGCATTACTTTTGAGTGCCATGGGCAAAGCTGGGAAATAGAAATCCCAGCCCAGTTTCAGTTAAACTTATAATTAAAATAAATTAAATATAATATAAATATAATAATATAAATTCATAAAACTCAAAACAATGAAACAGTTCAGTTTACTTATATTTATTTGAAAAAGAAAGTGCGTAATACTCATAAAAGTTAATTAGACTGAACTAATTTGTTTCATTTAAGTTTGTCCTACTCAAACTAATTAATTATTTTGAGCGTTAGGGTTTACGGTGTAGAATTAAAAACGCAAAAGAAAAAAAATGTAGTCACATACAATGAAACAGCAGAAGGGTGAATATATTTCTGTAGATCTATATAATTATTATACATTTCTAAGGGTTTTTTTCTAAACATGAATAAACTTCCTACCACAAAAAGGCATGATGTAATCGTTGATATAATATAATATAATAAATATAACATAATATAAATAATATAATATAAAATGTGTCTGTAAACAATGATATTATTATACAGAAATCTTCCTAGAGGAATTGTGGGTCAACTTTGATATAGTTATCTAAGGACACTGTTCACATGGGATGCATGACACCAGCAGCTGTGTGGGACAGGGACAGGAAATGAGTTGACCCTCTCCCTGGGAGTTCAGTCCCCCTGTGGCTCCAGCCTCTTTCAACAATCATCACAGGCTTCAGGGACACAAACAGCACAGCACATCAACATGCTGTTGAGGGGGGTGTTTTTCCACAATGATTTATAGTTCCAACATTCATCTGTTAAGTTAGCATGCTGTATTTCTTAGCAGTGATTGTGACTCTGTTTCCCATGCATGATCTGTCAGAATGATTTATGTATCTACCCTTCAGAGTGAATATATGTATGTCTGAGTCTGAATGTTTTATTCAATGTTATTAATGGGTTATGTAAAACCTTCTTTTGTGACTTGAGTGGACGTGATTCATCGCACGTTTGCTGTAATAGCCTCAGACTCAGAGTTGTTTGCGTTCTAGAGCAGTGATTCAAAACCACACATCATCTCCATATGGAAGAAAGATCCAGCGGAAACGTGCAACCTCCGTAGAAAGTTCCACCCTCACACTCCCACTTTCTACGCCCACATGCTATGACAGCTAGACATGCCCACGTGTACCTCCCTATTTGCAGCCTGTGCATGGGGAAAGTTTAAAGAAACATCTGTACAGTAGTTTGGATTTGAACAGTGTTGCCAGATCTTGCTAGAAAAACCAGCGACATTGTTTTGACATGTCTGACAAAATAATCACAAAAAAGCTACTTACCATACCAAAAGTGACCCCAGTTGTTGCATACCTTACATTTCTTAATATAATTGATCTGATTTATGTGAATAATTGCATCTTCCTGGAAATAAATGTTTATGACACAGTTACACACAGTGTATGTTATTACAATTTAACTTAAAGGGTTAGTTCACCCAAAAATGAAAATTCTGTCATTAATTACTTACCCTCATGTCGTTCGACACCCGTAAAAGACCTCCGTTGATCTTCGGAACACAAATGAAGTTATTTTAGTGGAAATCTGATGGCTCTGAAAGGCCTCCATTGGCACAATGCACAGTTCACTCTCAAGACCCTTAAAAGGTACTAAAGACGTTGTTACAAAGTCCATCTCACTACAGTGGTTCTAAAATAACTTTATGAATCGGTGAGAATAGTTTTTGTGCGCAAAAAAATCCTAAATAACGACTTATATAGTGATGACGATTTCAAAACACGGCCTCATAAAGCTTCGGAGCGTTATGAATCAGTGAGTCGATTCATGATTCGGATAGCGTGTCAAACCGCCAGACTGCTGAAATTTGGCGATCCAAACTGCTTACTCGACTCATTGATTCATAACGCTTCGAAGCTTCATGAGGCCGTGTTTTGAAATCGTCATCACTATATAAGTCGTTATTTAGGGTTTTTTTGCGCACAAAAACTATTCTCGTCGCTTTATAAAGTTATTTTAGAACCACTGTAGTGAGCTGGACTTTGTAACAACGTCTTTAGTACCTTTTAAGGGTCTTGAGAGTGTACAGTGTATTGTGCCAATGGAGGCCTTTCAGAGCCTTCAGATTTCAACTAAAATATCTTCATTTGTGTTCCGAAGATGAACGGTGGTCTTACGGTTGTCGATTGACATGTGGGTAAGTAATTAATGACAGAATTTTCATTTTTGGGTGAACTAACCCTTTAATGCAAATTTTCACTGTTCCATCGATGACTATCTCTCACATGAAGAGATGAGTCAATCAATTTTGAAGAATTGATCTGCACAAAAATCTTACAATTCATTCTTTAATATTTATTAGGGGTGTAACAATATATCACAATACAAAAATTCAGCGTTGGGGGTAACGCATTACAAGTAACTTGAGTTATGTAATCAGATTACTTTTTCCAAGTAACTAGTAAATTAACCATTAGTTTTCAAATTTACAACAAAATATCTGAGATACTTTTTCAAAAAAGTAATGCAAGTTACTTTTTCACATTTATTTGACTGACAGCTCTCCTGCCCCCATGTTGAGAAAAATCGAGAGTAAGTGCAGAGGTGTTGTGTGTAAACATGTTATTGTAGTTCTAGACCAAATGTGAGCATTACTCATCTCACTTGCACAATAAAGATTCAGTCCTCCTCAAAATGAATAAAATCAGTCAAATGCAAAATCAGAGTCCTATGCAAACCTCCAATAATTAAATGTCAAATAAAACAAATATTTTATGCATTTAATCTACCTTTATTGACCAATATCTTGCTGCTGACCTTTGAGGATTTAGTTAAACCATGAGCAAAAACGACTAGATTTTTTGTTTTTATTGGTAAAACTTTTTTCCATTATCCAGAATGGCAGAACAGCAGAGCTGCGCCCTCTACTCTTCATGCATGAATCTGCAATTTTACCTCCGCCTGAGGCTTATTATTTAAATTTTGGTATGAAGAGGTCTTTACCTTTGCACAAAAATATAACTTTTTTTTGTTATTAAAAAACAAAACAAAAAATCAAGCCCAGCCCAGGTGATAAAAAGTAACGCAAAAGTAATGCCAACGTAACGTAATGCATTAAAAAGTAACTAAGTAACTCAATTAGTTACTTTTCAATATTGTAATGCATTACTTTTCAAAGTAACTTTCCCCAACACTGATAGTTCACCCAAAATGAAAAATTCAAGTTTACAGTTTTAGTCTGTATAATGTTGAATATAATGTATAATAATGCAACGGGGAATATTTGTGTGTCCTGATAATGCCAAATGTCTCATTTTACCAGTAAAAAGTGGCCTACATTATTTTAAATATATCTAGTCAGTGACAGAGTGCAAGCATATCCGTCTCAAATAATTCTGTATTTTCAGCTTCAGAATCATGAATATTTTTATTCTGGTGTCACCATTGTCCTGTGCATTGGGTTACCTGCACCAAGTCCAATCATAATAATTTCCACTCCCCGATGTAATACCAAATTTAGCATTTTAATCAACAGTGAAAAAAAAGTGCAACGTTTTAGCATATGTCTTGGACTATCTCGATATTATTGTATCGTGAGCTCAGTATTGTGATATGTATCAAATCATGACATGAGGGTATCGTTACACGCCTAATATTTATTTAGAAACATCTGAAATGTCACACTGAATAATGACCAAGTGGTTGCTTTGTGTTACGCAATTGCAATCTGGAAATAATCCCACAAAAAAGGCAACCCTACTGCCCATATTTGGGCTTTATTAAATAAACAAGCTCAAAGTCGATTATAATAAATGGACATGGTAACACTCAGCCACCACAACATGCAACATGTGAATATTAGGCTACTTCGTTGCTAAGTCTTTATAGCGTTTATGTTATTATCATGCAAGACTGGAATTTGTTTATATAGTAATTATTCAATATAGGAAATCTTTCTGTATGTTAAATCACTTACATATATCTGAACCAAAGGTGTTGCATATCACAAGCCACATTAGGTCGCACTAAACGGCGCCTTTAAGACAGTGGGCGGCGCCTACGGTCTGACGTGACCAGTCCTTATAAATAGTTTCCAGCTCTCAGCTTTCCATGATGAAAGCGACAACTTGAACGGCAGCATCTTCTAATACACGTGCGTTTTGTTTAATAATAAATTGTGGTGAATGTTTTATGAAGATACGCCGGGATTACTATCAGCACTCGGCCTGGTTATACTGGATATAAGAGAGCATCGATAAACACAACCCTACGAAACATTTAACCGGTAAGTAGTAAGTATTTTGAAGTTGCTTATGTTGTTTTTTTACACGTTTCAGAGAATGTCAAAACTATTACGTGCATTATTCACACTGTATGTGCAACTCCTTATAGGCTAATGGTTGTTCTTTGGACTGGGATATGAGATGAGTCGCACCTGAGTCAGAAAGGGTTTGCCAATGGGTGTGTTGAAACAGATGTAGAAAACCTGTCCATATATCAGAATGAACTTTATATTCGCACTGCAATTTCGTACATTACAAGCGTCTGCGTCACTCCAGAGAAATGTTTACAAGACAACCAGTCGAGTACGATTTGTCCCGTGTAGTAGTACCCTAGTTTATCATTTACTACAGATGTCTGAACTCTTGCACGTCTTCTGTAGTAATTCATCTCCTGTTGGCGAGTGCGCCTGACAACCTCGTGCTGCAGATGATTCTGCTTTTCTGGAGGCCCATATATTTCCTGTTTTTTTTTATATTTTTCCTGTAGTTGTTAATCTTTATTGTTTATAGCCTGTCATGTTGGTCAATTGGGATATCTTTAGTTATTAATTACTGAAGTGGGAGTGTTGTCTTTAGGGCGTTAATGATATATTATTGCATATATTATTGTGTAATTACATAATTAAGGGAAAGAATCCATTAAGGTGGGGTAAGGTGATGTAACATCATAATTGAGTGGAAAAAAATGTCTATGGGCAAACACCAGCAAGAATGCCATTGTTCAGCATGGATATAGTAGCTATATAGTTAGTTTATATTTTTTCTCTCTTCCAAGGAAAATGGTTCTAAGAGATGAGCTTGCTTGAAACAAATCATATCTGAGCACCATATCACATCTGAATGTTATTAACTTTTTGTTATTCTTTTTTTTTTATTATTAAACCAACTTTGTGCTATGAAAAATAAATACAGACAGCAAAACATGAATTTATCTCCTCAGGAAAAACTAGTTCTGTCCAAATGGGACCTTATGTGAAAGCTTAATTTTGAGTCCTTCTGTAGTGTTAGTTTTGATGTCATTTGCACCACTGTACTATTTGGCATGTTGATGCTGTTCCTCTGAGTAGTGGATCAGTGCGTCCTCTGGCTCCTCTCCCAGGCCCTGCTGGTGACGTCCTACCTCACACCTCTTTCAAGCCTTTATGGCAGGGCTTTAACTTTACGGATAAGAGCTGCCTGATGTTGAAAATGCACAGGCACTCACCCCAACGCAAACGTACAAAGAACCATTTATGCTTTAGCGTCGCATCTGCATGGAGGTCTTTACTGGGAGAATTGTCGATTGTTTGTTTCTGCCTTTCACGGTTCTGACTGAGGAAAAGCAGAGGCTGAGCATGTGATAAGTTGCATAATGTAGCCTGCATGGGTATTTCATTGATTACATTCTGACTTGTGCCCAAGCATTCCAGTACATTTCTCACTGAATGGTTTTGTTAGCACAGATGCTTTATTGTGTTTTGGTCTAATGTCTTAAAGAACTGTTGCATCACCGCAGATTCATAGCTGAGCTGTTTGTTATATCTGCCTGCTCATGTAACAATGGAAAAACTGCATATTCATCTAAAGATAAATAAATATATATATAATGTAATTTATTCACTTTATAATAACTATATCATATATTATTAATAAAGTATCTTACAGTCACCAAGGATACATTTATTTAATCAAAAAAAGTTTTTATTTTAATATATTTTAAAATATAATTTATTCATGTGATGGCAAAGCTGAATTTTCATTACAGTCTTCAGTCACGTGATACTTCAGAAATCATTTGAATATGCTGATTCGATGCTCAATAATCTCTTATTTTCTCTTCCTTTTATTTTTATTTTTTGTCAGTGTTGTAAACAGTTGTGCTGCTTAATTTTTTTGTGGAAACTGATACATTTCTTCCCAAAACCATTTACATAGAAAGTTCAAATGAACAATTATTTGACACAATTTTTTTTATGTGTAAATATATTTACTGTCTGTCACCTTTGATCAAGTCTTTTGAACAGTAGTGTATGCTATACATCTTAATTTGTATTGTGTGTGGGACAATACAAATGTTTACTTTAACTTTTTGTTTCTCTTTTTTTTTTTCTCTCTCACCAAAAACTGTTGCATTAACAATAATCATTTTAAGATGACTGGAAAAATTGCCTAATTACCCTCCCTTCCCCCATGCAGGTTTTCGCATTGCTGTCAGAAAAGTGGAGCGTAAAAGTCCTGTCTTGCTAACCCATGGCTGGATTATGACTTCTGCAGAATCAAGAATAGTGGAGACCCCCACAGGCCTGAACTAGCCTCCACTCTCTTAAACATTATGGCCACAGCCCAACCATACTGGGATCAACACCATGACCACGACACCATGGATAAGTGAGTGTGAACGCAGTCCTCAGCTCAACCGACTTGTGTATAATGAGAGATCTTCTTCTCTAGTCAGCAGATTGTAACGCGTTTCCATTTTTTGTGTTTTGCAGGGTGTTTTTTGCATTTGGTTCGGAGTCCATGGATCACAGCTTGAGAATGTATCAGCAAACCTCTGCAAACATGGGCTTTGAAAGTGAGTGAGTGCTATTAAATTATATCAGCTATATCACAGTCTGGTCACCCTCTGTTCTTGGAGCATGTTGCGGATGTTTCTCAGGAAGCGCAGAAGGTTATAGGAAGTTGTATGAATGTCTGATAAGTGAATCCTTTGATAAACTCCCTATGTTGAGGCTTGAGATGGATCCATCTCCGGAGATACAGCCATTGAAAAATAACAACTTTAATGAGTTGTATGACACCATTGAGCATGTATGTCATACGGTAGATGGTCTGTGCATAAATCCTCATTTTCTTTTCTGTATTGTTACTTCATAGGAAGGACCTCTGGCTCCTGTTCTCCTCAGTGTCTGTCTCCCAAGACTCCAAATCCTACACAGCTGCTGTTTTCTTCCCAGTGCCACCCACCTGAGGGAGACCAGGTGGTTCCGTCCTTACAAAAACTGTCTGTTTATGAGCACATACCCCCTTGTTCGCCCAGGAGACCGATTAAGCCCCTCCCACCCCTCCCGGACATAGGCGACCTGTCCTCTGATGAAGCAGAAGACAATGAGGTAGAGTTTTTCTCCAGCACCTCTGAGAGCCAGTGTCTGGTGCCTAAAATCTCATCCTTCCAGTACGGCTTGCCAGGGAGGCGCAGTTTTCGTCGAAACGGTCAGATAAACTTTGCGTATTACGAAGAGCTACAAGAACATCAGAAACTTTGCGGGGTGAAGCCTGAGTGGGAGCAGGCGGTAACGCAGAAACAAGACAGACCCCAGCGACGGCTACATCGCTCCCATTCCGGCCCTGCCGGATCCTTCAAGGCCAACAACTTCAGACCAACCAGCTTTCACCATTCTCCCCACAGCCACCCGCAGGAGAAACCCGAAGTCCCACCTCGCGTTCCAATCCGTGCTCGCCTCAGCGAGAGCACAGACAGCAGGCGGCCATCAGCCGATGACTTTGATATGGACAAACCTCCTAAAGTTCCACCCAGGGAACCCATCCCTCAGGTCATACCACGTGCCATTAGTCCAAAAAGTCTCCCGATTTACATCAACGGGGTAATGCCTCCTACTCAGAGCTTTGCTCCCTATCCGGAGTATGTCAGTAAGGCTCAGCACAAGCAGAGCTGTGAGGGCTTGCCGGCTCCTCGCAGCCCCTGTATTCTTCCCATCATGGAAGATGGGAAGAAAGTGAGCAGTACACATTACTTCCTCCTCCCTCATCGGCCCGGGTACTTGGACAAGTTTGAGAGGTTTTTTAAAGAGTCAGACTCATAGTTATTTATTAGGGATTGAGCGGTTGGAATCTGAAATTGTTAAAGTGGAAATAAGGAAGGCCGGATATGAACCGATATGTTGTTTGACTGAACTGATTCTTCAGTGTTATGAATTACTGGTCTGTTTAGGGGTTGGACAGTATGTCCTCAGACTACACACAAGGAAAAGCTAAAATAATTGGTTTACCACTGCTGGAAATTGCAGAGCAGCTCTATTAAAAGTGCCCCGCAATAAAAGCTAGATGCTTTAATGTTTGAAAATTAAGACAACAGAATAATTGCAGTTAGGTTTCCCTATTTATTGGTGTCAATGTATTATTTTTTTGTGCTATATCTTACTGTAAATTAGTGTGTACAGCATCTTTTTTATGAAGGAATAGGATGAACTGTGTATCCTGAGTATAAGCTGGTTTTGTGCTCCCCTCCCCCCTCTGTAATATGGGTTGGTAAAGGTTTCCTTTAAGACATTATTCACCAACAGTATAAATTCAGATACTGATGAAAAATTACAACTGACTAGTATTAGCTACAAGGCTCACCTGAATACCAGATAATGAAAAGAGCAAGGTCAAAGTTAAGGACTATGCCATATGTTTTACAGCAATGAGAAGTGTGATGATCAAAACTACTTGTTGGAACTAATATAGTGACAAATGGAAAGGACTGGGCACAGGGGTTAGTATTCTAGTCTTCGTGAGAAGATTAATCCATGTTTTGTTCTCTGTTGCTTTTTTCGTTCAGATGTGACGTATCCATGTATCCTTTTTTTTATTTAAAGAATGGCACTTGCAGTTTCATTTTCATCTGTTACAAGGGTAGAAATGCCACTGCCTTGCCATTTTGTGTCAAAATACAGGACACTGGTTGTACATGGGTAGATGGTGAGAATGGTATTTCGCTGTATTTTTGTACCATGCACTATGAAGTTGCTGCATTGAAGAATTTACCACAAAAGAAAATGTATGAAAGGAAGTCATGGAAGCTCATGACTGGTCCTGGCATTATATTTCATGCATTTCCCAACAAAAGTTGAGCACACTTGTTGGTTTTTGGGTAAACTTTATAATCTTGACATTTATTAGACCAGTAATGGTTTACGTTTCCAGCTATTTTATGTTTTGTCCATCCAACAAAATGACTGTTTTCTGTGTGAAGGCTAATGTTAACTGACTTCGTTTCATCCGCTGAGGAAACATGCACTTCTAAAATGTACAGTATTGGTGTAGTTTTTCACACCAGACTATTTAAATAAAATAACTTATTTGTACACTGATTTCTTGAATCATTTTAATTGCAGTAGGCTATGTTGAATTTATCATACTTTGGTTTTTACATTTATATGTACTTATCACAGCAAACCTCCTCAAAGGGCTGAACCCAGATGGCAGCGTTATGTACACTCTTAAAAATAAAGGTGCCAAGAAGAACCAAAAAGGTGTTTTCACGGCGATGCCATAGAAGAACCATTTTTGGTTCCTTGAAGAACAGTTTTGTGAAAGGTTCTTTAAAGAACCATTTTTTTCTAACCATTTTATAGTTTAAAGAACCTTTCTACGCTATAAAGAACCTTTTGTGCAATGGAAGGGTTCTTTGGATATTAACGGTTCTTCATGGAACCATACACACTGCCAAAGAACCTTTATTTTTAACAGTGTATATAGGCTATGTATATGCAAATATATACAGTGAATGATGCATATTTATCTTTCGTTCAAGTCAATTCTGGCTCCTACATTGTCTTATCAGTAGGAAGGATATGTTGAGAGGTGATATCAGCTTTATTGTGATTGCTGTGTCTTATCTCGGTGCTATTTGCTCAAAGCTGTTATAATGAGGCGACGGGCAAACTTTTGGAAATTCAGCCTGAGTCACTTCCTTTAAAAATACCACCGCACCAATGTGCGAAATGTTACAGGGAAGTGGAAGATTTATAAAGTAAGCTGGCCTCAGTGAATCCTCAGTGTCGTACTGAAGGGTTTGTGGTATGGTGTGGACTACCAAAATGAGTGCGATTTCCTTTAAGTGTCAGATTATGTGTCTGACCACATAATTAGGCTACCAAAATATTTAAATATCGTCTGTACGCACATTAATTGTATGGCTACTTAGCGGTAAATAGTAATAACTAAAAATGAATATGAAAGCTAAACCATTCTATAGCACGTTGCGCCATCTACAGCTCATTAGCAATAGGGTTTTGAATTCTATGGAGCTTGTTGAAACAGTCGAACAGTGCCATCTCTTGTCCTAACGTGATGGCTGCGGAAAAATGGGTTTCCTACTCAAGAAGCTAGTTTCCCCCCAAAGTGTAAATTCTGCCATTCACTCACACTCAAGTTGTTCCAAACATGTATGGGTTTCTTTCTTGTGTGGAAGGAGAACGCGAATATTTTGAAAAATTTAACTAAATGAAACGGTTGATGTCCCCCATTGACTTCCACAGTATTTTTTCTCTCCATACTAGTCAACGGGGCCAATCAACAGCATTCTTTAAAATCTATGTTCCACACAATAAAGAAACTCACTTGTAAATGGTGACAAAATTTTCTTTTTTGGGGGTGAACTATATCCCTTTAATCATAGTCTCGTGTAACCTTCAGACTGACGACAGAATTGGCAACATCTGAGGCTGAGAGACTAACTTAATCCAAGATTAATTTACCCTAATCTGAGACTAATTTAACCATGTTCTGACAGGCCATTTGTATCTTAATTTCTACCGAAAAGTGTTAAACAACATGCCTATTTGTTTGCACCAACCAAGCGTCCACACCAAGTCTGTTACCTTTTCATCTATTTTATGTATTTATTAAGTTTAATTATCATTTAAATATTTATGTAGTCATATTTTATGCATTTTAGTTAATATTTTAATTAAAATATTACTGTTGTTATGGTTGATATTGAAGTCACATATTATACTGCATAAAGTGTAAGCCTACTTGCTAACAGGAAACATTCTAGAACTTTGAACTCAGAACTTTCTGGCAAGATTAACTCAGGTGAACAAACATTCTTTAAGTAACGTTAATAAAATGTTTGTTCAATGTTATCTGGTAAACGTTCTTTTTAAGTTTTATGCAACCAAATTGCAATTTATGCAACCAAAAAATAACGTTCCCAGAACGTTGCAGGGTTGTTATTTTTAAATAACCTAAAAATAACGTATAGCATACAGAACGTTCCCTAATGGTTATTTTAAGGTTATTATTTTGTAACTATAAAATAACGTTCCCAGACGTGGCAGGGTAGTTATTTTTCAATAACTTATACAGAACTTTCATTAATAGTTATTTTAGGTTATTATTTAATTAACAACCATGTAAAATAAGATTCCAATTAAAACATTGCAGATGTTTTATGAGCTATATACAGGGCCTTGAAATTAGATTAATAGTACAGCATTTATGTTAAGATGAGATCAATCAAAACACGTTATAATGAGCAGATAAATCCAACTTTATAGCTAAAATATTACAGTTTTTTTTCAATTGCTTAAACACTCAAATTAAAACGTTCCCACAATTAGCAAAACCTTAAAACTCAAGGAGCAAAACACCGGCCTAGATTTGCACAACTTTAAGCACACTGTCAGCTTCACACTTTTTTTTGCAAAACATTAACACAGTGATTTGAAAAAACACTAAACACACTTGCATGCATTTGACACAGAAATGTATCATGATGTAATTTCCTTGCAATTTCAAAACAAAGGCTTTCAAATGAACACACCCATGGACCATTTGGTTAAACACAGTCACCAGGTGTGCACACACACTGGTGCTTAATTGTCGACACACCAATCAGGTTTAAGCACTATAAATAGGCAACAGGTAAGTTCACCTGTCTTCAACAAAAATGGAAGGCAACGTCGCAGTAAGAGGAAGAGTGAGGATGAGCCCGTGGAGAAAGAGGGGTAGAGAGGGGAAGGGGTAGAGAGGGTAAGAGAGGGGAAGGGGGTAGAGAGGGGAAGGGGAAGGGGAAGGGGAAGGGGAAGGGGAAGGGGAAGGGGAAGGGGAAGGGGAAGGGGAAGGGGAAGGGGAAGGGGGTAGATGGAGATAGGAAGAGGTAGACCTTGAGTAGGATGTGGACAAAGAATACATGGACCAAATTTATCAGATGCGGTTCGCGCAACCTTGGTTGACCATGAGTACTGAGTACCCATGGGTCGACATTGAGAGAGGCTGGACAGAGCCCAACCTCAGCAGATATATATATATTTTTTTAAAAACTTTGAAAAGCAGAGGTGTAAAAAGTACTCAATGTTACTCAAGTGAAAGTACAAGTACTGAAGGAAATTTTTACTCAATTAAAAGTAAAAGTATCTGGCCAGAATCATACTTGAGTAAAAGCAAGAAAGTACCACATTAAAATTGTACTTGAGTATTAATAAAGTAAAAGTAGCGTAAAAGTAGCAGCAAGAATGAAAACTAGAGATTCTTCTTTAAGCTTTTAATCTCTAAAAACATGAAGTGAATGAACCACATACAAGGTTTTATCCTGCTTTAGAACTGTTTGAATTTAATGATATTTAATTATCAAACTATAAGACTACTACCTAATCCCAGTATGCAACATGCTACTCAAAGTTGTAAAACCCCGGATTTAACTTAAAGGGATAGTTCCCCCAAAATGGAAATTCGATGTTTCTCTGCTTATCTCCAGGGCATCCCAGATGTAGGTGTCTTTGTTTCTTCAATAGAACACAAATGAAGATTGCAACAGTTGCAGTCTGTCAGTTGTATAATGCATGTGAATGGTACATGACTACTGGCATAATCTATGAGAGTAAAAAAAACCTGCACAGACAAATCCATATTAAACTTTGTCTTGCTGAATCAGTTGTCATGAAGGGCAAAATTAGCCGTATAGACCAAAACCACAATTTGTACCAGGCTGTAAACATGTTTTAATCTGCTGTAAAGTTGGCCATTTTAATATGGGGTTCAATGAGATTCTGCTCCCTTCTGGAGTATGTCCCTAGCGGCCAGTCGATGATTTGCAGTATATGTCAAATCCGTATTGGCTTCAAGAGAAACTGCGGGAGGTTGCCGCTTAGGTAAAACCCGCAGGCTCCAGAAGAGAGCAGAATCTCATTGATACAGCCTGGTACAAATTGTGGTTTTGGTCTATACGGCTAATTTTGCCCTTCATGGCAACTGTGAGGGGGTGAATTTTTTTATAACTCATTTGTTTACATTATATAAAGCCTTAAAGTTCTGCATAATTAAGGGCGTGGACACTTCAAGTGACAGGTGGATAGCCATTTATCTGCTGTATGTTAGTCATTGTGTCACTTCAGCTCTGCCCACGTCCCGCCTTTTTGCCCATTTTCTGTTATCCGGTAGTGACGCGCGATGACGCACTGCCAAGATGGCAACGGCCAGCTCGACCATAGACAGTAAAAGAAATGGACACAGCGACCCCATAGACTTCACAGAGAAAAATTGAAGTCAGGTAGAAGCACTCACTTCCTGATGGCTGAGCGTACTGCGCAGCCTCAGACTGAGCTTGACGACGTGACGTGAGCAACCTGCCTGACTTGGCAAGTCTTCTAGTAGTTGTGCAAAGTGAAATCTGAATCACGTTGTTGAAATATTTTGTCCCGTTGCTTTTGGCTCTCTATGGGCTTCTCCCCATGCCTCTCCCTTGACTTTATCGGACTTCATGCCGATTGCCTCATAGACAGTAAAAGATTGCCTGCAAGCTTCTCCTCCTGTCGGGAGGAGAATATACGGTAATTTCTCTACTATGCGCCGGTTGTCGCGTGGTTATGACGCAATCATTAGCCTATTTTTACAAAAACGGCTTCTACGGGGCGATAGTGTAAGATACAAGGTAATGGAGCCTTTTATACATTGTCGTGTTTCTTAAGAAATAAACAATGGTCAAATGGAGTCTTTAAACGCCTCAGATGTAAAGTTATTCGCTGTCAAAGTGACGCCAAAATGAATGGGAGTCAATGGGATGCTAACAGCAGGTGATGGCTTGGTTATCAATGGCCGCCCCTATGGAAGGTACGCTTTCCAGGTCTAGGATTACCCCCTTGAGCTCGACCCTACTTTGCGCTTCAGAACGGCTCATCAGAATCCTATGGGTGACGTCACGGACACTACGTCCATAATAATTTTTTTACAGTCTATGGGTAAAACCCACAGACACTTGTTCAATGGTTCTCAGTGACTGCTCATGATTCAATTCATGGGTTCACACTCACAGAGATCATCGACCCCTAGCGGTGAACCATTGACATTTCGAAGTGTTTCCAAACAGTGACGACGTAACGAAGCCTCGTTTACTGAGATCACGTGACTTTTTTTTTTATTCGAAAGTTCGAAACAGAAGATTCGTAAAGCTCCGAAGCTTCATGAAGCAGTGTTTTGAAATTGCCATCATAGTTTTATCTTATTAATAAAAAGGCAAATTTCTCCTGCGACTGAGTCCTCGTCTCATCCCTTACCTCAACACTGACAAATATTTGTAAAAAAACGTTTTTATTTTTCTTGTGGCCAAACAATAATTTGATAGGCTACTAATGAATTAATGAATAGATAAATATTGACCGCCGAGTGAATCAGTGAAATAGCCTATTATTCTCACATAATCCTCCTCCTCATAATCCTTTTTCTTTCATGTTGCATGTCCACTTCTTGTGCAATCACAATATTTTTCTATATATTTGAGATTAACAGACTATGTTATGTCTAAAGCATAATTAGTTCCTTAAGGAAATTTTCAGTATGTTTACAACATTCGTCGCCTCTAACGTGCCATTTATGGACGAAACTCACGTAGACATCACTGTGCAGACAGATGTATTCTTTCTTTATCCAGTAGATGGCGGTAAAACATTGTTTTATATCGAAAATTCTCATGCCAGAGAACCACCAGGGGTGTCCAACCCTTCTCCTGCAGAGTTTAGCTCCACCCCAATTAAACACAACTGAACCAGATAATCAAGGGCCACTCAAGGCCTAATCTTATATATAAGAGATAATCAAAGGCCTACTTATCTTCGTGCACAGAATCTCGCCGGAATTTGTAGACCTGTCATCCGGGATCTTTTTGCTTTCTCTTTTAAGAGTAGGCCTAGGCTACTGTGAACATTCGGACATAAGCCTAACTAGCCTACTTCTTTTGTCACATTCTGTTTTCGCCTACTATACAGTAGGGAAGTATGCGATTTCGGATGCAGCCAAAGTCTTACTAAGCATACAAAAAACTTCCATGCAGGAGTGTTTAGGCGATTTAAAGCTAAACTCTACAAGACAGCGTTTGGACACCTGCTGTAGACAGTTAAAAAACAACACTAAGAAAAGAGCGACTATATTAATAAATAAAGTTGAATTTTTTCAGAAAGCATGATATGAAGTTATGTTTTGTTTACATTTTCACAGAGATCTTTCTTCTATAGGAAGTGTTGTAACATTTTACGCATATTTCTCTGCTACAATTGAGAGTGAAAATCGTTTAGCAGCTTATCAATAAAGTAAATGTTAATAATATGAAAGGCAAAGAGTGCTGTTGATACAAAAGTTATAGTGATTTCATCCTGTTGATAATTTCTAATTGGCCAAACTGATGGCGTTATAGGCTAATACTCATGTTATGGTTCTTTTTATCAGACTTAAAACCGTTTAACCAGAGCAAATATAACTTAATTATAGCTATAGTTCCAAAATAAACACAATTATTTTATCATTTACTCACCTTTATGTACTTTCAAACCTTTATTTTTTACTGTGTTTGAAGAATTTTGGGAACCAAACAGGTTTGGTTACCATTGACTTCCATTGTATGGAGGGGAAAAAAATCTCAAAGTATCTTCTTTTTGTTCTACAGATAAAAAAAAAAAAAATACAGGTTAAAATGACATGAGGGTGAGTACATTTTTATTTTTTGGTGAACCATCCCTTGAATGCACATACAACTAACGCTGTGTTTAGAATGGATTTTTAAAAAATGACTAACCTATTAAAATTATATTTACATCACTGTTGGCGACCCCTAGACTAGGGGAATAGTCACATTTAAATTGCATCCATCATTTCAAACTTTTTAATACTTTAAAATGTTTCTACATTGCACTCTGTTTAGTGGGAAATTGACATGAAGACAAATAAAGCAAAGTCAAAGCATGCAGTAAATAGAGAAGCACCAGAAGCCATCTCACTCTGTTAATCACCTATTGTGCCAAATAAAGACTGAAGATGTTATTCAACCATACGTCATTATCATGCATTCTGTTTGTGTGTGAAAAATCTGCAAATGAATAGAGACTTCAGATAATTATTTAGCAAACAAAATGCATCTTGCATGGTGGATCTGCAGTTCTTGATCAACAAAATGCAGACATTGATCCCGGAGGTGGCTCAGCCCCGCATGAAGGTCTCATGCTCTTCTGGATTCCAAGGCTGTCTGTTCCAGTCATAATCATCTATGAACAAACAACTTAGAGATGCTGGGATGACCTGATAACACTCTGAAAAGCGCAAAAAATACACCACCATACTAAATTAGCTATGTTTACAACGCCTGCGCAAACACAAGACTGTGTGTTTAGTTGGCTTGTTCGCAAAAGTTAGTTTTATACACATGAGTCCTGTCTGATTGCTATATTCACATTGCAAATCTGGTGATTTCTGCTTTACAATGTGACAAAATGGGATTGTGATTAGTAATGAGTGCTACTTTTAAATTCACACATTGTATTGTCTCGGAGCCAAATGTCAAATAAGGTTAGTCAAGACTGTAAAATTTGTATTTCATTTTATTTTACAACCCTGACTGATATCTCAGAATTCAATTTAAGCTTATTCAAGATTCTAAAGTATGTATTTATTTACTTAAAAATGATTTTTTTTTATATTTATATAAGTAGTATCATATATACACGATACTCTACCAAAACTCCCATCTCTAAAATAAGAACTAAGACCTTCTTGAGGGAATTTTTGAAACGTTCTTCAATTAGATTATCAATTGAACTAACATTTGTGTTTCAGTGTTTGTCTGTAACCTCCACGCTGCTGAACAGTGAATGACACCAAATTGAGACAAATTTTGCAGAGTAATTTGATTGGATTCATCGTCGATGAGTGAGTTGGCATGCATTAAACAGGGCAGACTAATGGGTAAAACTGAGGATTAAATCAATGTTTAGGCTTTCTAGACATATTGATTTAGCTTAACAATTGCTTTTTTATTTTATCGTTGTTACTGTGCATAATGTTATGACTGAATTTACTCTGAGTACACGTTTATCATAAACATTGATTCATCTGTGAAATGAATTAATAGTTTTTTAGTCTTTTTGAAAGCAACTTGAAGCTGAGGAATATTGGTTGCTTGTTTCAGTCGAAGGTTTCTGAGTTTTAAACAGGAACTGACAAGTCATTTGATAAAAGTTGGACACGAATATCATACGTTCTTTTAATGCCCTCGTTTTCTTTTTTCCATAACTCTTCATTTGCCATTTTTAAAAGAGCAAGTACACACGCAAGGGGCAAAAGTCACAGTTAAGGAGAGCCACAAGGGGCATCAAATGATTCTCTGCATGCCCCAGTCTTTCAGATTGATTTAGTGAAACCAATCGGGGCAGCATGTAAAATTGGGGATGTTACTTTCATCTACATGAAACAGACCTCTTTCTTCTCTGACATTTTCTGGGAAGGTCCAGACAAACTGATTATCACAAAAAACAACCAGTCTATCACATGCTGATAAACCTTGAGACATGACTTGTTAGAGGAGGTATAACCTCCACGCTCATGCTACTGATTCCACTCATACAGAACTGTACCCTTACACAGAAGAGATTCAGATGATACGTTTTCTCAGTATTTAATTAAGCCAATTTTGGCCAATTATGTGACACTTATTTGTGATTCTTTTTGTCCTATCTGTTAAATGACTCAAAAATGCATTAAAAATGCAATTCTCCCATACAATGAAAATAACAATGATCATGTATTTCATTTCTGATTTAGAATTGAATATAATTGTATTATATTCAAGGTCAAGGTCAATAAATCTCAACATAAAAGATTAGTTCAGGTGGCAAAATGTCATGTCGTGCAGGGCTATTGTATCATTAACCAAATCTAAAACCAAAAAGTTTTTGTGACTTGAAATAAGAATAATAAATATAAGCTATTACAGTTAGCTATAGTTGCCAAGGCAACGTATCACATTTTCGTTTCGTTTCGTTTAACTAAATAAACTAAAAATATTGTATATAGACATAAAACTAATACAGATGATAAAAACACAGAACTAAATGACTAAAACTTTAACTAAAATGGAAGTGAAATATATATATAAATAAAATCTAGTTTTATGAGTATAAACAAAAACTATGATGGTATATCAATGACACTAAAACACTAATGTGGTGTGACACTAAAGCGCAGTTGTGGGGAAAATAAGACTGAGATGTGTATACATTAAATGTATTGTTTCTTGATTGTTAGACCACATGACATTTTAAAACTTTACTTAAAATTGTATAAAAGGTTATTATTTTTATTATGCTTCACAGCGTGTCATTGACCCATAAACTTGTGTGGTATTATTTTTTATGGGATTTTTTTCCTTTTCCTTTCTCCATGGACACTCATACTCAAATGTGCCTGTAACTTGTCCTAATTTACAATATATCTGGCAGGTGTTCATCCAAAGTGTGTCAAATGCACTGGTCTAAATCTCATTTCCTAGATTGTTTCTCAATTAGTCATTAGACCTCTGTCTACTACATGGTATTATTTATCAGGTTATGAGTGACACAAAGTGATTCCAAATCAGCTACTTAAAATGCCTGCCCATGACCCCTGGTTTGTATGTAGTAAGGAGTTAATAGTCTCAGTGTATTGAGGTTTAAGGGAGAAAGAAACACCCCATGCAGCATGACCTTCCTGGTCGCGACCTATTCACGCTCACACATGCCCCCCCTCCATCAGACTTCACAGCACTCACCAGCACATGAAAGAGTTCGACAAAGGGGAGGTATCATGGCAGAAGACGAGACACAAGAGTTCATAGTGCAGTGGTTTGGTGCTCCATGAAAAGATCACATGCTTGGCATATGGAGGCATCCTGAGAGCCTTCATGGTGCATTTTATGTCTGAATAAAAAATGAAAGGAGAGAGAATAATATATCTGCCATTGTACTAAATTTAAAATTACATACTTTTTTTGTAAGATGAGAGTTTTGGACCTGTAAGAGAATATCAGCACAGACAGTAGTATTCAAATACAGTGTAATGTTTGAATTTTAAAGGAAATGTATTTAAATAAATGTGTGGTTGTTTGAAAATAGTGGCACTCTTCATTGTGTACCTCGATTTAACAGTAATTTGCATTATTTTATCAACCGATCTACTGACATATGCTTGTGATGGAGTATTAGTTCTCTGTTTATTGTAATTTTTTTTCCTGTTTTATTTTAACCTTTTGATTTATCTGTTTTTGCCTTAAAAATGTTTTATGACTTACACTACCGTTCAAAGGTTTGGAGTCTGTAAGACATTTTCTAATGTTTTATTATCCTTATGCTCACCAAGACTGCATTTATTTGATCAAAAGTACAGTAATTATTGCATACAGTAATATACATTACAATATTGTGAAATATTATTACAATTTAAGATAACTGATTTCTATTTGAGTATTTAAATGTAATTTATGCCTGTGATGGCAAGTGTCACATGACCCTTCAGAAATCATGCTGATTTGGTGAAAAAAAAGATTTTTTATTATTATTATTATTATCATCAATGTTGAAAAAAGTTGTGCTGCTTAATATTTTTTGTGGAAATCATTATCCTTTTCCCCCATGATTCTTTGAATAGAAAGTTCAAATGAACCATATTTGAAAACTTTTAATAGTATTAATAGTACTGAATAAATAAATAAATAAATAAGCTGAATAGTATTAAAATATATGGGATAAATAAAATGTACATAATATATATATATATATATATATATATATATATATATATATATATATATATATATATATATATATATATATATATATATATATATATATATATATATATATATATATATATATATATATATATATTAGGGCTGGGCAAACGGGCGATTAATTTTTTCAGCTTAACGCAATTAAAATATTTAACGCAAATAACGCAGCGTCCGTTTTTATATCCATTTTTACTTAGCGTTACATGATCATCACGCTCTTATTCATGTAAATGCTTCCAAGCGTGACAAGACACGAGCGAACGCGCTGTATGCCAATGTCCTGTGTGTGTGTGTGTGTGTGTGTGTGTGTGTGTGTGTGTGTGTGTGTGTGTGTGTGCAGAGGTGGACAAAGTACACAACTCCATTACTCGAGTGAAAGTAAAAGTATTACTGGTCAAATATTACTCTGTTACAAGTGAAAGTTGTTAAAAACAATTTTTACTTAAGTAAAAGTACAGAAGTACTTGCTTTTAAAAGTACTTAAGTATCAAAGTAAATTTCCTTTTTTATGTCAATGCATTATTTTATTATTATTATTTTTTGTATAAATGCACGCTATGCCATGGTAGTTTAAGCCAGTTAGTGATGCTCCATACGACTACCTTGAACTAATTTAAATGCTTAAAAGTTAGAAAGCTTTTTACAAAGCTGCTGTCACTTTAAGGCAGAATGCACAAATCCTACACACTGATACACATCCGATATTCCCCCAACTGTTTACGTTCACTTAAGACATAATCAACTTTGTTTACGTGAATACTTTCCAAAATGAAAATGTTTACATTTTGTGTGTATTGGTCTGTTTAAGTGCGAAAAAAACACAAAAGAAGGCTCTATTCAGTACTCGTGCTCTGGCATTTGAGAGGCACAAAAGCCAGACTGAACTGAGCTCTTTCATCATGCTTTTTCAGATTCATCCATATGTCTATGCTTCTCTTTCTCCCAGACATTTACATTTTGCAAAAAAAAAAAAAAACTTTTAAAGAAGAAACAAAATCATCCACTGACTTGCAAAGCTGCTACAGAAACGACTTTTGACTTTGAGGACCTTGATAGAAATGTAGTGGAGTAAAAAGTACGATATTTGTCTTTCAAATGTAGTGAAGTTAAAGTAAAAGTTTCCCTAAAAAATAATACTTCAGTAAAGTACAGATACTCAAAAAGTGTACTTAAGTACAGTACTCAAGTAAATGTACTTCGTTACTGTCCACCTCTGTGTGTGTGTGTGTGTGTGTGTGTGTGTGTGTGTGTGTGTGTGTGTGTCCTGTCTGTGTGGATGCGTCTCATGTCAGCTAATCAAGGGACACACACACACACTCGACGCATAGATAGACTCGCGTCAGTTTCCTGCTCACATCGAGTTCTTTTTTGCTCTTGAACAAACAATAACACAGAAGATTTTGAGTATTCTCATATTAGGAGTCTTAAATTAGTTAAATAACGTCTTAAATGAACTTAAAGAGTTGTGAGGAAATGAGATGCGCGGGACAGCATGTGAGATCCGCGGCTGTTCTTAAAGTGACAGGAGCACTGATGATGATGTCATTAATGTTCATCAAAGAACAACGGGAACAGAGAAAATTTTAGCTTTAATGATGATTCATCTATATTTAATTTATTATTTATGCAGTTAAGAAAGATAACTATTACATTTCTGTATATGTATAACAGGGAAGGCCATGGGTAAATATAACATTTATTATTTTGGGTTTATGTAAAGATTGTTTTAAGTTCACTTAAATTAAAAGTAGTTTTTTTTAAGCCTAATAAATGTTGAAATTGGGAGCTTTCAGTTATACTGTAATGTAACGTCATTAATGTTTCATAGACACTTTAGTATCAGTGATAATGGCCTTCATTCATAAAAATATGACAATGCAACACATATTTAAAATATGATGTCTTTAAATTGTTTATACATTAATTTGGAGAGTAACTGAAATTATTACAATATCAAAATATTAAAAACGTAAAATATTAAAAACTTGCGTTTAATCGCGATTAATTGCAGAAAAAAAGTGTGATTAATTAGTAAAAAAATTTTAATCGATGCCCAGCACTAATATATATATATATATATATATATATATATATATATATATATATATATATATATATGTGTGTGTGTGTGTGTGTGTGTGTGTTTGTGTGTGACCCTGGACCACAAAACCAGTCATAATTTGCATGCATATTTGTGGCAATAGCCAATTGTATGGGTCAAAATTATTGATTTTTCTTTTTTGGTTTTGTGGTCCAGGGCCATTATAAATAAGTATATATATTATAAATAAGTATTAATTTATTTAAAAAAAATCTTACTGACCCCAGAACAGTAGGCAAGTACATAATTTAGATAATTGTGGTTTGGTTTAAAGGCTGGATTCGTTATTTGCGATAGCCGAGTAGAATAAAAAGGGCTTGAAAAGCTGCACCAGACCTCATCTGTTTTGCTAGTTATTATGAAGCATATCTACATTCATCTACGCTACTGTGCAGTGGAAATAGCTAGGAATGCCTGAGAAAGACAGGACTACCTCACAGACATTCCTTGCCTCGCTTTCAGTGATGTATGGGGACAAAATGTCATTACCAAGCCAGTGATTTAACACTCTTAAATGTTTCCAGCTGGAATGTTATTCTGCCCCAATGCTAAAAGTGTCATATGGAACTCAACCATAGTCTGCTGGGCTTTGTGTGATCTGGTGCACCTGCTCGCTTTCCCTCTTCCTCTCTCTCCTGTCTCCTCTTGCATTCATGCTTCAGATATGCACTTTCCTTTGCTCTTCTTCTCACTGTCTCATAGGACAACAATACAAGACTTGTGAGATATATTATGATTTAAAACCTTTTACTATAGAAGCAATGGCTAACTATGATTACAGAACCACAGTATATCAGTAAGTCAGTACAGTAAGTCAGCTCTTTGTATGACTGTGTATGCTGGGACATAAAGTGGAGTGAAATCCTAGTGAAAACTGAGGAAATCCTGAGGAATTACATGGTTCTTTATCGCCATCTTGTGGCATATCGGTTAAAAGTAGAAATCCTATGATTTATGTCATTCGTAGATGACGAAGACGTAATATGCAACATGGTTTTCACATTAGACCAACAATGGCCACGTGTGAATCTACATATATTTGCATACACGTCGTGTATCTCCTTGTATAATTCTGGAGAAAGAAGTCAAAAGAAAGAAGGGTCTTCAGGACATAGTTTCTAGCAAGTGGTGTGTTTCTTAGAAGAAGTTTATTGTAGACCATATTTAAATGATATTTAATGCAGGCACATGCAACCTAACTGGAAGTTATACTTTTTCAATCTATTTTGTAGGTTTGTTATCCATTCATGCAGTACACGTTGTTCACTAATTGATTACTGAGTTGGTAACCAAAATGTATATATATATATATATATATATATATATATATATATATATATATATATATATATATATATATATATATATATATATATATATATATGTATATATATATATATATATATATATATATATGTATATATATATATATATATATATATATATATATATATATATATATATATATATATATATATATATATATATATATATATATATATATATATATATATATATATATATATATATTTCAATAATGAATGACATGGACCAGGCCATATGAGCGATGTAAAAAAATAAGGGACACATTAAAGCAAGTGTCTTTGAAATGTGATGATGATCCCCAGACAATATATATGTCTTCTACTCACAATTAAAGTAGATGTTGTTACACCTTAATCTCCTCACTCTTTATAGACTGATATGGGGAAGTCTTTGCCAAAATGACTCGTGGCAACAGCAGTGCTGTCTTGCTTCACCCCGATCTCTGTTTAAGAGACCACAAAGGCATTCAAACGACTGGTCCCTTGGGATGTGACATGCTTAGTCATGTGGAAGTAGCCTATGCCTATATATTAACCAGCAATGCACACAAATTAACGATGCCATTATTAACACCAAAGCGAAGTTTTCAAGTCATTTCTGCATGCATGTTCTTAAAGTTGAATTCCAATGTCCTTGCACACAAAGGGACGCCTATAAACAATCACTGATCATTTAGTGTTTCATCACAGGGACCCTAAACGTTATAATTCAATGCGATTCTCCCTGAACAAGAAGGTTGATTTTGAACAGTCAATGTATGTTTATAGACATGGATGAATTTATGATAATGAATAATCTGATTCAAGGAAGAGCTATTTCAGGAGACACTTCTAACCTTTAAAGATACCATTAACATTAGATTTATACAATTATATAAATAATAGGCCTATATAAAATGTAATGGAATATTATTCCAATTTGAATGTAAATTAATTGTTGATGTTAAGTTATGATTTAGGCTATTATTGAAAATTATTATTAGGCGTATTCGCCTTCATGACCCGCACATGTTTTAAAATGCAATTGCTCTAACTGTTTTCTTTTTCACTGTTTAATCTGAAGACTGAACATGATAATTGTGACATTTAAATGGTCCCGATAAAACAAAACAATTATTGTCCACAATACGAATTCTTGTACTGTCTTATTTTTTGTAAAGTATAATTTTCGTTTAGTGCTGTTCTGTTCAGTTTCTGCTTATGTTTTTTTTTTTCAAACATAGTTTTTTCTTGGGTTTTCAGTCGTGCTAAACTATTGTAAACTGATTAAAACGACAGCTAATCATTGCTGTGCGCAATTCCCGGTTCGAACGTTCAAGTCCTACCGGGAACATTAGCTTATCTGTAGCCTACTTTAATTAAAGGTTCTATGTTACTGTAAAACAGAACAAATCAATTAGCACAGACACCAGATTTGTTTTATTCGACGGACTAGGTAAACTAACCCATGAGCCTGTTGCAATTGTCCAAGTCCAAGTGATTTGAGAGACTATGAATGACCAAAACACACTTATCTATAATTTTATTTGGAGGTTTATATGGAGGGAAAAAATATTTAAGTATAATTATCTAAAGACGTGATTCTTTATTAGCTTATGACTTTTAGGCCTTGTCAACAAATAGCAGGCGATCAATCAAATGTTTGCTTTGTATTCTGCTCAAAGGCAATCTGATGGAGTGAATAAAAAGCTAGGCACTCCGCGTGTTCGTGCGTGTTTGTCTTACCCTGTGCTTTTTGTGATTGGTCGAAAAAAAACTTGCTTGTTCCCCTCCATGCCCACATGAATAAAAGAAGCCTGCGAGAGCCTATCGGCGCGCGCGACACCCCTCCTACACCGCGCGCTAAAGTTATCCACTTCAACTACTCCCAACCCCTAAGCAGACTTTGTCATCCAAAACTATCAGACCTTTTAAGAAAACACTGCAAAGAATTAAGTAACCTTTGTTCACTCGAGAGCGTTTGGAGTACCCCCTCCCTGGCGCGCGCTGCATCTTGTTCTTGCGGTAGTTATTTTGCTCATGACCCCCTCCACACGAAACGACAGTGTTTATCTTTGTTTGATTTTTTTGGAGCTTTCACATCCCCGCGATAGTCTGGCTGGATATCAATTTTTTTAAATCATTTTCCCACTTTTTGAAAAGAGGACTTCGGTGCATTTTTAGTCATTAAGGAAACATCCATCAACAAGTCTGGACTTGCTTTCGCAGTTTAATCATCAGCCTCACTGTGCCTCGTCATTTCTTAAAAGTAGAATGTCATCTTTACCGGGAACAGTACCGCGAATGATGCGACCGGCTCCAGGACAGAACTATCCCCGCACTGGATTCCCCTTGGAAGGTTGGTCGGACAGGTGTAGGGTAGCTACTTTGTTTTGTTGTAAATATTTGTTGTAAACAAAATCAGGCCTGCAAGATACAGATTTATTCTAGCCAAAAATGGTTTTAAATACTTTAAAGTGTCTATTTTCACTGGCGAGAAGGCTATACCAAATTATCGAATTAGACTGTACGCAATTTCCGAGATTTCGATTCTGGAAGTTGTTTAAGTTCTAATTTTGTGGCTTTATTACATTCTGATGTATTTAGTGCATCAGAATAAATTATTTTTTTTCAGGGACATTTTCTTGCTGGCAAAATTCGTCTTAATGTGGTTCAAATCTAATGAAACTTCCAAATACTAAGCCTACCCGTCACTGTAGGATTTGTTGACTTGATCTAATGGCGCAAGTGAATGCAGAATGCACAAAGGATTATACATAATAATTGCACAACATGCGAATGAAGCAGGACGCATGCAGGACACATCAGGCCGAGAGGACCACTCAAGAGAGATCTGTTAAATTGCATTAAATGCACAATTCTCTGGTAGATTTTCTTTCAGTAATTTACAGAAAACACAATTCAAAACAACTAAGAATTTGTCAAGAAATTCAAGTAGCAAGAGCATTAAGTTCAATTTATTCAATTTGGGGTTATTTTTGTTTTAATTGGAAGAATAAAACAAATATTTATTATTGTGTTTTTTAAGATATTTAGGCTAAACTAAAAAGTGTGATTCCATAATTCAAAGTGCTTCTCATGTAGGCTATTTGTTATATTTGTATATCAAATATATTATTATTATTACCCTATTATTTGACTCGTTTTGCCTGGATTTAGTGATAGCTTGCCAGAGTTAGATTTAATTCCCATTTCTCTACTGCAGTTTCAACTCCTCTGGGTCAAGGTCGAGTGAATCAGCTTGGCGGAGTATTCATCAATGGCAGGCCTTTGCCAAATCATATCCGCCACAAAATTGTTGAAATGGCTCACCACGGCATCCGTCCCTGCGTGATCTCCCGACAACTTCGCGTTTCCCACGGTTGTGTGTCCAAGATCCTCTGCCGGTATCAAGAAACTGGTTCGATTCGTCCTGGAGCAATAGGAGGAAGTAAACCCAGAGTAGGTTTATTATTATTATTATTATTATTATTATTATTATTATTACTATGCAGGGTATTTTGTATAATTTTATTTGTCTAGCTTATGAATGATTTCATTTTAAATCCTACGTTTTGAGATAAGATGATAGCCTAAAAGTAAAAGGAAGAAAAGATACACTGGGCACGTTAATGTAGCCTAAAATTTGTCCTGCGTCTTTTTTCCCCTCTTCACCCACACTTTATGTTTTCCCTTTCTTTTTGTATCTCCTCGCCTTTTTAATCAAACACAAAAGCAGGTGGCAACACCTGACGTGGAAAAACGTATCGAAGAATACAAGCGCGAAAATCCCGGCATGTTCAGTTGGGAGATTCGGGACAAACTGTTGAAGGACGGTGTGTGTGACAGAAGTACAGTTCCCTCAGGTGAGGCCTCATCTGGTAAGCAACCCCCTTTTTTTTTATCATGTCCTCCAGCTTAATTTCTATCACAATTATTTTATACATAATTTAACAAATTGAACAGAAAATAAAATAATGATAATTGATTAGATAACTAGTTTTATTATTTGTATCATACTTATATTAATTATAAATTACAGGTATAGCTAATGTTAGCATTATTATTATTTCCCTACTATAATTAGTATTTTTGTTTTTTAAATTATCCCATCAGTAAGTTCTATCAGCCGGGTTCTGCGTGCGCGTTTCGGCAAAAAAGACGATGAGGACGATTGCGACAAAAAAGATGACAGTGGGGAGAAAAAAACCAAGCACAGCATTGACGGCATACTAGGAGACAAAGGTAAATCGTTTAAATTGTCTTCTGATTGTAGGCTATATGCAGAAAAAAAAAACTGACTACTTGTTTAAGTAAACTTTGCGCTTGAGTTCATTGGGCATCTGCACGGTGTATGATTTTTGTGTCAGTGCTCAGCGTCTTTCCCAATCGCTTGAGATTTCTGCTTGTTCAACTGTCATTTAGTCATTTGATTTAGTGTGTATTTATACTGGCTCTGACGGATGGTATTTAGGCCTTGATCTATTTGTATAACAGACTCATTTGATTTGACGCTGAGGAAACGGTCCCTTGAAAACGGTAACTGACAGATGACCGATGTGGCAATCAATATCAATTACAGCCCATAAGTTCAACATTGCCGGCTGGTTCTCGCGATAATTCGGCACGCTTATTTCGCACGTTAACAGACCTTTCCATCTGGCAGCGAGTAATGAGCATTTCCCCTGCAATAATTTGAATCATTTTTAGATGTTTTTTGTCGTGTCTGATGACTCATCTCGGTAGAAAAAAATGATCTCAATAAGACAAGAGTCGAATTGTTTGCTTAAAATAATAGGCTACTACAAAACGTTTTCGTTTTGTGACAGTCACTTTTTTAAACTTGAAGATGAACCTCAGTCCAAAGATCTCTGCTTCACTGAAGTTCTTTTGGAGCGAGGAATCTAAAGCAAAGCCTTCGATAGAAGGAATGAACCCTTCCTTTCACATTCAAAAATCCGTAAAGGGGGGAAAACTTTTAACAAAGAGCCAAGAGGAGAACTATGGAGAGATGAATTATTCAATACACCCTGCTGGTAGATAGTTTTGTAATATTATGGAATCGTCTGTTGGAATAGAATGAGATTTGGAGGGTGCAAAATGTTTTATTCTTGTTTGGAAATGCCCACTGCTCTTTTTGGAATCACTATTGTGTTTCTTAGCTGACGTTTAGAGAGATGGTTTATAGAGGTGCTCGGCCCGTCATTACGTTTATGTTATTCCAATATTAAAATTATTTTAGCATTACTACGCGGTTATGGGAAATTCGCCGTTTTTTATTGGTATTCAAGAAACATGTTTTTAATACATGGAACAACAAATTGGATGTTCTCGGGCTTTTCTCTAGAGAATGCGTCCTATTTTGCACTATTTAAAATGGCCTTTAACACGACTGTGTGCACGATTGAACTAAAATGTGTAGCTCTATTGTTTTAGAACCCATGTTTGTTTGTGTGTACGTGTATGTGTGCTTACGCGCGCAAACTCAGCCCTCATGCAACCTCTGTGGACTTTCTTCAGAGGCCAGCAGGAGCCACAGCTATTGGATTACGGATATGCGAAGTGACAATCCGTGATTAGAAATTTTTGCCATTGCCCTAAACGTTGTGCGTTGAGAATATGAATATGCATAGCCTATTTCAAACTTGCATGCATTTCTGCTAGGATTCATGAATAATTTGTGTAAATATCCGTGATGTTTATTTACATTCCACATTTGTCTTACGTTTTGTGAAACGTCCTTTCACATTTAGCTTTATATACAGTGTCATGCAAGAGAGCTGGAGCTAAAATGCAATCTTTTTCAAGACTTTTTTTTTTCTCGGGGCTTGTTTCACTTGATCATCCAACTGGCATTTAATAATGTTAAGACTTATTAGAGTTCGTAATGAAAACGTGTCTTTTGAACAAGCGGCTGTGTTGGAGATGGGTGTAATAGCTCACAGGCATAGCAAGAAACTTATTTATCCCCAATCAGCTCTCACTCCCTGAGTTCCAAGCACAACGTTATTTTGAAAGGTTTTTAAAGCAGATTAAATTGAGCCTTTTCTTTCTCTTCGCTTTCATCTTTAAACGGCCCTCACTAGCTTGCCTTCGGCACAATTTCTTGTTAAAAATTTTTCTCACACTTGTTCGTATATTTGTTTTATTGTATTTTTGGTCTATTTTAGTTGATTTGACGCACAAACACATCGAAAATGAATGAGACCCCAAGCAGACTATTTGTGCACAAATTGGGCAGTTTTGTATTACTATGGGTGTGAAATTATTGAACAAAGAGAGAAGAGCCCTGGCTTCATAACCAAGCCAAAACTCCACTCTTTGTTCATAATCATGCTGGTTTAAAACACAAGTCTGTCTATTTAACTTCTGAAATTACCTGTCAGATCTACCTGTCATTTTGTATTTAACGAATTTTCACAGTTGTTGTGCTCCTATTTTTCATGTTCTGACATTTATGCCCCCCTTAACTCACAGTGTTTTGATCCGAGCACGAAAGGCGGGCGCACATGCGGTGCTTTACTCGACCAATAAAGTGTCATTTGACCCAGAGAAAAAGTTGTCGGCCAATTAATGGAGATTGACTGATTTCCCCATTTGGCGTTTAGGGACTAATCCCACAAGAACGAAATAGATTATTTAAACGATTCGGTGCATTTCTTACCTGATAGGGCCTAAGTGTGTTAGATTTAGTAAATGACTAAAAATTACTATGACTCTTTCAACACGACCCTATGGGGTGGCAGTGGCACTACCACCTCAATAAATCAATTAATTCGTTAAGTGATCACGTTGAACGTAAATCGTTTGGCTGGAGAAGCACATTTTCAAAAATACAATATTTATAGCCTACAATATTTTTTCCGTGTGGCGGATATTTCATAAAGGCTTAATGAGCATTCGTCATTCGTTTCGAGAATGCTGCAAAAGGCTAATTGCATCGAGAGAATGAAATGCAAACGGGTAGCTCTCAGATATTTGTAGAGAAACAAAGTTATATACTGTATATTTGAGACTTTGAAATAAGCCTCGTTTGAAGAAAGAAGACCATAGGATGAGTCGGGAGACCACTTCAAACAAATCCATCTGGAATGGGCAGAGAGAGAGAGAGAGAGAGAGAGAGAGAGAGAGAGAGAGAGAGAGAGAGAGAGAGAGAGAGAGAGAGAGAGAGAGAGAGAGAGAGAGAGAGAGATTTAGTGAAAGTATGGGGAAGTTATTTAGCTATTAATATTTTTTCCTCAGGCATCGAGAGTCACTCCATCTGCACTTTCTCGCAGCTATTTGGCTGGGCTGAAATTGAGGGAGACCCAAATGTTGGGAAGAGATAACACAATCATCACAGCCGCGGTCCTGCGCTCTGCATCAATGTATTAAACTCGGATTAACCTCCCCTTTCCCCAACACATTTCATTGGAATTTTGAGGTGGGGGGCGTTTTGTAGTAGTAGTAGTATAGTAATAATAATAATAATAATTAATATTAGAGTATTCAAATAAATGTGTATTCACAGAATTATAATTTAATGCAAAATAAATTAGAATTAGTTAACGTGCAAGCATTTTGTGGAGCTTGGTAATTATAGCCAATTTTTTTCACTGTAGTAGACCAAGCCTAATTAATCAAAGTAAAATGTAATGTTGCAACTTGGACACTGCTATGTTAAGCGTTTCCTGCTATTATTTAGTTGAATTAGCTGTAATTAAAATGCACAAAACTGTTGTTGGGCAGTAATGGAAGACAGTAGATTTCTGCCGATTAATAGAACAAGTCTGACGTTTGTATAACCAATCGCTTTGCAAGGTCATCGTCTAACGACGAGATCCTGTGAAAATGCTAATCCAGAGATCATGACACCAGAGCGCCTGTTTAGTGTCAACGGCGTTGCCTCGTGAAACATTTGCAGTGTAACTGAATTACATGCTAGTTAACTTCAGTCCAGCACTTCGCTGAGGAAATTATTTTTCCAAACGTTCACCCAGGATGAAATTCATACAAAAACTAGGCCTGCACCAAATGCAGGTCCTTAATTCGTGGAACGAATCGAATGTCGATTCCAGTATTAGTTCTGTTTTTTCCTGCATCTTTTGACAGCTTTTTAAAACCATGTCTTGCACCTCTCTCTTTGAATTCGTTTTGGGACAGTTTTGACAGATCTATCATTGATTATGTGGAGTATTATTAATTTACATATAGTCGTAAATATTCGACTCAAAGTGTCTGAATAGCGACGAATAGTATTTGACGTTAATCATTAAAATGTCAAAAGATTGCACTAGAACAGAATATTAATATGCAATTATTTTCAACAGCTTTGCTGACCTGTTAACCTGGGGCGGATCAATGAAGAGGATTTTGTGTGTTTCAGATGTTTAAGGGAGAGAGGGGAAGAAAAAATAGAAAGTAGGTGCAGAAAAGTAGAGGCGTCTGGAGGAAATTGAGAGGCTTATAGTCTTTGATCCTTGGGTGCTTTTTCTTATCGGAAACATTTGTGGTGACACCACGACAATGGGAGTTCATCATATTACAGACTGCCAGTGCTGCTTTTAAGACGGCCTGTCTATTAATTAAAATATGTATTGCCATGTGGGACAAGGACTATCTCAGTGCACATATTACTGTGCGAATGGCTTTTAGATATCAGCCGGGTTTTTTTCCCCCTAATTCATTTATTCATTCATTAAATCATTCATTCATTTTATTTATTTATTTGGTTGGTTGGTCCTGACATGCAACATATGGGATGTTTTGGGCAATCATACAATTAGATTTAAGAGATTTGCACTGTGCTGTAGAGTGGGGGGCATCCTGTTAGACCAGAAGAACAAAACGAACAAACGACTAGGGAAAACTCCTGCTGACACTAATAAAAGTATTGGCCTCCGGGCTTCCTATGTAATGTCACAAAAGTGTTTTTGATGCCCTGGACTCGCCATCGCTTTAGTGCTGTATTTGTGCCCTGTATAATTGAAAGAGCACGGAGCTCTTGGTGGCCCCATATAAAAACCCATGTTAAAAACCTAGATGTTTCATTCGTTAGTCTAAAATATGTTAAATACCATTTCGAACGCGGATTGGTTGCGAACGGTTGCGAACGATTAGCCTAAATTAAAATAAATTAAGCCAATTGTTATCCGAAACAACGTGAATGTAGCATTATATATTATAGCAGGCTAGCCTATCTACAAAATACTAGACTAAATTCTACCAGCGCATTGTAAAATAAACGCATTTCACCCAACAATATAGGATATAGCTACGGAATATGCCCAAAAAAAAGAAGAAGAAGAAGCAATTAGCTAATATATGTAGCCTATACTTTAATTGCCCGGAAACAAGCAAAGACTAGCAAACGTTCAACATACGACTCGACTTGTTGATTTTGATCGTATTGTTCGTATCGCTTTCAAACCAGCTTTAATGGCCTCTTTGGGAATACAAATATACGAAAAGAGGAGTTACCAAAGTGGAAGAGGGGGGTTTGAATCGGGGGAATTGCTGCCCACTCCTTTACCATGGAGTGTTCAGTAGCCATTCCTTAATCCTTCTTTCATTTTTGCCGACAAATGCCAAGAATCCTGTCTGGAGACCCAATGGGAGACTGATCATCTAACAAAAGGGAATCCTTCCACAAAGAAGGAGTGCCAAACGTGGTTCAGGGCACTCATAAACAGACCAAAGGAAAAGTAACCTTTTGCCGATAGATCTTATAACGTTTTGAGCACAAATGTCGAAACGTATAGGTCCATATGTGTGTTTGTGCAAATGATAATTTGCTCCGGCAGTTTTTATCCACTGCAGGTGTCCGTGTACAAATACGATAAATAAACACTATTAATGTAGGGTCATTGAATAGACAAAAATAACGGGATGGGCTCTGTTTGAAAATGTAAGTCAAAACAGCCCATTGGCCATAATGTGTGTAGCCTATATTTATTTTTAATGAAAAAAGTAAGACAAAAGTAGAGTGAATAAGATTGAAAGTTATTTTAAACGAATAAAATGTAAATATTTCAATTAGCCTAACAATTTCAATGTTGTTGTTGTTTTCCTGGCCTGAAGACTACTGTAGTAAACGTTTTTACTTGACCTATTAGACAAAACGTTCTAAATAAAGTAGCCTACTTGAATTTAAGCTGCTCTGACTAAAATCCCATCAAGATTTACATAATGTAGGCCATTAATTATCATTTAGCTCATTAATTACTGTAGGAACAAATCTACCATGTGATGTCAGAGAGTTTAAGCTATGTTTCAAGGTGCACCTTTATCAGTTTAATTTAAAAAGTCAAGTCCTCCATTCTTCTGTGAATTAACTTTTGTTCCTGCTGTGGTTTGTTTTTTTGTTTGGCCAAAAATTATTCTGGTGTCTGACAGCCCTTTTTCCTTATTTAAAGACAGTCACTTCAAAAGGGAGAAAGAAAAGGGGAAAGCCAACCGTCTGTTATTTTGTGTCTTTGGCCTCTCTGCGTTGGCTATTCAGGCAAGTTGATGAACTCCTCCAAAAGTTTATTAAGAGGAGCAAAACAATGGTGTCTAAAGCCTTTAGGCAGCCAAAAGAGACAGTTTATAAACTAGCTGCCATTGTTCCTCAAAAGCAGATGCATGAATACCTTTGAATGGGCTCCCTCAAACTGACACGATCAAGCTAGACAACAGCATGTTAAAAGGAACTGCCTTCCTTTCTGCTGCCCAGATTTGTATTTTTCCTGCATTAATGTACATCTGCGGTTGGAGGGGTCCAAGCTGGACTAGCTCAGGGCAGTCAATACCCAAACCCACAGCCCTTTGGGCTGTTTGAAGTAAAGTCCTATGTTCTGCACGCCCTCAGTGGGCTGCAGGTGTCACAAGCCTGAGAGAAATATGGTAATCTAAGAGCAAAAGAAAAGAGTCACCCTCCTTTTGACGTTTTAAACAGAGCATTTTCCAAGTGAATGACTTGAAATTGCCTGTTTGTAGGATTTGAATTTTGTCTTAATGCAGTCAATGGGATTTATAGGGCCTCCATGTAAAGGTTTAAGGTTTCAAAACAAGGCTGTGTGTTTAATTTTTCAACTTTAATGCCATATGGTTAAATAGCACTGTTTGAATAAAATAGGAATCTACATTTTCCAAAATAATTTAAAACCTGCATTCTGCTTTATTTTCATATGCTTAAAGAGCATGAGACTACTTTTTATTTAAAAAAATATTTTATTTATTTATTTACTGGTTTAGATTATTGGTAGTGTTTAATGTTCGTCTTATTTTGAGTTTGTTGTGATGTGCTACTAAAAGTTTACAGATCAGGTTGATGTTGTAAACACAGAAAGGGCCAGATTAAGGAAAGCTTAAAAACATAAACTATTATTTTTCTATGTAACTTCATCTTTGTTTTATACTAGCATTCATTCATACCATCTGCTTGTCTTCTCGGTCTCATTGTCAAGCAGCCTTGTTTACTTGTTCCTTTACACAAACAACATATCATGTCTATAATGAGTTATTTATTGAGGACCCATAAAGAGGCTAGTGAAAGCTTAGGGAGCATGCATTGCTTTCTGTCTGGCACGAGAAGTATAATTGCATTCTCCTCCGGTCCACAATGACTCTGTTTAGACATGAATAAAAGCAATTTAGTTTTGGCTGAATATCGAGAATGGCTTTCACACTGCCAAATGAAGTCTTTCAGATGCAGAGCAATGTGTACGAACAAGTGATTTCTAGGTTTTCCTCATTACTGCCCTAATTTGACCTAGTTACATCGATGATAAACCTGTTGTTTTAGTTGGGGTTTTTTTTCTCGTGATTTTGTGTAACTTAATGGATATTATGCTATATTTCTAAGAGAACTGATATTGAAAGTAGATTTATGCCTTCATTGCAGCAATGTTTACATCATTATAATTTAATAGCTGTCTGTATCCACAAGTTGATGAATCTCTCTGGGATGAAATAACTTATCTATTGTGAAAATATAACACTATGCACTATGATAATATAAGGCTGTTGATTTGATCATTGTTTTAGTCTTGAGCAATAATTTAGTCACTTGAGCTTGAATATGATTGTTTACAGCATGTTATAGTCTGGCACAAGATAAAGTAAGTCAAAGGGAAGTAAATCAAAAAAAGTAATCGAAGGGTACATTTACATGACAACGATGAACTAAAAATACTTTGCGTTCTTTGTGCACAGACGACAACGTTGTCAAAATGATCCTCATTCAAACGGATCCGCAAAAACGACTAAAAACGCTGTATTCTGCTGTATTCACAAACTATGCGCCTAAGACGTCACCATTTTCACAAATTCATCTTTTTGTAGTGTACACGGAAACGATAACAATATTACATTCAAAAACCTGACATTTGAGGTCTCCAAAATGCTGTTGACGTGTAAATTAACGACCAAAAGGCATAAAAAAATTTTCATTTTTAGTTGAAAACAGTGTAGCGTTAACACCTCCTAAAAGGTCTCTAACCCTAAATGTCTCATGGTGGAAGTTAGATTTTCAATCTGAAGACCATGATTATTTCCGTAATCGGTTCTGGTAACACAAACACCCTTAGAAAACTGTCCAGTTTTGATGACTAAAGCATGGCCCATTTTATAGGTAACAGTAATTAAGTGAGGAGGGCAATTGCGCTGCATCCGTCCAATGATTAGTGCCGAACAACATGGTCCAATGGCTTAAAAATCACCATCAGCCCACGCTACTTATGGCCATAAAATTTCTCATTTTATGCTCTTTAGCGGCTTCACCCCGAGATTCTTCATTAGCTTTATTTATATGTGTGTTTTGCACTCGCACAAAGACAATAAACATGTTCCTAGAGTGTTGCAAATCAGAAATTTGCTCAGATTTTTTCCACCAACTTAAATGGTGAATGTGCTGGGCAGTGTGAGAGCTGCAGAGGGGCCAGGCAGCTGTGAGGGAGTCTACCCCGCTCCCCTCTCCCCACACAGGCTTCAAACAGGGCACTTGTCGTACATTTTTAACTAATGGGCTTATTTATGCAGCCATTGTCAGTTTTTCTTCAGGCTACTCTTTCCACATGGACTTTTTTCTCTCACCCTGCAGTATACAAAAGGAAGTACCGCTCACAGTTTTTTTTTGGCATCCCTTGATATGAGATTTGTCATTTAAAAACAACTGTTCTGGATGCAGCGTTGAGCTATTGCGGCCCCCATTGAATTGTGTTTAGCGGGTTTGCACGTTAACACATCAGAGCCCCTCATTCATGTTATAGGGTCTGTGTTTTGACAGACCGCTCAAAGAAAAGCTTACCTCTTCTTTAAGATGCACTATATGGATGCATTTCAAATCACTTTTTCTCCATCTCTGACTATTTATTTGCTTTTCTTTTGGAAATATGATTATGCCTTTTTATTTATTTTCACTTTTGGCATTTGTATTTAAGCCCTAGGCTGTCCACTTAAAGCTCACATTGATATATTAAGATTTCCCATAAGCTAAGTCAGTGGTAAAATTGACATTCAGCATTTTTTTGTTTACGCAACTGTTTTATCTCAAGAAGAGACACACGCCACCGCTGTGGGAAAAGCGGATAAAGGCTTTGCATTTAATAAATGGTAGTTTGCTAAGACATAAAGCCATGATAACACAAACATCTTTGTGAGGATGGAATTAAGTTCAGCCTCAGTTTTACTCTAAGTATTTACAGGGAAGGCCTCACATGGAGAAGCATAAAGTTTTCTGCAAATTTACTTTATTGCAGTAATGCAAGGAAACTTTTATCTGAGGCCAACCCCGCCCCACGCACTTTTTTTAATAGATCTGTAATGGTTTTTCAGTTCAGCCATTCATTTGACACAAGACAATGGCTATTAACAATAGCATTTTGTGCTTCTAATATTTATCACTGTATGTGGAACATCTGGATAGTTTATTCAGAAACTGAAAATTCATTTATTCACTAAAAATGTCATTCCAAACCTGTATTACTTTCTTTTTTCTTCTGTGAAATAAAACAACTGGGCCCAAAATGACATTGTACCAAATTGATTTTCAATGAATGAACAAAAAGGATATTTTTCAAAACTATCTTCATTTGCATTCCACAGAAGACAGAAAGATTATTGGAGCACGTTTTATAAGAAAATACTATTATAGTCTTTCCACTGTTTCACTTGCCATTTCTTTGCAATTATTTGTAGAATTTACTAGCAATTTCTGGGTGAAATTTGTTTTTTTAAGTTTGAAACAAAATGACGATGAGTAAATTAATTTTCTGCTTATAATGTATCATGTGGGGCACCTTACATGGTGCACAGATTCTTGTTCCAACTGAAATGTGCTAAAGGATAAATTATGCTCATCTTTTTTGTCCTCACACACGCGCACGCACGCACGCACGCACGCACACACATTGTAGTTTAATAAGCTAAAGGCATGGAAGTTTAAATGGCTGATTTTGTCGTCTTTCTCACCTTTTAGATATTTGATTAAGTTCCACAGTGCTGATTGCTTTTGACCTCAATTAGCAAGATCTCAATCCCAGGAAATGAAAACTCAATATGAAAAAGAAAGAATGAGACGGGAAGTAAACGAACACCTGCCTTTCAGTTTCTCTCAGCTAGAAACTAAATTAGAGCTCTCTCCGGCTTCCATTGACCAAGTTAAGTCAGCACTTCCCACCAAATCGACTGCGCTGCACATATCTATAAAGAATCCCAACTGCCTAAAGATATTTTAAGAACCATTTCAGAGTTGTTCTTAAACAGCAGTGCGGTGAAATTCAGCTAATACAGCAGAACAGATGCGATCTTCACATTCATGTCCTGTGTGGATCTGATAACTTTGACATGACTTCCGAAGTAAGTCTTATTATCCTAACATATTCCATCTTCCACATTCTTTATCCTATCTGTCAATAGTTATAGTTTCGTTGTCAAAACATCTTTTCAGTCACCACATTCCAGAACATTCAAAACCCAAAAGACACAAGCCATCCTTAGAGTGTCCCTCTCGCTGTCTCTCTGCACTGCCACCCCCTTTTCCCTGCCATTAAATGGATTCATATTCAGGCAGCATTTTCCAGTGGTGCTTGGGCACAGAGAGTCAATATGTCAGCATTTATTGATGCCCTCAGAGCTGCACAGGGTTGTCAGGCCTCTTTTCAGGCTTAAATGGCCCCCTAAGGTGCGTCTTCTATTGGGCCTGAAAGGCCACGGAGGCCCCTGAGTCTCTCTGTTGTTTAAGGTGAGCACACTCTCACACAGGCACGGTAGACAAAAAGCCCACTGAGCCTTCATGCACATGACAAGACCTATAAAAGAGCATCACCCATCACCTCTCCTTCACATCTTCCCTCTCTTTCTCTCAAATGTTTTTGAATGCTACAAAAAGAAAGGAGGGCTAATTGTTTGTTGTGGGAGCCAAAATGACGCCGCTTTCCCTCCTTTATCCCATGGAAAGAAATTAATGAATGTGGAGCAGAAAGCAAATCTGAACGGAGCGCATTTTAGCACAGGACTATTGTGTTTTGGTTTTGTATGTATTATTTGGTTTCATTCTAAACACAAATCTGAACGCATTATGGTTAACAGTGTTATATCTTTAATGTTGAATAATAAATGCTATTAAGTTTGAGCATCATCAGATTTTCTGCATTGTCATGTATTTGATTTGGCTCATCTTTGGAATAACGCAAAAAAAATGTATTAGTAACATCACCATTACTTTACTTTTGCTCATACTTATGCTAAATTCCTAACCAGGCATTACACTTTGGCACATAGCTCATGCTATACAAACATGAATGATTAATCAAATTGTGTGGCTTTTTAAATCAAATGTATGATTATTGGACAATAAGGCAGTGAAAACAATCCCTTTGACTGTCCTGAGACTTATGTATGGCCCACAATATCATAGAAACTATGGGATAGCATCTTTTGACTTAGGTCAGTAAGTATACCACATAGCAACCGACTTACAGCTAAATTAATACACCAATTTATTCTTTTAGCCAAAAACTGTAAAGACATTTTCTTTTTAAATTTGGGTGATTGGGTAATTGTACTCATGCTGTTCAGGTTGTCATATTTAAAGGTGAGAAACCATTTACAGTTTTCAGCAATGAGCCGCCTCTCGATATTGCATTTGAACAAATGTTATTGCGATTCAAGCATCATTTTTGGTCACTGTGTAGTGTGTCTACACTGCTAACATGTTTACTTGTTTTCCGTATCCATGTTGTGTGCACAAAATGTGTCATTTTTGTTGCTGTTGTTGCGGTCAAATATTTTTGGCTACCAAAATTTAGGTGCGTCACTAATGGTAACTACCTAGAACCTCCTTGCATTGTGGAGATTGGCCAACAGAAAATGGGAAGTTATAGTTTTTTTTTTAGCCTTGCAACTCTTAAATCACAAAGATTCTTTGGAAGCAAGTGCAAATAAATGTATAAAATAATAGAATATATCTATACAGTATTTTATTCATATGGCCCGAGAGTGCAGATATGTTTGGATGACAACGTGAATGATAAAGTAGATGTAAATAGATCCACAAATGAATTTATACCTGTAATAATTTAGAAATAAATGGGACAATCATTGGTGTGATTACCCAGTTAGACTCTCAAAGATGAGTACATATGTTTCAGAAACAAGGAGGCCAGTTGTTGCTCCTCAGTAAATACCGGACCGACCTGAGTATTATATTGTTTTGAGAGCCAACTCTGATGAAGACAAATGTGTAAATGTGTGCTACCATGCTAAGCTTAGTGGAATGTGCAGCTGTGGACGAACACTTTACCCCAGGCCCTTTAGCTCTTTACACAGAGACTGTGGCAGGAAAGGTTAGGAGGGGAGAGAGAGAGCGAGAACGAGGGAATGAAAATAAAAAGACAACAGAGAGGAGAAAGAGGTCTGAGTGTGGCCGTGATGATGAATATCCCATCTGCTCACAGGCTCATCGGTGATGGAAGTGGTCTGAAGGCTTATGTTGGGTGGTCATGACTTCTCTTTGGCCTCACTCCTCACCCGTAGCGGTTAATCACTGTCCGCCATGTAGCCTCTCTCGGTTTTACGCCCAGCTGTCAACAAAAAGCTCAGTCAGGTTGGCTGCATGGAGCGAAAGTGTTACAGCGACTCTTCTGGTTCAGTTTGTTTCACCAAAGGCCTTTTAATCAAATTCTTATTCAAGATATATTAGGCCAATTCTCCTCTGATTAACTGCCTTTGATGTGTAAGTGCTACAAATCAGGTTGATCCCATGGGGCACGTTCACTCTTAATAACTGATGGGATGCAAAGAGACGATTTTAAGTTCAGAAAATAATAGGATTTGGGTACTTGTCAGAGCTTGTTTGAAAGAAAACATCACTCATTTGCTGTCAGATTATCTTGTTCGGTTTCGAAAATTCATGCCGTGTTTTTGCATCCTTTTGCTTGAAACATTGAATTGAACAATACCACGAACCCTGGAGGACTACATGGATAAAGGAGTAATATTCACAGGGAATTTTTAATTAAGCCCACATTTTAAGATAAAAACATTTTATCAGCATTCCTTTAACTTTTTAATAGATTTAAGAGTGTCGTCTTATTGCAATTAAATGTTCCTGTTCTTTTCTGATTAGCGGTTTGGCTTTTATTTTTAAAACTCAGCTTTTGCTCTATTTACCTTTATTCAAAAGCTTTTGCTGCCGTCTGCTCCAGGCCATCTCAGACAAAATGGGACATATTCAGTTACATTTATGCCGCAGCACATTCGACAGATCTGGGTACTTGCCATGGTCTCATTCGTGTGATGGGACCCAGCATGTCAATCGTGGGATCTCGCAGAGACAAAGATGAGGTCCAGGTTTAGACGCGTATCTGCATCAGCGTCTGTTTCATTTCCATAATCCTGTCCTCATTATACTACGAGTAGGAGAGCGATAGATGCTGACCTTTAGCAGGAGAGTGCTGTCAAACTTATTCTGGTTTTATCTGTCTCTGCAGGGCTGGCTGAGGAGCAGCTTGTGGGTTTTCTGTTATGGCAGCTATATGACATTGTAATTGTTGTGACAAGGGCAGAATGAGATGTGGCAGAATACATACTCATCAGTCATGCAGGGACCACTGCATCAAGCTTGCAGTCTTTCAAATTGCGTTTTTTGAGATTTGTACCCCTGATTTTCATTCATCTGTCTGACGATAAAATCGTGCGGAAATTGAGAAGTTGATTGCTTGTTTCGAAAAAATTCTGCTCGAATAATTGTGGACGGAATTACACTGTTTAAAAGTTTGGGGTCGGTTAGATTGAAAAAAAAAATGTTTTTGCTGATTTGTTGCTCAAGAAACATTTCTTATCAATGTTGAAAATAGTTATGCTCTTTTGAAATATAAATCTTTTGTAACATAAATGTCTTTACTGTCACTTTTGATCAATTTATTGCATCCATGCTGAATAAAAGTAATAATTTAAGTAATAAAAAAAAACAAAAAAACCTGGGATTGTTGATCGGATAATTGATTTTTATCCAATCTAAAATATAGTTTTTATGGCAGTTTTGTTTTGGACTCCATTGACGTTCATTGCATGGTCAAAAACATTCTTCAAAATGTATTTTGTGTTCCATAGAAGAAAAGAAATACAGGTTTGAAACTGCATGAGGGGAATAAATAATGTTCGAATTTTCCTTTTTGGGTGAACTATCGCTAGCAGCACGTAGGGAAGAAAATATACATTCAATGTTGTGTCTTCAATGAAAGTGGTGGCTACCTTTTGGAAAAACAATCAGTATAGATCCCCGCACCAGCCTTAAGTGGTCGTCATGGCGAGTCAAAACCAAATCACTTTGTCACAATTTCTCCAAAACCAACAAAGGGATTTAAAGAACATGAGTTCCAATATATATGTACACTTGGGTATGTTTTTAGCTGAGTGTTTGGATGAGGGGAGAATTCTGGCAAAATGAATCTTAAAAGAAAAGGCAAAAGAATTGATTTAATTAATGCGGCCTCATGTCCTACGGCCATGTGTAATCCGTCGAGAATTCCTGAGCGCGAGCTCTGGGAGACAAAAAGACATCTACCAGAGGACTCCTCAAGTGGCCTGTAATGAGAACCTCTCTGTAATCCCATAATTCCTTGTTTAATTAAAAGACAGAGCTGGCCTGGAGTCGAAGCCACTTTGATGGCTCTTTCATTGTTGTGCTTTTGTTTGGAGGCTATTTTTGTCCAACAGTCCAACAAACAAATATAGTGACGTGCAAAAATATTCATTCTGTAATCTGGTGTTGCCCTTGGTTAGCATTTATTGTTGTAACCACACCAATGTCAGGGGACAGGGGCAAAGTAAAAACAAAGTTTTCACATAAAAATGTAGAATCATTCAGAATCATTTGAACACGTATCTGGGGAATAGAACCATATTTTGATTTCTTCTGCGGAACAAAAATAAACATTAGGAGTTTGTGTAAGAATATATTTCTCTAATTTCTCTATATTTGCCTCATTGCTGTCCCCTATGGTGTAGAATTGGAGTGAACAGATATGCTGTGTCTATAAGTTTTACTGTCATCGAATTACCTCTCAAATCCCTCTTGTGTTTCACCTAGCTTGAAAAACCAGTTCTTACTGTACTGAGTCTTTCCAATGACCCCGGTAAAAAGTGGATGTTCAGGGTGTAGAATATATGTTCTGAAGCTCACTGTTAAATTGTGTAGGGCTGGGCACTGATACAGATTTCCTGTTTCAATTAAATTTGGATTGGATTCCAGATTCATTCAGTTAACATCCCTTTTGTTTTAAAAATGGAAGAAATTCTCATTCTGCTAATGCTGTGAAGTATACAGGGAAGAGTTTCAGCCAAAAAGGTTTTTTTTTTTCACAGCAAAGCCATAGACCATTTTTCAGTGCCCCAAATAACCTCAATGAACAGTTCTTAAATTAACCATTTTGTTTTATGATCTGAAGAGCCGTTTTCCACTATAAAGAACCTTTTGTGCATTGAAACTGTTCAATGAATGTTGAAGGTTAATTTAAATAGATTTATTTTTAAATCATTAAAAAAAAATCAATATCAGAATAATTTAAATGAATCCCGATTATTTGTGAAAAAACATCCCTAATATAAGGAAAAGCAGAACGCAACCCACTCGGTTCCTATATATATAATCAACCATATTCAGAGGGGCCAGTCTTGGAAGCCCACACCAGCATTAGCCAATAAGAAGCCAGGGTTCAGCCATCACTAATGTAGAATTGCTTCAATTTAGCGGGAAGTCATGGCCTGGATTAAGGCCAGTGTCTGCAGAGCTAGGCCCCCAATGCTGCTGAAGGGATTTTCAAGGATCAGCCCAGTGCCAGCCAAACTGGAAATAAATAAGGAATCAACTCAAATGAAATGATAAAAACCGGCTGTAAGATCTTCCCTGTTATATGTGGAAAGGGTTTTGATGTGACTAAAGAATGGGATGAAGGAATCTCTATTGTTTGTGAGGTTTTTTCATCAATCTTATCAATCTTTTATCATTCAGTATGTTTACACTTATTAATATTAATGTCGGCTGGGCTGTAATTATTTGCAAAGTTTGCAATAACATTCACACACCTGTATAAAGGTCACTCTTTTGCACAGCATGGATAAGCTAATGTGTCATTTTCGTTTCATCACTAAGCTACTCAGCTTGAATTGCCACCCACACACCTCTGGTTTGCATTAGATCAGATTTGGGCTCATTGTTTCTCATCTTTTCTCCAGCTAACCACTAAACAGAAATGCTATAGTTGACATGGCTGCATTTGACAGATAATCCACCGCTCGTATTTTAAAGACGGCAAGAATATATTGCAGATGGCATTTAATTAAATGAACTCAATCGAACACTTGAGTTATGTGCAAAGTGCCAGTTTTGTTTCATTTTAGCACAGAATACCAGTACGAGGATCGCTAAGGTGGTCTGTGGAGATTAACTCCCCCCTTTTCCCTCTATGGCCTCGGGGCGAACTGGGATGCGCACTGATGTGGGATTGTATTTACAAGAGCTTCGCTTATATAAATAGCTGTGCATTGAAATAATATTCGCTTGAAAGACACATGAATCTGTATTATTTCACCATACCGCCATCCGTCTGTTTTTTGGGTCTACATTCATTCTCACATCAAAATCGGTATTCATGAACAGAGAGCTTTCTGGGAAGTGCGTCTCTATAGAAAGTAGATGCCTGATACTCCTACAGTAACGTTCGCATCGCACTCAGTTCTTTCATTCTCTATCCTCTCTGATAGGTCGAATGGACGAAGGCTCGGACGTGGAGTCTGAACCGGACCTGCCCCTGAAGAGGAAGCAGAGGCGCAGTCGGACCACTTTCACAGCCGAGCAGCTGGAAGAGCTGGAGAAGGCCTTCGAAAGGACACACTATCCAGACATCTACACCAGAGAGGAACTAGCCCAGAGAACCAAGCTCACCGAGGCCAGAGTACAGGTACAACACCATCAAATACTAAAGTAGTTTCTGCAGTTGCTAGAGATACACATGGTTTGTCTGAAAAGCAGTTCAAAATGTGTTCATTATCTTCATAATTCTGTATCTAAAACCTAAGGAGATAGTTCACCTAAAGTGAAATCGTTTACTCACCCTTATGTCATTCCAAATCTGTATGACCCACATGGTGAATGTGATTTCACTAAGTATGTTCCTGGATCAACATCATCTTTGATCCTGGAACAACATTCCAATCAACCAATCAGATTTGTTGGACAACTTTACGGTTTATGTCAAGTTTAGGCTTACAACCAGGGTTAGGTGCTTCGACATCAGTGTTATTCACCTATTATTTCTCTTTGATTTTAGGGTTAGGGTAGTTATGGGTAGGGTTAGAAATAATTGAAAATATGTCATTGGAATGACATGAGGTTCATGACATGAGGTTCAGAATTTCCATTATTTTGTGTGAACTATCCATTTACAGTTTTTCTCAGTCGCTTTGGTACATTTATCGAATCATCCTCGACATTTGCAAAACAGTAAATGCATTTCTCAAAACAATTCGTACAAATAGCAAAACACCATGGATTACCTGCAAAAGCCAGTCTCTTGCTCAAAATCCTTAGTTCATCTCTCAAAAGTAAATATCTGTGTCAATGAACATGTCAGTGCCATCAGAATGACAAGTCCTTGTATCATTGTGTACGGATAAGACAGTCAAATTGCTTAGTCGTGTTGTCAATATAACAGTGTACTCTGGAGGGATGTTCTGATGTAAACTATGGCTAAAGTTTTGATGACAATTATTGTAATTTGTTGGTTACACCTTAGTGTATGTTTGAGTTTGATTGTAAGAGACTGGACAAGATTCACATTTACGCTTTTACTGTTTGTACTGTAATTTGTTGACAGACCATGTCATTGCGATACAGAGAGAAAAAGACAGCACTGCATAGCACAAAAGAAAAAAATAAGAAAAACAAAAGTAGAAATATGAACGTCTAACGAAAATGTATAGAAATATGCTTGACATATTATGACAACTTGTTCAACCATTTTGCATGTAAAGGCTTATGCTATAAACTAATGCCTAAATGTTGTGGGGGGTAAGACTATTCAACAGAGACCCAATATAATACATTTTGATCAACATGACATAAGCAACTGATAATGTAGGAAACAGCAGAAAATTGTACATAATCATTTGCATGGATGTACACAAGCATTTGCAACTTGTTCAAAGAAATGAGAAACTGCTTTTTTGATGTGCACAAGTGACACAATGATGTGAGAATTGAACAGGTAGTTTTGAGAATTTCAATTCTGATCTGAGAAATGTACCAAAGCGACTGAGAAAAACTGTAATTGTGCTCATCTATGAAGGTTAAAGTATGGAGACTGATGCTTTCAGTTGGAGATGTAGATGGCACAATAGGAGCTCAGTAAGAGTTCAGCTATGTGCTCTGAGGTCTATAGAGCTCTAAAGTGCCACTGGATCTGTTGGACTAAGGTCCTCTGATTGATGATGCGTGTAACAATGCAACTGCTCATCTCAAAGAAAGTGCTAAAAAACACAGCAGGCCTCTTCCTGTCAGCCATATCGGAGAGAAACACGATCAGGTGGCTAACATGGCACTTCACTCTTAAAAAAAGGTTCTTTGGCGGGGTGTATGGTTCCTTGAAGAACCAAAGAACCTTTCCATTGCACAGTGAAAAAAGGTTTGTAGTGAAAAAAGGTTCTTTAGACTATAAAATGGTTAGAAAAAATGGTTCTTTAAAGAATCATTCACAAAACGGTTCTTCAGGGAACCAAAAATGGTTCTTCTATGGCATCACCGTGAAAACCATTTTTTGGTTCTCACTGGCACCTTTATTTTTAAGAGTGTACTTCTGTTAAAGTTGGCAGTTGATTCGCCCAATCTATTTTCTAAATGCATGCAATTTATCTTATTGTGAACGTGCAGGTTTCATTTGATTTCTTTCTCTTTTTGTTTTGTTTTTGACCTCTTAATTCTTTTCAATCTAAATGTCATAACTCCATCTTCTGGCGAAACAACAGACTTCTCTGATGTTTGCTGAACTTCTCCAATCATTTAATTTGTGTAAACTCCGCCTTTTTCTTACAACTGCAAATTTGCATTCGCATCTGCCTCTATCCAACCGATGAGTTGAACCATGTCCCTACATTTCTTTTCTTTTTGATGACTCTGATATAAGTCACAATATTTGCTTCTTTCATTACATTACAACTTTAATACTCCTTTGAACCTTTTGGAGGAAAACTCTTGATTTTTTCAAATTTATTTATAGTATAAAAATGTAAATGTAAATGTATCAAAATTACAAAACTATTTTTTAAAGATTATCTGAGGGATCAAAGTGCTTTGAACTTTTAAAGTGAGGATAACAAACATTTTACATGCAAAGGCTTTGGCTCCTCCCACCACTGGTCCTGACAGCTTGTCAACCATGTGGATAGTTGAAACAATGAGAGGGGGGAAATACAGTAGAGTTATGGCAGCAGCTGTTGGGAGCGAAGGGAGGGGGATAAAAAGAGCTAGAGTGCATTCCTGATGGATTTCTCACTTCAGCTTTTGGCTGGGATCTTTTCTTCCCACCACTTTCAAGCCCACCACCGCTCCTTGTAAAATTTGCTGCATATCAGAGAGCATCCCACACACTCTCTTGGGAACCCATCTCCACCAGTTACATTAATCAATCGAGAGCTTGTAAAAAATATGACCGCTCGCCATGCCCCTACTGCCTGCTTCACCTCTGTAGTGGTACAGGATTGTGCCCTTTAAATGCTAATGCTCTGGACATTACATTAATGTTGTAATGCATAGTGAAATGGCATGTAAGGTCAATCTGACTTGGTTATTCAATTTTGTAATACAATATTATATGTTTAAATATGTAAACACTGTATGTTTGCAAGCTGCCTAAATGACATCATTGCATAATTGAAATGCAGCTGTCTCTCTCTCTCTCTTTCCCTCTTTCATGTTGCCAAATATCTTACTCTTCCTGCGATTAGACCACTTAACAAAGCTGCAGACACTTACATTTTCTTTGTGTTAATTGGCTGTTTTGGATTTGTGTTCCAAACAAGCAAAACAAATCTTGGTATAAAAAGGATCTAAAACATTGAGGAATGACTCAATTTTGGAAAAAGTTGACCCATAGTGGCCTCGTGCCAGGCTTTCTTAGTAAAGAGAAGATCTCTCGCTGGCAGTGTCAGAGATCCTGCTGATTTTTCTGCCATGTCAGTGATTCGGCTCTCCCTGAAAGGAGCCCCATGGGACATTTGGCCCTTTTGTGTGTTTATGGTGACTGATGCTAATTAGACAAGTGAATAAACATTATATCACTTCTGACCTGCATATGTCAGACCTGAATTATGTTTGTAAAAAACGGACAATCCAATCATGACTGTAAATTCAAATGTTCTTTTGCACTATTTTGGCACCTTGTTGGATGGAACGTCCGGATCATTCAAAGATCATATGATACCACCGCATCCTCGATATATTGGCCCAACAGCTTATGTTTTGTTTTCTCAACCCTGTCAGAGCCCAGCAGTTGGTTCTTGAGAGGCCAAGCTTATGATGTGTGAGGATCTCGAGATAGCTCACATGGAGATGCCAGGGCTCTGGGATCATTGCTTTTGTGGAGGGGAAGGTGTCTGACCCTGTTGGCTTTTGGCAGACCCTGCGGCCTCAGTGTCAACCCACTTGAGTGCAGCTGCGCTGACACAGTATCCAGATGTCAGAGAGAGAGAGAGAGAGAGAGAGAGAGAGAGAGAGAGAGAGGGAAGGACTGGTCCTGCTGCCAAAGAGAGGAAGTCAGACATGGATCAGTGATGATGTCAAAGGCGTTAATTTATGTGTTTGGTGCTTTTCTATTAGGTGTCATCTGTCTTCATTGAGCACTGTCACTGTGGTTATTCTTAACCACAGACATGTTACTCATGCTTCCACTGTTTTACTGCTCCATATGACAAATCAGAGGAAGTGATCCATATCTGACTAAGCACCGGGATAAGTGCTTCCAGGTCTCACAGCACTGCTGCCTGTCTGTCTGTCTGGTTTACAGCAATCGTAAGGCCAGAAGGAGAAACAAGATGAATTCACTTTAGATTTACAGGAAATTTAATTGGCAGTGGCAGTTTTGTCACTTTAAACTCAGTTAGACACAAAATCTTTGTGATGTGCTAAAGTGTCAGGTCTTGGGTTGTGGTATGACAACTCTGAAATATGAGGAGGAGATGGAGAGAGGAACCTAGACGTAGTACATTATCGCAATGAAAACTTCCTCTTTAGATTATTGTATGAATACTGAATTAAACTAGATGCTATGGCTTAGGTTTGACATACATTACTGTTCAAAAGGTCGGCAAGATTAAACATACAGTAAAAGAGTAATATTGTGACATCTTATTACAATTTAAATATATTTTAAAATAGAATGTATTCCTGGGATTCCAAAACTGAATCTTCAGCATCATTACTCCAGTCTTCAGTGTCACATGATCCTTCAGAAATCATTCTGATATGCTGATTTGGTGCTCAAGAAATATTTATAATAATTTGAAAACAGTTGTGCTGCTAAATATTCTTTTGTGGAAACTGATACATTTTTGGCATCAATTATTTAATGAATAGAACAGTATTTATTTGAAATAGAAATATTTTGTAACGTTAAAAATACTTTAAAAAATAAAAATGGCAGTGTATACTTGTGAGGCATGGACTGAGGAGAGTTAGTCCTTCCACATGTTACACACAAGCAGGTTTGAAGATGTCTCCACTTCCCTTCTATAATCTGGCCCCCTCTGATCCAATCTGGAAACAAGACTTCCAGGGCACAAGTGTCAGCCCCCTGATGTGGAGTCATATCACATGCATTTTGATTGATCCTTGCAAAATCTGGAGCCAATAATACTGTATTTATGCTGACCTACATACAAAATATGGGATTTCAAGGAATAGGTCGAATAAATATATGTATATTTATGATTACAAAAGGAAAGAGGATGTGCATGTACTTAACAGTCTTCTTCAATTCAACCATGGCACCTGGGTGTAGTAAAAGTTGAATTTTGCAGATGTTTCTGCTGAAGAGGCACCCCATTATATAGACCTTGCTTACCTTCAGGGCTCAGCCCAGCCCGTCTCAACCCTTCATCCCAACCCATCCAGTCCCACTGCCCATCCAGATTCCCTAAATCCCTGGATGGAGCCATGCACTGAGATTGATGTCGGCCTTTTTTACGCTTCTCAGCCACTGTTATGTTCTTTTTTGCTGTGAAATTCAATCACGTTATCCAGGTTTTACTCCTCGTCTTCCTGTCTGTTCACCAACCACCCAGCGCATGGCAAACGGTAATCCTAGGAAGATATATAACCATCGCCGTCCGAGAGAGACGGTGAAAAAGAAAGCAAGGGGAACTGATAGGGTGGCCTGGATGATTGATATTGGATGAGAGCTTGAGATGCTGGCCGAATGTGGAATGTGAAATCGTGACACAGTCCACAATCAGATTTGTCTTCCATTTACCTCCCTTCCTTTTGTCTCTTCCACTCTCCCTGTACACTCGGAGATTGAGAGTATATTGAATTGAATTTTTCGACTTCCATTCCCTCCGAACCGAATGCAATCAGACAACAGCTCCTTCAGCCACACTCCACGAAATCTCCTCTCTTAAATGTTTCGCCAAGTGACTCCGTTCACTTTTAAGGAAATTATTTGAACTCTTTCAGAAATATGAAATGAGTTGGCCATCTCAGTTGGGCAGTGTGCTTTGTGTCTCGGCTTGAGCAGGGAAATGAGAAGAGTGGGGAATTAGAAGGAACGGCAGAGAGAAAATCCCTGCTCAAGGTGCCTTTGCCATCGGGTTCCAGAATGGCGCATTCAGAAGCCCCAGCTCGCAGCAAGCCTCTTAGGAGATCCATTGAGCGTGGGGCGGCAGGCACTCTAGCCTCTAACACTGAGATACGCGCCTTCTAATGCCTTGTGCTACTCTCCAGTTCTCACTAATACCAGAAGCCATCCTAACCTAAGACATGTAAAGTAATGGGGCTCGTGTCAGCGGGACTTTTGGTTTTATGGGAAGGGTCATTGATGCACCCATTGTTGAAGGAGCAGTGTGGAACAGCTAATGGGGATAGTTGAGTACTGCTGACTTTTATTTGATTTAAACTGGTTTTTATTACCATTTATTGCTTAATTCTGAAAAAGAAAACATCTGTTAAGGAAAATTCCAGTAGTGTAATGTTGAGGTAAGGAAGAGTATTGGGAACGGGCTTACTCAAGGCAGTTGATAACCATGTGTGTAATTAGTCCCCCGCGGTGTGTTAATAAGAGTAATTATATAGGTCTTATAGGTGTTTCCAAAGTCTTATAGGTGTTTCCTAGGTTTTGTTTAGATATGGGAATGGAACAGGAAGTTTTTAAAGGAATGCCAACTATGTATGCTTTTGTCCCATGGGTGGGATTTTAAATGATTTTTTTTATTTGATCCATTCAAAGACATATTTTTGAGAATCAATTGCATATATCAAAAATACCTTGTTGTAGACAGCTCTGTTGCCTGCATAAGCTGCAATATGAATTTCAGATTTTATGAAAAATAATTAGACTTTTTATCTTTCTTTGTCAAGTTGTATAGAAAGACTGAAGGGCAGCCTGGGAGGATAAAAGAGAGAGGCAGAGAAAGAGTGTGTACTCATACAGTATGTCTACGCCAGCCCCTTGATCAATGCCCGGGCTGAAAGCGTCATTCTTGAGGAGCTGTTTAAAAAGGGACGCCCTCTCTTTGTGGTCTGATTCATTGAAGGGCCATTGTCCCCCTCTTTCACTTCCACTCACAATGGTGGGGACCATTTGAAAAACAACAGTAGATTAACTGCACTGCCAGTGTATTAAAGTCTGAAGAATGGCCCCTCTGAGGCATAGATCAATGTCATTCACTCTTTTGCATACACAGGGGCAGAGCCTCGGCCCCAGAGAGGTGCAGGTTACTGGCCGTGCTCCCCCTTTCAATGAGTCACATTAGAATGAAACTTTGAAAATGTGTCTTAATGTGGCAGAGGCATTTCTTCTTTCTTTCTCTTTCTTTCTTTCTTTCTTTCTTTCTTTCTTTCTTTCTTTCTTTCTTTCTTTCAATAAAGACAGGCTTTTTTTCATTTAAAATATCTCTAAAATATCATATCCAGACATATTTCTGTTTGTCATTTTAAGTTTTCTTTTAGTTGGCGGCACATTGGTTCTCGGCCTATTATAGCTATAGGTTTCATTTATCATTATCTGCCATAATTGGATATTTATTATATGATTTTAGGTTTAGATAACTTTGCACTAAATTAACTCATTTTTGAATAAAATCTTATTTTATTTCAGTTAATGTTTTTTTTTATTTATTTGTATTAAGTTTTAGTTAACAAATGAATAATAACCTAGTTTATTTTCTTAGATTTTAAAATAAATATTTCTCTATCTTTAATAATATTGTGGTGCCTAAATTGTCTTGTAGCAAACAATCTATTTAATTTTTCAGTATTTTAATTTTCTTTCTCCCCCCTCAATAATAAAAAAGTATAATACATTTATAATATCACCCATTTACTAAATAATTAGCTTATCGTATTGGCCAGAAATTCGGTGCATTTATTAATAATCTTTTTTCTTATTTAGGTTTGGTTCAGCAATCGACGAGCCAGGTGGCGTAAACAAGCTGGAGCTAATCAACTGGCGGCATTTAACCACCTGCTACCTGGAGGATTCCCACCCACAGGCATGCCCACTCTACCAACATACCAGCTTCCTGAGTCCACCTATCCTTCAACAACATTACCACAAGGTAAGCTAACCAATGTTTTTGAGCCGGTTTACAACTGGTCACTTCATGCGTTTTCTCTGATCAGATAACTATCCGATCATGAAAAGACCAGGTGTAAAGGCCCTCCGAAAAGCTTTTGAGGTGGACTCAAATCTGATCACTCAAACCACTTCAGGAGGTGGTTTGAGACGCATTCCAGGTGAAACTGGACATCTGGTTGTTGAAGACACATATGTAAATACATATTCATTAAAAGTATAATGAGACTAAATGATCTTACCAGTTCTAAGGGTGCTTTCTCTCCTATTGCTGATGATAAATAAAATGCAGCTCATATCTGTTGCATTTATGTGGCCGAGTGTAAATATAACCAGTTTTAACTAACCAGATAGCTATCCGATCAGTAAAAACACTTGAAGTGACCAGGTGTAAACGGCCCCTTTGTGAAGAATTTTACCTTTTTTTAATGTTTATTTAATATCTAATACAGGGATGGCAATACAATTAAAGCTACAATGATGCACTTGAGAATAGTTTTCTGAACTAATTAAATATGCTGTTCTTCTCAGATGTCAGTGGCACACTGCATCGACCCCAGCCCTTGCCTCCCTCCACCATGCATCAGGGCGGGCTCTCGAGCGACAGCAGCTCCGCCTATGGCCTCTCGTCCAACCGCCACGGTTTCTCCAGCTACACCGACACCTTCATGAGCCAGTCAGCGTCCAGTAATCACATGAATCCCGTGAGCAATGGACTATCTCCACAGGTCAGTAAGGGTCACTGGCCGCAGTGTTTAAATACTCTTCTCTATAGCCACATGTCAAGGAGTCTTTCAAGTGGAATTACGAGACCTCTCTGAAGATAAAACAGCATATTCTTTGTGCGCTACCGTGTACGTTTGGTGATTAGATGCGTCTCATGTGTACTGAGCAGATATGTTTTGGAGAAATCGTCTTCTAGTGGTTGATACCCCCCTTGTGCTTGTGAAGTGCTCATAAGATAATGCGTTCTAATTAATATTCCTTTGTTTTACCCACTCTCCTAATTAAAATAAAGATTTAATTGTTTGATTCTAAGAAAATTAGTTTCAGACAATACAGGATACCCTAAAGAGAATAAATCCCGAATGCAGTCAAAGAGCTGCCAGCACTGCGTCGCGTTCAGAAAAGAGCATAATCTCACCAAACTAATGGATCTGTATGTTTAATTGTCTGGAAGTAATTTTCAAGAGTTAACAGACGATTAAATAAGTCAGGATGTTTTAATTAACTGGAACAGAGCAAAAACGTATTGCCTTGTGTGGCTCTGATACGTCTTTGAATGTTCAGTTTGAGTAAAGTATAAAACGGGAAACCAGTAAATTCAATTTCAGGCATGTGGTGTTTTTTGTGTTTGTTTCATAGAATTCAAATAGACAGGTTTTGTTTCTGTGTAAAGGTTCTTGTTTTTGATATCTTATAGCATTGTTACCTGCTATAAATAATGCAGGTAAAAAATAAGACTCTTCGCTCAGGGTTGATTCTATATCTTGAGCTAAATAATAGGAAAACGGCTGCTATTGATGCACATCATTGGCGAGGAGTATATTACAAGCAATTATTCACCATTAGTGGGCAGTTCTGCCCACCATAACCAAGAAGATCTGACTAACAGGCAGAAAATAAGATTGAAATGGTGTGTAAGGAGTTGAAGATGAAATTCAATACTGCATTTGTCCACAATTACCCCCTTGTTCACACGTTTTATGGCCACTCCCCCCCCCCCCCCCCTCACCAAATATTTCTCAAAGCAGATTGGAAACTGGTATTACTCCATTTTTTCCAAAAGAGAGGAAAGAATTAGGGATTTGATGACAAAAAAGAGATTTTCTCTTGTACTGCGGAGTTGGGGATAACATAAGCGTTTCTCAGCATGTTTGATTGTTAATCGTGGTGGAGGGGCTTTAAGTACTAATGCTCTCGCTGCAAACCTGCATAAATAACTGAACATGGTTGGAGCATTTCTGTGCAATTTTGGGGGGAGTACTTGCAGCCAGAAATGGATAAAATATAAAATAATTGCTCTCCATTGTTTTACACTATAGATTATGTAATTTGTTCATTTTATTCTGAATTAATATAAATTCCATGGCAGAATTTGTTTTATTGTACTATTTTATTGCTACAGCATATTCCCTTTCTTTTTATTAATAAAATAATGCATTACTTTTAATTTTCTATACATTTAAAGAGGATAAAAGAGCAGTTATACTGATGATTTTTAAAATTATATTTTTCTTCTTTCTATGGGTTTTGAACGAATATCACTAAAATGAAGATGGCTCACCCTCCATCCGACCCCTCCTCAGCCCCCTAACCTCCCCACCCCTGTCCAGCCCCTCTCACCCATCTCCACATGTCACATGTGGCTATTCCATCAGGCCCTTATTGTAGGAAAAATTAATGTTCTTTTTGACAGGAGTATCATAGTTCAACCCAAGCATCACACTGTGCCTCAATGTCCATGAAAGGGCCGCCAATGCCCCACAAGGCAACCCCCCCCCCCCCATTCTTCTCAGCTACAGGGAGTCCACATGGCAGTCCTTACAAGCTTGTTTTTGTACATCACGATTTTCTCCATCATTTGTCTATTCTACTGTCTTTCTTTTACTTATAATCCCCCATCGACTAATTTATTTTAACACATTAATTTTGCCTTCAATGAAGACAGTTCATGCAAATCAATGCAAATAAGTGTGTGCAAGATTCTGTAGAGAATACTGAGAGTGCAGTTGTAGCTTAATTTTCCAAATGCTTATCAAGAGGACTGTGGGATTGCACAGAGAGCTTTTTGTTTGGTTTATTTGCTTGGGAAATCTTAACAGCCATTTTTAAAAGCTTTATAGCCTAAAGTTGTCATAGTAGTGTAAGGCCTTTTCTCATTTGCCTGGACAAACCCTTCTTTGATGCTGGTGAACTTGAATTTTCACTGCTTCTTTGAGGCACATCTAACTGACAGCTTCAAATGATTAACTTTTTATTTAGTGTCCAGACTTTGAAGTGCCTGGCTCCATTGTAAAATCACTGTCCCATGCTTAGAAATGGACAGAAATAAAACAAATATTTCTGTTTATGCCACTGGTTTATTCCTATTATGGAGTAACTTTTGAGCACTGCATTTGTAGACATTTTTTGAAATATTCTCATGTACATAAACATTATTAATTGTAACTTGATTGTCTACGCAATAGCAAGAAAACAAATCGCATGATGGAAAAATGAGCTAAAATCCACCATTGCTCCATGAGTTTATTTATATATTTTTTAACCATCATTTTGGTCTCAAATGTCACATTGATTTTTTTTTATCAGTGTAATTGTATAAAGCAGAATAAAATGTTTTACAGTCAAAGCAACTAAAGTTTTAGAAGTTAGAGCACCTGGTGTCAACAAAAATGGCCACATTCACTCAAAGAAGGTGGTGAAATGCTTCAAAATATACCACTATAATCATTACGCTTAATATTTTATCCATTGTATTAAGATACACATGAAAATGTACTACATGATAGGACATGTGAGAGAGCATGCTCATTTTTAGATGTGCAATTGTGTGGATGGCCTGCTTTACAGCCGCTATCGAGGGGAGAAAATGTGCTGTGAATCAGTAAATGTGCTATGATGGCTGTGTGCCAGAATGAAATGCAACCCTGCTGGGTTCACAACACCAACAGGTGCACACCCCACTCTCACTCTTCTCATGTGCCAGCAGAACCAGAGCGCTTTCTCACTGCAACCTCTGGAAAACACATTAAACAGCACTGCAGCTTAGTTCGGATGAAAATTATGCAATGCCAGACCTAATCTCCATTAAGCCCACTTTTGGACCGGGTCAGAGCTATGGACAGATTTCTATGGCCTTGAATGCATGTCTTTTCAGTGTTTCATCCGCTGGTGGACATTGAGACCAGTCCAAACATTGGACACGTGGAGAAGGAATGAATGCGGTAATAAAGCTGTAGGCTGCTTTACTACTACAGTCATTCCTCCTCCTACAACAGATGCTTTGTGCAGGTGGGTGATTGGGTTTTACAATGGGAGACGTTCTGTTATGGTGTGTCTGATACGTGCAGGTTTGTTTTGTTGTTGTCAGATGTCGTAACTGGAGAGGAAAACAACACACACCCGTTTTAATGAACAGGTTTAACTAAAACCAACCATTCAGTATAATCAGTCATGCTTTTTGTTTTTGGCCTCGTAGCAACAACGCCACCCCTCAAGGCACTCGAGTCATCTAGTAAAGCTTCTAGTGTCTCATTATTAATAAGCATTACTGCAATTTCTCTCTGTAACATTAGTGTCAGGTTGATTGGGCCATAGTTATGAGTGCATTATTAACAAAATAATTTTATTATTTCTGTTTATTCCTCTTGAAGATTTTTATATTTATAAACATTTAAATTTTAGGTAACACTTTACTTTACAGTGCTATTGTTACACATGATACATGCAGTTACTATAGTAATAACTATAAATTATGCATAATAATATGCAACTAACCCTAACCCTAAACCAAACCAAACCAAACCCTAGTCCAATAAGTATATGTAGTTACTTCAGTACTTAAATGTATAATACTGTGCAACAAAGACACCTTAAAATAAAAGTGTAACCAAATTTTGCATATTTTATTATAGCAGCACATGCAGAAACAATAAATGAAACAATATAAGTGATTCGTTATAAGTGACAGACAATATAAATATACTATAAATGTAAAAAATAAATTGAGTAATACAGTGCACTTGTCCAGCGAGGGTACGTTTACACGACAACGATATACTAAAACCAAAAGTTTTTCCTTCGCATTTTGTCACATACAGATGACACCATTGTCAAAACAATCCCGTTCACACGCATCAGCGAAACGATTAAAAGTGCTGTGTTCACTTTGTCACTTTGTAAAGAAACTACGCACCTATAGACACGTAATACGCATGCGCATGATGTCACAAATTTTCACAAATTCGCATTTTTATAGTTTACACAGAGACGATAACGGTATCGTTGTCAAAAACGTGCACTTTGAAACCCTTTTTCAAAAGTTTGCAATTTCAAAACACCGTTGTCATGTTAAATTTTTAGTTGAAAATGGTGTCGTGTAAACGGCCCCTGAATCAAGTGAACTTTATTTTTTGGAAGGGGATTTGTTGTTTGTTTATATATATATATAGGATTTTTGATCCATTGTGTTTTTAAAGTGTTATTCCATTTCATTCATTTTGCCTTTTTTTCATTTATTTTACACAGATTTCAACAGAAAATTAAGCATTTAAAAAAAACATATCCGAATATGATATGTAAGTAAATGAGTATTACAACAAAACAAAAAAAAATCAGTCCTTTATCAAGCAAATACATCCACACACTTGTAACAGAATTGAAAGAAAAAAATGGCAAAGGTATCTTTTTTTTGTGTGTGCCCCACTCCATTGCAGTTGGAAGATTTGTGTTTTGGAATGAAGGAACTTTGGCTAGCATTTGATGTGAGGAAGGGAGAGCGAATAGGCTGGGTTTCAGCACTGGGGGATCAGAGGCAGAGCAGTGCTCACCAGCACTCCCTTTGATCCGTATCCCCAGGCCTCCCTGCCTGAGCCACGCGCAAAACTCAGGCCTCACCAGTGATTCCTGACAACTGTCTGCTAGAGATAAGGGAGGGGGGACTCCAACCTCTCTCCTCTTCTCCATTAGCACAGCAGCCACTTTAAACTGGATGAATTATATTTAAGAAGCCTGCACAGGGGTTGCCAAAAAAAATGATATATATATGACATATATATATGAGTGAGAGAGAGAGGGTGAGGAAAAGGGAGAGAGAAGGAGGAAGAGGAAGAATGAGTTTTGGTTCAGTCCATTTCCCTTCTTTTTGACTAGACATTGTGCACCTGAATGTCAGTGAGTGAATCTATGTGCCGTCTCTGCCGTTATTAAGACTGCGGTATTAAGCTGCTCGCCGGGCACGGTGTCAGCTGGCACGTGTCACCATCGACAAATCAAAAGACTAAATAAATGCATATTTACATCACCCCCATGCTCCGAGAGCTGAGGAGAAATACTTGTTAATTAGAACCCGTCTTAAATACAGATGCTGTTTCAATTTGGCAAGAGTTAAAAAGTAAGAGGCTTTAAAAAAAAAAGGATGAGACCTGCTCAGAAGCTGCCAAGAAAATCAGGGGAATTTAAATCATATCCACTGGCAGAATGTTTTCTGTATGAATTTATTTAGTTTCTCTCTTTCTCACTCTCTCCCTCTCTTCCTATCTTTTTCCCCCTTCACTAGCGCAAGCTGAGTGAAATTGGAGTCTTGTGCACGTGTTAATGAAACATAGCAGGTTTCTCGGGTCACTCAAATACATATGTAAATTCCCTATTCAACATCTCCAATGGCTCTAGACGGAAAATAGTTTTTCAGAGGTTCTGTCGTTTAACCGAATGTGGGGAAAAACAGAAGAAAAAAATTATTAAGGATTTAATTATCTCCACAACATAGGCAAGTTTCAGCTCTGGGGTTCAGAGAACTTGAATATCTGGAGTGCATGAATCTGAATTGCATGAATCTGAACCTTAAAATAAATAGCTTGCGCTATTGTTTTGATGGCAAATGCCTTTTATAATATTTCGCGAATGAGAACAAGGCTGTTATGTTGTAACGTTTTTAACTTTGTTTTTGTCTAGTTTTCATTCATGATAGTGTGGTCTAATTTCTCAGCCTCCTTTCTTTCCTATATTTCTTTTCAGCATCTATTTCACTCTTTTACTCTCTCTTATCTTTTACACAGAGAGGGATTCTTATTCTCGTATGTAGATGAAAGGCTGCAGAAGACAATAAAAGCAGAATTTAAATTCAAGAGCGTTTGTGTGTGTGAGAGAAAGTGAGCTGTTGCATCCTGAAAAATACAGGATATAAGAGAATGTGAATTACATTCATCTCGCTGGAGATGAGGATGAGCGCAAGGCCAGTACACATTGCATTGTGGGTGAATTAAAATACTTTTACCTTTTAGTATTAGCTCAGCATTTACAAACAATGTTTTTGTGTTTTTACGATGTGTTGATTTTTGGTGTGGATGGATATAAACATGATAAAATAGCTAAAATATTTTATAAACAGAAATGTAAAGGGTCTAGATTGATGTTTCCTTTTTCCCCTGAATGATGGCTAACCCAATTCTTCAGAAATCTTTCTGAGGAGATGTTCTGTGTCACGACTCACGAGTCACTTTGAACAGGTGCACCTTTCAAAATGAGCAATCTAGCTTTTATTTATTTTGTTTTATTTTATTTACCAGGGTCATGCAGTGAGTGTGTGTGCAGGGTCACTGGGTATGAACAGAAGAACTTCCAACAATTGTGAACCTGCTGAAAACACCATGATTTGGGGGGGGGTCGGCTTTGTGCACATGCTTCCTGTTAGTTCCAGATGCCAGTCTGACAGGTGTGAAGTTATGATTAATACTACAGCCTCGCAAAACTACAACTGCCACTCACCCTGCTCACACCTCAGTTTATGACAGACTTTTGTACGCTTGTCTCATTGTTTTGGATTTTGTATGTAAAGCTACAATAGTTTTACAGTTTCTGTGATGTGGTTTTATAAGATCGGAGATTTTCCGCCTCCGTATCCTTCCCTCCCCCTCCCTCACATCCTTAGTGATGGAGTCCCCAGCTGGCTGACACTAACTGCCCCGCTCTCTCCTCTCAGAGTCCAGCTGAGAGCTATTTCACTATTTATTTACATGTAATTATCCCTATGAGGTGCAGATATTAACTCTGTCAAGAACAATTTGACTTGACATTCTTCACTAGGCTTGCTCCCTGCTGTTTTTAGCAAACAAACACCCCCACCTCCCGCCTCCTATGCCAACTCTCCACCTTGCATTATTCTTGGACGGCGTTAGCTGCTGCCGAGACGCTCCTTGTGAAATCATTTAAAGCAGACGTTTCATTTGGCAGAAGCGGAGGCGGCGGCAGCGCGAGGCGTGAAAAGACCGGCGGGTGGGATGAGAGGTCAGAGGGGGATGTTTTTTTCCTTGTGACTGAATCTATCTCACACATCCGCAAACACTGAATAAAATAATCAGATTGCACCTCGCACTTTTCCCTATATCAGCTCATTAACCTTTGGTTAACTCCAGGCCTTGTAGCACTTTAGGACATTTAGGGTCCGGTGGAACTGAAAAGCCTTGTCCGTATTGCACTAGAACTGACTAACAGTGATTGTTATGCAAGATATTTAAAAAAAATTGAGGATATGGTAATGTATATAAAACAAAGGGCTATAGCCTATAGTGACACATGGACAGAGAACCAGACAAAGCTATCTATTCCTTCCTTTCTTCCATTATGCCATCCACTCATTCAGCAACATTTCACATATTCTGCACACAAATCAGCATAGAAAATTTGAAAGAAGTCTGCAGATTCTATATTCTTTTGAAAGGAGTGCATTTGTAGCACACTGCACAATCATCTAAAATATTCAATAAACAAACATGCAAGTGTTAGATGACATTTAAAACATATTTAATGAAAGTGTTACAATTTTACGGAATCCTGCAGAGCTTTTTGTTGCTTTACATAATACATTAATAATAATATATAGTTTGCACCTATTTGCCATGTGTTAACTCTTTACAAAAAAACTTTACAAAAAATACTTCTATTTAATCTTACATAATAATTTCATAATGTACTTATTATTAAAATCAAAAGTTGTTTCTGTTAATATTATTTAATGGACCTGAGCAAAAATGAACTAACAATGATCAGTTGTATTTTTATTAACCAACATTAACACAGATGAATAAATGCTGTAACAAATGTATTGCTCATTGTTAGTTGATATTACCCGTATATGCATTAACCAACTTTAACAAATGGGACATTATTGTCAAGTGTGACCCATCATGTTTGATTTATGTAACTTTATTGTATTGAATGACAACTGTCAGTGTAAGTGGTTTTTAAGTGATTTGATTTCTATCATTTCAGAATCCTGGGTTACTATACAGGGTTAAAAGAGCCATATGCATAATATTTCCCACAGATAACATGTTGCGAGAAGTGACAGCTTGTCTGGTTGCACGCTAATCGCTCTCATCTGGGCCCAGCTTGTCAATGCCCACTTTCTGTCACTGTCAATCACATGCCTAATTTGAAACAATTAAAGACTCCCCAGCCGCCTCACCCTCCGCTTCCACTCTATATCACCGTCTGCGGCATCCCCTCTCACAGTCAAACGCCCACCTCCCACCCTCTCCGTTTTTGGCCGACTCTTCTTTTCACTTTCAATTAATGTGCTGTGGCCAATTAGCGCAGTGACATCGAGCCAGGAGAGGAAATCATCTATGTCATCTGCTCCCTGCCACTAGGGGAGAGAGAGATCCCACAAAGGTCCCGCTGTAAATAGACGGGTCTTCTAATTACCCACCTCTGCCTCCAGCCGTGACAAAACCACTAATTGATTTTATGCAATAGTGTTTATTTCAGAAATGGCCATTTTGTCTCTCGGGTGGGGGTCTTGTGTTGTGTCTCAGGCTGCTCACCTTTCAAGGCGACTGCACTGATGTCATGATGGTCTGATTCGGCTTGTGACTCGAGTTCATGTATATTTAGAAGACTCATGGTGTCTCCCCTAATGATGCCAGCTAATGTTGGTGATGATATATGGAAACAAACTTATATTGCATGATTAGCCCCTTGCACTGTAAAAAAAAAAAAAAAAAAGACTGCCTTACATTTTTAGGTACAATCAACTTGGCTATTTAAGTCAATTCAACTTAAATTACATTAAACTGACTTAAAAAATTAGTTGAATCTTGTATAACATACAAAAAAAGGTTGAATATTGCTTAACATATTTTGATGAGTTAAAGTAATGTAAAATATATGTTGTTAACTTATTGGTTTTTACAGTGTGCATTCTTGATATCTTGAGGCTTTATTGAACAATATCATAAAAGATAGAGTCTTTATAGTGGTTAATGCATTTTTAAAAGTGATTGGTGTAATTTCTGGAATTGCAGAAATTTTTTAAAGAAATTAATACTTTTAAATTGATCAAACGAGACCGTAAAGACATTAATTTATGTGAAAAAAATATTTCTATTTCAAATAAATGCTGTTTTAAACGTTCTATAAATAAATAAATAAATCCTGAAAAAAAAAGTATTATCGTTACCACAAAAATATTAAGTAGTGCAACAGTTTTTTAACATTAATAATGAAAATAATGTTTCTTGAGAGCATCAAATCAGCATATTAGAATGATTTCGGAAGGATCATGTGACCCTGAAGACTGGAGTAATGATGCTGATAAAAATTGAAATAAATTACATTTTGAAATATATTAAGATAGAAAACTGTTATTTAAAATTGTAACAATATTTCACAATATTACTGTTTTACTGTATTTTTGATCAAATAAATGCAGAGACTTCTTTCAAAGACTTTACACAAATTTTACTGAAAAAACTTAATAATAAACTTAATTATTTTTATTTTTAAACTCATTTTATTTTGTGTACTATTATTATTATTATTTGTAATGTTTTTACACTTCTGTATGGTTTCACTCCATAGAAAGAAAGAAAGAAAGAAAGAAAGAAAGAAAGACAGACAGACACACTTTACCCTAACTAATCAGCATTGAGTCATGATTGTGTTGCCCAAATCTGGGTGGAATTACATCACTCATCACAGCATTTTGGAACACCACGCTCAAATGTCCGTTTATGTATTTGCCTGTTTGCTATCTTGCCTCTTGACATTGTCTGCTAGTTGATTATGGCATTGTGGGTGTTGGGATGTTTGAGGATTATGGTTTCTCTCTGGAAAGCGACTTCCCAACAAAGAATGGCAGCGCTTCTTTAATTACTGCGGCATTGCATCAGATATTGCTCCTGAAATGTAATGCCGAAGTCGCTGAGTGTTTTTATACTCGTGTCACTCAAGAGAACATTGCGCTCTGTTTCCTAATCCTCGAATCCAAAATCATTTTTAGAAGCATTGTCTTTTTTATGTATGTAATGTATTCATACCGCATGCATCCCCCTTAAACCAGTTTATTGAGCTGATCTTTGTAAGTATGATATTAAGACTTGAGGTCTAGAAGGGTAGGACATGTAACCTTTAGCTGTGCAGATAGCCTTATGACATCAACCCTTGTAATTCCAGTTTCCTGCACAGGTGACATTTTCCCAACATGCCTACGTATATTCCAGTAAAATGAGAGCCGCTCTCTTACACTCGAGCAAATCCAGTCTTGGACAGATTAAGCTGAGTGTGGATGTGAAAAGAGAGAATTTGTGTGTGTGCAGATGCAGGGCTGAGTTAGCTGGCACATAGACACACACTGTCCTCTTAGAGTCTCCACCCACATTTGTCCTCTCTCTCTCTCTCTCTCTCTCTCTCTCTCTCTCGCTCTCTCTCTCTCGCTCTCTCTCTCTTTCTCTCTCTCTCTCGCTCTCTCTCTCTTTCTCTCTCTCGCTCTCTCTCTCCTAGAGCAGGTGGACAGGCCAGATTCTGGGCTGTATTGTCAAGGATTCTGAGTGTCTTTTTATGCTATTATAGCTCTCTACAGAAAAACCTACAGCATAACATTTGTTATTCTCAGACAAGGGTGTATTTTGGTTTAAATACTGTACAATTTACAATCTATTGACATAATAGCTGGCAGCATGCCATGATTACCACAGAAAGCTACTTTTTTTGATTGTAAAACAAAATGCAAAAAGAGATATATTTCATATAAATTATATACTGTTGTATTAATATATGTTATATGTGTAATATATATGACATACACTTTATATTAGTATAATATATAATAAAATGTATACACAGATCTGAACAAAAAAATTATACTTAGAAATTGCTAGTAAAATGGCAAGTAAGTAGAAAGAATAAAATAGTATTTTCTTGTAAGACATCAATAATTATGATTTTATTTACAACTTAATTTTTTTTTTTACGATGTATGTTTAAAAATAAAATGTATATTTGAAGTAGTTATTTACAGACTGAGTCAGTTATTTTCTCTGGTTATCATTTAACATTTATTTAACATATAACAGGGGAAACCCTTTAACGCCCAAATGTACTGTAACATTGTACCATTTTTCCAGCAAATCCTAAAACTCAGTTATTTTAATTCCCCACCCCCCAAATTACAGTGGTTCATGCTGATTTAGTGATTATTGGCATATCGCATTATTAATAGTGTACTGTTATTAAGCCGTCTTCTGTGGAAGTGTTTAGTTCCAGTTTTGTGAAATTAGCCTCTCCGTTTCCCTCCTTCACCAAAATCACTGTCATCAGTTTTGTTCCAGCTAAGCATGAGCCTGGTTCCATTTCGGCACAAAAAAAAAAAAAATTCCAACAAAGAACCAAGTCACGTCAAACATTGACTCAGACAAAAAATATAATTTGACAGTTAAGGAAATTATGGTAGTGTGAAAAGCTTTCCTTTTTATTGCCACTGCACTGTTTGTTTATCTGAAAGGATGCACATTGTATCAATTTCCAGTTTTACATTTACACTGCTGCAGGCTAGAGGGCTCTGAAGTTGAGAGAATTAATTACTTTTTATTATTATTTATAAAGTAATCTATCTGTCGAGAGACAGAAAGTGAAAAGGAGCGAGAGAGCAAGAGGAGCAAGGGAAAGGAGAAATGCCTGCAGCTATGTCCTTTAAACTGGATCCTGCCTGGCATTATCTGCACTAGCAGCTCTCACACAGACCGACAACAAATGAAAGCCTAGCTACTGGGGGGATGCTTCACAGAATGAAAGAGAGCGCGAGTGAGAGAAAGAGGAAATAGTTGGGTGGGGGGGTTGAGGGTTGTGGGGGTGGGGGGTTACTTTGAAAGGGCTCAAGAAAGTTAAGTGTGTCTCAGCCAGGGTGTACGTACTGTGTGCTTGTGTGTGCCGGGCTGGATTTGTCCTCTGGTGTTTATGGGCCTGGAGAGTCGCACTGCCTGGGGATGTTGTTTGTCAGCCAGATTGATTGGCAAATATTCCAGCTTCCTCCCACCAGCCCTATCAGATACAAAAAAGGTTACACATGTGGAAAGGATATTGATTTTTACTTAGCAATGGTAGTATGGCAGGAAATAATAGATTACAACTGCCTGGGCTGTCGGCTCTTAGGTTCTAACTGCAGGCAAGGTTATCCAAGTTTTTATTTATAGTTTTTGCCCTTTAACAGAAACCTTGACTGATACTTTATTTACAAAATATAAAAATTAAAACAGATAAATATGCCAAATGAATACCACATTTGCCATATTTATCATTCTCGCAAACCCTGATTTATGCTTCTTGGTTTGCTTAACCATAAAAATATACATTGATAGTAACATGAAATGTCTATGGGGGCAAATGTAGGCCTGCTATTTTATTTATGGTGTGTAAATACATAAATGGTGTGTATGGGTTAGGGTTATATAGTTTTTAAATAATTTTTTAACCATTTTATTGTATAATTTTTTAACCATTATTATAATTTTCCACGTAGGTTTCTATGCTCATCGTCTAATTTGTATATCCTGGAACATTTAATTTCATCCACCGAAAAATATTACAGCTTCTAAAAAAGCTGTTTTCTTTTTAATTTAGCACAACGATTCCCATGACAGAATTGTGGCTGAGAAATGAGCCCTTTCTAAAACAGAGCCAGACTTAGTCGTTTCTACCCCTTCTGTTTTGCGGTTGTCCCACTGTGAGTGCAGTAGCCCATGTAAAGAGTTCACAGGCTGTCCTGCTGTTTGTTAGTGTTTGTGTTGTGGCTCCATGTGCACTTTAAGTTGAATGTCCTAATTACAGCTGGCTGGGCGCTGCGGTTTAAGGCAGGCCTCTCTCCGCGGTGCACTGTGCGGCGAGAGGATTGAGCTGACAATAGCCTCACCACGTGCTGCCACTCCTGATAAAAGACAGGCTCTACCTCTCACCGTGCTGGAATATTCTCTGTTTGCCACTTTAATTGATGTCAATAAGGTTATGCTAAATTTGAAGATTTGAATAATTTGTCTTCCAGCACAATAATGGCATCACCCAGGCTACAGGCTGCTTAAGCGCAGGGCTGAATGGAGGTGTCAGGCACCCGGCGCTCTCCCACCTCTATGCCCACATTCTGGGCTGACACCCCTTGTGTTGGCGTTCCCCGCTCATCTGATTAAAACTCCACTCCTGGGGAGATGCTGAACTTACATAGGCTCAAGCTTTACTATTAGCTCAAATTACCTCATATTACAGTGAAACGTCAGTATTTGGGGAATACAGAGGATTACAGAATTTCATGACTTCATTGCGGATTGCTGGAAATTCTTGTTATTCCTAGTTTAAATGGGCAGAGGTAAAGATATAAAAATATTAGCATTTCACAAAAAAAAATCAGTCATTATTTACTCTATTTCCTCACCCTGACCTCTTTCCAAACCCACACTTTTTGCATGAGCTTGCGTTTCCAATCTGACGAATTTGCATGCGTATGAAAGGAAGTCAATGGAACGAAATGTGACGTGTGACCGCCCCGTAAGTGTGTTTATAGTGACCACATCTGTCAATCTGACTGTGTTCATCACAATCATGTGGACATCTTAAATTTAAGACTTCAAAAGACAGTGTCTAATTCATATGGACACCTTTATGATGCTTTTATGGTGTTTTTTTGTTGTTGTTTTTTTAAAGCTCCAAAAGCACAATAAAGGTGTCCATTCGACTATGTCCCAATTATAATAGCTTTTTTTTGTGATAAACACAATTTGTGATAATTTGTTGAATCAGACATTGCACCTATGGTGAAGGTTGAATGTCAGTGCTCGTCTAATGACTAAATGTCATTGTAATATTTTGTTTAACATCGAAGATAAATAAGTCATTACTCTGTTATTTACAGTCGTGATAAAACGGAAGTAGCAACAGATCTTTTCTTCTGTATTGTGATGTATATCTGAGAGAAATGGATTATAAGAAAAGTGAAAATTGTAGTGCGGTGACATGGTTCAATCCATTGGTTGTTGATTGGATGGAGGCAGATCTGAAAGCGAGATCTGTTTAAAGAGTTTAAACGATGGAAGAAGTATATCATCAAAAGAGAGAAATCTGTAATTTCACCGGAAGATCTTATGACATTTTGATTAAAAATTATGGTCAAAAAATTAGAAAAATAAAAAGAAACTTGGCATGCATTTAGAAACTATATAGGTTGAATTTCATTTCATACCGACTTTAAAAACTGCATCCCACACATTCAGCACAATAGTGCTGCATACAGACCTGAGCATATCATTTAACGGCTAGAGCTGAATATAATCAGACCTCAATTAAGCGCCTGTTAAGTCTGTCTCCCCTCCATCTGCCCATTCAGCCCCCTGTCGGGCAGGCGGTTTGCCCCTGACCCATCGCCCCGTGTCCAGGGTCAAACACCAGCACTCAGCGGCGTGACAGCCCGCCATGTGCTGCCCCATTAATTAACACATTTCCCTCTCTCTCTCTCCACTACCTTCATCACAGGAAGTCTGCTTGGCCTTCTCATATCATATATCACATGCACCAAAAAGAGAATTTGAAAAGGGACTTTCCGCACTCGAATAGTCCAACATGCTCCGTTTCAAGTGCCCTTTTATGTATTTAATATGTTTCAAGTGCTGCATATTTTCCTGGAAGCTTTGGGAGGATATTAGTCTAAATTCACTTATCTGTTTAGGCCATGCGTCTGAGCATGTATGCACACTGGTGGGTTGTTTCCTTGCTGTAGTACATTGGTTTATTTCCTAATGTGCAGCTGACAATTCTGAAGTCCTCTGTCAACTCCTGGGTTGTATCAGACTTCAACAAATAGCCTATGGATGTTGTTTTGAGCGGTGCATGTGGGCTTGATTTCGCTCGCAGCAGCTCTGTGATGGGCTAATTGGTTTAGCAGGTTGGGTCCTGAGACGGCCAAAGGGCAGCGGGGCGTAGCGAGCCACAACGTGAACCTGATGTTCAGGAGGATGCTTTGTTTCAGTCTGCGGATGGGGAGCATGTGGCAGGCAGAGCAACCTCCTTTCACACACTTTTTCCCCCTCTGTCTCCACCCCTTCTATCCGGTTGCTTCACATTGGTTTTCAAACAGTTTTTTTTGTGAATAGGTACGTGTGAAAAGGTGTGTGTGCGTATGTATATATAAATGTGATGTAGTTAGTAGGTCCTTTATACCAATTCCAAAATTTGGACTGGTGGTAGCATATTAAAATATTACTTTTGTTATTATTACACAGTACTATTGCAGTTTACTGGGTTAGATTTGCTGTAAACAATATTACAAGAAACAAGGACAGACCTTGTCAAGTGTCTAATCTCCCAATCTCTGGGGGCATCTACTGTAATATGAGTGTTTATTATTTTAATCATTCATGAGGGTTGAGACTGTGGGATGGCTGAAGGCTCCAGATTAAATTCTCCCTGGGAGCTTGTTATAAAGAAAAGCCTTAGGACAGACAATCCTGGCACTCTCTGAACACCCCCCTCTACCACCCAGCCCTACACTGGTCCCTTCTGTCTCTGTTATTTAGGCCGACACTGTTTTCAGGCTGGTAAATGCTCCCTTGGGATGCAGGAAAGGGGTCGTTGTGAAGATGTTTAACCCCTATCAGGGATAAGGCCTTGAACTTTGAGTGACATGCAGTGGCCAAAAATGATTTGTGGCACCGATTTACTGCCTAGGATGAAGTGTTTTCCATGTGTTTTTGCTGATCCTGCCTCTCGTTCCTTTCTACCACCAGGTGATGAGTATCCTCAGCAACCCCAGTGCCGTGGCCCCTCAGCCCCAGCATGAGTTCTCCATCTCCCCCCTGCACAGCAGCCTGGAGGCCTCCAACTCCATCTCAGCCAGCTGCAGCCAGCGCTCCGAGCCTATCAAGACCGCCGACAGCCTCGCCTCCACCCAGTCCTACTGCCCCCCTACGTACAGCACCACCAGCTACAGCGTGGACCCCGTCACTGCAGGCTACCAATACAGTCAATACGGCCAGAGTAAGTGCCTACTCTTTACTTAAATTGCTTTTTTGTCATATTTACCCCCACAGCCCTGGTAGGACTTGTATTCCTCATTTGTAAGTCACTTTAGATAACGTAAACATCAGGTGAATGAATAAATGTAAACATTTTTAATTTAAGTGACCCCTTCATTGACACCAAACCTGAAATGTGTTAGTTTAAACTCCTAATAGTAACTTTATACATTATACTACAGTGATTTCTCAACCAGGGCGTTGAGACCCAGTATGTGGCCTTAGCAAACTTCCAAAAGGGGCTTTAAGATGACTTAAAATGATTTAAAATAAGACAAAACAAGACAACGTCTAAAAAATCAATATGTAAACTGAAATTATATGGTTCCCTCAACAGTTGTCTTTTTATAACAATCAGGATTCTCACATCCAACACAATCTCTCTTCGTTTTAACTTAAAAAGTTACCTGGTTGCCTGGTTTCAATGAACTCAAAATGTTAATATAAAGACATAGATTAGTTTAATCAACATTAGTGAATCCAAGTTAAACTTTTTACAGTGCAAGGTCTTTGATATAAGCTGGATATATGAGGGAATTTAAAAATTGTGATTTCCTGCAAAAATCATGGAAATCTTTATATTAAATATACATTTCCTATTCATGTTAGGCTCAAAATAATTTATCGGGTAAACTGCTATTTGTCTGTAAATAATAATAATGGTTAAAAACAACAACAACAACAACCATGAACTAGAAAAGTTATGTAAAGTTAAGTAAGTTCATTTGTAATAAAAAGTGTAAACCCTGAAGAACATGCAGTTATTTTGGGTACTTTTAGTAAAACATAAGTAGCAGAAATATCTTGTGGTCCTTGTGATTTATTGTCTTTGACAGTGGGGGACCTTGCAGTAAAAAAGGTTCAGAACTGCTGGATTTACTAAAATAATTGAATGTGTTAAAGAGAGAAATTGCTAAAAAAAAAATGTATTAACTTTTGATAAAAACCTTTGCACTACATGTGAAGTTTAATAAAAACCTTTAATAAAAAGTGTATTAATTTAAATCATCCGTGTGTTGTTTCCAAACCATATGACTTTCTCTTTTCTATGGAAAACAAAGGGACAATCTTTAGTTAAATATCTTAGCTGTAAAGCTCCAAAATATCCAGAAAAGCACAATAAAAGTGGTCCATACAACTTGTACACTACTATATCCTAAGTATTTTAAAGCCAAACTATATAGCTTTGTGTGAGAAATAGACTGACATTTAAGTCAAATTAAATCATGCACCTTAGATCATGAGAGTTCATGAGAAAAGTAACAGCTCTTTTCAATCACTCAGTTGATCTGGTTTACAAAACTGATGTGAATGATTCATTAATTAATTAATTAAGCAGATCTGTTTCTCAGGAGTGGCAGTGGTTCACACTTTTATGATACTTTTGTGGCTTCTCTTTCTATTATATGGAAAAGTGTTCCTATTAAGTTATGAATTCATTTTATTTACAGTTAATCATTTTAGTTAGTCATTTTAGTACAGACATTTGGTTTAACTGTTCCTTTAAATGCTCTCTGGGGTGCGAAATCACAGATTTACCCCACTTGTCTAATATTTCATTAAAATTCGGGAGACAGCTTAGGGGCGCACTTTGTAGAGGCGCGTGTTTGCTGTGACCGTGAGTGTCAGAGAGCAGATTCGGGTGCTTCTTTTAGGGTAGGTAGAGATTCAGTCTGAGTGGGATTTAAGGAGTAAACGGTGCTGACAGGAGAGGAAGGCTTCCTGAGGGAGAGAGGTTAAATGAGCTGTGATTACTCTCTCTGCTAGCTGTCAGCACCAGTGTCTCCTGTACAGACAGCTAGCCCACCCACAGGTATGCGGCTGCTACCGTACGTAGCGCCGTTCCCTGACAGCTTCCTTTTTGCTCTTGCTTACAGACGCTAACGTGCGGCGCTTACTGTCACACTGACAGATGTCTGGCACCGTCCGCGCACACCCTCGCTCTGCCCCGCCTCAACACTTCTGCTAATGATGAATAAAGGAAGGAGAGGTTCAAATAACACCTCCTCGACTGGGGGAATCAAAGGGCCTCCGACCAAAAAACATCTGAGAGACTTGACATCCCAGCAGCTAATGCCAGCGTGCTAATACTCACCTTCAGAAGCCTTTTTTATATCCATTAGTCATAGACGTCTCTGTCGTGATGCATTTTGTCATTATTGTTGACATTTTGATCAAATGATCACTGTGTTTACCGCTTGTCGGAAAAGGAGTGGCTGTGTTCGCAATGCCAACTCCAAAAAAAAAAAAAAACCCAGTCAAGTAGTGAAAACTCGATCCTGTCAATTTCAAAATGTAAAGCCCTCAGGTTTAACCTCCTCCGCTCGACTGTTTCCACTTTCATTTTTTCCATTTCGGCTTTGAGGATGTAGGTGGGAAACGTCTATGCAAATAATTACCTGAAGGTTACAGCTTGCGCAGTGCTAACTTAATAAGTTAGCCAATTCCAGTTGGACTCAGCGAGGGTTGCTTTTCTGTTTTAAAAGGGAAGTGGCTAGAGGGGTTAATTGGAGAATCCCCGGTTTTTGCGCCGCACCACTTCCATCCTGTCCTTGGTATGTCCTCGCAACCCCAAACCCGATTCACTGTCTTTTTCCACCAATCAAATGTCCCTAATGTCTTTAGCTTGTGTATTTAAATTGAAACAGTGTGAGATGGGAGGCAGATCAATGCTGAGGTCCTGGGTTGCGAGCGGGACTCGGGGTGCCCTCTGACCCTGGATTAGCCCGCGGGATAGAGTCGACACGTGCTCCTGATAAAGATCTCCCAGTAAAGCCAGACTCCAGATCAATCCAGTGAGAGCCATGCCCTCAGGTGACATGTTAGTCACACCATTTTGTGTGCTACACCTATCTGGTGGGAATCTCTTCACTCTTTCTGCCGTCTCTCTCCTCTCTCTATTGCATTTTGCCCAGCCGTACAGATACAGATCTCGATCAACAGAAACCTTTCTCACAGGCGTAGAAAATCGAGTGGACTCTTTATCTAAATCTACTCAGTACAGCTGAAAAAGTTTTAGCTTCACCAACCGAACTTTGAAAAGGCTCTTTTTAGCGCGTTTATTTATTTACACTTTGTTTATGGTGTTTTGGGTGGCATTTTTTAAAGAAAGATGGATAGATGGAATAGACTGGCCGGTCACAATATGATGTAAAGTGTGGAATTCTGAGAACAGGGATGACAGACATAATGAGGAATGTGCTGAGGAATACTCACTATGACAGGAATGAGTGACAGTGGGGAACAGGTGCTCCGTGTCTCTGGAATCAGCAGCGTATACATGAGAGCTCAGTGATGCGAAATGTCTGCGCTGAAACTCAACCCGAAACTAAACCCATCGCAGTTTGCTTATGTAGATCAATGACAAATAAAGATGTCTGAGATGAAAATGTATTAGGGAAAAAATACAACAGCTGTGTTTTTGTTTTATATATATATTTTTAGTTTACAGTAGATTCAGAGATACTAAAATGTCAAGTGGTGTAACCCACAAGTGTTAGCTATACCACACTGACTTATATTGATATTAATTTTAAAAATGTGTCTTTTTATTGCTTTAAAAAAAAAAAAAATCTGACATTTTAATCACCTACACATCACAAAAAACCAACAGAATTTGAATGTGTTCATCGTAGAACATGTGTATTCAAGTAATTATCTGTGTGAATTGCGTGCACTTTACAGATCCAGGCAAAAATTGTCACGTCAGTAACTTGCGCATGAGTTTCATATCTCAGAGAAATAAATGAGTTGTTTTGGTCTCTGTGTGCAGCTGCGGTGGATTACCTGGCTAAGAACGTGAGCTTGTCCACGCAGAGAAGGATGAAGCTCGGAGAGCACTCGGCTGTGCTCGGACTGCTACAGGTGGAGACGGGACAGGCGTATTGATGGATCTCGAACTGAACATCCACCCATGTGTTTCACCAGCATCCCTCCATTCTTTCAGCAGCGCCCACACGCGGACCATCTGACTAGGAGTAAACGAGACCAAGAGAAATTATAAAAACACAGGCAGTCCTAGACTTTCTACCTATAGCAGTGTGAATACAAAAGCCATTCCACACACACACACACACAAAAAAAAAAACAGACACTATTGTGCTGCATCTCCTTATTCGTCCCGATCCTTTTTCTCTTTCACAACAAAGAGACCCTTTCAGGGCTTCAGAAAGAAGCCGAGGGAAAATGAACATCAATTGTCTGATCCCAAATCACTAAAGCCCTGCCTGTCGGCATCCAGTGTTAGCGCACATAGGCTACTGCTGCAGCCGCTTGCCCATTCCAAACGGTTCGGACCATGTTGTTTATAGGACTGAAAATGATGGTATTATAATTATATTTGTTATTATAAATGTGGTTGTTCCTATTGCTGTTGCATTTACTATTGTAATTACTCTTTGTTTACATGTTTCATTTTAATTTGTTATCATGTTTAGTTCCTGTTTCTATTTTAACCACAAGGCCTTGCTCTGCAACATTACATTTCTGATGGATATACATGGAGAGACGCTGAAGAGCTACAACGGGCATATACAATTGGCTCATTTAGATCTTAAACCAGACATTCCACAAAACCTGGGCTAGTCATTGGGGCATCTTGGAGGAACCTTGATATGGGGCAAAACAGCAGTCTGTGACCTGCTCTATATGGGTATCAGTATTATTTATGATAATTTTATCTTAAAAACTTACATTGTTCTGGAATATGATGATGACCAAATGACAAAAATAAGTATTCTTTGCAATGAACACAGACTAATTCTTCTCTGTGGTCACTATAATTACCATTATAATGAGCCCTTATGGGCAAATGCCATTTTTAGCATTTTATGGCTTTTTATATACTTTCCCATATGCTTCTTGGCTATTCATGGAAAGATATAGCTTACAATTTATCCAAGAACTTAAAAGCAATCAGATTTTAGCCATTAGGCTGAAGGGCGATTTGTGAATTCATGTTTCAGATATTTTGAAAGGGGATTTACTAAATTGGTAGCACTTTTTTATTCATGAGGAACTCTCTGGTCACTATAAAATAATGGACTGAAACTGTACAATGGGAATGTGATTTTTCCCAGTTTGTAGAGAGAAATTGACTTTTACGTCTTACGCCAGGTTACATTTTTCAAAAGTGTGATGGTCTCTGAATAATTGTCTTAAAAATGGCCAAGATATTATATTGAGAGATGGAATATATGACCACATTTATGGATTCTGTGTTTACATTTAATGTTTGCCACAATGGCTCCTTATTCCACATTTTCTCAGCTGTGTTTTTAACCTCAAGATGAACTGAAACTAAACTGTGCTCCTGTGTCACTACAGACGTGCCCTAAAATGCCATATATATTCAGGACAATAACTGAAACATGAACACATGACCATGTGCCAACTTAATACTGAGGACATTTCCATTTTAACACTAAGAATCTTTTGTAGTAAATAAAAAAGACAAAAAAGAAATGTGAAAAAAAAAATCATGTTTTTTAGTGTGTAGCACTCATTTCTACTGCAATCATTAATCTATCTTTGGGGTATTAAAAGCACTATCCGACTAGGGGATACACCTTTCCCAAATATCTTTTCAACCTCAGTTGCTCTTTATTCTTTCGTTGTTTACCTTTTTGCGCATATGTATTTTCCTTTGATATATTTCCGTTCAGCATGTGTGTATATTATCATGGCATAATTTATTCAGCTGTATGAAATACTAGCGTAGTGGGAACTTGTATTGGCATTTACTACCTTCAGCCTGTTGGTGTCTTTACTGTAGCACTGGCATATCTGTTATGGATTAAAACTCAAAAAAGTGGACAAAGAAACACAGACTGCTTCTTTCTTTCTCAACACTCACTAAATGCATCATGCAATAGTCAAATATATGCTCACAAGCATTTTATTAAGCATTCAATAGTTCAATTAATGATGATATATGTGGCCAGAAGTATCATGTACGCTTGCTTTACCATCTACTAAATTTATGAAGAGCTTTTGAATCTGAAATGTTCATTTTCTGTAATACTTAAAACATGAAAATCTATTGGCATTTATCATATACACTCTATTCACTGCTTTGATGTTGCTGTCAACTATAATCATGATTTAATCCCCATCTTAACAATGCTGTATTTTTATAGCCACTTTGAAGTCAAGAGCATCATGACAGTTGTGGTGATTTAAGATACTAAAAATATCAGTTTCAGTAATTGAGTTGCGCTGGAAGTGAATAGAGCGAAGTGTTGCAGACAGTGTCACAACAGAGACTCTCAGAGCAGTGCATTCACAGAAGAGCTGCAGGGCCCGAGGGAATTTGCTGCACTTCTTATGGGGGCACAGGCTGGGTACTGAATACCAGCCAATGTGTAATGCCATTAATGCTTCAAGATGGGGAAGATGCGTGCGTGCCTTGCACCTCCAATCCGAACGAGCACCTCTCTGGTGATGGATTTTAAACTCTCGGGTTTAATTAAGAACTTTAAAGGAATATTCATTTTAAACAAGTTTGAGAGCGGCCATCTGGGTTCATTTAAAGGATTCACACAGTGAGGGAATGTCTCTGGAATGTGATTTTTGCTCCTCTTTATAATTCAGCTGTCCTCAATGTAGTGTGATGTCATAAAATGCCATTTCAGATATTTACAATATTACTATTATGGGAGCAGCTGCATGGATGATCCGATAAACAAACTTGCTTTTTGGATGGTCATGATTTATTTGTCCTCATTTATAGACGCCATATATTATATTATATTATATACTCTTAAGAAAAATGGTTCTAAACAGTGCCAAATTAGGGTTCTTTGGCTTGTAACAAAAGCAGAACCCTTTTTTGGTGCTAAATAGAACCCTTTTTATAAGGTTCCATATGAACCATGCTTTGAAAGTGTTATATAGGAGCGTAATGGTGTTATATAACCTTTTTAATGATAGTTTATTTTCATTAATATTAGTATCTTCACATTAATAATGTTAATATTATTAATATAATTTTAATATATATTATATTTTAGTCCTCTATCTGCCTGTTCTTATAATATCTTGTTGCCTCTATTTGGGTTTTACATAAAAATAAAAACATAAACCCCAGGATGTTGTGTCAAGTAGGTACTTTTATTTTTTATTCACATGGCAAATTGTAGTAAAAATGACAGTGCTCGAACAACAGTTGTTAACTGAATACACAATTGACATTGAACCTGATAGATGTAATGAAGAAGACCAAGTGAAATATCTTCAAAATCCTCAATGTCATATGATGTCTTTACGTCCTTCATTATGTGTGTATTTTGACTGGCAGTTTCTCTCTGCAGATGATGAGGATACAGCATCTGAAATACACAATTGAGTTTAGAGTTACAGTTTGTCTGTACATTAGATTGCTAAAACACAATTGTTTATGAAGGCCAAAATAAGCAAAAATTAACAGTAACTATATGGATCATAAATTCAATATCTCTGTTACCCTACTTTGTGGAGAAGAGAAGATGAGTATCCTTAACTGAACAGAGCTGCTCACACTCTTAAAATGCTGGGTTGTTTCAACCCAAATGTGGGTAAAATATGGACAAACCCTGCCGTTGGGTTACATTATTTGACCCAAAATTGGGTTAAAACAACTCATAATTTTATATAGTGAAGTGAATCATATGTGCAAATGAAAAATAAAATTGTCATATAGATGTGCATACATGCGTTTGATTCAACACTCTAAAAAATGCTGGGTTATTTCATCCCCAATTTGCTTCAAATATGGACAAATCCAACTCTTGGGTTAATTTTTATTTTATTTAAAAATTTTAACCCAATGGTTGTCCATATTTGACCCAAATAAACAACCCAGCATTTTTAAGAGTGCATGTTCTGTTAAACTAAAAAGAGAAAAAGACATGATAGGAAACCAGTTATAAGTTATAATTTATAGACATTTTAAGAAAGAAATCATTTACCTGTTGAGAGTGTTGGCAGTCTGTGTGGTTGTATAGCTGCTGAGCTCCAGAAAATTAGTAATGAGGTGGCCTTGACAGTTAATAATAATAATAATTTGTTACATTTATATAGCGCTTTTCAAGGCACTCAAAGCGCTTTACATAGAAGGTGGGGAATCTCCTCAACCACCACCAACGTGCAGCATCCACCTGGATGATGCGACGGCAGCCATATTGCGCCAGAACGCTCACCACACACCAGCTGATTGGTGGAGAGGAGACAGCGTGATGAAGCCAATTGTATATGGGGATGATTAGGAGGCCATGATGAACAGAGAACAATGGGCAAATTTGGCCAGGATGCCGGGGTTACACCCCTACTCTTTATCGAAGGACATCCTGGGATTTTTAATGACCACAGAGAGTCAGGACCTCGGTTTAATGTCTCATCCGAAGTTACAGATTTGAAAAATAAAAAGGAGGGAATAAAGAACTATAAACTCTAACACAAAGAACCATTTCAGCAAAAGTGTTCTTCAGGACAATACGGTTCTAAATAGAACTGTTATAGCCTACGCGTAAAGAACCTTTAAAGAACCATCTTTTTTTTTTTTTTGTGTATTATATTATATTATATTATATTATATATTATTACGCATGCGATTCATTTCAAAATCTGTGAAACTGCATCATTAACGTAATTTACCTCATGCAGTTAGATGATCTGAGAAGTCGGGAGTTTATCACACGGAGCGTATACATGTAACCCTGTTAGGAGGAAATTTACATTCTAACCCTTTAACCCGATTCTGCTTCTCTGTTTGTCACCATTTTACGTTAAACCATTTTAAGTTAGACCATTTTAAGCCGTTAAACTCTTGGAAAGTTTTCAGTGATCCAGTAATCGAATTCAGTCAAACAATCAGTCCAAAACAGCGCTAATGTCAAGAAGGCCATTAGACCATGCTCATTAGCCCAAAGATATATCATAGAAAATAGAGACTCACATTGCATTTTTTGTGAATTATTCATTCCAGTGTGTGCTTTGCTTTAAAACACGAGCTCTGTTGTATTCTGTGATTGTTTCTGATGAACGCAATTTTGGTGACGTACAGGAGTGGTACAGTAAGCGCATGAGAGTCTGTTATATTGAAGCACAAACAACAAACCCTGCACTCTCGCACGCTGCATTTGTGTACAGACACATTTCAGTAGGACATTCGCGTTATTTCAACACACGCTCAGGATAGTTTAATTTTTCATGTGTAGGCCAATGGAAGTAACATTGCGATATTTAGATAATCGTAGGTTTTTGCAGTCAAGTCAAGGCGGTTGAATTAGTTTTTTGGCGTCTCCATGTGCTCCTGTTTCGCAGCTTGACTCGTCTAAAATAAAAACAAGATCTTTGTTATTGCTCTGTAAGTAGTCTGCTATACACTGTGAATTCTGTAAAGTTTTTTTCTGTCATTTTTTTTACATAGGTGCTTTGGTGTGCATAATATGTATGTATTATAAAATAGAAGTAGTTGGACTCTTATCATTTTGCTATTTGGTGTCCTTTTGGAGTCTCCAAGGGTCCTTGAAGCTTGCATAAAACGGTTTTGTGAGAATCAACCTTTAATCTGATTGTTTACTCTGCTGGATATTACAAATTATGACAAAATTAATGTGTTAAACAAGATAAATGTCGTATGCTTAATTTCACAGTAAGTGTGCGATTAATCACGATTAATCACGCAATAAAAGTGTGATTAATCGGATTAAACATTTGAATCAGTTGAGAGCACTACCTATATTATATATTATTATGCATTTTTATTTAACTATCATTACATGAACATTTGTGTAGCTATAAGACAAAAAAAAGACATTCAAATACTGAACATTTATTAATAAATTTGGACTATAATATTATATTGCTATTTTGCAGATGATCTGATCAGTATTTGATGCCTGAAATATATATAATAATAAATAAATATATTTTTGAGAATATTTTCAGAACATTATGAACAAAAACTGATAAATCTATTTTCAAAAAAGAAAAGAAAAAAAGATAAATAAATGGCCAATATCATCAATTGAATCAAAGAACTTTCAATCATTGACTTTCCAATGGGGGCGTTTTTAAAGAATTTCTAGGACGTGGTTCTTTTGTGATAATGAGTATTTTGGGTCACTCACACGTTGTTATTTTGAGGTAAGAACATGCCACGAGGTACAGACTGATTAAAACATGTCTGAAGAATTTCGCCACGAGAACCCCCGCCCCCTCCTTTGGCTGTTATTATTATGTTTTAGAAACTCTGCGGTGTCAACCTCTCGAAAACGTAACAAAGAAAGCACTTACAAAGCCTAACATCTCTTTAAATCCCATAATTATTCCAGGATACATTATGTACCTGAGCCTGGGTGTCTGATCTTCACCGAAGGGATTCCACATTCCTACAATCAGCTTACACCGACAGATCGCATGATTGCCTAATAACCTGGATCGGTAAGTAGAGCGCTTAGCAGAAGATTGTTACAGAGAGAAGAATGTATCCCTTTGACAGACTCCATTGTTCAACATATTCTGCTTCTCCGAAGCATTATGCTCTTCTAAAATGGATTTTTTTAGTACAGATGTCAATAGGGTAAGACAATTTTATTTCTCCTTGCCATTCACACGAACTTTCCCTTTTTAAACCCAGTCTTTCATTTGCTGTCTCCAGGCACCTAATACAAGATTATAGTCCCCCATAGTAACCCTGACATCCCTCAACCAAGCCTCCGTGTGCCCCTCCTTGCCCCCAGACTCTAATCTCCACACTCCAGCATCACTGCAAAATTAAGCTGTGAGAGAGCTGGGAGTCGCTTTAACCCCGCTCGGTCTAAAAGGCTCTCAATACACCCTATTGAAAAAAGTCTCTGAGCAGTCAACACTTTTTTCCCCCTACCAATATGTCTCGTATCTCCCTTCTCTCTGTCCTCCGTGCCATCTCACCTCAGTGAGGAAAAAAGGCGGGATTTCAAGGTGAACATGCAAGGATAAATCCTAGAGATAAGCCACGGAGCCAGTTTACAGGTTGCTCACAAAATCTACAGTCAACTTGCAGACTTATTCTTAGTAATAATCCAAAATGGAGGTGAAATACTACAGAATGAAAATAATGAGCACGCGCTCCTGCATTCTGTGGGGAGATACACACATAAACCTTTTTGAAAGCAGTCAGCTCTTAACAAGCGTGACGCCTGGGTATAGACTAATACACAGAGACAATTTTTCTAGATAATAGCCTATCACGCAGGATACAATTTAAATTAAAAAATGCAATTTTCACCTTGAAATGAACAAATGATTACAATTTCTATACAAATTAAGGCATCCAGGCAGCGCCTCAGTGCACAGCTCAGGCCATGAAACCTGACATAATTACCATGAAATACATTCTCAAATATTTGTATTTTGTCCATCGCTTTAAAACACGCCAGTCAGCCTTCTTCTGATCTCACCTTCTGGGGCAAACGCAGGGAAAAAAGAGTGGAAATCATCTAAGATGAAAAGCCCTTCAACAGGCAAGATAAAAATGTGTGTAAAAAGGGATAGGGGGAAAAAATAAAACAAACAGTAAATTGCTGCCGTTCAGCCTGACAGCCCCTGGAGTTATCTCTAAAAGCCAAATTACAGAGTCTTATCATGGGAATCATATCTAATGGTTATCTATACTCAGATGTTTCTCTCTCTCCCTCCTCTCTGCACCCCCTGTTCTTTGCCAGAGATTGCATTTATTTATGATTAGGAATATCTTTAGAAGAAAAGATGTTAACTTGTGCATTTCGTTTGGAAAGTTATGGTGCATTTCAAGTGGCACAAAAGAACAAGGCATGTAATTCAGAGGTGAATGCAGCCTCCGAGGAGGATGACAGAGATGCATGCCAATGACCAGGTGGCATCTATATGCAAATACAGACTCGCATACTTTATAGAATTATTATTGGGTAATATAATATAGTGTACTTGTAGGTCGATATAAACATATTAGTGACCACCCCAAAAAAGATTGAGTGTTCGGCTGTATTGACAGTATTTCTTCTCCAAGCAAATTGAAACATATATTACGACACCACTTCACACACAACATATGGCCTTGCTGACCTTTTCCTTGATAGATTTGCAACTTGCACAGTTCTGAATATTGCAAAAGGTTTTGTGGATTTGCTCTCTCTCTCCTTCACATGTGAAGGCTTGCTTCATACCCAATGAAGCTCTTAACAATGCTAGGCGAGAACTTGTAAAGACTTTTCCCTTCCTTATACCTCCCCTCCCATTCGTCTATCTATCTCTACGCACTGTCGGCCTGAGAGGCGCACATCAGATTTCAACACTTGACCTCATAATGCTGGGGGTCAGTGCCACACCAGCAGCAATTTCACACACAAGATGAAAGGGAAATTAACATTGAAGTTGTTTGAGGCGGCAGCTCTGGGCTCTGGCCAGCTCAGGCGGCAGTCTCCTAACCCCACCACACTGTGAGCCACAAAGAGGGCGAGTGAAGTACAGGGCTGCTGGAAGCTGGAGGAATGCAGACGTCCTCCCGCTGGAGGCTTAGCCCCTGACCACCTCAACTCAAGGACCAGAAGGCTAAAGAGAGCGAAGGAGAACACAGCGCTGCGGCATATCAGAAACAAGGTATTAAAAACAGGGCTTTGTGACCTTCAATTTCAACCGAGCCGTGTTTTTGATGGTCTGCTGTGGAAATTCGATGTTATTTTTATACTTTCACAAGTGCATGTTTTTTTGTAAATGTATTTTTTAAAAATCATGGATGTCAGGAGTATAAATATTTTTTTTACTTGCATGATTTAATGATGACACTTGTGACTAACGTACAATTCTGAGAAAAGAAGTTGATACTGAACCTTTAAAAACATTGTCTCAAAAAATATTTCTCTTCTCTCCTCCATTCACATCATGCAGGTGGATTTTTTTTTCATTACTGAGCTGGAAGATGGATAAACTAAAAAGTTCATTACATTGTTAAAGTGTTACTAATCCCATGTACCTGCCACTGAGCACCTCCGAAAATCTAATGTGACACACTGAGATGGAAAATCTATTCTATTCGTCAATGTCCCTGACTGTGTTACCGGTGCTCAATGGTAATTTCCCTCACCTTAACCAACCCTCCCCCAAAAACAATTTACCATTCTGTTGCCATTATGTCCTACCAAGACCAGTGCAGATTCAGTCACGACCTTCATATTATGTGAAAATTGGACTTTGCAAACTTGACACAAGCAGGAGAGAGCAGGCAAAATTGCTTTTTTGCTGGGAAAGCCCAGCATGAGTTAGCTATAGGTGGAACTGCAGTGCACTTCACACTAATGTCAACATTCACTCACAAAACCCAAGATCATTTAAATATAGAAATACATAGAACAGATTATTTTGAATGACTTGATATCAATTTAAAGCATGACGGTGTTCACATTGTGTAACCTTGGAATTATAAGGTTCTATCTGATATTTTTGTCAAAATTGAGTTGTTCACATATTCTTCCTCTGTGACAACTTATTATGCTGTTGTTATGTTGTGTACATTTTGGGACTTTTTATTTAGAAAACAATAAGGTTCTATTTAAAAAGTCGACTGGAATGCAAATACTTTGATGCTCAATATCTCAAAACTGCTCAGAATGCAGAACCCTTTTTTTTTTTTTTTAAATGTGATTTGAGGCTTTATTAATAGCCATTACACCCCTACCCTAAACCTATACCCTTAAAACTATGTAAATATGTTTAAAATAAATATTAAATATTGATGTGCGCATGCACTGTAAGCCTGACAATCTGACGGGTAGGATGAAATGTCATGACCACACCTGTTAACTCACGTTGTCTTTCTGAAATAGTTCTGCTAAACAGCTTTGTGGCACTATTACCTAAAACGCTGTCTATTAATGCAGATTGTCTGTCGTTCTAACTACTTTGAGTAAAGATAAAGGATGGAGTAAGATTTGTACAAACTTTAAAGCTGCATGCAGTCCCTAAATTCTGCCTCGGTGTCGCCGCCATCTCTGTTTGAAACCTGCAATTGCAGTTATTTGCGGAGTTATCATCTGTACGTGAGTTGTGCATTGGCGGCACCTCAGCGCGGATGAATCTAGTGTTTTGAGGAGTCTGTGCTGTCAGTCACCACACCGGTGTAACGTTAGATACTGTACTTCAGAATCACAGATTCTACGTCTTGGAGTATAACCTAAATACGAATTTTCACCGGAAAATCTGAACAAGTAAGTAACACGTCTGCCACTTTTTGGGAACAAAACGCGCTGGTTAAATCTAGTTTACCGATCGCTCATATAACATCAAACCGTGCAAATAATTATCGGTTTACTTTGTTCTGAAATTGTGAATGTTAACAGCCTTAGCATTGCGTGACTACGTGTATTTAGTGTGTATTTGCGTTACCTGTACTTTTGCAGGGCTCTCAAGTCTCACGCATTGGGCGTGAGACACACGCATTTCAAATCGTTCACACGCTCACACACCACACCTTGTATTTCTCACGCAGAGAAATTTCCAGGATAAAGCTCACCAAGTTGCGCAGCTATTAAGAGGATTCAAGTGAGTTCAGAAGGCCCTGCCACGCACCAGCCAATCAAATAAAAAATATCGTTACCGAACAGCCAATCAGAAAATAGTATTGCTGTATCCGGGTAAGATTTAGATATTCCCGCACCAACAACGTTTACATTCTGCCACCTACTGGTGGTTTAGTTTAATATTTCATTAGTTTCCAACATTTCTGATTTGTAAAAATATTTAAAACAATTTCATAAAATGTTTCAGTGTAAATGATTTAATTTGATAGGTAACAGCCCTACAGTGTCTTATTCTCATTTAATTTATAGATCAAATTTGACAATATAAAATGAAAACTGAAGCATAGCCTATATGCATAGCCTATATTTAATAAGATTATGGGAAAATGCCCTTCATAAAAGGAAAGAATATAAAAGATATGCAGATTTAAATATCTCAAAGCTGATTGAACACTGGTGAGACTATTGCTTCAGAATAAATTATATTTAAAACACAGTAAATTCTAGAAAGAAAAAAATTAAATATTATTATGGATTATTAATTTGCCTCTTTCTGACATCTTTGAAATGGAGAAATGCAAGAATTAAAGGTCCCATTCCGCATGATCCCATTGTTCAAACTTTAGTTAGTGTGTAATGTTGCTGTTAGAGCATAAATAATACCTGTAAAATTATAAAGCTCAAAGTTCAATGCCAAGCGAGATATTTTATTTAACAGAAGTTCCCTTTCAAAGCCTACAGCGAACGGCTGGCTTGGACTACATCCTGGTACTTCCTGCTATAATTACGTCAGTAGAGCAGTAGAACAGACTAACCTCCGCCCACAAAGAAACGCGAAAAAGGGGGCGCGGTCTTGTTGCTGTCCCACGTGGAGAAGCGGACGGTCGCGTGGAGAAAAGGAACTGTTGCGTTGAGTGTGTTTATCGCCATGTCGTCGAGACGCTGTTATTTTCATCCAGGAGTCAAATCACCTTTGTTTGGCTTTCCCAGGGACGCTGTAGAGATTATTGAACGCATTCATCTCTACGTTAAGAGGCGTGATCTTTCCAACATGCGCTAAGCTGCTGTCGAATCACAACACAGGAACTGCTGGCACGTGCGCTAAGCTGCGGTCGAATTACAACACGGTAAGCGCTGGCACAATCAGAACTCGTTACGTATTTCTGAAGGAGGGACTTTATAGAACAGGGAAATCACCAGCCGTTTTTAGGACAGTGGAAACAGCGGTACACAGATAAGTACATTGTGTGAAAAATACTGTGTTTTTTTACACGCGAAACATGAACACATGTTATATTGCACACTAAACACAATCAAAGCTTCAAAAAAACACGAAGAACGGGACCTTTAATACTATGCACACACACACACACACACACACACACACACACACACACACAGAGAGAAATGTTGAATTAAATAATAAAAAAATATATTTATTTATACAAATTAGAGTAATTTTTCAGATCATAACCTCGTCCCCACCCAAACCCCTGCTGCCGTTGCCAAAATCTCACTCTGAACTCAGTTCAAAACTTGAGATCCCTTACTTTTGACTACGGGTGAATCTCCAGTTGTCACTGATGATGTCATTTGGGCCTTTCTGGATTACAATCCACCATCAAAATGATACATTTAATCATTCCAGCTGCTGTGAGAAAAGGCTATAAATGATCCGCTAATGAACATGCGATCCGCTCCTCGCATGCGAATGCGATAGCCATAGCCTACTAGTTGGACTCTTTCTTTATGTATACAACGTGATGTAACGTAAAGATTTCCAGCAGAAATCCACCATACCACTCAAATTATAACACATTATTACAAGCTTACCGTTGTGAATCGGGCTAAGGAGATGATAGTTTTGAATACTGGCTTGTTGTGCAGGGTAAACGTACCTATTAAGCTCAAGTACCCATTAAGCATACAACTATCTTTGAGCTCAGATTATAAAAAGAAAAAAAATTATTTATCATCCTACTTGATGTCTTAACCAATTGATGTGTTTGTTACTAAATACCACCTGTAATTTCAAGCTAATCAGACCATTGCACACTGAGTAATGTGTTGCCTATGCATGTGTTCACAATGTCTGGTGGCCATTTTGAAAGCTGTCTGAAAACTTTCACCAGAAGAGTAGCCCCTTAAATGTGCATTTTTTTAGATGTTTAAGCCTTTATTTTCGTTTACTAATTAAGTATAATTTCTTACTGCAAAATTAAGAGTTTGTTTTGAGTCTGCAAAATTAATGTTTAGAATTTTGCATATTATAACCTGGAACCTGGATGTGGGAAATAATTACAGTTAGAGCCAAAAGATTTTTATTTTTTAAAGACTTCATATTATTGTAAGGTGAGCTTAAAGGGCGCACTACTATGAAAATCACAGCTTCAGTGTGACATCAATAAGAACAAGTATAATTTCATAGATATTTTCAATAATAGTGGTCCATATTAAAATATGTATGAACTTAATACATGGCCTAGATTATTTATTTAGCAAAATTGTCCTTTTAAATTTAATTTAATAATATTTATTAATAAAACATTTAGTTTCAATTAAGCTCAGTGTGCTCCCTTTAAGCTCATCCACATTGAACGCCTATGTAAACAGACTTTAAATATTAACTGATGGTTGTCACTTCAAGTTAATCTTTATAAAATTATTCCTTAATTTTTGTTTAAAATAAACAAGAATTTCCCCCAAAAAAACATGTTGTGAGCTTAATGGCATCAGGTGTGTGCTTAAAGGGTACAAACATGTACCCATTAAGCACAGCCAGACTTTTTGCATTTAATGATGTACATGCTAATTAAAATGCCTTTGTCATTTAAATAAAATAAAATATTATTGTACTCTTGTACTCAAACCAATACCCTTAGCACTAAAATGTCTCAATGCAGACTTTGGTAAGCTTAATAGGTAGCCTACGTTTACCCTACTTCCTCAAAATTGATTTTGGATGATTTTGAACCCAAAAAAGTTACGGACTGCAGCTTTAATGTTACATAATCACGCTGGGCTAACACATGCATCGTTATTGATGCAGTTAATGCGGTTACCACATGTGCACCGCAATAAGTGAGAAATATGCACATGGGTTTGTTGATGGACATACACTTGTTAAAGGTCCCATGGCATGAAATTTTCATTTTATGAGGTATTTCAACATTAATATGAGTTCCCCTTGCCTGAATTTTGTCCCCAAGTAGATAGAAATGTTGATCGGTGTAAACCCGAGTTCTGGCTGTCTTTCTCTGCCTTTGAGAAAATGACAGGCCAGACGAGCCAATCCTGAGTCTCCTGGTTTGACGTCCAAGCAGGAACGGTTTCCTCCCTTTCCTCCGCCAAGAGAATCTGGCACGCCCATGCAAACGCTCGAGACATCATTGATGCTTGTGAACGAGTGAACGCTGGCAGTTTCTCAGTGTTTGGATGTACAAATGAAAACAGAAGTCTTTTTTCAGTTCCTTCTGATCTGTGATCAGTGATTTCTGATGTGTGGCTAATTATTTATTATTCGTGCACACAATGCGGCTTCTCTCTCTCCAGACAGAACGGTGTTTTCGTGTTTTCTATCTTGTGAGTCAGTGTTTTTGTACGTCCTCGTCGCGTCTATCGGTTCTAAAATGTGCATACAGTCATGAGTTTCTGCTCAACATCGGCAGAGTAACATCTTTAGAGATAAACCTAACACACGCCGAAGCTCGGGCTGCACTGGCCGGTGGCCTTCAACATCCCCGACCCCTAGTACTGCATCTGGCCCACAGCGGAGGCACCAAACGCGGCGTGAGATTAAGCAGAAGGGGGGTAAGCGTGAGGGTATCCGGGCTAGCCAGCCTAGCCCCATAATAAACTGGATTACATTCGATTACTGCTGTTGTGCCTTTGTTTGCGCTGTGTACTCAACGCACGTCACTGACGCTTTTATTTTATTTTAAAAATAATGCTATTATCAACACTTACTTTTAACTCGTTCATCTCGACAGCTGTAATGGTACTTTGCATGTGTTACAAAGTTGGTAATAATGATGAAGACGGACTCGGTGTGACTGGGACTCGTGTTTATTCAGAACTCTCAGATACAAACACAATAAACTCGCGCTGACTGACAGCGCTCTCATAACTCAGTAGTTACTATAAATAACTTTGTTAGCAATCGCTGAGCTCCGTCTCTGGTACGTTAGTGAAGTCCGGTTCGCGAACGATCTTTCTTTTGAACCAGTTCTTTTTAGTGAACCGAATCAGTTCACCAAATCGGACTGAATCGTTCTAAACGGTTCGCGTCTCCAGTCAGCGCTGATCCATAATTTACTAAAGTTACTAACTTTCTGACATGAGTGACAGTCCCTCCGACTAGAAATAGACTAATAACCTGAAGTATATGCTGTAACTACAACAGTTCAGACATGCTGAGAACTGATGAGAAGTGAACTCAGGTCCATCCGTCTCTCTGGCAGCAGCTCGTGCCTGCTCGTGCCTCGTAGACCTCGTTAAACCACGCCCCCTCCGCTCATTTAAAATGCAAAGATGTCAGCCAATCACAACAGTGGGCGTTTTTACTGAAGTCTCACAGCAGACACGCCTCTTAAAGCAGGGCATTCAGCCACAGGGCAAACAGCAGTATAGAAAAAATGCCTTTTATTTCTAAATTATGACATTTTATGATGTAAAAGTCATACTAACAATATAAGTACACCTCAGGAAACATTATAAAATAATAGTAAAATGCCATGCCATGGGACCTTTAATGCTGATTTGAGGAATTACAGTTACAACATCTCATAATGTACCTCAAAATGAGTAGCGTATCACTGAGAAACGACCTGCTCAAGTCGTCCTTGCAATAGAGGTTAGGGTTGAATAACTATTTCTTCCGATGTTTCATAATCGGACTCGCGATCGGATTGATATGTTAAAATCAAGGTATTCATTATTGTCTTTACAGTGTGTACAATTGCTGAGGAAGCTGAAGTTCAGTTATGGTAATGGCCGTTTAGCTTCCGACGTGTGCTGTAAGCAACCAATCTAAACAGACTGGGCTGTCTGGCCAATCAGAGCACAGTAGGCTCTCGGAAAGAAGGGATTTAGAGAGACTGATTTACCCGATGAGTCGTTTGGGAATCAGTGAAAAATGTGATGTGCAATGTATATTATGAGAAAATGAAATGCATGTAAATCTGTTGTAGGAGATAAAATTAGTCCTTAAAAATAGCATAATTGGGGCACTTTAATGTATTTATTATTGCCATATAAACCTTTCCTGGTGAGCTCATCAACACTAACATTAAGAGACAATATAAAACATGTAAACATATAATAATATTCAACATATACAAAAATGAGAAAAACAACATGCATATATACATAAAGTACCTTTTGTGAAATGGAAAGGTCCCATGGATGTCAAGGCTTCATGGAAACGTCAATGCCAGTACATTTTTTCCCAATGAATTTGATGGTAATGTAATTCATATTCTAAAAGGGAACACATCACCATTGATTAATTCAGGTTTGTTTTGTCTGTCATAAAGAAAAAGCAGAACTGACGAAGCAGCTGATGTTGGGCATATGCATATTGAAAAGTGTGAAATATTTGTCCAATTATTGTCTGAGTATCATGTTAATTTCACAACATTGTGATAGGATCCTTTTGCAGCCTGTGACATATATTGAGGTGGACATTTCCCGATTACATATATATTTTGTGTGATATGCTCAGCGTTGACCCAGCTGGGGCTCAATAATTGTGTCAAACTTCATTGAATGTTTCTGCGTTTCATTTTGTTTTGCCCCCTACAGCACACTAGCATTGTTTACCCTCCAGCATGTTGATTGTCGCTTCTTCAGCTTTCTAATTTAATCAGTAGTCCCATCGGGCTGGAGAAATGAATCAAGCGTTTGTTTATCCAACATGTCTGTGCGTTTGACTGATGTTCTGCCTTGTTTGTGTTATCCCAGAGCTGTGCCCACTTTATTAATTGAGCTCTTTTTGGCCGTCATTTTGCTTTTTCTAATTCCCTTTAAGGAAACAGGCTTCTTTTCAGATCTGCGGCACTGTGGGTCATTAATTATGACGGTAATAAAAGGTGCTTGTGTTGTGCCAGTCAGCCTCTGCCAGTGCAAGGAATCTTTCTCTGTTAACCGGAGGCTTGTCTTTCTCTGCATTCAGGCTGGAGGGACAGTATTGTATGTAGCACCAACAGGCTTTTGGACACTGAGGCCAATTGCTACGTCTTAATGCAGTTTACAATACGTGCAGCGACAGTTCTCCAAGCCGCACAAGTGCGTTTTTCTTTTGTGGAGGACAAGTTTGAATGGAAGGAAGAGTAATTATGACAAGGGGTCCCATACGTCGTATAAAGCCTGCGGTCTTGAGAGATGAAGAGTCTTAAGTATGGTTTTATTCTGCATAGATCTTCATTCCACATTTCTTGCTGAGCCACATTGTTTTGATGTTCTCACAAGCTTTGATTGTGTAAATATTTGATAAAGAATAGAGGCTTACAAGTCATCTTAAGAATGGGAATTCTCACACACATGAATACTACTGAAGACTTTCTTGTTTAGCATTTAAAGGCTTAATCTTCATTATTTGTGGATGCAGTGATGGGCGATACTATGTATCTTTCTTTATTATGCTTTGACATGGACCACAGAGAATTTTAGCAAATAGCTGACTTCTGCGAATGGCCAGTCAGAATCAAGTATTTCAGAGAGTTCAAGTGTTTGTAACTGCCACATCTCTCGTTTGAGACAGGTAAATGTATTAAATCATCTACAAATGTCATTTAAAATGCGCCTATTATCACCTTGCCAGAGTTGATTGTTTGTTACCAAATGACAATTACATTAGCTTTATACCTAAAGTTGTTGTGAAATGGAAGTTGCAATAGTCTTTTCTTCCGGCTTCAGCTGACTTGTTGCCTCGTACATTTACACACAAACTGACCTAAATCAACATAATCCAGCATATAAATCAATCTTTTACCCACAATGTTTACATCTATGTGATGCCAGACCCAGTTATATCAGACCCTTAGGAATACAAATAAGACCTCATAGAAAACTTGGACATAAATGTTGACCATCTCTAAGCCAGATTCACTTCTGTCCAGTTCCTCCATGGAGTTTGAAAAAGTTATGCATCAATTTGGAATTGTCCTATAATAAGAAGGCTGAAACTTCTCCACATATTTATCATCAGCATGTCTTCGACATAAGAAGCCTTTTTCCATACCATAATTCTATCTATACTGATGGGTCAAAGATTGACAATCATGTATCTGTATCTGCAGCAGCAGTAATTGGCTGCCAACAGAATGGCATTCGTATCCCAGTACAAAGTTAAATTTTTACAGCAGAAGCTTGTGCTCTATTACTTGCCTTGGATGATATTGAAAATTCAATAGAACAGAACTTCGTAGTGTTTGCTGTTTCAAAATCCTGTTTACAAGCTCTTGAGTCTTTGAAGACAAACTATCCAATAATCATTGATATATTAATCAAAGCAAATCAGTTATTGAGACTCAAGTACAACATTGTTTTCTGCTGGATTCCAGGACATAGTGGCATTATTGGAAATGAGCAAGTTATGAGACAGCACTTGTTATCAGGACAAACTTTTATGGATCCAGAAAATATATATATATTTTTTTAGCACAAGTAGCCTACATTTAAAGAGTTTTTTTTATAAAATTGTACTAATTTTGTACAAGTAGTTTATTTTTTATTTTATAAAATGTCTGTTATTATATTGTATTTATAAAATTGTTGTTTAATGTTTAATATGTATCTCCCATGTAATAGCAGTGATGCTGATATGGCAATAAACTTAAATACTAATGTTTATTACACAAACTGGTACACTGGTACACAAACCAGTGGCGGAGCCACCCCGGGTGTCACCCCATAATTTAGATAGCTAGTCGCTACTTCCATATCACCTCCTATTGAAAGAAGCATGTATTTTGACGTGCAGCGGCGCTGCACATTGTTCATGTATTAAAGTTGAATATTAAGAGAATATTAACGTTAGTTGCCAAACAGATGATTAATAATAAAAGGGGTCGCGCATAAGCGCAGAGTTGTTAACAATCCTGCACCGTCATTCAAAGTTTTCTATTAAACGACACAATTTGTCTTAAAACGTTTTAATCTATAATGACTTCACCCTAGGCTGCATGGAAGAGTGTGTATAGACATTTAAGTATTTTTCTTTCTGTGTAAAGTCTGTGTTTATGGAAAGATGTTATATAGTTTGCACTTTTTTGTTTCCGTTTGTGCAGTTTTACAGCAAAACACATCAATGCCACTTTTTTTCATTCTTGAAGTGAACCTTCTTTTTCTGTATGGTGATTTAGATTCACTGTTTTGCATTGCCGCCTTCAACATGAAACGCGACGCACCTGGTGCGCGGCATATGGCGCTTCATCAATAGCGTGAACACAGAGAGCACGTCTTGCGCTTGAACAGATAAATATGCATAAAGGTATGCCAAAAATAGCTAATATCATAGTTAATACAGTCGGCTATGTCTGACACAAACTGACCAGCAACGCAACTTTCAGACGCCATCTTTCTTGTTTTATCTCAACTGTCACCAAATGGAACGCACAGGATTGTGGGATATCAAAGGCAGCGAAAGATATATCTATCTTGCCCTCAAAAACTGATCAGATGAAGGTATCTCATGAGACGGGAAGTAAAGCTAATATTGGATTCGGATGTGCCTGATGCCTACCTTGGAATGCATCCTCTTAGGTTTTCGGACGCAGCATCGCCAGAGAAGAGATGTTGCTGTAAGAGGGAGGGGAAGTTATTTTGATAAAAGATTAAAAGGGCACATGAATAATAATAATAATGTGCACAGATAAATCATTTATAATACATTTTCCATAAAATATTCTATAAAAAACAAGACATTTTTAAAGTCAAATTTGATTTGTCAATTGTGACTTTAAAGCCTGGATATAGGCCTACTTTTTTTTTTAGACCTAGACCTTCAAAGTAGCTACACTTCACTGACCGTGAGCGCGTATGGCTTCGTCTGGTGCGTGACGTTAGCAATACTGGAAATGGGAGCTCTAGCTGGAAGACTCAAATGTCACGTCATTCATTAATTATCTTTCCAGCCACTCATTATTCCTCATCTGTAGTATGTAAGTTCTGCTCCCACCCATTACCACTTTCACAGATGACGTTGAATGTATTTACTAGCAGGCAGAATTTAGCCAGTGAACAAGGGCTGAACCACTTGATCTTGATTGTGTACATTCTGTGTTACGTAAACTCCTCCAATTGGCGTTGCATTCAAGCGCTCTACAGACATGTCTGTGATTTTTTTCTCTTCACTGGTGGTGGTATGTTTTTTCCTCTCTTTCATTACTACTCATCAATCCTGTTTTCGTTAGTCTCTATAGCCTTTCATGAATTTGTCTGTGGCCTAACGTGGTCTCTGTCCAGGTGGCATATTGTAGCCTTCATCACTATGTGGCCTTTGTGTCTATGTTCTCCTAATCATTCTGCACTCTCATTACTCCCCGACGGGTCTTCCATATCAAGAAGGTGGTTTAAAACTCGTCTAGTGAAAGTTCTACAGAACTACAGACTATCATCTCATCGGTATACCAGACATTCATTTAGGATCGGTGCTGCAACAACATTAGCTCAATACCATCCGGCATGCTCAGCAAACTCTCTCAAGTAATTCCAAAGGTACATTCCTAATTCAAACTACTGGTGGCTTTCATATGCTTCAAAACCAATAGTTTTATTTCCATATTTACCCTACTCAGAGCTAAGCGATCTGCTAATTCCATGGACCATTCGTGGCTTTCTTCACATACACATACAGATAGGCAGTAGCCTAACAATTCCTTCTGTTTATTGATCTAACATCATGTCAATGTCCATATTCTAATAATATAATCTATTTTCTTTGCAAAAGTTTTGGGCACTTCATCCAAAGATTCTTCCAACGGATATCTTTTGATTTTTATCAGTTCTTTTTGGGGTAGGCTCCGCCCCTGCCTTCATCTTCAAGCATGAACAGCAAGCATCCGCTACCCTCTGGATTCTGACTATGGATGGGGACTACGCCAAAGAACTGTATCATTTAATTTCATTCAATACTACTTATATTCAAACTGTAAATAAATCTATCAAGTGTTTTCTTGCCTCCTGAGTCTTTCGGGTAGATCTTTGTTTTTGAGCGCATGGACACAAAAAATGGACCGCACGCTGATAGTGTGCGTCAAAAATGCGTATTAGCCTACATATCATTGCTAAAATTATTTCCAAGGTTTGTAAGACCAAGACCACTGCACGAGCATTCTTTAAAAATGGTTTATAGTTTCTCTCTGAGTGTTGCTCGCTACTTTTTTTACTACAAAAAAAAAGAACTTTGCCGTGAATATAGGCTATCAGGGCCTTTAGCAGTAATGACTCTTTAGTATGAAAACATATTCAGAATGCCTTGTGGGACTGTCCTTCACTTTTTGAGAATATGTTAATCCCTGAGAAGGCAAAAATCAGCTGCCGTCTGTCTCTTATGCTCAACACCTGTATTAAATCTATTATGCTCTCTGGAGTCTCATTGGGATGAAAATAAGAAATCCCCCTCTCATTGTCCCCGCATGCAGTCAGGGGAATAGTGAATGTCTGCAACAGACCTGTGTTTGGGAAAAGGGCAATTACAAATGAATTTAACATCTAGACGAGAGTGGGATTACAAGGCCTTATATCAGTTATAGAATTCTCCTCCCTCATTACAATTGCTCACACAGGCAATGGTACTGATCTAAGAATAGCACAGAAGGGGGAGAACATTTTAATTTGAAGGATTAGAGCAATTCAGATCAACCTGATTGTACATTGATGCTGTCAAATGTTTCAGAACACAGTGGGATGACTGAGATTTAGGTACTTATTTTTAAAGAATAAGGGGCTCAGACCTAGACATCAGCTCTTTGAAGAATATCATAAAATTACCTTTTGAAGGAGAGGCACAGCTGAACTGCTTGGTAGCTTACCCTGTGAACCATCAAAATTATTTATAGTCACATTACCCCACTTTTGTCTATAATCACCTCAACAATATTTTAACCACTTTTTTTTTCAGACAAATCTCACTCACATTTTTCACATTCTAATTCAAATGTATTTTAGTTATATACTTAAGCTACAACTAGAAATATACTTACTTCTGGTTTCATAGACAAGGCTGAAAGGGTTAGTTCACCCAAAAATGAAAATGCTGTCATTAATTACTCACCCTCACGTCGTTCCAAACCCGTAAGACCTTCGTTCATCTTTGGAACACGAAGTAAGATATTTTTTATGAAATCGGAGAGCTCTTTGAACCACCCATAGGCAGCAACGTCATTGCAACTTTCAAGGCCCAGAAAGGTAGTAAAGACATCGTTAAAATAGTCCATGTGACTACAGCGCTTCCGAGTTCTACGTCAGAACGGCGACTTACCATTGGCCGACGCTGTTCACGTGAGCACCACGACACATGCGTGTGATGTTGACACAGGAGCTAGCCAAAGGTGAGCCGTCATTCTGCCGTAGAACCCGAAAACACTGCACTGTATTTACTACGTCAACAGGAGACTGACACAGACGAGAAGAAATTGTCGAATAAAGTTAGGGTAGGTTTTTGTTTGTTTTTTTGCACAAAAAGTAATCTCATCACTTCATAAAATCATGGTTGAACCACTGTAGTCACATGGACTATTTTACCGATGTCTTTACTACCTTTCTGGGCCTTGAAAGTTGCAATGATGTTGCTGCCAATGGAGGGGTCAGAGAGCTCTCATAATTCATAAAAATATCTTAATTTGTTTTTCCAAAGATGAAAGGAGTTGGGATGACATGAGGGTGAGTAATTAATGACAGAATTAAAAAATTTTGGGTGAACCCTTCAAGCCTAATCCCAGACTAAAATGCATGTTTGCAATTTGCAACTTGCACTGACATACTGTATCTTAAAATGTGCCAGTGCAATTGTTTTGTCTCAAAATGAAGATTTTTTTCTAAGGTAAAAGCTATTTAAATGTACTAATTGAACTAAGGCCTAATCCTGGCTTAATCTGAACCCTGTCTATGAAATCCAGGCCTATATCACTCCTACTCTTCTGGAAGAATCGATTTGCGAGGAGTAGGCGACAGACCGTTGACTGCCTTTATGAGGAATTTGAATTATTCTCTCAACCGATTAGTATAAAAACACTGATACATTCAGGAACAAATCACCGACAATGCCCAGAGACGCGGAAGGGTTAATGCAGCTATGGCTATGTTTAAAACTATTTTCATTTGAGGAGTAATGCTTTAAAAATATAGGAATACTGCTTTCAAAATTGTGAAAATGCCTAATTTAACAACAAAAAAAAAACATTAATTTCCTCTTCTCGCACCCTGCTACTCATATGAAATCGCAGCTATTAGCAACCAACAAACAAAATCAAGTCCTAGTCTACTTTTTTTGAAAAAGTCAATCACAATATCTGCTTCATGACAACTTTAACATGTAAGTTAACTTAAAAAGTTGCCATTTCAGTCATTATTTAAGCTAGTGCAGTGTGGAATTTGTCCTTTCTCTTTGTACCTCGTTTATTTTTTTTGTGTGTGTTGAGACAGCTTAGGTATAACTCTAGCTCTCCACCTCAGTTGGTTTTGCTGAGCAGTACATTCTTATGTGTAGGCTACATAAGACAACAGCACTGACAAAATGTATACAGCTGTAGCGACCATCAAACAGATCCGCCTGTTCAAACTGAGGTGGGATCAACATCACAACTCAAAGCAGAACCAGCAATCAATCAAATTTAAAGGGATCTCGTGCCTCAGTATAAATGTTCCACTAAGCCTTTTGGTACCTCTCTCTTTTCCCTCACTGGGTCTTACTTAAAATTATGATCAGAGGCAAGTCCTCAGGTTTCAGGGCATCAAAAATGAGGCAGGGGGGAAGGGAAGAGAAAAGAGCGATAGGGCATTGAAAGAGGGAGCAAGAGAGGAGAGAACACTTTCCCAGGGTCCTGACAACTAGAACAGCTGAGATTCCGTCCTCCCCCATCTTTTAGGCCAGAGACAGCTCATTGTGCCCACAGATGTGTGTGAGGGAAGGTTGTGATGTTGTGCCAGAACGGGGAAAGTTGTGTAATGAGAAAAGTGGGGAGTATGCCCATTCCTGCTTAATGTTTTTTCTCCCACATGCATAAAGAGAGATTGGCTGAACAGCTGCGGCCCTTCCATGTGTCGGTACGGGTACCCAAGCAGCCGGGCTGAAGCTCAGTTCTCTGAGGTTTCAGTGTTCACAGATTTTTTTTATGAATGATATGTTAATAATTTGTGTTTTATACACAAGAGAAACAATTGATTATATATCATCATCATCATCATCATTCTGATTAGGTTACATTACAAGGCCAATCAGGACTCTTGCTAAAATTTGTAGGACATTTTTATGGGTGTAGCCTTGACTATTTTAAAGGTGCAGTGTGTAGTATTTATGAGGATCTATAAACAGAAATGCAATATAATATACATAACTATGTTTTCAGTGGTGTATAAAGACATAATGAACCGTTGTTTTTATTACCTTAGAATGAGCCTTTTCTACATACACTGCGGGTCCCCTTACAGTGAAGTCACCATTTTGTGCCGCCATGTTTCTACAGTAGCCCTAAATCAGGGGTGTCCAAGCCTGCACCTGGAGAGCTACCGTCCTGCAGATTTCAGTTCTAACCCTACCCCAACACACCTGTCTGTAATTATCTAGCACCCTGAACACCATGATTAGCTAGTTCAGGTGTGTTTGATTGAGGTTGGATCTAAAATCTGCAGGGTGGTAGCTCTCCAGGACCAGGGTTGGACACCCCTGCCCTAAATGGACAATCTGCTCTACAGAGCGCTAGTTACACTCTGATGTCTCAGACGACAACATCTTTGTCCTGTGTCGGCCACCGTAGCTTCTCTATGTGCCCCGAAAGGGAGGGGTGAGCGGTTGCAATTCGCAACCTCACTGCTAGATGCCGCTAAAATGTACACAGTGCTACTTTAAATAAAACATCTATAAAATAAAATAACTTTAGTGTGGTCCCTCATCACAGGACCCAGGGCAACCTTCCCATTTTCCCCATTCACTGACGGCCCTCAACAACAGTGATTTTGTTTCAATTGCAGGGTTAAAAGAGGATACAAAAGGTCATCTGCTGCTATCATTTGTTTAATGTAATTTTAGCTTGCCCAAAGCAGGCCATTATCAAACCTTGGAACCCAAATAAATCCTCCTGTTTTCCTAATATGGATAATAAGATTCATATGCTCAGTTTACATACAGTATCAGTTTGGGCCATGTGACTCTTGGCAGTTTGAATGCCTTGACTATTTTAAATACATTTTTGGATGCATCATGAGAACAAACTTAACTTTATAGTGCCATCAAAAATGAAATGCATTGGACGTGGCAAGCTGGAGGGTGGTTTCCCACAAATTTTGTCCTGGCCAAAGGCTTTATTATGAGTGAAATGCTGAGAGCAGATGTCAACAGCACTCTTGGCCCTGTAACTGGAGGTGGGTAGAGAAAGTTGTGGTTTTCAGAGGACAGAGAACCCCCCCCCAAAAAAAAAAAGCCAACATCTGTTCCTATCACCATCAGTTCTACAGCTGGAAGGGTGTGTGATGTCATCGGTGGGCAGCTGGCCCTCAGTAGACGACAAGAGAGAGGCTGCGAGTGTGAGAGCGTGAGAGAGATCTGGATGTCTGCAAAGGTGAGGTGGCTACTGACTATGACATGATGCTCTTTTTTTTGTCCTACTGTATCTATTGATTGTTAAAAAAAAAACAATAGAATCACCCCAAAGATCCTCATGACTGTGTCAAGTTCAATTAAAATATATAAAATTATATCAGCCCTTTTTAAGACGTGAGAAGGTTGCTTTAGGTAAATAAAGACTATGGATTATATTTTAAAAACCATTTCTTTTTGAAAAATACATGATGTGGACAAGATGTGTACACTCAAGACGTACTTATAAATGTGTTTGCTTTTTTATGATAAAGAAAAGATGTTCAAAATTAAGACCAAAAATGAGGCCAACTGCAGTGATCTTGCTAATGAGATGTTTTTATAGAGTAGCCACACCTTAATGATCATCATACTAGTTCCCATCAAAAGCAGTGGCTTATTCAGGAAATTGAGAAATTCAAGTAAAGAGTGGGCTTTACTTTAAACATTAAGCCTGCATTTACAAAAAGAGTCCATAGATCTATATCATATATGTCAGAGGAGATGTGATGTCTGATAGGGCCCCACTGTGATGTGAGCACTGAGAAGGGGGCCCCCTGTTTGAGAGAGACTCGAAGGCTTCGTTATGGAGCTTAGATCACCGCCCATGCTAATATGAACCACGTAAACCAAACATCTCCCTTTCTGTGCCTGTGTGTATAGACCATACCGAGCCACCTCAGGGACCCCAGCATTGCTTTTTAATAAGTGAGGCATTACAAAGCAGCTTCCTGAGACTGCGAACTACCCTTCGGTCCTCAACGGGGAGAGAGGGGTTTTACTGCAGTCAAATAGGAGGGATGAGGCTCCTAAAGAGAAAACGCATTGCTTTCTATGAATACTGACTTAGAGAGCCATGATAGAGGTTTTGTTTATTTTCATAAGATGAATTTTTCAGTAATGTAACCCTTTGTAACCCATTGAATCCATCACACAAAGACAGTTTTAAATGCTTAATGCATTAAACACTGTTTAAAATGACATTGCAGAAGAATTGCTATCATGTGCGCGCAAAAACATTTTTGTGTGTCCATGAGAAGCATTCGAATATTTGAATGATTTCTGAAGGATCGCGTGACACTAAAGAGTGGAGTAATGATGCTGAAAATTCAACTTGGACATCACAGGAATAAATTACATTTTAAAATATATTTAAATAGAAAACAATTTTAAATTCACAGTATTGTTGTTATTACTTTTACTGGATTTTTGATCAAACGGAGCCATGGCATATTATTGGCAGGTATAGTCTAACTGTTATGTCACCCACGGTCATGATAATTATGATAACTGTCACATGTGCAGTTTATACCCACAAACAACTGCATACAAACCACACCTGAAAAAAAGTAGACAAATTCACCAACCTTAACTCATTTTCATCTTATTTATTTCAGGTGCAGTTCTTATAGTAGTACTGAGGTGGAGTCATATCGCCAATCGCTCTGTGCTACACCAACCAAAATGTCTCACACACCATGGAGTCTAAACACAATTTGTTGTATCACGTTTGAGGAAACTTGGTCTGTTTATTATGTTTCATATTGACGCTTAAGGTTATGACACCATCAAAAGAAAAGTTGTAAGTACTCCAGATACGCTTCAGATGCCGCCAGTCTTTTTGGGGCTTTGTTCATACAAATTGGGTTTTTACACTATATTTGTCAATCTGTTCTGGGGTGGCTGGTAGAAAAGTTTTGTTGTACTTCTAGACTATTCACCTCGCACATTTTCCACCTTCTACACTAGTCTTTAAAACATTTATCTTCTTCAATCTCCACCTCAGCTTTTCTGTGTTAAACGTTTGCTGGAGCACTACACTGTAAAGAAAATCTTGTAAATTTTACAGAAAAAAATGGCAGAACACCATAATGGTCAAACATATGACACTAAAAAAAATGCAATATACATTCATTTAACAACAAAAGAAACCTTACACTCCAAAGGTTCAATGGGAGGCAGAAACATTTTCACTGTAAATTATAAGATACTTACAAAAGCAGTATTTTGAAATGTAAGGTTAAATTTATTACAGTTTTTCCCCCATTGTAAGAGAACTTACTGTTATCCAAATGAACAGGTTTTAACTGTAGCATTTTACAGTCTTTTACATTTAAAATTACGATATTTTGTCTAGTAACAGAAATGAGTGAACCACTGACATACAACGCCAATCTCTCCTTTCAGCTATTTTATTTTTGACTGTTTTTGTCTGAAAACACCATATCCAGCATCTATTTGTGTCCCGCAATTACTTTACATGACCTTGCTCACATGGCCGTCTCTCCAAACTAGCACTCAAAACGTGGTGTCTCACATTGAGGAGTCTGAAAACAAGTTGTTGTATCTATAATAGGACTAGTGCTTTGTGGCAGACTGCTCTTGCCTCGGGAGATATTTTCCCCTCGGACACTGGGCTCACAAAAGCAGCCAGTGTACTGCGGCAATTCCCTTCCTAATCTTCAGTATCCTCTTAACCCCCCACCCTCCTCACCCAAACCCTCCCATTTCGCCCTCCTTCATCTTCCCCATCAATATAATAAGTCTACAGTGCCCATAATTTTGGTGTCATGTCTCTGACCTCTGGCTCATGAGCAGCCACAGTAAGCACCCCGCTGATAAGCAGAGGGATCCATTTTTCTGCATTGGATTTGGCTAATAAAGATGGACAAGCAGCTTGTCGATAGCCCTCCGCTCATGACGTCACACCTGCAAGGCTGTGCTGGGTATTTGCGCAGGGTTTCTCTATGTCACTTCAACACAGAAGGCTGGGGTGTTTTTGACGGTGCGTTTGGTGTGAGGATATTCTCATAGCAAAATATCAACGAAAATGTACTGTGTGATTTGACCAAACACCTGCTTGAAGTGCAGCTGTTTCTACCAGTTATCCTATAGCATTGTAAATTCCCTGTGATGAGCCTGTAACATATTTTATGTCTGGAAAATGTGTACCACACACATCATTTTGTGAAAGTCGGTGTCCAGCGGAAGGTTTGAGGTGAGCGGTGAATGTAAAGGATTAAACCAGAAGACATTTTATAGCTTGAAAATAATGTGAACAAAAGGCAGATTCTGTCTTGAACAACATTTTTAGTGCAGGATGAACTCTTCAGTCCTAACGGATCATATTTGGGTCATATCCACTGCATAGAATGTATTTGGAGCCCCCTTTAATTGATAAGGGTGCCCTCTTTTGACTTGATATTGTATTGCACTTGTTTAGGAATAGAATTCCAACAATAAATATGCTACATTTTAAACCAATTTACACGGCGTTAGAAGCAGTATAAGTGGAGTCCAATAATTTTTCTTTAATATTTGGCGACAAAAGTAAACAAACATAAAATGTGGTAAGTGGTAACATTTATTTCGTTTATAAAATCCCAGAGATAAAATGCATGTATGTATATTTATACGTTTTCATATGAACAGCTACATGCAACTATTGTTTTTGACTCAAGAAACTCAATCGGCTTTTATGAATCATTCATTCAAGATACACTGGTTGCAAGATACTTTCTTTCTTTATAAGCGAAAAACAGTATGTGACAAGAGTAGTAGCCTATATCCGAATTCACGGTACTCATAAAAGAGCAAAACGTGCCCACAGTCACATTTATAGACACAGCACAGCCATGTAATGGTTAAATCACTGACAGTAGCCCACCGCAGACATCAGGGAGAAACTGTGGGAGCAAATCCTGTGAAAGCGGAGGCGCCATGCATAGCTGAATTCAGCTGTCCTTCCACCGCATCCTACAATGCACACGTAGCTGGCTACCGACATGGTTTGCTTTGAGCGTTGAGTGAGAGAGGCCTAAGGATGGACACCCAGCCCCACTGACCTGCATTAGAGAAGTTCAGCCAGCCTCTCCAGCTGTGATGCATGGACAGTGACTGGATGTCTTTATATCGGTCAATTGGCTGAAACATCAATTTTCACCCTTTTAAGAGGGACAAATAGCCGTTCAAAATTAAAACAAACTGAATCAGCGTGAATCATCTTCGGAGTTCTTTTTAGGAGGCCTTTCCGACTGTGGTTAGAGCAAAAATAATGGGATGTTTTCAAACATAGACAGGAGCTATTTCGTTACATTCGGTGACTAACACTAGAAAAAAATGGCAAAGTCTGTCCATTTACTTTTGTGAATTTGGAGAGCATTTCAGAGTTACAGTTAAATGTGTAGGTTGCATAGACAATCTGCAAATTGTAAATAGCATTTTCTGGATCATCCCACTGACATCCATTTTCATGATGCAACTCGCTGGGCAGCCAGAGAGCAAAAGATGAATGTTTGCTCTCAGCTTACTGCGATAGTTAGTGACTCACTGTAGGAACACATTTGACACAGTTGACTTGCAGGATCGAAAAGCAACTAAAAAAAGAGAGATGTGGATAAAGAAACATCTCGCCTGTTCTTGAACTGTTCTCCTCTCCTATATGGAAAACCCTGTTTCTCTGTGCACCTTTGTTTCCAATTCTTCATTGAAAGAAGTTATTTTTGTTAAGAAAGGGAGGCTGTGGCTTGGCCTTTTCTCTTGATTTCTTGTATCTCGATTGGACATTGTGTTCTTTTTATAAAAATCTGCAATTGAAAAACCCTTATTTATTGACCACTAATTTGAATATTTAATGTGATATACACTATTTCCCAAAGTATTGGGACACCCCTTTCAAATCATTGAATTCAGGTGTTCCAATCACTTCCATGGCCACAGTATAAAATCAAGCACCTATAGGCATGCAGACTGCTTCTACAAATTTATGAAAGAATAGGTTGCTCTCAGGAGCTCAGTGAATTCGTGGTACCGTGATAGGTTGCCACCTGTGCAATAAGTCCAGTCGTGAAATTTCTACTAATTATTCCACGGTCAACTATTAGTGGTATTATAACAAATGTGGAAGCAATTGGGAACAACAGCAACTCAACCTTGAAGTGGTAGGCCACGTAAAAAGCACAGAGCGAGGTCAGCGCATGCTGAGGCGCACAGTGCACAGAAGTTGCCAACTTTCTGCAGAGTCAATAGCTACAGACCTCCAAACTTAATTTGGCCCTCAGATGAGCTGTGTAGAGAGCTTCATGGAATGGGTTTCCATTGCCGAGCATTGTACCAAGTGCAATGCAAAGCGTCGGATGCAGTGGTGTAATACAAGCCACCACTGGACTCTAGAGCAGTGGAGACGTGTTCTCTGGAGGGACGAATCACGCTTCTCTGTCTGGCTATCCACTGGACGAGTCTGGGTTTGGCGGTTGCCAGGAGAACGGTACTTGCCTGACTGCATTGTGCCAAGTGTAAAGTTTGGTGGAGGGGGGATTATGATGTGGGGTTGTTTTTCAGGGGTTGAGCTTGGACCCTTAGTTCCAGTGAAAGACCAAGACATTTTGAACAATTTCATGCTCCCAACTTTGTGGGAACAGTTTGGGGATGGCCCCTTCTTGTTCAAACATGACTGCGCAGCAGTGCACAAAGCAAGGTCCATAAAGACATGGATGAGTGAGTTTGGTGTTGAACTTGACTTACTGACCTCAACCCAATAGAACACCTTTGGGATGAATTAGAGCAGAGACTGCGAACCAGGCCTTCTCACCCAACATCAGTGCCTGACCTCACAAATGCTCTTCTAGATGTATGGTCAAAAATTCCCATAAACACACTCCTAAACCTTGTGGAAAGCCTTCCCAGAAGAGTTGAAGCTGTTATAGCTGCACAGGGTGGGCCAACTTCATATTAAACCCTACGGATTAAGAATAGCCTATAGGCCTATAACTACATTTGTTTCTTCTCATTTTTGTTCTCGGTATATTAGGGTGTTTTGTGTTACATTGTTATGTTATTTAGTTAATGTGTATTGCATTATTTTAGCATTATGTGTGTTACCCTGTTTTGTCTTTGCATTCCAATGATTATGATAAACTTTGATTCATCATCTATTGTACCACCTGTATCATAGTGGTTATTAAATACACTTAACTACTGTATGTTTTGAGCAAGGCCTCTCAGTGCTGGCTAATGAGGTGTTACAAACATGTAAACCAAGCCAAGTATTAACAGCAAAACCTCTGTTCTCCATTTCCATTGCTATGTGAATCCACAGCACCATGACCAACAGCCCAAATGCAAACATGTTGGCAGAGTATAAAAGTCAGGGAAAGAGTACGAACAAGAAAGAGCAAGAGGGGAAGGGAGAAACATTATACCATGATGTTTTGGGTGTAAATCTCCCGTGTGTAAGGGGATTTTGAGGTTTTCAGAGGAAGTGATGCTAAATCGATGGAGTCCATATGTTAACGGAGGTCAGGGTCTTCCGTAAGTGACATTACGCATTGCAAAACCAGAGTCAGCTACTGTACCAGATGAAGGCAAATGCAGCCTTGTGAAACAAGGACAATCGATTGCTATTCGTCATGCTGCGGTAGCACATTTGTACATGAATATCTGTCTTTATCTGTCCTGCACTAACTGTATTCTGTGAATTCGACTAATTTCCTGAAAGAAGTATCTCAAATCTTCACGATGAGATTCATCTCCATGGTATGACAGTGTGCCCCACTTGATGCATAGTGAATTTCCCTCTCCCACTACCAACTAAATAGCCTGTAAATCTAATCATGGGCTTATCCAGCCCTCCTCAGATTCCTCCTCAATGGCTCCTCTTGTTTCCCCATTCGAGTGGATCGCCCTATGCAACATTTCATCACCATCACCTCATAAAGACATCAGTCTCTCCCATGATGGCGGGAAGAAGGAGGGACACTGTGAGCAGTGAAGCTGTGAGTCATTGCTATAATCCCAGTGTCTTTATTACATCGTATGGCAACATTTCCTACAGCTGCGTGCTGCCGTGGGATCAGTTGTCTCTTTCGGCACGGGAGGAGGCTCTTTCCTGTGGGTGTTGTAATGGAGGCCGAGGGCAGCTAGCTGAAGGCGTTGATTTGACGTGAGGTGCGAGTGATACAAGGCATGTGGGGCTGGTCTGAGGACAGTGAGAAGAAACTCGAAAACCTCTACAGGCGTACATGTCATGCATATTGCATCTAAGACATGTTGAAAGCATAATAAAAACACCCCGTTATGTTTGAGCCACACAGTGGTTCACACTGCCGCTCAAAAAACGGTGCCGTTTAAGTTATAAGTTAAAGGCTCTACATATGATATTGAAAGACGCTGCAAATTTGTGTAGATTTTCTTTTCCATTTAATGAGCAAGACATGCTGTTGGCCCAAAACCACTACATTTTAGAATCAAATTTAATAATATTTCCATGACATGTATAATGTACTTTACCATTCAAAATTTGGGGGTTGATTATTTTTTTTAAATGTTTTTAAAAGAAGTGTATTGTTGTGTCAAAATACAGCAAAACAGTAACATTGTGAATTTTACTCCAGTCTTCAGTGTCACATTCAGAAATCATTCTAATATTCTGATTTTGCTGTTCAACAAACATTTGTTGTTATTATCAGTGCTGCTTTGCATTTTAAAGGAAACCATGACACATTTTTTTTTAAAGGATTTTAGCATTTATATGAAATTAAAATCTTTTGTCTTTCCAGTCATGCCATTTAATGCACCCTTCACTGTAGTGAATTGCTGTAAAAATTACAGCATTATTTTACAGCAGCTGGCTGTTTTCTCGTAATACAGCATTTTGCTGTTAACTGCAATGCATTCTGGGGTCGTGTGGCGGTTTGATTCAAATATACAGAATATTGCTGTAAATTTCAAATCTACAGAGGCATTATGGGATCTTCAACGGTCGAGTCTACGGTAGCAGCAAAAGGAGCGATTCACAACTGTGGTAAGTGACTTATTAATTCAGTTCACACTTATTAGTAATTTTATTTTTCATGTTTGAAAATATTTGTCAACTTGTGGTTTTAAAGTTATGCAGTTTGCATATTTTTTCTTTGTGTGAAGGGCGTGATGGCGAATATGTTTCAAGTAATTTAAAAATATTTAATTTCAGGTCCATTTAAAAAATAATTTTGAAATAAAATAGTGTTTTATGACATTTTATCTTTCAAATTTGAAAGTTATAAATTAAATCAATTTTGAGCTGTTTTCAAGATTAAGACGTGTCCATTTTTTGTGAAGTAATAGTTTTAAGTTATGTTATACAACACTTTATGCAGTTAAAAATGTTTAATGCTTATGCAGTTAATAAATAGTTAAAATTTAAAATTCAGTTGCCAGTCATTAATATTCAGCAATCAGGAATATATATTGGATATACTGCATTTGACATGCTTTCTCTAAATATAGCAAATACACACATTCAAGTAGTTTATTGTAAAACAAAAAACAAAAAACTTTTTGTTAAAAAAGAGCACTGTTAAAAATTAGCTGTAAATTTTACAGTAAAATACTGGCAGCAGGGCTGTAATTTTTACAGTAGTGGTTCTGTAATTTAATTGATAGAATTTTACTGTATTTACTGAAATCAAAGAATACAGTAAAATTCTGTAAATTAAATTACAGAACCACTACTGTAAAAATTACAGCCCTGCTGCCAGTATTTTACTGTAAAATTTACAGCTAATTTTTAACAGTGTTGCTAAATATATATAAAATAAATCTTACTGACCCCAAACTTTTGAATGGTACAGTGTATAATTTGTGTCAGGTGGTCACCATGCAAAATTATCTCCACTCTATAAAATATTTTATTCAGCCTTATTCATAGTGGTTTGACGTTACATGACAGATGTATTACTTTCCACCGTTCCATTCAAAATTAACCTGATAACGCTGCCGTTGATCACAGATGCTGACGTTTGCTATCAGTACACCCTTTTATAGAGGGAATAAGATATTAATCTGGTATAAATAATCAGGTTGGCAAAACAGCCATGATCATCTTTAACAAATCAGACTATTATTTTAGTGCTTTCAGTTCAGTATAAGTATAAAGAGCAAAATAATATTCTTATAATATTGTTTATTTTGATGGGTGTTATTGTGAAATAATAGTTGCCCTTACAAAAAAATATTTAAGTGTGCCATTAGTAAACTTATTTTAAAGGGTTAGTTCACCCAAAAATTTAAATTCTGACATTAATTACTCACCCTCATGTTGTTCCAAACCCGTAAGACCTTCATTCATCTTCGGAACACAAATTAAATCCGAGAGCTCTCTGACCCCTCCTTAGACAGCAATTTAATTAGCACTTTCAATGCCCCGAAAAATAGTAAAGACATTGGTAAAATAGTTAATGTGACACCAGTGGTTCAACCTTAATGTTATGAAGTAGGAGCTAGCCAATAGTGAACAGTAGAACTCATAAGTGCTGCACTGTATACACTACAACAGCGTAGGAGACTAGCGAGAAGAGATTGTTGAATAAAGTCGTTATTTTTGTTAGTTTTTTTGCACACAAAAAGTTTTCTCGTCGGTTCATAAAATGAAGGTTAAACCACTGGAGTCACAAGGAAAATTTTAACGATGTCTTTACCTTTCTGGGCCTCAAAAGTCTTAATTATATTGCTGTCTATGGAGGGGTCCGAGATCTTGCCGATTTCATCGAAAATATCTTCATTTGTGTAAGATGAACGATCAAAGGTCTTACGGGTTTGGAACGACATGAGTAATTAATGACAGAATTTTCATTTTTGGGTGAACTAACCCTTTAAAGTGCAAATTATATAAATTATATTATATAAATAGTAAATAATAATAATAATTTGTTACATTTGTATAGCGCTTTTAGGCACTCAAAGCGCTTTACATGGAAGGGGGGAACCACCATCTCCTCAACCACCACCAATGTGCAGCATCCACCTGGATGATGCGACGGCAGCCATATTGCACCAAAACGCCCACCACACACCAGCTGATTGGTGGAGAGGAGACAGCGTGATGAAGCCAATCACATATATATATATGGGGATGATTAGGAGGCCGTGATGGACAGAGGCCAATGGGCAAATTTGGCCAGGATGCCGGGGTTACACCCCTACTCTTTATCGGAGGACATCCTTGGATTTTTAATGACCACAGAGAGTCAGGACCTCGGTTTAACGTCTCATAAGTATGATGTTAAGTTCACTTAAAGAACTTACAAGTAGTAGTTTACTGAGAGTACTTCAAAGTGTCCTTTTATAAAATAAAAAATGTGCTACAAGTATCTAACTAGTAAACTATCAGCAGTAGGCCTATACCTATATAAGTTCGCTTGTAGTTGCAGTACAAAAAAAACTTAGTTGCAAACTAGTTGTGTACTCAAAGTTTACTATAGTTACACTTAAAGTAGCCGATGCTTAAAAAATGGGCCAATTTAGTTCCAAGTAGTATTGAAATTGTACACTTACAAGTATACTAGTAGTACAATTAAATACTTATTACATAAAATATACTTAAAAAATACTTTTTGTAAGGGGCGGTCACAAAGATGATGATAATAAACTTCAGAAATAACTGCCTTGCAAAACAAAGTTTTAAGGGATGCTTCATAACACCATGGATTGTTCATTTCTGCTGTGTAGGCGAAGTCAGATTCATTTAGAACAAATCTGAATTGATCATAAAAAAAAAGATGTTTTTATTTGCAGAAGGGAAAAGAATAGCTCAGAGTAATTAGTTTACAAAAGGCTTTTTGTTCTTTCCCTCCTTGCGTCTGGAGCGGCTTTCCCCTGCTTTACGACAACAAAGAGGGCTGGAAAAAAAGTTGGGTGTTTAGGAAGATACTGTGCTATGGCTAATTTAAGTTTGCAGCGTTTCACAGATGGCACAGCGGGTGTATTTGCATCGTTAGTGTTTCTGAATCTAATCCCCATTCTTACGAGGTTACCTGGTTTACAAGCAAGTTTAATAAGCTTTCCCTCACTATGATCATATGCACATCATAAGCTTCTTTTGTAAGAAATCAAATAAATAAATAAAAACACTCAGACGCCTGAGTAGGGGGAAATAGCTGGCGAATCTCTGCGGTGAGACCCTAAAGCCCAGCTGCATATTTTGGTAATCACCACAGCGGCTGGTGGATTTGCACACACTCATAGAAATAGGCTGGCTCAAGCCACCCAAATCTTTTTTTTTAATCTGTTGTTTCAAATAATGATTTTAAGGCACCCAGCTATGAAATATATCAGTGTAACATAATGCAAACTGCTGCTTAAAAAGTGCCTGTTTATTAAATGTTCTAGGATACAAAATAAATACTGCATGAGTGTATTATGAATGATGGTACTTTGTGTCCCATTATCCTCTCAAACTGGTCTTAAATATGCCTTTTTACAGTATACACATCCTTTACTTTATATTTTATTTATTTTTTTTACTAAACAATTAAAAAGACTGTACAGTTGATGTCGAATAAATACATTTAACTTAAACAATTTAATTATTTATTTAATTTGTGAAGTAAATTATCCAGCAAATGCACATCACCTCACTTTAAAATAAGCAAATACTACCATCTAGTGGCAGAGTTGTACAATAAATGGAATAATCTGCGTTAGCCTACTTGATTTTGGTCCTGGAAGATTCCTGTGCTGCATATTATTAACACACCTGATATACTGTATATCAACAGTCCATAGAGGCTACAAAACGTTAAATTGGGTTTGTCAGATTCAAAATTTGCATACTCCTCCAGGGCTATGAAAACCACTGCACTAGACAGCAGGCCAGCTGTGGTTATGGGCTGCGTTTTCCCAAAAGCTTATGAGTAAAAAAACAAACAAAAGGCCTACGTAGATTGTAGAACCATTGCCACCATTTGTCTCTACTATCAACTTAGCTCACAATGCTTTTGAGAAACGCAGCCAGATCCTTTATGGTAGGCCATGCATCTCCAACCCTGCTCCTGGTGAGCTATTCTGTCCTTTTTTGGTCCAACCAAATCAAATTAACCAGCTAATTATGGTGTTCAGAGTTGGCTACTTGAAAATTACAGGCCGGTCTGCAGGAAGTTAGCTCTCTTCAGGATATTTATAGGGGTGTACCATTGTCAAAAATTGGCCCTGTCCCAAATGGCATACTTCATATGCACTTATGGACTTTTTAACAGACCCTTTGCTCTCAATATGCGTTTAGGTACCCTAAACATTCGCAGTCTTCCTCCAAGTCCGCACTTTCATGACGCAATGCTGCTTTGACTGTCGGGAAGAAAATGTGCATTGAGGGTGTATATAGACTGCAAAAGGGGGTCCTCGCAAGCACCTTTCTGAAACCTAAAATTATGGGACACCCTATGGTCTCATGGTGTTCAACAGTCTGACTTTGGGAACAACATTACATTTATCCAAAGTGCACTTATTACAGGGACAATCCCCCTGGAGCAAAGTGTAAAGTGTCTTGCTCAAGGACACACTGGTGGTGGCAACTGCTGCGATCAAACCAGCAACCTTCTGCGTATCAGTTCAGTGGTTTAACCCACTAGACCACCATCTCCAATCTTTGAACATTCTTCTAGAAGCGCATTTGTGAGGTCAGGCGCACTGATGTTGGACGAGAAGGCCTAGCTCGCAGTCTCCGCTCTTATTCATCCCAAAGGTGTTCTATCGGGTTGAGGTCAGTCAGTCAAGTTCCTCCACACCAAACTCACTCATCCATGTCTTTATGGACCTTGCTTTGTGCACTGGTGCGCAGCCATGTTGGATCAGGAAGGGGCCATTCCCAAATGGTTCCCACAAAGTTGGGAGCATGAAATTGTCCAAAATGTCTTGGTATGCTGAAGCATTAAGAGTTCCTTTCACTGGAACTAAGGGGCCATGCTCAACCCCTGAAAATCAAACCCACACCACCACCACCAAACTTTACACGTGGCAGAATTCAGTCAGGCAAATACCGTTTTCCTGGCAACCTCCAAACCCAGACTCGTCCATTTAGTGTGTAAATTTCACGAATGGACTTATTGCACTGATGGCAACCTATCACAGTACCACACTTGAATTCACTGAGCTCCTGAGAGCAACCCATTCTTTCACAAATGTTTGTATAAGCAGTCTGCATGCCTCCCCCCATCAGTTCCAATGTGGATGTCCTCCTAAATCTAGCGTAGTGCTAATTGGCCGTTGCGTTCCTATATGCAAAGAATATTTAGGCCTATCGCTTTTGACAGAAATGATTTCAAGCTTTTTAGCATGACAACCCTGCGAACATGGAATGTTTTTAGAACTTTGGCTACTGTTCTGGCAAGGTTGTCTCAAAGTTAGCCTATGAGCAAACATTCTTCCAATAACGTTAATGGTTACTTGGTCGTAAAATGCTGTGTTAAAAATAACCCAAGTTGGATTGAAAATGGACTAACTCAGCAATTGGGTTGTTTTAACCCAGCATCTGGGTTGTTTTAACCCAGCGGTTGGGTTAAATGTTTGCTTAAAACAACCCAATTGCTGGGTTAAAACAACCCAATCGCTGGGTTAAAAAAAAACAATTGCTGGGTTAATCCATTTTCAACCCAACTTGGGTTATTTTTAACACAGCATTTTTTAGAGTGAACGTTCTCAAAACCTTAGCACAAAACATTATTAATACGTCATATTTACTAGGCTACTTCAGAATGTTCAGAAAATATTCAAAAGTAATATTCCCATAATGTTTACAAAAGTAGCCTACTTTTTTTTCTTCTTTTGTCTCATCTCTATATGCAGATGCTACCGTGAGTAAATGAGTTTGAAACACGTTTTAATCTGTCATGAAAAAACCTAAGCAACGTCGCGTGAAAGAATTTGCCAGTCACTGCCATCACAGAACGCTACTGGTCACCGCGGTGACGTAATGTCATAACGTTGAGTGGATTACCTCACGTACAGCGATAAACACCGGTTTGCTTCCTACTACTGCACTGATGCCCAATGACAGCTGCTCGCGTGCATCTGTCGCGCGTGTTTTTGCTTTAGATGTGTTCAATGTCTGTTGTTTTTCATCACGAATTCCCCGACATCATCTCATAGCGAGAACGCATGCCTAAGCATTGAGAGGTAAGTAGCACGCAAGCACGAGAACGCAAATATGTGTTTAGAAGAACTCTCAGCGCGAACACACATTTGCAGACATCAATACTGTTAAAAGCATACGTAAAACGTATTTGCCATTATATTGGTAAATAGGTAGGCTACACATGTTGCGCATTCCTCTCTGTCAGCAGTTACGGATATGAAAATATGAATGATGGTCTTTGGATGTTACCCCATGACAAGACAAGGTAGCATTTCCTTAACCATGATCTGTCCTGTGTGATGTTAAGTAGGATATCATAGCGGAACATTATCCTTTTTACCTTTTGACTCTTTGTACTGGTTTCCAAGGTTGTCAAACTGGTCATTTGAGTTGGTATTTTAATAGCTAGGATGAATTATGACTTTAGTTACAATGGGGACACCTGTGATTACCTTTGGGTTCATCTAACGCTAACCCTAACACAAATAATTTAATAAAGCTGTTAAATGTAATCTTTAGCTAGCTTAAAATAAATATCATTTTCTTATACGGTACATTGTAATGTTGTTATGCAAAAAAAAATAATATTGATGCATTGATATAAAGTGATATTAGAGCATTAGAGAGCATTCAATTTTACCACAAAATATGAGTGGATGTCAGTTATTTATTATATTTATTAATTTAAAGTTTTCCCCATGCTTTTAATAATCTTAAATAATTTGATTTAATGTAACAATTTTTTTCACAGTTAACAACTATAGGTTTCAGATTTCTATTTGACCTCTAAATGAAATTTTATCTCCATTGTCAGAGAACACTTGAAAAACATATTGCCAGTCATTGCTTTTTTTGGCTCAGTGGTGTTGACCTTGGTAAAATGACACTTTTCAAAACATGGTCTAGAGAAAGTATCTATCCATTCATCACCTTGAATCCTTTTTTAATGCCAAATTCTATTCATCGTTATGAACTTTGAATAAAACATTTTGGCAAATGCATTATGCATGGTAACATAACACATCTATATTGAAGTTGCTGTCATTTTCCATTGCTGTACCCGATGACATTTTGTCCGATTTTAGTTCTCATGCAGTTGACGGGACATATAAGAATACAGAAATATGCATAAGAATATGAACATATGTATTTGTTTTTATATCTGCAAAGGTTTTCTCAGAAGATTTTTTATTTTTTTTTGCATGATGTAAGTGGTGTGACATAGAAGACTTCAGCTGCTCTAAGCAAGTCTATCACCACAATCTGTAAGACCTGAAGTGACACAGAAGATAGAAAATGTTCCTGTCTCTATATTTCAAGGACAGGGCCTGTAGCTGAGCTTTGCCATCACCTACTTCAGCAGCTATCACCTCTATTTCCAGTGATGCTCTGTGAGCTATGGGTGCGTGTTTCAGTTAAGTGTTGAATGTTTAGTTGGATGGAACAAACCCTACGATGCAGCGTCACCTTATACAGCACAGACAGAAACTGGAGCTTATCTATAGAAAGTGTTCCTTCACCTCTGTATCCCTGGCAGCAAAGTGATAATTTAGCCTAGTGGAACCTGTAAGACGATGAGGTATTTCACTGTTCCATGTTAGCACACACCTATTGTCTTTAAAGTGTATGACGTATGTATTTTAAGCATATTTATTCTATTTATTATTCAAAGTAATTTACAGTAAATTTTTACTTCAAGGACAAGTAAGTGCTGAAGATGACAGCTTTTGAATGTTAATGTTCAAAGCTCTGAAAGGTTGTAGGTTTGAACCAGGCTCAACCAAAGTCTCATCACCCCTACTATTAATAATACAATTATAGTATTTATCTAGTTAGAATTGGATAATTACTAAAACTAAAAATGTTAGCTTAAACCATCCATTTTGTTTTGGTAAAGCTAAAATCTTTAAAATCTGTATCTCATTGTTACACCTTGTTTTATATGCATCACACAACATAAGGTGTATTAATACCTATACCAAAAAAAAAGCTGCATTTATAACAAGCATTTGAAAAGAACAGAAATAGAATATTTTATTTTAGCTATTATTTACTTTGCATGTACATTTATCATGATCCACGATCAGGCATTGTTTTGGAGATTTAGTTGAGGACTGTATTTGTACTGGAAGAGGTGGATTAGTATCCATACTGGTGTGTCGACAAGAACACATAAGACTCAATTGAAGCAGAGTTGGAGTTTACTGATGATTCAGTTTGAATGGTTACAGTGAGTGGTCTGAAATATCAAAGAATAGCAATAAAGATTAGATATACATAATCAGTAACATTCACATGGGCAATAAAACTGGTTACATTATTAAAGTTGTTGCAGTACTTAGATAAGCCGCGTTTCCACCGCAGGAACTTTCCCCAGGAACTAGGAACTTTGGGGTGGTACTCGGTGTGTTTCGACCGCAGGAACCAGGGTCTAAATGAAGTTCCGGGTAAATATTTCCCCCTCGAAATGGCCCTGCTCGCGAGGTGGTACTTTCTCAAAGTTCAGGAACTTTCGGGGGTGGGACTTAGGCGCTGAACATGCTGATCGGTTGAGCTCACGCAGCATTTAATTTCAACCGGCATTTTTAAAAGTCTTGCGAGGTTCGTTCTGCATTCAGTAAATATCAGTCTTGTTCTTTCTGTCCGATGGCGCACGCTGTCTCAGCAATCGCACGGTCAATGTCCGTAATAGTTGATGATAACATTAAATCTAGCTTTACGAGCTTTCAGAATACGCTTTAGTATCAGTGCTCGTCTCTTTTCCGCCGTTTTGTTAATTACATATTTAGTAAACCACATAACTAGCAAAAGCAGCGCTGCTTGCATCTCCATACTTGTTATTGTTACAGACAGTATCGCACAAAAATGATTACTGTCTGTCGCTGACTGGGAGGAGCAGCCGCACGCAGTCCCACGTCTCTGGACTAATTTGCCTAATCTTCACGGTACTTTAGACCGCAGTGGAAACGCAGACAGTAGCAGGTCTTGGGGGAAAAAAGTTCCTGTAAAAAATTTTCCTGGTACAAATTATTCTGGGTAATTTCGGTGGAAACGGGGCTATTGTCCACAAGGTGTCTAGAGTACACACGTGAAGTGAGTTCTGAGAGACGCCATTATAGTGTTGATGTAACAAACAGCACATAATGTAATATACACAGAAATATAGACAAATAACAATATGAATAACCATCCAGATATATTACTCACACTTTGAAAGTACTTAGGCATTAGTTATATATCACATTATGAGTGACACCCCCCCACCCCCACCCCCAGCGGGAACTGCCGCGATGGTAAACAAACAAGCTTGTGGTATCTCAAAGTACACAAATCTAAATGCTTTCAAACACATCGAAATGATCACAGGATAATAGGTAATAAAAACCTTACATTCTTGTCATTAACTCGCTCACATAAATCCACTACTGAAGGAAAAAAGGAGATATTAATCTCCTGCATTGGAGCATTCAGTTCGTCTCTTGCTGACTGCAAGGCATTGACTGATGTCACTTAGTAAACAGCGCTCTGATTGGATGAAACTTCTTAACACTGCCTCCCCCAAATATGCTATGCATGTTTGTATTAAATCAGTTGGTATTAATCATTCTGAGGGGGCTAAGAAAGTTTCCTTTTGATCTGTGAATGTAGAAAGGGGGATCAGATGGGAGACAGGCCGGGTGTAGGTCTTATCCTTTACCTGAATATCTGCAGCTCTGATATGGCCATCAGAACCTGGGAAGGTCTTCACAACTTTGCCTACCAACCACAATGCTCGTGATAGTTGTGGATCGATGAGCATTACCACGGTTGCAATCGAAATGTCACCGGCATCTGCGTGCCACTTGTTGCGGGACTGTAGTGTAGGCAGGTAGTACTGGATTAAACTTGACTGATCGGCCAGAACCTGACTCTGCTTCCACCTCTGTCGACCCATAAGCTCTGTAGCAGGATAAACTACAAGTGGTAGTGAACTATCCAGCCGCCCCATGTGCAGATAATTTGGTGTAACAGGGTCAAAATCAGCTACATTACTGGAAGTGTAACCCAGGGGTTTGTTATTAAGCATTCCCTCCACCTCAATGAGGATTGTTTGGAGAACTTCCTCAGTTACAACTTGGGAGCTGACTGTGATGCAAAGGGCTGTCTTGACTGACTGAATTTCTCTCTCCCACACGCCTCCAAAGTGTGGGGCTCCAGGTGGGTTAAAGTGGAAAGAAATCTTTTTTTTAACTAAAAGTTGAATCTGTGGAGTAAGCAATGCAAAGGCTTCTTGCAATTATCTCGGTCCTCCATGGAAGTTAGTGCCATGGTCTGAATATAGCTCTCGAGGTGTAACATAACAAGCTACAAACGTCCTCAAGGCCATCAGAAAGGATTGGTATCAATAGAGGTTAAGACACTTAAAGATGATTCCTCACCTCTTTTCACATCATCTGCCAATCTTAACTTGGAATGGCCCGAATCAGTCCATACCTGTACTGTAGAATGGAGGTTTGAGTAATGTGAGTCGAGCTGGTGTTAAATCAGCCATTCTGGGTTTGTTTTTCCATTTTTGACAGTCCCTGCACAGATCTTGTTTACGGATAGCTTCCCGTCCTCTCAGTATCCAAAAGTTTCTCCTTATCTCTCCGAAGACTCTTTCAGGTCCTGGATGGCAGAGTTTTCTATCATAGTCTCGGATCAATAACTTGATAACCCAGTGATGTGGGTCAAGGACTACAGGGTGTATCAATGATAACTCAAATCCTTCAAATTGACGTAAACGGCCACCCACTCTGATAATATGGCAAGAGTCGTTGGAACTCTGGGGCCAAAGCAAGCAGTCGACTAGTGGAATGCACCGGTTTACCAGCTTTTAGCAATGTGTACTCATCAGGAAAACTTTAAATTTGGGATTTCTGGAAGATTCTGCGTTTGGTAGTCCACTGCCAATGGTTGGCCTGAACCTTTTTGCCCCTGAACTGTGGACTCAACTAACTCGCTCCAGGTGCTGTGAGTGGTTGGGTAAGGAATGTCAGGAACAACCACTTCTGTCAAAGGCCACAGAAAATTCCTATTCCTTTATGCTGCTCTACTTTGATTTCCGGTGGTTGTGTGTGAGGAGTGATTGGCCATACTGATTCAGACTTAAGGAGGAATGATGGTCCTTGGCTCCATCTGTTTGGCACTGATAGTTCAGAAAGAGTTACTGCTGGAATCCACATATCGCCAGGTACATTCTGCAGTCAGCTCTTGAATTTCGGCTAAACAGGTTCCATCAAACAACTTGAATCGGTATGATTCGGATTTGAGCCAGGCTAGAACAGTGGTGGAATCTGTCCATAGTGTAATCAGTATATCACCGTATTGATCTTTAGGGTGAGCTTGGTTTGCAAGAGTTTAGCTAACTGGGCACCATTCAGGGCAGCACACAACTCTAGTCGGGGAATAGTTTTGGGGCAACATTGGACCTTGCTAGTACAAAGGCTAACTGGATAGGACCACTGTTCTCCTCAGTACGTAGGTAGGCGACAGACCCATAAGCTTGCTCAGAAGCGAGACCGATAAATGTCTGAGGATGTGATACAGCGGGGATGTGAAATACTTGCTAACTTAGGGAGTTCTGCCTCCCATCCCTTCCAGGATCTCAAAAGGTCATCAGGTAAATTTGGATCATCCCATTCTGGTTCCTTGTCCCATAATCTCTGAAATAAAATCTTTGCATGTGTGGTGAATGTGAGTATGCAACCTAAGGGGTCGTACTGCATTGCAAGTACTTTATAAATGTGCCGAAGGGTACATGGTCTTGGCCTGACAGGACGAGTATTATACCCAAGGAGGTCTGATTTGCAGTGCCACCTTAAACCTAATGCGGATTCTTGCACATCGGTACAATCTTGAGACCACAATTTGGTACTGCTGGATCTCGCTTCTGTTGGTAGGTGGTCCACCACACTGGGATCATTACTTGCCTACTGGCGAAGTTCGAAGCCACCGCTGGCAAAGAGGGTGCAGAGTTCATCTACCAGCTGCCTTGCCTCTTGAGGTGATGGTAGGCTCTTCAAACAATTGTCCTGTGGTTCTGAAATTGTCATCAGGAGTGCTATGATCCATAACATGTTTCTGGACAGAATAAATGGTACAACACGGGCTACAAGTAGTCCCGAAAGGTAGCACTTGCTACTCATAAATGTCTGGTGGTTTAGATCGGTCCAAATCTTGCCAAACAAAGCAGAGAAGATGCCTATCTTCTGGGAGGAGACGAACCTGATGGAACATCCCTTTAATGTCACCTCTTATTGCCACTGGATGTTCACGAAAGCACAGGAATACACCTAACAAGGATGGGCCTAAGGCTGGTCCTGGCAGTAGGTAGTTATTCAGGTTATGGCCTTCAAAGTCAAATGAACAGTTAAAAAAACACACGGTTCTTACCATTGTGCTGAACAATGTGGTGAGGGATGAACCATGACTCACTCTGTGAATTAACTGTTTCCAGTGGGAGTTTGACAACGTAGCCTGAGGTCTCTAATTTCTTCATTTCCTTTTGGTAGGCAGCTGCTTTACTGGGGTTTTTCTCCAGGCATTTCTGTGTGCTCCTAAGGTTTGGGAGTACAGCTTCCATGGGAGCTTGAAGAATGGGCATATCTTTCTTCCACAGGAGTGGCATAGTGACTCACACCATCGATCAATACTTTGACAGTTTGTGACTGGAGCAAGTCAAGGGCTTCTTGGTCTTGCTTGGACAGAGTAACAGATCTCTCTGTTCTGTTAAGAATGGTGTCTCTCAACGTTCCGGAACAACTCTGTTATCCAGGGATTAACAGCAATATGCAAACACTGTTGAGATTATCTCCAAGGACTCGTGCTGGGCCCTGTAAAGACCACCTAATCTTGTTTTAACAGCTGCTGGACTTCAAGGTGGACCGAGATGGACTGGTTCAATTGGCATGATAAGGTGAGGATGATCTGCTCCAATCAGTAACAGGGGACAGGCTTTGTGAATATGCTGTAATGGTAAGCCTCTCAAATGTTGGTAATGTCGCTTAAGGTCTGCAACAGGGTATGAATGTTCAGATAAGCTCAGCAATTCTGCAATAAAGGCTCCCTTTATGTTGTAACTCCTGCTAGGCTGGGGTGGAGTTGTAAACTTGAAAGGACACTGAGGCACCACGAAGCTTGGTGATGTCTTGCCTTATAGTTCTCAAGGCTAAGTCCTCTACCTGACCTGTGAGTCCTAGCTTCCGGGCTGCTGATGGTAACAACATGGTCCGTTCAAAACCATCATCAAGCACAGCGTAAGTATCTAGGCTCTGTCCTTTATGCTTCAGAATGACTCTGACCACTTTTAGGAGGACACTGCTGAATCCTTGCGGTTTGCTAGTTGAGCTGACTAAACAAGTTTCTTCCAATATAACTAATAATATAAGGCATTAGTTATGTAACATTACGAGTGAATGTTGGCACTTAGGGAACTGCCGCGATGGTAAACAAACAAGCTTGTAACTAAAAGTACACACATCTGCTTTCCAACACATCGAAATGAGCACAGGATAATAGGTAATAAACAACTTACATTTTTGTCATTAACTCACTCACATAAGTCCACTACTGAAGGAAAAAAGGAGATCCTGCATTGGAGCATTCATTTTGTCTCTTGCTGACAGCTAGGCATTGACTGACGTCACTTAGTAAACAGCACTCTGATTGGATTAAACTTCTTAACAGGCATAACATTATGACTAATATTGTGTTGGTCCCCCTTTTGCTGCCTAAACAGCCCTGACCTGTCGAGACATGGACTCTACTAGATCCCTGAAGGTGTGCTGTGGTATCTGGCACCAAGATGTTAACAGCACATCCTCTAAGTCCTGTAAGTTGCAAGGTGGGCCTACATGGATAGGACTTGTTTGTTCAGCACATCCCACAGATGCTCGATTGGATTGAGATCTGGGGAAGTGGCCAAGTCAACACCTCAAACTCGTTGTTGTGCTCCCTTAAACCATTCCTGAATTTTTGCTTTGTGACAGGGCGCATTATCCTGCTGAAAGAGGCCACAGCCACCAGGGAATACCGTTTCCATGAAAGGGTGTGCATGGCCTGCAACAATGCTTACAGTAGGTAGGTGGATCCATGTGTCAAAGTAACATCCACATGGATGGCAGGACCCAAGGTTTCCCAGCAGAACATTGCCCAAAGCATCACACTGCCTCTGCCGGCTTGCCCTCTTCCCATTGTGCATCCTGGTGCCATGTGTTCCCCAGGTAAGCGACACACACACACACACCTGGCCATCCATGTGATGTAAAAGAAAATGTGATTCATCAGACCAGGCCACCTTCTTACATTGCTTTGTGCTCACGTGCCCACTGTTGGTGGTGGACAGGGGTCAGCATGGGCACCCTGACTGATCTGCAGGCTATGCAGCCCCATAAGCAACAAACTGCGATGCACTGTGTATTCTGATACCTTTCTATCAGAAACAGCATTAACTTCTTGAGCAATTTGATCTACAGTAGCCCGTCTGTTTTAATCGGACCACAAGGGCCAGACTTCGCTCCCCACGTGCATCAATGAGCCATGGCCACCTATGACCCTGTCCCCAGTTCACCACTGTTCCTTCCTTGGACCACTTTTGATAGATACTGACCACTACAGACTAGGAACACCCCAATTTTTTGGAGATGCTTTGACCCAGTCGTCTAGCCATCACAATTTGGCCCATGTCAAACTCCCTCAAATCCTTACGCTTGCCCATTTTTTCCTGCTTCTAACACTTCAACTTTGAGGACAACATTTTCACTTGCTGCCTAATATATCCCATCCACTAACAGGTGCCCTGATGAAGAGATAATCAGTGTAATTCACTTCACCTGATCCGGGTTGCTAAAGACCCGATTATGTAATAATGATTGGGGAAACATTCGTGCATTTAAGGGTTATTGAAAATCATGACAGCTTTGTGATTTTTTTTTTTTTTCTTTTTTAGATGCTTTACACAAAATTGGCTTGGATATTTGTAAAAAACTGCCTATGGACATTTGGTGTGGTAGAACACAGAGAATCACCATTAAAACGGCAGTGAAAACAGTCAAGCAAGATGATACCTGTATATTTCTTTATTTAATCCTTGTATATTTTGTTTGCAATCCATATTTATAATGTACTGTTGGTTAGCATATGTGAAACATTGCATGGTTTTGTTTGCCTGATGGTTGAATTGACATTGTCAAAGTCTACAAGGCTGACCTGAATGGCTATTGTTTTGTTTACTCAGCACTTAAAAATGCACATGGACAGCAATTATTATGCTTTTGTGTTTCACCCTCAGATACTTTCCTTACATTCACTCACACACACACACACACACACAGATTCAGAGTTCATGATCTGCATAGCCGGGTAGCAGATTCGCTGAGCTTGGGGAGGAATACATTACTGCAAGCCAAAGCACTGGCAACATCCTGAGCGCACTCCTCCCTTTCTCTCTCTTCCCTCTCTGACTCTTGCTTTCTCTATCTTACACCTTTCAGATAGGATTCTGCTCAGCCCATCTGTGTTTTCACAGTGAAAGCCAAGCTGGAGTTATCAGGCAGCTACACAGCACAAGACACCGGTGAGTGTGCAACTGCAGTATGTCTTTTTTATCTATGCTAGTGTCATACAGTAGACTAGTCTTTGTGTATGATTTAACATGTTTAATGCCAGATATTTGTGCCAAACCTTTGTTCTTTGATGTTAAACCACATCCTATTCTTTGGGGAATAACCTTGGCTATTCCTTAACAAATGTAATGTCTGATAATGTTAGGAGAGATTCATTGCATCTTTATTTGTACACTGATGTGCACACTCACGTTTTAGCACTCTGTAGGTGATCACTGTCTACTTTTGCTGAGTTTTGGCTTCAGTTCAAACTGTGATTGGCTCACTGCAGTGATAGAGCTGCCAGCTGCCTCATATATTCAGTTATACTGTATTTTCACTAGAGCGAGATTGTTGTGGTAGTCCTGGTGGACTGTTCTGCGGTATATGAGAAAGTGGACAGTAAACTTCCAGCTCAGCTTTGTGCTGCTCTGTATGTTGATGAGTTAAATGAGAATTCTGTCATTATTTACTCACTCTCATGTCGTTACAAACCTTAGACTGTATGACTCTTTAGAAGGCTGAAGAAGAAATGTTGAAAAAGTTTATCTTTTTTTTTTTTGTCAATACAATGAAAGAAATTATTTTGTGTTCTACAAGGTGATACAGTTTTGGAATTACATTAGGCATGAGACATCACAGAATTCTCATTTTTGTATGAACTATTCTTTTAAAAGTGTTAGTGAATGCATTATTGAGTTGAATTGCATCTAAATACCTGGATCTAAGAAATGTATATAAAGTTCTAAGTTATGCATCATACCACATGAGTTTTGTTACAGTTGCACTGTGAAGTTAAACAGTTTTTTCACAATTTTACAATTGATAACAGATCAAATCCTCATGAAACCTTATAACACATTCTATATGATCTGTACTCTATATCAGTAAATATAGAGTATCCTGGTCCACTGTAAAGAGATAAGAGAGCCACTGCAAGTGTGAATGTTTTGGTACAGCTCTACCCCTAAAATCTGTTGTCGTCTGTCGTCTCTAAAATCATCTTAGGTTGTGTATGCAACCGTATTCTCTGAGAAGAACGAGATGGCGCATCTGTTATTGATGCTATGGGGAACGGCATCAGTGTGATCTGCTTCTGAGGCACGGGTAAACAAAAGCCAATAATCATCGGTAGACGGGGATCATATTAGGGGAACCCTTTCTCAGCCTAAGATCTTTCTTTTCGTAGTGCAACTTTGACGGCGCATCTTTGACACTATGGGGAACCAGCATCCACTACGCCATGCTGAGGAAATGCCTGCCTCACTAGGCCGTGAATATGCAAACATTGTGGGCATAGCATAAACTGACTCTACAGACTACCCAGCCGGAATCAGAATCATATCTACCCCATGGGCGCATCCCATGTTACTCATATAGTAGTGCTACTTCCTAAGCCAGGGGTTAGAAAGGAGTGACACGGGGTCTGTGGAATAATATTATAATATTATTAATAATAATTTAGATTAAAATAAATTAGTAAATCAATAAATTAGATCTAAATAAATACAAAAACAAACAATGTGATTTAAAAAACAGTGGTTAGTTATTAAATTGAAAAAATAATAATAAAAAAAAAATAATATATATATATATATAAAAATATATATATATATATTGATTCATATAAATAAAAATTAGGTTAATATTAAATAAACAACAAATAATAATACATACCCTGGACCACGAAACCAGTCATAAGGGTATTTTTTTTTTATTTGTACATTATCTGAAAGCTGAATAAATTAAAAGTTTGTTATTATAGGACAATATTTGGCCGAGATACAACTATTTGAATAGCTGGAATCTGAGGGTGCAAAAAAAAATCGAAATATTGAGAAAATAGCCTTTAAAATTGTCCAAATGAAGTCCTTAGTAATGCATATTACTAATAATAATTTAAAAATATATATATATATTTACAGTAGGACATTTACAAAATATCTTCATGGAACATGATCTTTACTTAATATCCTAATGATTTTTGGCATAAAAAGAAAATCGATAATTTTGACCCATACAATGTATTGTTGGCTATTGCCTGTGCGACTTATAACCGGTTTTGTGGTACAGGGTCATTTTAGATTTATAATATTAATTTTTAATGTGTATAAATTGGGAGTTTATAAAAGACAGATGCCTTATACATTTTAGGATGGGGGTCCCTCTCACAGGGATGATCATATTTTGGGGTCTGTGGCATCTAAAAGATTGAAAACCCCTGTGCTAAGCCAATATACTTGGGAACATCTTCTATGCGCTACAGTAAGGGAAGTCCCAGCTGTTACACCTTCCTTTCTCACTTTGCAGGACAGGCCTCGGCCCTATGTGGCCCCAACAGCAGAGCTCTAAGGGGAAAATACTGAACATAGCCTCAACTATATCAGGCATATCTCACCACCAGTATTTGACAACTTAGGGAGCAGCCTACCACAGGGGAGCTTCTACTCCATTTTAACGACCCCGGAGTGATTAGGGGAGAATACCTCATACCCTGACTTGAGTAAATGCAAGGTGAGTCATTCCGTGTCAACTCAAGCAGCGGTCCCCACCTAAACATTTTGGTTTTGAGTGATCTTTTTTTTTTTTTGGTTAAAGATAAATAAGGAAGAAAGCCAAAATATTAAATGTCATGAATGTATATTGACTGAGTAATCCACTATTTTGTCGGGGGGTCAAAATAACAATTTTCACCTGAGGTTTGGAGCCAAATTACAGGGGGGTAAAAATGACTTTAGAAAGATGGCAGCATCATTTTATTTTTTACACAGATATTTGGTAGATCAGTTAAATCTGTTGACTTTCGCACTCTTTGTTGCATTATATGCCAACGGTGACAGTTCAAAATTGGGAAAAAGCACTTCTTGTGTTTTTTGCCCCAAGTTTGCATGGCTGTAAATCAAGAAGTATTAAAGATATCTCAATATATACTTTTAGACTCTGGGAACAAACTTTTCTTTTGGTATCTTAATTTTTAAGGTCCTATATGGTTCAATCCCAGTCCCAGAGTTATTGGGATGGGATTTCAATGTGGTAACAGTTATGATACTCTATATATTCGAACTATTGGGGCCAGATTTACTAAAAAGGCCAAATTAGCGTGAGAATGCAATTTCATAAAAGCACCGATGGGACTGGACAGTTCTGTGTGATAATTTCCATAATGACCAACGCACTCTTCCAGTTAGTGTCTGGTTTAAGACATGCTTTTTTTGGGCAGTAAATAATGTTGCAAACACCAGTAAATTTATGAGCACAAACCTTTGTAAATCACCTTGCGTGATTCATTTAAATACTCTCCTCCCATATATTTTGCGCCTGAAAGGGAAACTCCTACAAATACATATACAATAAGGTCAGCCGCAAAAATAACTGTCCACGCCTTTTCAGCGCTAATTTATCAATGCGTGTCTTTAGTAAATACTGAAAGTAGTTTTTTAACGCTAAAAGAGGGTTTCCGTTGGCGCAAGCTGTTAGTAAAACTAGCCCTATAGCTTCAGAAGCTTCATAAACAAAATCCCTTCTTCCAAATAACCCTGAAACTGATTCAGATATAGATTATTTTAAATACATGTTGGAGAACAAGTTAATGTGCCTCAATTTGACCATTTCAGTGGATTTTTGGGACCCAGAGAGGTGTGTTGTATGCAATTGTGTTGATAGAAAAAAACAAGATACATTTCTAGTTTCAACATTATTTATTGTTTAGATATTCCTCTTTAAAAGAAAAAAGTATGCTTTATGTAAAGTGGCCCACATTTGATTTTTAACCACTGAAAATGTGTACAATTGACCAATTTTCTCATGGAGCTGCATTCCATATCTCTGGGATTGAACCATATTGAACTGTCACTGTTGGCATATAATGATGCTGTCATCTTTCTAAAGTCATTTTAACCCCCCTTTAATTTGGCTCCAAATCTCAAGTGAAAATTGTCTTTTTCAACCACTCGACAAAATAGTGGATTACTCAGTCAATATACATTCATGCCATTTCATATTTTGGCTTTCATCACTATTTATGTGGGAAGTTTATGAAATTTGGTTGCTTTGACATGGAATAACCCTTCGGTATTGCCACCCATGTATTGCATACATCCGTACCCTTTACTCAGGAAAGGGTGGCAAATGAGAGCAGGACATAATGCAGTTTTCCAAATAACTCTCATCACCCATGCTCTAAACCTCAATGAAGCCGAAGGGAAGCTTGGCCCTACTTAAAGACCCAAATGTAACTGGGGTGGCAGCCCATAACCTCCCTTAAATTAAAGGCACTCTATCTAAGACCATCTATAGCAAACGCTTTTTTCTTTTCTTTTTTTAGCACTAAACCATAGAAAGCATCAAATAATGAGGGATGCCCCACAATCCAACTTCCTCTACGAAATAGTAGAGCATGCATCCAAAGGGGAGCGTACCTTCCTACTTCAGAACCCAACAGTAGTTGGGGAGGGAGGTAAACAAATTGGAGGGAATCGATACTACCCTACATAACTCCATTCACCCTGCATCAACCCTCACAGACCCCTAGAAAGGGATATATCTTCTCCACGACTGCTTCATTAGCAGACCAAATACTGTATAGGTCAGAGTATAAGATCTGAGCCTAGAGGAAAATGTTTTTTCCTTTTAACAGATGCCCCTCCATGGCAACTATAGCAACCATAGAATGGCTGATGCACTGATCATGTGCTTTGTGGCATGGATGGCTAGATCTGTGGTTTGCACAGCTTTTTTTTTTTTGACCACTCAATGGGCAGGCCTGGAGTTGCCGCAACACCTGTGTCCCAACTTTGGGGGGGACACCACATTCCAGCAGCACTGCTGAGCGGAAATTGAACGGCTTTCATGGTCTGCAGGGCCTCACAGGCCTGTCTTGCCTCTGCATATGCCTTGCCATGAGCCGCAAGGTGGATAGCAGAGGAGGCGGATTATTTGATAACATCCGCCTCTACTCTGCCCATCTGTCCCCATGATCAAGGCTGCCATGCTGCTTCAGCAGACACGGGCCCGAACTGGGGGGTGCAAACACTGGACTTTCATCCCACAAGAAAAAAAGTCAAGCGAAATGGGAGCTCCCTCATCACAGCTCATCATAGTGAGTGCATTTAGTTTCCTCGAGAGCTGAATACGATTGCTCCATTGGCAAGGTGGAAGTCTTCAAAGAGGATGCAGCACCAGGGGAGAGATATCTAGCAAGCTGCTCTTCAGCTGGGGCATCCTCGCATATTTTTGCTCAGACAGTCTCACGACACGTGCAAATAATTTGAATACATGGGAAAGACTATATGAGCTGACTATATGAGCCTCCATTATCTTGACACCTCAATGTTGAGATATAGAAGGAATAAAAGGCTTATAAAATATATACGGGACAGCGGAGAAGGCGGATTATTAATAACACCCACCTTAACTCTCTCGGCATCTATTTCCTCAGAATTAGACACATCACATTAATCAGTAAGGTCAGAAGATTCTTAATGACATGAAACAACATAGCAGAAGAAACCCATAAGGAAAAACTTCCATCAGGCTCCTCCCTATGCTCTGCCTACAATCCCGGCGATCGATCCCGCTCTGTCGCCTCGGCAGCCATGAGACCCAAATCACAAGGTGCAGATGCTTGACTCTCTACTTTTCAAATGTGGCCTTCTCCACGTTCACTCTGTAATACCTTTTAATATAAGTTCTCAGCTGTTGAGCCAGTCAGTGACTTAACAGCCAACAATTTTGCATGAAAATGGTTTCTATTTTAAAGGGTTAGTTCACCCTCATGTCGTTCCAAACTTGTAAGACCTCCGCTCATCTTCGGAACACAAATTAAGATATTTTTGATGAAATCCGAGAGCTTTCTGACCCCCGATAGACCACTTTCAAGGCCTAGCTCTACTTCCTGCTTCGCTGGGAGCTCTACTACCAGGAAGCTCTACTTCCTGCTTCGCTACTGTTCGGACGCTCTTGCTTACTGCTCCGCGCTTTGCTCTATCGCTTCTATATTTTACAACTTCAGCAAATCAGCACATTGACAAAGCTTGACTCCAATGATAAAATTAGAAACTCTGGTGACTGAATTCCTAAACAAAAAGCGGAATATTTCAACCGACCAGCCTCCCACTGCCTTCAGCTTACATTCCGGAGAAGGGAAAACACAGCTGCCTACATTCAAAAGGATAAGAAAATGCCTCTTCTAGAATCTACTTGCTGCACAAACTGCCACAGACTTTTACAAAGGATTGCAGTTCTTGAAACAAAGTTATTTGCGGAACCATCCAACCAGACGAATCACACAGCAGAGCTTCATCATGATCGCCCTCTGCACACTGCCGGTGAGTCCCATAAATGTAGTATTACTCAACATGTAGAGAAACAAGTAACTGATCAACACACTAATCAATGGAACAAACAGGGAGCAAGACCCAAAGGCACTCGAGACATCAGATTGTCACGAGCATCACATATTGCCGCAGTAGCATGCTCTACCCCAGACACAAGGATTGCAAACACTAGTTTTCTACCACCAAATATACATCTTGAAAACAGATTTGAAGTGCTAATGAATGTGGGTGAGGAATCCCCAAATGTGATGAATATGACCGAACACAGATTGAATCAGCCCGCAGCTAACACTGCTAACAGGCGCTCAAGGTCAAGCAGACAGCGGCCCTCAGCTCAGAGCGCAGCCGAGCCCAGGACTCTCATAGTGGGGGACTCAACAATCAGAAACCTTAGCAGCAGGGATACAACTACATGCTGCCTTCCACAAGCAACAGTCTCTGATGTAAACAGGGAACTTAAGAACATTCTGATGAAACATAAGACTGCAAATCGACTTATCATTCATGTGGGAAAGAACGATATTCAGAGAGAGGAGTCAGAACTTCTAAAGAGGGATTTTAATGAACTTTTTGAAACACTTAGAAAACTGAAAGTTCAGCCGTTCATCAGTGGACCACTTCCAGCAAGAGGAACAAATAGGTTCTCACGGCTACTTGGGCTTAATACATGGCTGCAAAAAACCTGCAACATGAAGGGAGTGAACTTTATCGACAACTTTAATCTCTTCTGGAGTCAGAGACAACTGTTTACATCAAATGGCCTCCACCCAAACAAACTCGGTGCAAGAGTGCTAAAGGACAATATTTATTTTTCCCTTCATCATCCTTCAGCTGTGTGTGCTAACCCACTCAACCTGGATAGCACACACACACCAGTAAAGTACGATCACAGGACTTCATTTCAGCATCTGAATGGACATGCGGTTGATACACCCCACAAGGACAATGATAACACCACGCAGCCACAACAACCACTTCTCATGGACACACTCCCAGCTGAACCCCGCCCTCAGAGCTCACCACAGATAGACTGTGATGGATTAGAACAGCTCGAAGTGACACAGATTGAGCCACTAAACAGTAACATCTCAGCCCATACTGTGGAGTCTGTGGAGGCACTGGTAAAAATGGGGACCATCAGGAGTGACACTGGTGAACTTTTAAAACTTATATGTAATATAAGCAATAGGCTGGAAGAAATGTCACTCCTTGAACCGGACGATAACATATTGCAGTTTCCGGTAACACCAGAGAAACAGCCCCCCTCACCAGACATGTTATCCCGCTCTACAGCATCCCCGCCTCTGAGCTTCACAGAGAAAATGGATTTTGTTTATACTGGAAACAGACAATCATACTCGATCACTGCGAGCCCCCAGATATCAACCAAAGAGCGTCGAGCCCCACAACCACCAAAGACTGTGGGCCCAGCTCGCTCTGCCCCTCCTCCTGTGAGATTTCTTCGGTCACAACGCCAGGGCACACACCCTCCTCCATCTGCACCAAAAACAACTGATACCAGCTCTCAGTGACGTGTTCTGGGTCCTCGCAACGTCAACAGCAATCTTATCAAATGTTTACAAAACATGCGTGAATCCAGTGTGCCTCTATCTTTCTCTATTTCTGTTCTGTTACGTGATAGAAAGTCCAAGGCTTTCTCAGGCCGTATGGCAAACCCATCTAATCTGCTGCCTGTTAATTGTCAAACTAAGATTACTATGGGGGAAAAAATTAAAATTAATACTGTAAAGTTAGCACTCTTAAACATCCGTTCACTTAAAAACAAATCATTTCTAGTCAACGACTTAATATCCACAAACAACCTAGATTTTTTGCTGCTAAATGAAACGTGGCTAGAAGACAGCTGCAGTGCAACAGTCCTCAATGAAACAGCCCCTCCTAACTTTACTTTTATGAGTGTCTGCAGACCAGTCAGAAGGGGCGGGGGGGTCGCAGCACTATTTAAAGATGTCTATCAATGTAAGCAAGTATCGTTTGGTGACTATTTGTCTCTAGAATATCTGGGCATTGTGCTAAAAGGTGCTCCACGCATCCTGCTTATCATTATTTATAGGCCTCCGAAATATTCTCCGGCCTTTATTGATGACTTTACAGAGCTGTTATCAGCAATCTCATCTGAGTATGACTGTTTTGCTATTGCTGGGGATTTTAACATTCACATTGACAATGCTGAATCCAGTACAACAAAAGATCTCATGACTGTTCTTAACACTTTTGATTTGACACAACATGTTCACGGACCCACACATGATCGTGGACACACTCTAGATTTACTTATCAGTAAGGGGCTAAACATTTCATCAATAGTTATTAAGGATGTGGCAATGTCTGATCATTTCTGTATTTTCTTTGATATATCAATCTCTCCTGCCATTGAAACCAGATCTGTCTCTATCAAAAAGAGATGCTTAAATGAGAACACTAGTGTGCTGTTTATGAAGGCTATATCTCTAACACCAAGCATATCTGCAGACTCTGTTGATTTTCTCCTTGACTCTTTTAACTCAAAAGTTAAGGGTGTAATTGATGATATTGCTCCTGTAAAAGCCAGGAAAAAGAGTGGCAAACAAAAAGCACCTTGGAGAAACTCAACAGAAGTGCAATTAATGAAAAGACAATGCAGGAAATCGGAACGCATGTGGCGAAAGACAAAACTTGTAGTCCATTATAAGATCTATAAAGACAGTCTTCGTGCTTTCAATGTGGAACTAGGCAAAGCTAGACAGACCTTCTTTTCAAATATTATAAACAGAAACATAAACAACACGCGCACTCTTTTTGCTACTGTAGAGAGACTAACAAACCCCCCGAGTCACATTCCCAGTGAAATGCTCTCAGACAGCAAATGCAGTGAGTTTGCTTCCTTCTTCGCCGAGAAAATCATTAATATCAGAAATGCGATCAGCACATCGTTCAGTTGCTCTGAGGTGAATCAGATCAGACCACAGCCTCAGAAAGTTACTATGACTGATTTCGAAGCAATTGATGGTAAAATTTTAGAAGAAACAGTACAGCACCTTAAAACATCAACCTGCACCCTTGACACACTCCCCACTTCTTTTTTCAAAAGTGTGTTTAACTGTTTAGAAGCAGATCTCCTAGAAGTGGTAAACGCCTCACTTCTTTCTGGGACTTTTCCAAACTCCCTTAAAACCGCAGTAGTTAAGCCTCTCCTGAAAAAGAGAAATCTGGATAACTCCATATTGAGCAACTACAGACCAATCTCAAATCTCCCCTTCATAGGCAAGATCATTGAAAAAGTTGTTTTCAGTCAGCTGAACAAATTCTTAAGCTCAAACGGATACTTTGACAATTTTCAATCTGGTTTCCGACCGCATCACAGCACAGAGACGGCCCTCATTAAGATAATAAATGATATTCGCCTCAATACAGATACAGGCAAAACATCAATTCTGGTACTACTGGACCTCAGTGCTGCATTCGACACTGTTGACCACAAAATACTTCTTGACAGGCTAGAAAATTGGGTTGGGCTTTCTGGAATGGTCCTCAAATGGTTCAGGTCATACTTAGAAGGGAGAGGTTATTATGTGAGTATAGGTGACCATAAGTCTGAGTGGACATCCATGACATGCGGAGTCCCACAAGGGTCAATTCTTGCACCACTCCTATTCAACCTGTACATGCTGCCACTCAGCCAAATAATGAAAAATAACAAAATGGCTTACCACAGCTATGCTGACGACACCCAGATCTACTTAGCCCTATCACCGAATGACTACAGCCCCATTGACTCTCTATGTAAATGCATTGATGAAGTTAACAGTTGGATGTGCCAAAACTTTCTTCAGTTAAACAAAGACAAAACTGAAATTACTACATTTGGAAACAAAGATGAAATTCTGAAGGTGAATGCATATCTTGAGGCTAAAGGCCTGAAATCAAAAAATCAAGTCAGGAATCTTGGTGTGATTTTGGAGTCAGACCTGAGTTTCAATAGTCATGTCAAAGCAATAACTAAATCCGCTTACTATCATCTCAAAAATATATCAAGAATTAGATGCTTTGTTTCCAGGCAAGACTTAGAGAAACTCGTTCATGCTTTTATTACCAGTAGGGTGGACTATTGTAATGGTCTTCTCACCGGCCTTCCCAAAAAGACCATTAGACAGCTGCAGCTCATACAGAACGCTGCTGCCAGGATCCTGAGCCGAACCAGAAAATATGACCATATCACACCAGTCCTCAGATCTTTACACTGGCTTCCAGTTACATTTAGGATCGATTTTAAAGTGCTATTACTTGTATATAAATCACTCAATGACCTAGGACCTCAATACATTGCAGATATGCTGATTAAATACAAACCCAACAGATCACTCAGATCATCAGGATCAAGTCAATTAGAAATACCAAGGGTTCACTCAAAGCAAGGAGAGTCTGCTTTTAGCTATTATGCCAGCCGTAGCTGGAACCAGCTTCCTGAACAGATCAGATGTGCTCCAACAGTAGCCACTTTCAAATCCAGACTCAAAACACATCTTTTTAGCTGTGCATTTACTGAATGAGCACTGTGCCACTGTACGTGCTTTGTCCGAACTGCTTGCATTTTAATTTATATGCTTAAATTTAACCCTGTTTTTATTTTTATTTTTAATTATACTCTTTATTTTTATCTTTCAATATTTTCTTTATTTTTTATTTCTTTAAATTCCTATTATAACTGTAATATTTTTATTTCATTTCTGTGTAAAGCACTTTGAATTGCCACTGTGTATGAAATGTGCTATACAAATAAACTTGCCTTGCCTTGCCTTGCCTTGCCTTGCCTTGCCTTGCCTTGCCTAGAAAGGTAGTAAAGGTGTTAAAATAGACTACAGTGGTTAAACCTTAATGTTATGAAGCGACGAGAATACGTTTTGTGCGCAAAAACAACAACAATAATGACTTAATTCAATAATTTCTTCTCTTCCATGTCAGCTCTATGCGGAACTTCAGGGTTCTACGTCAGAACGCCGGCTCACTATTGGCCGATGCTGTTCACTTGAGCACAATGACGCAGGAGCTGACCAATCAGTGGCCAATACTGAGCCGACATTCTGACGTAGAGCCCAGAAGTGCTGCACTGTTGTGTTTACTTTCATACAGTCTTTAAGGACACCATAATGTCACGCCTGGTAAATTCAAGTAATCTTTTGAGACAACCAAGTGAATTATTTAATAACTACTGCTTATTTCTCAGTAGACATTGAATCATAAGTTAAGGGAATGCTTTCAGATGCATTATTTCAGAATTGTAGGATAACATGGACAGCAAAGGATACATTCGTTAATACAGACGACACAAAACAGACCAGATGAAAGACAACATTTTTAGGTTTCAGATGGGAGCAAAATACATTAAATGGGAATTTTAGTACATTTTTGTAAATATATTAGCAAAGACTGTAACAGAGCACTTTTGATCGATTTTGTAGTTAACTGAAGGATAGAGAGGCACAAAAGAAATCCTTTTTTGGATGCATTCCTAATGAGGACTGGCATGAGGGCAGCCAGCACTTCCTGTGTTCTTCAGCTGCTCTTAAAAGCCCTTGGGGAAGTGGGATGCCTACAGTAGACACTGCCTGCCACTCAGCTTATCTAACACACAGCAGAGTTACAGCAGGAGCCACCCCACAAAGCACTGTAGAGGAGTTGAAGAAGTGCTGAGAGACAAAGAGAGAGAGGGCATGCTGACAATGCGGTATGCCAGAATCCTGATGAGGCAACAGTGAGGCTTCACTGCATTATGATCTCAAACCCTGCCCCACCTCTCTCTAAACCTGACTCACTCCATATGTCTGAAGGGTGGATCACTCTGTTTCCCTGCTCTCTCTGTTTCAACTAGGATGTTACATAACAATAATTATGTTTTAAATATTAATATAGATAATAAATGTGATGATTTGAAAAGTGATATGTTACCATTTTTAAATAATAGCGTGAAAGCGGGACAACCTGTTACTCATGAGATCACAGCCGTTTCACCTGAATATCACAATAGGGAAGAAAAGACAACTTCCGTTTCATGCCAACAATTGGTGTTCCTAAATCATGATTAAATGTCTCAAGATGTATTGAAATTCTTTTGTTGTTATTTTTGTAAGATCCTGCTGAGTTATGGAAAGGACCTGTCACTTTTCTTTGTGTGTGTGTGTGTGTGTGTGTGTGTGTGTGTGTGTGTTGCAGTGGTGCTCATGTCTGAGTATGGCAACCAATACTATCCCATCCCCCCACACCATGCCACCCGTAACAGCATGAGACAGCAGAAATGTGAACTTGATATTATGCATCTAACTCCCCCTCGCGTGTTCTCTTCCCTCTTTTACATTCTCTTATTTTTTATTTTCACTCCATTTTAAAATGCCACAGAATGCAAGTATCCACTGGCTGAATTTCTTGCAACTAAGCTGTTACTGAGCAGTTTGTCATTCGCTGTAGGTCACTGAACTGAAGTATTGGAACATGCAGGACAATACTGGCAACTTTTTTTGTTACCTTAATGCTGCCTTGTTAAAGTGGTAGCCATTTATATAAATGAAAGAAGTCTCTTATGCACACCATGTATATAATATTTTGCTTTATATATATATATACATATATATATATACACACACAAATTAATGCAGCCATGGTGAGCATAAGAGACTTCTTTCATTTATATAAATGGTACCAATATGATTCCAGCTAATTATAAATAATGACTACTGACATTGATTGCCTTTGACCCTTTAGGTTGTGTTGAACATCCAGTAGTTCATGGTGTTCTGGAGTCATTAAAGGCCAATCAATAAGCCTGGCTGTCAACATTATTATGTGTCATGTATGGTCTGTGTCTCTCTCTCTCTCTCTCTCTCTCTCTCTCTCTCTGTTCGCATGACTTCATGTGTTTGTGTGTTGCAGCAGTTTTCATGGTCTGGTGCGGTGTGGTCAGGTCATGCAGGGTGATTACTAGATCACGCCACCTGGCCGCTCAGAGGACACCTTAGTAAACAAATCGAGGGCCAGATTGTAGCTGTTGTCTCTTTATCACATGGACATCCAAAACCACAGATTTAGCCATCAGACTAAAGGGTTGGGTGTCCTGATATAAGACGTATTCCGATACAAGAGTCGCAAGACGTGATGCGATAAAGACGTAATTGTCGGTGTAGATTTCAGGAGGTTGTTTTAGGTTCTTTGAGGTGTGATCCTGATTTCTATTGAGCAGTTTCATCTTAAAATATCACAGCTGTTTATTGCAAAAATTGTAACAGTGCATTGATATACAACAGCACTACTTGTATAAATAATAACTTTAGTGCTGGACTCTGCATTGTTATTTCCTTCTCTTTACACAGTTTTACTAGTTTGTTCTAGTTGTTGTTCTTTATTCCTTCTTTATTATACTTTATAGGCTATAAAGTGAGATTCAAAATCTGAGACCACAGGGCACAAAGTCCTATTTAAACATGGAAATAAGTAATAGTGCAACAGTCGGGTTCCGGGTCCCTGAAGGTGTGCTGTGGTATCTGGCACCAAGATGTTAGGAGCAGATCCTTTAAGTCCTGTAAGTTGCGAGTTGGGGTCTCCATGTATCGGACTTGTTTTTTTAGCACATCCCACAGATGCTCGATTGGATTGAGATCTGGGGAATTTGGAGGCCAAGTCAACACCTCAAACTCGTTGTTGTGCTCCTCAAACCATTCCTGAACAATTTTTTGTCTAATTTTCAAATGCTTTTTAGCTGCAAAACATTCTTATAATGTTGTGATTCACTTGTAGCCATTTGGCTTGGTTCGTGGCTCGTGGCTTTAATATACCTTTTTTTTAAATCCCTATGGGGAAAATGAATGGGAAAAAATAGTTAATTGAACAATACTGCTGAAAAAGTGAGTGGGCACTATACAGTCTATAAGTGTATATCAGCTCACAGTCTCTTTCTTCCCCTTTTTCTGCTGGAACTGTGTATTGCTCTGCAGTAGCATCAGTACACACTCCACATGTCAAACAAAGTGTCGACCCTACACTTTCTCTCACTTCTCTTGCCTGAATGTTTTATCTCTGCAGTTTATAATGTACTGCTGGTAAAATTCTGCCAGGCTGGAGATGGGCCAGTTGGCCATGCAGCGAAAGCAGACAGCAGGTGGACTCCTCAGGCTTTCAACAGCAGATTCATGCTTGTTCAATAATTATGGGAGTTCACTTATACTGGAAACAACACACAGGGATTACAGTTTGCTGTTGTTATTTGTTGTTACAAAAGTTAATTCCTTGATGTGTAGTGATATGTTTTTGTTCCAGTTTTAACTAACAAATAGGGTACACTTTTGTTTCCCGTTTAATGTTTTAAAAGCATTACAGGCACAAATTCTATGCTTTTATTTAGTTGTGTGAACTATTGGATATTTTAGACAAACTGTTATATAATTAATCCGACAATTACAATAATAATACTGCAAAGTTTATTCAATTGATATTAACACCTATGGAGTTACATCATTTGGATGAAAACAACAATGAATCTTACTGTATGTATCTTACTGTAATTAAGGCTGGATTTGCTGTTACAACCCTAGGAACTATTTTTGTATAATAATTTTTTAGCTGATTAATTTTAACCATACAAACTTTACTCTATTGTCTCTAATGTTTATATTTTAAGAACAGCAAAAATGTTAAGTAAGCATGGCATGTTTAGTTAGACTTCAGAATCATACAGATCTATCAAAACGTAGGATATCCAGGATAACCAGCTATGAGAAATAAGTGCAATTTAGACACTTGGGTGATTTTCAGAGTACTTGTGTATTATAATTTCTCCATGAGTACAAAATAAGTAAGTGGTGCCACCTACTGGCTTTCAACTGTATCACGTTTTTGCCAGTACCAGACTTTTGATAGCCTGTGTTTACTTAAAATATTTCCATCTTGTCCAGAAGCAGTTTTCAATGGCATGTGATTATTGTAAAACTTTACATTACATTGCTGATAGATATTTTCTCTCTGTTATGTACAGAAGCTGAGAGTCTGAGTGAGAGCTGTCAGCTGGTCTCTCCTCCCTCACGGCTCCATGTTCCCTGAACCAAACTCAGATTCTCCTGCTCGTCTCTCCACACGGCAGACTGGATCCCCCTATACGTGAGCAGACCCTTCTCACAGACAATTCACTCAAAGAGAGCGCATAGTTCAATGATAAATGAAAAGCTCTACATCTGACCAATACATAACCAGTGAACTGTATCTTATATTATTTTTTAGCTCCTCCACTAAATTAAGTAAAAAAAAGTCAAACTAAGTCATACTAATTCTCCTCCTTTATCTTTTCGCTGTTGTTCCTGCAGAGCTCATTATGGGAGTCCAAAGAGGCAGCTGCAGTTTTACAGGTACTGTACCTCTGCCCTTCATGTGTAAATATAGCCACCTCTCCACAAGATTACATAAAATACTTTCATCCATAACTCTATACAGTACAGTAAAATGCAGAGACGGCCCCCCTGGAGTATCCTGGAGTTAAGTGCCTTGCTCAAGGACAAGGAGTGGAGATTGTAAAATCAGTAACTCTCCACTTCCTAACATGAAACTTTTGTGTTAACAGCAAAGATTTTAACCATTTGTAAGGCTGGGTGATATAGCTTTAAAAATACAACTTAGTATTTTGTAGTTTTTTATATTTGGTATTCAGTGTATAATATGATTATATTTGCGCTAACATGGCATACAAGGCTTTTTTTTTCTGAAAAATTGACTATAGTATGTAGTTATTAAATTACTGTTCAAAAGTTTAGTGTCAGTAAGATTTAAAAAATATTGTATTCACAAAAATAACCTATTAAAAGTACAGACGTTTCTATTTTCTTTTTTAAAAATGCTTGAACTTTCTGTTCATCAAAGAATTTTGAAAAAAAAAGAAAAAAAAATCATAGTTTCGACATTGATAATTGATAATTATTAACTGTTTCTTGAGCACCAAATCAGCATAGAATTTCTGAAGGATCATGTGAAAATTCACAGGAATAATTTACATTTTAATATATATATAAAAAAACGTATACAATATATATTTTTTTTTTTACTGTATTTGGAGAAAGACTTCTTTTAAAAACATTAAAATATCTTGCTGACCCCGAAATATTTGGCTTACATCACTTCTACGCTTGGTGATTTAGGAAACGTGTACAAAATACTGTATAATTATTCTAACAGAATCTGAGGTTATCTGTTTTCATCTTGTCGGAGTGATGCTGTAGCTGTCTCTGTTTAACTTATTCCTGACATGAACATATTACACAAAGCCTAGGTGTAGTTTATTATTTCATAATGAGCCCTGCTGAGTCATTTGAGAACCTTTGCTTACCAATCTCTGTAGTGTTTCACACAAGACAGTCTGAAAGGAGGAACGCAGACTCATACTGGCCTATGAAACGAGTTATATATTTAGAATGGATGTGACATCACAGGCAAATGGTGTATGCTAAATAATAGATGCTACTGTTATAAGGCACGCCTGGAGTCTTTAGTCACAGGGAAATGAAGGAAACGGCAACGTTTGCAGCAATGTCAAAGTTGCCCGGTATGGAGAACTGTAATTAACAGAAGAGCAAATAAGCTACTGTGCTTACACGTTAAAAGCTAATGTGTTTCCTGTTGTAATGGCCAGCTGAGAATAGCACTCACCATCTACTGTATGGACAAGTTTACGGTCTGCTGGGTTTGACTTCCATTCGAATACGTAATCTCAACCTTTCTCTCTCTCTCTCCAGCATGTTATTCGCATCCCTATGTACCTGAATCTATTGTCATCATTAACTAAAGCAGAACATCTGTGCCTGAAAACAACAAGGAGTAATATTTGCACAGCCTCATATCACTTCTTTATGACTTGTGTGACATTTTTGTTATTAAATAATTGTAGCATCTTATTTGTGACCCTGGACCACAAAACCAGTCATAAGGGTCAAGTTTACACTAAATATAGAGAAAATTGCCTTTAAAATTGTCCAAATGAAGTCCTTGATGCATATTAATACTACTAATATTTTTTAATATATATTTACGGTAGAAAATTTACAAAATATCTTCATGGAACATGATCTTTACTTAATATCCTAATGATTTTTGGCATAAAAGTATTGGCTATTGCAACAAATATACCCGTGCAACACATTTCGAGTTTATCCTACGTGTGCAGAAGTTACCCATGTCTACATAAAACAAATATTTGATTAGATTTTTTTATTTCCTCCCTATACCACTAACAAGGTAATATGCAATGCTTTTTCTTCTTCATTTTGCTTTGGATAGCTGGGTTGTACATTTTATGCACGTATGAAACGGAGAACAAGCAAAAATGGCTTTTAGTACACTTTCTTGTGGTACAACATCAAAGGCTTTTAGAGCAAAAGTTGTCCTGAATAATTCATGCTTGCAGAGCATTCTCGCACAGCGATAGGTGCTCAAAACATTCTCTGTGACATTCGCCAAAGTGGGTGGTGTCTGATGTTTTCGGGGGGTGGAGCTTTTTTTCTGTTCACTAATTGCTAGGGCTCATGTTAGAAAGACACTCAGTTTAAGGAGGAAAACTAGTCTTTTTTAGTGTGTGGACCACCATTAAGTTATCAGATGAGCAGTGTAGTGCAAAATCCGTACGTGACTCGCCCTCCGAGGAACCGGGTAAGTACAAGTCTGGTACTTTAACTGAACATGGGTCCCGCTTGGGGTGATGTTGCATGGTGATCCTGCTCATGCCCACAGTCCGCTCACAAGTTAGAGGCATCAGTATGATGTGGAAACAGAGAGCAGGGCTTAGATTCACATATTGTCTTGGTCTGCTGTAAGCTACTGCACCATAATGTTTTAGTTATGAGAGTAAAGAAGGCTGGTTTGCCTCCTACTGAGTCACTTTCTGCTCACTGTAGAGCTTTTGCCTGGTAAACTAAGCTGTGGAGAATGAGCAGAGGTTTTATTTGTTGTAGTAGATGTGGTCTACAATATGTAGATTTGATCTCTTTCTTGATCGATTTGGTGAGATCTGATGCTACTTTTATGATGGAAGAAGAGTCATTTTGGAACAGAACTAGAAATTCTCATGAGATGTGGTTTCAAATAATTTGAAATGAACAAGCATGATTGTATACAGTACATGGGCCATAGATGCCGCCCTGTTCTCAGTTACACTATTGGCATTTTGTGACCGGTGTAGATTCTGAGGAAATGTTCTGCTTTTGAAGTTAACTGTCATAATTACTTACAATAAACCATCTATTTTTAATGATGTTACGTGGATGTTTGTTGAGTCAATTATTAAAATATGTTCTAGGGATCCAGTTCTTTGCACGAGGAGTTCTCGTATATCATTTTAAAAGGATTTCTGGTGTATTTTGTCATCACCAGTCAGTGTTGGTATTGTTTGACTATTTTTAGCATGCCTCATGAAAATTGCACACTATTTTATAAAAAAAATCAAAGGCAAAGATAAGCAGCATCAGAACACTTAACTTGTTCTTTTTTTTTTTTTTTTTTTTTTACTAATTTTTTTTATTCTTTTCACTATCATGCTCTTTATTAACCATGTGGTCTCTTTGGTAACCAACAAGTACACTAACATTACAAAAATGTATCGGGGCAAAAATGATTCTGTGTAGTTGAAAGACACCACTGCAAAAAGCCAGTAATAAAATTCTAATCATTTATAACAACTTATAATTTTTTTAAAATAATTTTTATTTACACAATACATATTAAAATCTATTACAGTTGTGGTCAGAATTATTGGCACCCCTGGTAAATATGATCAAAGATGGCTGTACAAATCAATCTGCAATGTTTATCCTTTTGAAAAAAAAATCGCAGAAAAAAAAAAAATCTAACCTTTCATTGAAGTAAAAGAATTGAAAGTGGGGGGTAAATCACATTATGAAATTGTCCAGCTATGACTTCTTTTCAGGAGTATAAATATGAGGAAACACAAAGGCCAAATCCTCTTAATCATTCATCACAATGAGTAAAACCAAAGAATATAGTTCTGATGTGCAGCAAAAGATTGATGAGCTTCACAAAATAGTAAGTGGCTGTAAGAAAATAGCTAAAGCATTGAGGGTTTTTGGGAGGGTTTCAAGAAAAATCCTCCTCGTTCATCCAAAAAACAAACTCCAGCATATTCAGTTGCCAGACATGACTGGAACTTCAAAAGGGACCTGGTTTTGTGGTCAGATAAAACAAAACAAAAAAGAGCTTTTTGGCAGCAATCCCACCAGATGGGTTTGGTGCAAACAGGGATAAAAAGTACCCCATGTCCACGGTTAAAAATACTGCTGGATCTTTAATATTGCGGGCCTATTTTTTTTTTTTGCTGGAGGTCCTGGACATCTTGTTCTGATACATGGTATCATGAATTCTTGCAAATACTAACAGATAAAAAATCTGAACCTGACGGGCCGTGGATCTTCCATCAGGACAACTATCCAAAGCAAACATCAGAAGGATCTGGAGAGATTCTGTATGGAGGAATGGTCTCTGATCTTTTGTCAGGTGTTCTCCAAACTCATCAGGCATTATAGGAGAAGACTCAGAGCTGTTATATTGGCAAAAGGAGGTTGTAAATAGTATTTGATAAAAGGGTGATGATTATTATGGCCAACGTATTGTGGAGAAAAGCATTTATTTCATAATGTGATTTACCCCCCCCCCCCCCCTCCCCTTTCAATTCTTTTACTTTAATGAAAGGTTTGATTTTAGCATTTTTTTTTAATTATAGATCAAAAGGATAAACAATGATGATTTATTTTTACAGCCATATCATATTTGATCATATTTCCAATAATTCTGACCACAACTGAATGTTCATTTCACTACTTGGAATCATTTTGAACATATTATAATTAATATTTTATGGCAGATTTTAATAGTTTAAGTTTGAAAGTCTGGCCCTGGGGGTATTGAAATAAAATCTGTAAATAAACAGGTAACAAAAATAAGTGATGAATGATTTTTGTGTAATCTTCATGACAAAAAGAAAAAAAGAAAAAATGTAAGTTCATTTGAATAAAAATCAACCACAGGGACAAAGTTGAAGAAACATCCATACAGTATAGACACATTTGATATTTAGGCCTCTGTGCTATCTTACAAGAGAAAAGTACATCATGTATGCTTTTAGGATTCGGGCCTTTGTTGGGGTCCGTGCCAGTCTATTTTTTGACTGTCATACCTTAGGAGGCTGATTTAACAGACTGGATGCTGGATAGAGGCATTCGGGTTTCTCCAGAGCAACTGCGAGGCCTCACGCAAACATTCTTCACGCATGCCTGAATGTCCACTCATATCTGTTGCTTGATCATGCATGTGTATGAAAGAAAAAAAAGTCCCATTTTGTGAGCACCTGAATTATTGTACGAAGATCGTCCGGTTTAAATTTGTCATTGTATTTGAGTCCCACAGGGGAAGAGGGGCTGGGAGGGTGACCTCCTGAATGCAGTGCATGGACGTTTGAGTACGGTGTTGATTGCTATGGGCGGCGGGTGCTATTTAAAGCAAAGGCTCTGACCTGCAACAGTCTGCTGGTCTCTGTCATGCAACTCGCTTCACTCTTGTGTCTGTGAGACCCTGTCACCTGGACGCAGGGCATGTTTGGAACTCACAGAAGCAGTCTGACTGAGTTGCGGGTCGGGCACTCCGGCCCCCGCCTCAGTCGCCAACCTAGTGTCCCCTCCGAACCCCTGCAGATCCCCAAGAATGGACCGCCAGGGAACAGCGTGCGAAGGAGCAGCAGCATTAGCAGCAGCAAGATGCTGTCCCTGTCCTTCAGCGAAAGCATGCGGAGCGACATCGACCGCTACCTGTCTGACCAGGGCCTGTACCCTTTGCGGCAGGGTGGGGGGGAACTGGGTGAGATTAGGAGTCTGCGAGAGGTACGGGCGGCCGCCCAGTTCAAAAACCTGGAGGACTTTCTGAGGACCAATGGAGTGTCGCTACAGGAGTCCATCTCCTTCCAGACTGGCATGAGGTACAGGTAAGGGCCAGAGAGGATGCAAGTCTTGCTTTGTAGTTTGGGATTGAGTTTCACAAATGATGATTAGCTCGATGATTGATGATGAGGCTGATAATTATTTGAAAAGATATGGTCTTGGTCTTCAAACCAGTGTTCATTTAGGATATTTTACTTAATAGTATTTTGAATTAGCTTTTATTTTTCATTTGAATTACATTTTTTGTCAGTTTTTTATGTGCTTTTGGTCTTTTATAGTTTTAAGTACTTTAACTTAAGTTAATTGACAAGGCAACAATTTTTCAATATCGTTGTTTTTTTTTCTTTCTAATATTACATTCTATTTTATTTCAGCTTTTTCAACTGTCAAAAATTACTTTATAATAGTTTTGGTGGTAACACTTCACAATAATGTCCCATTAATTTACATTCTTTAATTCATTATCTAACATTAACTTACAACGAGCAATAAATAATAGTTTGTTACAGTATTTATTAATATTTGTTAATGTTATAGTTAATAAAAATGTTCATTGTTAGTTGATGTTAGCTCAGGTCCATTAAATAATAGAGATACTTTTAATGTATAAGTAAATGGATACTAGGATACTTTTTCATTATTAGTCCGTGTTCTCTAAAGTAGTTCAATATAATGTTAACAAACGGAACCTAATTGTAAAGTGTTACCGTTTTAGTTAACAATTACAACACTGTTTTTAACCGTTCTTAAAGTCTATCAAAGCTGGTCATCATTTTGCATACATCGTACCTCTTGGTCTATTAGTCTATTGGTTGTCACTTTGGAGGTGTAATGGAGTCTGTTTTGGCCCGTGTTGTGTGTGTCTGTCACACGGAGAGAATAGCAAGTGTTAAGCAGAGACTGGAGGCGGGTCTGGACCAGCTGTGTGACTTGGATTAAGTGCTTTGCTTTTGGGAAGGCATTGGTCCCATGGTGGCCTGCTGGTATAGTGCTAAGGTCTTCACATGACTGTCCCTTCATCAACAGACCAGACATATCAATATATCCATCAGAAATGAGGTAGAAATGTTAAGTGTTTTTGTAAGTGACACTTTGTTTTAATGTTGCAGTGGGAGCACTTTGAGGTTCAATTCATTAACATAAGTGAATTCATTATAGGTATAGAGAACTAACCAGTTGTATGACATTATTTATTATTAATCTTGGTTAAGGTTAATGATAACATTTTGCATTAAGGTCTCATTTATTAACTTTACAGCAGTTCATGTTTTACAGCATTTATAAATCGTTGTTAATATAAGATGTTCTGTGTTTGTAATTAAATAATGCATTATAATACATTAAATAATGCTCATTTATAAAATTTTAATATAACATTAATCAAACTTAGATAAATAAATGCTGTAAATGTTAGTTCATTATACCTACTGTATGTATTAATTAATGTTAATGAATCAAATCTTATTATGAAGTGCTACCACTTCAATCATAAATCATTACTAATTTACCTGTACATTTTATGTTGTACTATTTTCCAGTGACTGCCATTTTTCAGACTGGCATGTTGTTGCTGAATTGAAGGCAGTTGTCTATTTTCTACCTGCTACCACATGCTCTCAGGTCATACATATTGGTCTATTTATTCACTAAATCCATCATCAACTTCATCATGTGTAGTTTGGCTTCTACAAGCAGACCCGTTTGGACTGTTGTGCCAATTGAGTCCACCAGATGGCAGAAATTGCACATCAACTTGACATCACATGTGCTGCTACTGTATGTCTTTGTCAAAGACAGGACTAGTGAGTTCATTTGTCAAGTTCAATTTTCATAGAATAACTTATTTATAACCCTCACTTTTATGGATTTAAGACATCCAGTCCTGCTGTGATTCACTGTTTGTCCCAGAATCCCACCGTAGTCTGATAGCAGCACAATGCAATTTAGCTGTCATCCCTAGACTCCTGGACTTGAATGTAATCTTTTAACCTACAAGAGTAATAATTAATAACTAATTAAGTGCAGAGCAGGAGGGAGTTAAAGCCCATGCCTCTGACGATGTCTCTTTGTCTCTGTCCTGCAGAACTAATGAGGCAGGCCTCTTTTCTGCTCTACTTCCTCTTCAATTAAAGGCCGCCGCTCATTCTGTCTCTTTGTTTTTCCTTCCGTGTTTCCCTTTTATTTTTTGTGCGGTATTTCCCCTTAGGGGAATTTACTCTGGATTAAACATGAATATCTATAATGTAGCCTAGGTTATACATAAATGCACATATAGTGAGGGTCAATTTCATGTCTTTGTATTTATGTTCTCATTTTAATGCAGCAGCACTCGAGCTACATAAACCACATTTGAGAACGATCCAAAGAGCATCTAACACTTCAATGGAAGAAAGAAGTAATAGTAGGAGAATAAGTGCATTAAAGGGTTAGTTCACCCAAAAATGAAAATTCTGTCATTAATTACTCACCCTCATGTCGTTGGACACCCGTAAGACCTCCGTTCATATTCGGAACACAAATGAAGATATTTTAGTTGAAAGCTGATGGCTGAGAAAGGCTTCACACAGGCCTCCATTGGCATTCAGTACATTGACACTTCCAAGATCCATGAAAGGCACTTAAAACGTCGTTACAAAGTCTATCTCACCACAGTGGCTCTACAATAATCATACAATGCGACGACAATAGTTTTTGTGCGCAAAAAAAAATCAAAATAACACCTTTATCCAACTTGTTCTCGACTTCCGTGTATGCCTCCACGACGCATGCGCGAGAATATGACGCAGATCCGGCGTTCGGACATATGACCCAGAAGCGATTTGTTTACGAGCAGAGGAAGACGCGCGTGTCTAAGCTGTTGGATTCTACATTGATCGTGCTTTAGGTCTCGGCGTAGTGCTCAAAATGGAGCTTAAGTGTGTATTTCATCGATTCCCGAACACCGGCGCTACGTCATATTCTCGCGCATGCGTCGTGGAGGCGCACACGGAAGACAAGAACAAGTTGGATAAAGGTGTTATTTTGATTTTTTTTTGCGCACAAAAACTATTGTCGTCGCATTGTATGATTATTGTAGAGCCACTGTGGTGAGATAGACTTTGTAACGACGTTTTAAGTGCCTTTCATGGATCTTGGAAGTGTCAATGTACTGAATGCCAATGGAGGCCTATCTGAAGCCTTTCTCAGCCATCAGCTTTCAACTAAAATATCTTCATTTGTGTTCCGAATATGAACGGAGGTCTTACGGGTGTCCAACGACATGAGGGTGAGTAATTAATGACAGAATTTTCATTTTTGGGTGAACTAACCCTTTAACACATCCTGCAGTCCGGCATAATCTCGATACATCAGACTAACTGGGATAATCATATTTTAGAAAAAGGGCTTTCTGCAGGCCGATACTGAGCTAAAGAAGACCCATAAGACATGGTTCACTGGGCCTGGATTAGACGGTGCTATAAAGCTGCCTCAAATGGAATAGATTCAATCGCATTTTTGTCTTTCCTTTATATGAAAGTTGCTTTTGTATTCAATTTATATCTCCTGTTCAAGGTGAAGCATGGATTCTTAGTATCTCTCAAGGTCAAGGTCGGTTTTTGTGTGGGTTCTTTAGCTTTTTTGCTTTTTGTCAAAGCTTTGTGAAAAGTGCTAAATCCTGCATAAATGCTGTGCATTTGAGCTGAATAAGTGATTCTATTCAAACTGATCATATGTAACAGTATGAGGAGATAAAATATGCAGACTTACTATATATGAAGTGTAACTAGGGCTGCACGATTATGACGAAACAATATATCTAACTACTATGCACTAACATGTAGATCATTTGATACAATGCACTTATTGTGTACTTACATTGTACTTATATTTGAGAAAAAAAACCTGCATGTTACTATGTAATCTGTAATGAATTGTAATTACATTTATAATTACACTGTAGACCCTACCCATACCTCGTATCTAAATTAAAATTAAAATTGATTTAGTATGTTCTTTTGTTCTGTTCAGTAGTGCTGACGGACTGGCTGTCCCCTCCAGGTCTGCCCAGTAAAAGGCCAGGCTGTATGAATTCATATTTAAAGAAAGTGCAGTTAGCTTTTTTTGAGAGCGCCTGGAAGATGGAGCGATGGAGCAATGTGAGAGAACCGCAGGCACTGTAGCAGTGAATTAAGCTGCTCATGCAGCGTAAGCTTGAAACGGGAGACCCAGCGTTTCATCCTTATAACTACTGCCCTCTAATAGATCTTTTATGGAGTTGAGTTTGTGCAGATCCTAGCAATCTTATATCAGGAATTGTGATACAGTATCTTATGAAGTATATATTTATTTGGCCCCACTTTATATTAGGTGGCCTTGACTACTATGTACTTTCATCAAAAAATAAGTACAATGTACTTACTGTGTTCAAATTGTATTGCAAAACCCCTTTGCTGATATTGAGGTGGGATACGGGTAGGGTTAGGGACAGGTGTGGTGGTATGGGTAAGTTTAAGGCTAGGGTTAGTTGTAAGGGAAGTGTCAACTGTGTAATTACAAATGCAACTACAGAAATTAATTACAGATGTAATTACATGCAGGTATTTTTTTTATGTAAGTACAATGTAAAAACATGTATGTACACAATAAGTGCATTGTATCAAATTATTAATTAAAATGTTACATAGTAGTTAAGGCCACCTAATATAAAGTGGGTCCATTTATTTTACTTATAAAGTAACTACCAAAAGTCTCTTGCTTTTAACAAATTATAAAGTGTTATAAATTGACGTTTGCAAATGAAGTAAATACATAAAGAAAACTTTCATGTGTGAAACAATAAAAAAAAGCTTTAAAAAGCCTTTACAAAATGTCTGTGTTTATACTCAAGTTTTCCCATATTTACATTGAAACTTCTTGTACATGCACAGAATGGATGTGGGCCTTAAAGTCAAACATGTGGAGAACCACTGTTTTATATAATACATTTTACATTTTCAATATGTTCTCAAACTTTCACACTTCTCTTTACACACCATCTGAACATTTTCTTATATATAGACCAAGACAGATGTCAGATTCACAACGTCTGCACTCTGCACCTTCTTAGACCTGTAAGGTTTTCCTTTTTTCCTACGGTTGCTTTTGTGCGCATCATTAACAGGAAGAAAGATTTTCTGCAACATGTTCATTTTAATTTGTTGATCATTACACTCTTGATTTTCCTTGCTTTGCAGACCAGCTCAGCACCATTGAATTGCAGCAGCTGTAATTGCTGTCAGTGTTTTGCTGCAGTAATTGCAATGCTGTCCACCTGGTGTGTTATTACCTGCTCAGGCTCTCACACACAAAATACTACTTTATAAAATCAAGGGGATGCATGTTTTCTCTTTTTCTAAGCTTGTCTGTCCACATGACTAAATAAATATGTTTGTTCCACCTATAATCTTTGAAACACAAACTCTCTTACACTCATGATATCTCTAGTATGGAGCCACACAGCGGTTGACATTGAGAGGCAAAGCAGTCGCTCGCTGCTATATAGAGTTTGATTTTGCATTAGAAGTCTTCTCGCTCCATCATAGGGAGCAAAGGGGATGTTACAGTCTAATGAGATGTAGCTTATGTGAAAAAGACAGCTTATATTAATCATATTTATTTATGGATTTAGCACTAAGTTGTGCACTATATTGGCAGGCACATTTTCTGGGAAGCCTGTCTTGTGTGTGTGTGCACTTAATTCTCTTTAATGTCATCAGGATTGCAGAGCTTTAGGATATGTTGAGTCTTTTACAGTAACCTCCAGGGCTCTGACAGAACACAGTTATTGTAAGACTCTAAGATGCTGGGACGTCTGGGCTAAGGAACGAGAAAACAAAGGATGTTTCGGGGAATTAACATTTGAACTCTCTTTTGTGAAAGTGGCATCCCCACCCGAGGCTCAGCCACACAAAGTCAATCACCTTAATTTACATTTTATCCCCCTCACCCTCATATCTCTTCTCCACATGATGAAATTCACCCAAAATCTATATGGGTTATATACAGTATTATGTGTGGAATAATTTGAAACGTCTCAGTGCGACTGGTACAAAGGTCTCACTCCCACAAAAGTAAACTACGGTAACAAAGGTTTTAAGAGCAGAGATATTTAGCTTATTGTGGTGGGTGTGTCCTCTGCCAATTGGTCTTTACCTCCTGTCCTCAATAAGATGTAAATTACAAGTCTACAGGACTTGATTAATGCAAATTTGAAAGAGTCTTGGTCTGAGTATTTAAGGGATGTTGCAGAAGGGTCAGGGCGCGATCTGTTACACAGGTCAGCCTGTAACACTGAGTGTATTCAAGACAATTTTCAGTTCTTTGTAATTTTGTAATTTTCAGATGTCAGGTATCCATATTTTACTCTTTACTTCAGAGCATTTGATGTTATGTATTGATTATCTTTGAATTGATTATGTAATCTGTATGATACATTTAACCGACTAATAATAAATTGTTACATTTGATTTATTCTGACTTACTCTGAAATGATTGACTTTAGTACAGTGTATCCTACCGCAAATCTGAGACCAGGGTTAAGTACATACTAGATCTCGGATTGTATGGAGCATGGGGCGCATCTAACGAGATTCTAGATTTCTGACTAACTGCTCGACTTTAACGAAGTTGTTATGCCGTCACATTCACTATAGGGGACCAGATAAAATACTTTTGAGATAATATGGCATTATTTTATGGTACTGGCCATAACCTCTGGTTACTATTTAAGCTAACTAAGTTGTTATATAGGCGACTGTAGGGGGCTACATGGGAAATTTGTAACAATAGCAAGCATGGGGCGGCATTGTTATATCACTTTAGCCATAACCTCTCGTTAAGGATCAGACTGGCGAGCTTGTGTTTGTGGGCCTGCATAACGGCCGGTGTGAGGACCCTGTGTGACTCTTGAGAATCGAATCAATGATTTCAATAAGAGCAAAGAGTTAAATAGAATAACCAAATGTGTTGTTAAATTGTTATACAAATGACCTAATAACTAATTGGCATTCTAACCTAAATTCGAGGTCATGATAAAATGGAGTCAGATAAAGGTAAATTGGAATTACATTACTTTGCCCTGCTGAAAAGACAGCACGTGTAGAAACCTTCACCCGCTAATCGGAAACCATTGCTGGGACGATTAGGATTGGGCGGGTGTTACATTATAAATATACAGTACATGATAAGTGACTTTATGAATACCTCCTTTTTTTTAATCAATTTAAAGATTTAAGGTTACAATTTATATGACTGTATAAGGAGTATTTTTTGGTGTTATATAAAGGTACAAATATTTAATGTGATCTCTGTTCATTAGAGCAAAAAAATTCTGTATGTTTGAGTCATCACCACTGATGAGATAAAGTTCTTGATTGATTCCCGCTGAGAAGCCTCAGGCAGAATGAGTTGACGTGCTCTTTTGTTCCATTCTCCTGAACTCAGGGCTTGAGCACTCTCAGCTTATGGGTAATTCACAGCATTAACTGCCACAATTAATGTTCAGGCACTCATAAAGTCTGTCTTACAAAGAGCTCGCAGAGGTTTTGTGTATATGAACCTCTTAACAGATCTGAAGACATCATTGATTGTGCTAAATCATCTGTTAAAGGAACCGGCAGTTCATCCAAAAATGAAAGTTCTGTTGTTACAAACCCTTATGCTATATTTTTTATGTAGCGGAGGTGGATGGGCAATCAGACTCTGATGCAGAAATAACCTTAATGAAATTCATACACTACAAGGTTGAGAATATAGTGCATAGTTATTAGTGCATAGTGCATAATTTGCCATTGTGTAACTTTGTTTTAAAAAGTGTGTGGGACAGGTGTGTGTGTTTGGGGGGGGTGGGGGGTCTGATATAGCATTACTAATACAATGTTATATCAGATGTAAAATATGTAGCTGTGGCGAGCAGCGAGGCTGAGGGACCGTGAGAGCGGTACGAGGCCGCGCTCATTATTATGATGATGAGCGCCAGCTGCGTGCCGCATTGGCCTCGTCTCTCGCGGAGGAGTGACGGGAGTATAAAGGAGGAGCGACGACAGTGAAGGACGAGAGAGGACCAGGCCTGGATTTTAATTTGTATTTTTATTTATGATTTTGTTTATGTATGTCTGCGGCAGTCGTCCGTGAGGGGCTGCCGCTTTTACTTTTACTTTCACTTTGTTTGTTTGATTAAAGTTTATTGTTTATTGTTAAAAATAAACATAAACACTCCTCCGCGAGAGACGGGGCCAATGCGGCACGCAGCTGGCGCTCATCATCATAATAATGACCGCGGCCTCGTCCCGCTCTCACGGTCCCTCAGCCTCGCTGCTCGCCACAGTAGCCTACAATAACAATTGCAGAAAAAATAATATTACGATTTATTGGAGCATGCCAGTCTACAGTTAATGGTCAGCGGTCACTGCATAATTCCTCAAATATTTTCTGGCTGGAACAACATGAGTAAATACTGATAGAAGTTTTTTTTTTTTTTGGATGAACTACTCATTTAATCCACAAAGTTGTGAATCGGATGTGGATGATAGAGTTGTTTGTGCTCTGAGAAGTAATGGTTAGGTGTATGCGTGTACTTATGATGAGAGCCAGAGCCCTGTGGTGAAGCTCACCGTGAAGAGACTGAGCTCTGCTGCGAGGTGGGAGATGATTGAACGGCTCTGCAGGATTTTCCAGAGCTTATTTGACTTTGGATAAGTGTGGAGTTAGGCTTCAAATCAAAGGCAATAGGAGGGAGAGTTTGACAGTTTAAATGGAGAAGAGGTGTTTGAAGTGCTTGGAGGTTAAAAGCAAGGAACAATGGGAGATTATTGCTTTCGGAGACCTATGACCCCAGCCAAACCCTCAAATGACAGGGCATCTCCCTTTAAGAGAAGAAAGGAGGATCTCTCCATTTTTTTCATGTTTCACGATGAAGTCATTTTCTGTTCACACTTTGTACCTCCTGTCGTACTTTGAAATAATGACAAATTTGTCATGTCAAGCAGTAACACCATGTAAAACTGTTTAAAACCAATAATTCATTTGGGAGACAATTTTATCCAAATAAACTTACAATGCACTTCAGGTATACTCACACACTTATAGTCTTGCTCAAAAGTCAAAAATCTGTGGAAACCGTGAATAATTTGAACAAAATAAGAGGGATATGAATAATACATGCATACGAAATGCATGTTATTTTTTATTTAGTACTGTCCTGAATAAGATATTTAACATAAAAGATGTTTACATATAGTCCACAAGACAAAAAATAGCTGCATTTATAAAAATTACCCCGTTCAAAAGTCTATGTGCCATTGATTCTTAATACTGTCTGTGTGTCGTTTCCTGGATGATCCACGGCTGTGTTTTTGTTTTGTGATGGTTGTTCTTGAGTCCCTTGTTTGTCCTGAGCAGTTAAACTGCCCAATGTTCTGCAGGTCCTGCAAATTCTTCAGTTTTCCAGTATCTTTTGCATATTTGAACCCTCTCCAGCAGTGACTGTATGATTTTGAGGTCCATCTTTTCACACTGAGGACAATTGAAGGACTCAAACACAACTACTAAAAAAGGTTCAAACATTCACTGTTGTTCCAGAAGGAAACACGATGCATTAAGGGAAATGCATCGTGAAAACTTTTGACCAGGATGAAGATGTCCCAATTTTTCTTATTTTGTTTAAATATCTTTTTTTTTTTTTTCAATTAGTACTGCTCTTCGGAAGCAACAGAAGATAATTACGTTTTCCGGAAGACAAATTAAGTACAATTTACCTTGATCTTCAAATTCAAGGCTCTTAGTGCATTGTCTTTCCTTCTGGACAAACAAGGGACTCATGAACAACCATCACAAAACAAAAAAACTGCCGTGGGTCATCCCGGTAACGACGCAGTATTAAGAATAAAGGGTACATAAACTTTTGAACGGGACATTTTTTTGTGTTGTGTACTATATGTAAACATCGTTTATGTAATGGTGGTCCAGTGGGTTAAACCATGGAACTGATACGCAGAAGGTTGCTGGTTCGATCCCAGCGGTCACCACCAGTGTGTCACTTTACTCCATGTTGCTCCAGGGGGATGGGCACTGTAAGTCGCTTTGGATAAAAGCATCTGCCAAATGCATAAATATAAATATGTAAAATATCTATATATTTGATATATTCAGGACAATAGTAAATAAAAAATAACATGCATTTTGTATGATCGGTCTTATTTTGTTAAATTATTCACATTTTCAAAGATTCTGCAAGGGGTGTGTAAATTTTTGAGCATGTATATATATATATATAGTGATGATGATATATATATATATATATATATATATATATATATATATATATATATATATATATATATATATATATATATATATATATATATATATATATATATATATATATATATATATATTAGTGCTTAGCCAATTTATTACACCACCTGTCATAATAAAGAGAAAATATTTTAGGAATCTGTCAAAATGTTATTGTCATTTATTACCCAAATAACAAACTGAAAGAACTAAATAGTCTTTATTCACACATAATAACAAGAAAAACTTGCTGGCATTGTTTTTATATTGTTTTTGTACAGTACTTTTCCACAGTCTCTGTTGTTATTGACTTCCAAATCATTTCTAGTGGTTCCCAAAGACTTGCTTTTGATGAAACTTCTATCTTTGAATCCACTAAATCCCAAATTTGTTCAATAGGATTCAAGCCCGGACTTCGACTTGGCCAACTGTGACTAAAGAGCTTACACATACTGGTGGATTAACCAGAAACATGATATCAAAAATTATTTTGATTATCATTAAAGGTCCCATGGCATGAAATTTTCATTTTATGAGGTTTTTCAACATTAATATGAGTTCCCCTAGCCTGAATATTGTCCCCAAGTGGATAGAAATGTTGATCGGTGTAAACCCGAGTTCTGGCTGTCTCTCTCTGCCCTTGAGAAAATGACAGGCCAGACGAGCCAATCCTGAAGTCTCCTGGTTTGACGTCCAAGCAGGAACGGTTTCCTCCCTTTCCTCCGCCCAGAGAATCTGGCACGCCCATGCAAACGCTCGAGAGATCATTGCATCATTGCTTGTGAACGAGTGAACGCTGGCAGTTTCTCAGTGTTTGGATGTACAAATGAAAACAGAAGTCTTTTTTCAGTTCCTTCTGATCTGTGATCAGTGATTTCTGATGTGTAGCTAATTATTTATTATTCGTGCACACACTGCGGCTTCTCTCTCTCCCGACAGAACGGTGTTTTCGTCTTTTCTATCTTGTGAGTCAGTGTTTTTGTACGTCCTCGTCGCGTCTATCGGTTCTAAAATGTGCATACAGTCATGAGTTTCTGCTCAACATCAGCACATCTTTAGAGATAAACCTCACACACGCCGAAGCTCGGCCTTCAACATCCCCGACCCCTAGTACTGCATCTAGCCCACAGCGGAGGCACCAAACGCGGCGTGAGATTAAGCAGAAGGGGGGTAAGCGTGAGGGTATCCGGCTAGGCTAGCTAGCTTTCCCCACAATAAACTGGATTACATTCGATTACTGCTGTTGTGTCTTTGTTTGCACTGTGTACTCAACGCGTGTGACTGACGCTTTTATTTTATTTTAAAAATAATGCTATTATCAACACTTACTTTTAACTCGTTCATCTCGACAGCTGTAATGGTACTTTGCATGTGTTACAAAGTTGGTAATAATGATGAAGACGGACTCGGTGTGACTGGGACTCGTGTTTATTCAGAACTCTCAGATACAAACACAATAAACTCGCGCTGACTGACAGCACTCTCATAACTCAGTAGTTACTATAAATAACTTTGTTAGCAATCGCTGAGCTCAGTCTCTGGTACATTACTGATGTCCGGTTCGCGAACGATCTTTCTTTTGAACCAGTTCTTTTTAGTGAACCGAATCAGTTCACCAAATCGGACTGAATCGTTCTAAACGGTTCGCGTCTCCAGTCAGCGCTGATCCATAATTTACTAAAGTTACTAACTTTCTGACATGAGTGACAGTCCCTCCGACTAGAAATAGACTAATAACCTGAAGTATATGCTGTAACTACAACAGTTCAGACATGCTGAGAACTGATGAGAAGTGAACTCAGGTCCATCCGTCTCTCTGGCAGCAGCTCGTGCCTCGTTAAACCACGCCCCCTCCGCTCATTTAAAATGCAAAGATGTCAGCCAATCACAACAGTGGGCGTTTTTACTGAAGTCTCACAGCGGCATGGCATTTTTCCTGCCTCTTGAAGCAGGGCATTCAGCCACAGGGCAAACAGCAGTATAGAAAAAATGCCTTATATTTCTAAACTATGACATTTTATGATGTAAAAGTCATACTAACAATATAAGTACACCTCAGGAAACATTATAAAATAATAGAAAAATGCCATGCCATGGGACCTTTAATACTGTTAGTTTAGTGCAGCTGTGGCTCAAACTTTACATTGGGTGGTGGCGTAATACATTTTTTAAGCACTGTATACACACACACACACACACACAAAATATATACAGTATATATAGTCCTGCATACTTACAGTTACTATGCAGTCTTTCATCTAATTTCTTATACTTATGGCAGGCTTTTTTAGTGTGATAACACAGACTTTAGCGTGAATAAAAGCATATTTATGTTTTAGTTACAATATTCTCTCTTCATCTGTAATTCTAAGAGGGTTTTGATTCATGACTCTCACCTCCAGACTGACGGCCTTTCTAGACGATACAAATGCCCCCACTAAAACAGCACCCTTAACACAGAGCCGAACTTACAGCTAATGTGAGCACGTGAGTCTTCTCTTTCTCAAGTACACTTTACACATCCCACATCTCTCCTTAGAAAGGTCACATTTCTCCTGCTGTAACACTAAGCCTCATACTCAGTCATTTGAGACATGGGCTGCAGCTCTGGTTTTCATTCAGTAATGATAATTCAATTACTGCTTGTGCATCCAGCTGCAGCGACATTTAAAACTAGTCTGTAAATCTAACACTGAAACTACGAGCAGTGATGACGGATTTGATTTACAGTGGTGTATCGGAGTGGCAGGAGGCTGACAGGTGCTGTTGAGGATTGCAGTGAGCTGTTCTCTATATGTACAACTTGCAACTTCAAGGTTAATCCCTGCACAGGGTCACAATGACACAAATACATTTGTGACCAGGACAAACTGTAACATTGTTCTTACCCCCTTGTTTATGCACAGTGTCCAGTAAGTGGACTCTTTTCCAGGAAGATCACATTGCAGCACTCCTGGAACACCTTAGAGCTTAACATCTTTCTTTAGGGTACAATAGCAGCATTCAGTAGATGGCCAGAGATGATAGCAGAACAATAATGGTGTAGGTAAAGTGCTAGTGTTAGTTTTTTTAATTGATTTCTTTTGATAGATGGATCTTCTTTATTTATGTGTGCTCCAGAGGCCATGTCAGCTAAGGTTAACATTGCCATTAATATTTGCATAATATTTCAATGTGTCATGCTAGCGTGTGCCGTGCCTGTGATTCTGGATCTAAGAGCTTCATGTGTGGTTGCAGACGGGGTGACACTGGTTGCCAGCGGATTGGAGTTTACTAAAGACACACAGTTTCTCATCTCATCTCAAGCCTTGAGTTCCTGTCAGTTCCCTCTCTCTAGATACAGCATGATGAAAGATGCCCGAGTTCAGTATCCTGTCTGATTTAAATGGGCCGCTGCTTCGCTCAAGCCTGCTGGCGGAGTCTTTGTCCTGAGGCTAGCGAATGTCAAAGTGCCATTCAGGAAGCTCTGTATGTTCACTTAAGCCATCTGTCCACTTCCTTTCATCTAGAGGTGGGATGACACACATTCCTCTAATCCCGAGTGCATGAAAACCGGGTAGTCGCTCCGTCACTCAGTGGTTTTATGAGATGCTTTAGGAAGTATGCTTTAGGCTCAGTAATGTGCTAGAGATGCGGGAATAGCGTGTGTCATTTGTGTGTCAGATTATAAGAGAGCTCATCTCACTGTTTACGGTCTGCGGGACGTTCACTCACACACATTCACAGACATGCTGAAGGACCACGGCAATTAGTTTAGACTACAGCATTGTACTTTTTTAATCTTTGGCTTCCCCTCTGGTATCTAACTTACAGCTGTGTCTTATGATTTGCATATTTCTTGTAATGCAATAAAAAGTATGCAGAAATGTTGTCTGTCTGTCTGTCATCTATCTATCTATCTATCTATCTATCTATCTATCTATCTATCTATCTATCTATCTATCTATCTATCTATCTATCTATCTATCTATCTATCTATCTATCTATCTATCTATCTATCTATCTATCTATCTATCTATCTATCTATCTGTCTGTCTGTCTGTCTGTCTGTCTGTCTGTCTGTCTGTCTGTCTGTCTGTCTGTCTGTCTGTCTGTCTGTCTGTCTGTCTGTCTGTCTGTCTGTCTGTCTGTCTGTCTGTCTGTCTGTCTGTCTGTCTGTCTGTCATCTATCTATCTATCTATCTATCTATCTATCTATCTATCTATCTATCTATCTATCTATCTATCTATCTATCTATCTATCTATCTATCTATCTATCTATCTATCTATCTATCTATCTATCTATCTATCTATCTATCTATCTATCTATCTATCTATCTATCTATCTATCTATCTATCTATCTGTCTATCTGTCTGTCTGTCTGTCTGTCTGTCTGTCTGTCTGTCTGTCTGTCTGTCTGTCTGTGATCTATCTGTCTGTCTGTCATCTATCTATCTATCTATCTATCTATCTATCTATCTATCTATCTATCTATCTATCTATCTATCTATCTATCTATCTATCTATCTATCTATCTATCTATCTATCTATCTGTCTGTCTGTCTGTCTGTCTGTCTGTCTGTCTGTCTGTCTGTCTGTCTGTCTGTCATCTGTCTGTCTGTCATCTATCTATCTATCTATCTATCTATCTATCTATCTATCTATCTATCTATCTATCTATCTATCTATCTATCTATCTATCTATCTATCTATCTATCTATCTATCTATCTATCTATCTATCTGTCTGTCTGTCTGTCTGTCTGTCTGTCTGTCTGTCTGTCTGTCTGTCTGTCTGTCATCTATCTGTCTGTCTGTCTGTCATCTATCTATCTGTCTGTCTGTCATCTGTCTGTCTGTCTGTCATCTATCTATCTGTCTGTCTGTCATCTATCTATCTGTCTGTCTGTCATCTGTCTGTCTGTCATCTATCTATCTGTCTGTCTGTCTGTCTGTCTGTCTGTCATCTATCTATCTATCTATCTATCTATCTATCTATCTATCTATCTATCTATCTATCTATCTATCTATCTATCTATCTATCTATCTATCTATCTATCTATCTATCTATCTATCTATCTATCTATCTATCTATCTATCTATCTATCTATCTATCTATCTATCTATCTGTCTGTCTGTCTGTCTGTCTGTCTGTCTGTCTGTCTGTCTGTCTGTCTGTCTGTCTGTCTGTCTGTCTGTCTGTCTGTCTGTCTGTCTGTCTGTCTGTCTGTCTGTCTGTCTGTCTTTCTGTCTGTCTGTCTGTCTGTGATCTATCTGTCTGTCTGTCATCTATCTGTCTGTCTGTCATCTATCTATCTATCTATCTATCTATCTATCTATCTATCTATCTATCTATCTATCTATCTATCTATCTATCTATCTATCTATCTATCTATCTATCTATCTATCTATCTATCTATCTATCTATCTATCTATCTATCTATCTATCTATCTATCTATCTATCTATCTATCTATCTATCTGTCATCTATCTGTCTGTCTGTCATCTGTCTGTCTGTCTGTCATCTATCTGTCTGTCTGTCTGTCTGTCATCTATCTATCTGTCTGTCTGCCATCTATCTGTCTGTCTGTCTGTCTGTCTGTCATATCTCTGTCTGTCTTTCTGTCTGTCTGTCATATATCTGTCTGTCTATCTATCTGTCTGTCTGTCTGTCTGTGATCTTTCTGTCTGTCTGTCATCTATCTATCTATCTATCTATCTATCTATCTATCTATCTATCTATCTATCTATCTATCTATCTATCTATCTATCTATCTATCTATCTATCTATCTATCTATCTATCTATCTATCTATCTATCTATCTATTCGTTCTGTCTGTCGGTCTTTTACTATATCTATCCATCTGTCTGTCATGTTCTATCTGTCCATCAACCTATTGTTCTATCTATCATTCTACAGTTTTATGTCATTCTACATCGTGCTATAGTTCTATATATCTTTCCAACTATACTTAAATTTAAATTTTTTATCTGTAGCATTGTAATCAGTGTGTAACAAAATGTGTCCAAAAGGAAAAGGTGGAGTATTTTTTGTTTCTCTATACTGTTCATTTAATATTAATTAAAAAATCTGTTGCCTATTATCCAGAAGAATTTTGAGTAATTTTTTTTAATCATGTCTTATTCACGAGAATAAAATTATTGAATGGAATTTAAGCCATCCTTGAAGGCTAGCAGACTGCATACTCAATTATTTGTCATGAATATTAATGGCCGGTCAGACTGCATAATAGACATTAATTCATTCCTTTACTCATAGAGCTGCAGCAGTCATGTGCACTGAAGTCACTAGGGGTGTAACGGTTCAAATTACTCACGGTTCGGTTTGTATCACGGTTTTAAGGTCACGGTTTCGGTACGGTTCGTTATGTGCTTTGTGCTTCGGTACGGCTAACCGTTATGTACGGTTCGTTATGTGCTATGTTCAGGGGAAAAAGGACAAATCTTATCACAGCGTGCACACATGCGTTCCCTTGCCCTTGAATGTTTAGATTGACAAGTCTTAAATTAGCTTAGTGTAAACACAGACAGTTCATACAGCACGTATGAACTGTCTGTGTTTACACTAAGCTAATTTAAGACGCGCTATCAACGACGGCGTAAATGACTGGTCATATTAGAGCATATGGCACTCGCATTGAACAAAGTTTACAAGGAGTGTCCACGTTTTCTTGATCATTGTTGTTGTAACGTACTGTTAATGGCGAAAGCCAGAATGAATATCTATTGACAGAAACATACATTAGCCGAACTCCATCTGTCTGTTTTACGTATTGTTATTTGCAACAAACCATATTATAGATGCGTCATCAGAAGATGACCCTCGGTGCAAGTGCGTGCCTAACCTTGGGTGGAGAACGGTACGGGTAAAAATTTTTTTACTGAGAACCGTTTCACGCCTAGAATTCACTAAAGTCTACTTATATGAGAATTGTACTCATTTGAATCATTACACAGTATCTTTTGTGATAGAACACGTAGAAATAAGAAAATGCCACATCTGCGTTCTCAGCAACGCGTTTTAACATGTAACAGTCTCAAACCAGAATTGTGTTTGTCCACGGACATTCTGTCATGCGTAGGCAGTGTGGAATATCAGGTACGAGCTGATCTAACACAGCATAGCGTGAGCTTAGACCTTCCCACTTTCTCTCTAGTACACACTCTCTCTCTCATGCTTGCTTGCACACTCGTCATACTATGCTGTTTTATATACTCTCTCTCATGCATTTGCTCAGCACACATTACTGGATGATGATCTAAACCAGAAGCCGGGGTATGAACATTCACTGTCAGTTAACGTTAGGAATAGGAACAGTTTGGGCAGACAAGAATCAACTGAAGAAAGTGGAGGAAAAAGAGAAGCAACTTCACTTGCAATGCAGACAGAGAAAAGCGGAGAAGAGCAGATAAGCGTGTGCTTGATGTGCTGCAGTGTGACGTGGATGGATGTGGGATTTCTCTGTGTTGATGTGATTGGTGCCCAGAGTCCATCTCTTCACAGGCTGCTGCTGCCCTGGAGCCAGAGCGCAGGAATTCACTCTCACAGAGACTAGCACACACATGCGTTGAGACACTTACTTACACACATTTCACGCACACACACAGACGCCAAATGAACAGATACACACTCTGGCAGCACTTCAAAGCAATAACTGCACTTGTGGTTAAAACATAGTGTTGCACTCACCTTTTTGACAGCTGCCTCATCCATTTTGACCTTTTAAACGGGATTTTCTTCAAGTTTTGTGAAAAGTTACTTTTTTTACCTCATTGTCCTCGGGACAAGAAGACACTTTAGTCGTTGAGGTAACAGTATTGGTGCGTCCTGGGAGATTTTAGGACTAGTCTCTTTGTAGCATCAGCATCCTCACTGTGGTAAGTCTCTGCGGGAGCTCGCCGCCAGCATGCAGGTGTCATTTGTGTGCACGGACCACCGAGCTGTTAGCCGCAGCACAGAGGACCGACTGAACCGACAGAACACCAACAGCCCGAGTTTGGGGACCAAAAGCAAGTTCCGTGCCGTGGCGATGGTGGCCCGCAGCCTGGGCCAACTGTCTGTGCAGAACATGCACTCCTCTGGCGACCACTGCTTGAGAACTGGCATGAAATATAGGTAGGTCAGAGGAGGACACCAACAGTTAACGTGTAGAGCTTTAACCCTTCTGTTCTGTTGCTTGTGATTTTGCTCTGGTTTAGACCGTTTGGTCGTGGTTTGAACAAGTACTGTACAATGCTTTCAGTGTCACCAAATGCTTTCATTCTTGCTCAGTTCCAAACAGAACATTTGACTCTGGGGATGAGATTTATGTAGGGTCAATTTGGTTCAAAGGTTTAAAGTTGGCAACGCATAGTTTAGGAATGTCTGTAATGTTAGTTAGTTGGCTGGTTAGTTAATGGGATTTATTTGTTCATTGATCATGGCAAATGTAGTAATTGTGAATGTCAGTCAAGAGGTAGTGAGTGAGAAGCATGTTTTATTATACCGTATTTATTCAGTATACTCCATTTAATTTTTTCTCTGCATTTTTGTGAATTAAAATGTAATATTATAAGTAATGAATTATGAGTAATTGATTTGCTTTATACTCTACTGTTGAAAAGTTTAAACTGTAAAAGTCTCTTATTCTCACCAAGGCTGCATTTATTTGATCAAAACAGTAGAACAGTAATATTGTGAAATATTATCACAATTTTAAAATACCTTTTTTCTATTTATATTTTTAAATGTTATTTTTTCCCTTTGATGGCAAAGCTGGACTTTCAGCAGCTGTTACTCCAGTCTTCAGTGTCACGTGATCCTTTAGAAATGTACATCAGCAAAATATTTCTTAATTAAAAAATGAGAATATTTTAAATCATTAAATAGCCAGTCATTGATTTGTTTTGTGTTCTTTTTGTGGCTTTTTATATTATTATTAAAAATGAATATCAGTTCTGTATTGGTTATTGTTGCGATATTCAAGGTTTTTTTTTAATTGGATATACAGTCAAACAAAAATTATTAAAGTTAAACTGTGACATATTATATCCAATAATTCTTCATACAGTGGGCTACCAGTTAAATTGATCATCAAAATGTGGGACCAAAATTATTCAGACACTTTGACCTGACCATGTTTTGCTTAAGTGTTTTTTCTTTAATTTCTAATGCGACCTTTTACACCACAGACTCAATAAAATGAAGCATTTCTTGGTAATTGGTCGACCAAAATTGATATTATTATCTAATTGTGTACTTAAATGTAACAATTGACAGCTGATTGGTTGATTGTAATCCATTTCATACCTTTCTATCAAAGTTATCTGACATTATCAAGATGAATTTGTTCTGACACAGTTTAACTCTGAGTACTTGTCATATTTTATTATCATTTTCTAAACTATAGTGAATAACCTGTGATGATGTGAGAAAATGTTGAAGGTGTCTGAATACATTTTAGTTTGACTGTATACCAATTTTAAAATCCATTTCCATCTGACTCTCACTTAATCTTTAAAAACACTAATAGTTTAATACATCTCAATATGAATAATCAATTTTTTCATGCTACATTATAATGTTGTGATGCCAAAATTCACTTGTAGCACTGACAAACGATTGATTGGTTATCATCTGCCATTATTGGCTTATATGTATCAGCCAGAATTCAAAATGCATCTGTACTCTTTTTAATTATATTATGTGCAGTGTGATTTATATATCCTCTTGACGTATCTGAAGTTAAAGATCAAGTCTTTCATTTGACTAATTGTCTGAATTTGTGCAGACACATTTCTCTGCTCTCTCGTTTCAGAAGAGAAGGTAGACATGGAGATTTCGGTTAGTGCCTGTTAAACCCATTATGTTCTCTATATGAAATAGAGATGCAGTGTGATCATGTTCCACTGCTTAGAATTATTGGGAGCATAGGTTGCTCTCTCACTTTTTCAAATGCAGTGCTCGTACTGCCCACGGTCTGCTCACTGATGAAATAATAGTGCGCTTTATCCTTTAACTAAACCCACCCTCCCTCCTCATTTTTCCCATACTGTAATTTGCGTAATTGTACATCAAAGGCACTCTGTAGCCGTGAAAGGTAACATAGAGTGTCTTCTACTTCCTGATTAAACTAATGTGTAACCAAACACCTGCAAGCTTCTATCTCTCGCTGCGCTGGTACCAAATATATTGGCTCTTAAAGCTAATTCTCCCATTGTAATTAAGTCTTTGAAAATGTAAAGCTGTAAAAATGTAAATGTCGTGTCTGCGTTTATTTCCCTAGTATGTATAATGAGGCTTACAATTATTTTGGATTGCTATACATGATTTGTGTCTGTCATTTTAATTAACCTGATAAAAATGTTGTTTGGATTAAAAAAAATCACATTTGCACTACTCTCTACCTTCTACACATACTATTTTTTAAAGGTGAATAACTTACAACATTGTTGTACAATAATGCATTTAATCTTTCATGTACTTTAGGGATCAACTAGTAAGATTCACAAATGATTCATAATATATTTATTGATTTTATTATATAAGTTAAACATAATAATAATGAACTATATATGTATTACAATAATTTCTGCTGTTATAAATCTTCTATGAGATTTTGTTTACAAAATATCCTCAGGTGTTCACCTACAATTTAATGTACCAATTATGGTTATAAAGCATGTTCATATAGCATGTGATGAAATGAACGAGGAATTAATAATGCAGATTTTGATAAATTGGACATTTAATTATTCAAGGGATGATTGACACGAAAATGAAAATTCTCTCCTCATGTTGTTCCAAACCTGTTTGTTTTCTGTGGTACACAAAAGAAGATATTTTGAAAAATGTCTGTTTTTGTCCATACATTCAAAGTCAATTGGACCCCGACATTCTTCAAAGTATCTTTTTTGTGTTCTGCAGAAAAAGATTTTGGAATGACATAAGGGAGAGTAAATGAAAGATTGACATTTTTGGGTGGACTGTCCCTTTAAGTTTGAATTGGTATTATGTTCACATCAATGCTGTGAGGGTCTGTGCTGAAATTATGACACATCACAATTATCCTCTCTGCAGTTTGCAGTTACAGTGCAATGGAGCTGATTAATAGAAACAGACAATGAATAAATAACATGGTATTGTGAAAGCTTCTCCATGTCTGATGAGCCAACATGACATTTTCCCCAGCATACTGTAATGAGGAGGAGTTTATGCACATGCACCTGAGGCAAGTGAATACCAAGAACCTTACTAGAAACATACATACTTATGTGACCTGCGTCTATTGTACTCTTACATTTGTGAATGCTCATTCATGAAATGTCATGAGCTGATAAAAGTAACCTGAAGGGTTTTTTCCCTGTGCTGTACCATTCTGTGGTGTGTGTCTCTCTGGGTGCTCACTTATCCCTCAGCTAACATCAAAGCTCCTGTGCCCGTTTTGTTCACAAATTCGCAAGACACAGGAAGAGACAGAATGAGAAGGATGAAGAGGGTTGTGTTGAGGCATTGTGTAAGCGTGTGTCTCTCTGGGGCCGGCAGAAAGAATACTGAAGTGGTTATTACATAAATGCACAAATGGGCCGCAGTTTCTGCCTGCTTTTCCCTGGGCAGTAAACAGCAGGACCGCTTTAGTCTGGCCAGCCATGTTATGCAAGCTACCCTTTATCTGTCCAAGATAAACCCATGAATTCAATGTGCACTCTTAACTGGGAAGACCCCAATGTGGAAGAGGATGTTTCTAAAACAGGAAGTGTGCATACTGTATTGATAGACTCTTAGGTCCAAAGTATACGAGTATAGTGTATGCGTATAGCTGAGCATATAGCCTTTCAAAGTATGCTCCATGTGATACAGATGGTCGACACATGGGCACTAGAAAGTTTCATCTTTGTCCAGTGTCTGCACTATTTCTCTCCATAAGTTATGAGCGATAAAAATGTATTTTAAACTAGAGTTGCGGATATCTCTAATCCCCTCACACAAACACTTGTTAGCGTGACCTTCTGTTGTTGCGTCTCCAGTAGTTTGTTGTGAAACAACAGCCCGGGGCCAGTGTTGCCACCTTAGGGCTTTTCGCACTTGAAATAGTTAACCCTGTGTTGTTCTAAACCCTGGGTAAACAGAATCCTGGGATATCCTATTATACATATGAAAACAGAATATTCTTTAGGCTTTATGTTGTCTTATTCAGATGATCTCGTACAAATAGAAAACAGAAAGTGTGTTATTGGGTTTTTAACCAGTTTATACAATTATAGCAACTTAAAAAAAAAAAAGGTAATTAGCAGGTTTGCAGATATTTAATATCTTTTTATTGGTGTTTTTTCAAGGGTCTTTAAAAATCAAAGAAACAAATGTATGGCTATTATGGTGGCAGATATGCTACCTACATGCTCAGATGAAATATTTCTTCAGAAATGCCATGTAAGACCTTCCTTTTTATACAGTAGAGCAATACAGAAGGGCAAGACAGTTAAAAACAAAAACTACAAAATATAACTTTACATTTTATGTTTCAACCACAAATGTCGACAGGGAGTCCACAATTCTGTAGTGTACTTTTTTTGTTGATAATTTATTAATCCATTAATAATCCAGTACAGTATTGTTTCTGTAGTGACTTTATCATCTAAATTCATCCATACACACTCCAAAACCATTTCTTAGCAAAGATGGCCATTTTTCATACCCACATTGTGATGCTTTGGCACCCCATGTGGAGTGTTTGAGCAGGGAAGAGTGAACCCCTGTGGATAAGATTACTCATTTTGATAAAATGCCCATGCCTCCCAGGCAGTATCGTGCCTGTATTCTCTAGTGAAGTGTAGCCTGCAAAACCCTTGTTGATGCGTCCCCCTCCTGGTTTCCTAACTCTTTCTTCTTAACATCTTGTCTTTTATTTCCTTCATATCCTTTCACCATATCACTCGTGCCTCCAGCCTTTCTTATGTAATGTTGCATACCTTCCTACGCTTCCACTTAGTCTTTTTTAGTATGATGAAACAGTAAATATGCTGGCTTCATATCTTGCCTGATTGGATCTTGTTTGAAAGATCAGGCTTGATATGATGAAAACATTCTCAGAGGGATTCCTGGTGGCTCACTGTACATTGAATGTGTGTGAGGTCAAATGTGTGTTGTGAACTGTGTGTATCCTTGTTCTTAACCTCTGAAGCTTGGGTTGGGGCGTTTGCTCATCTGTCATGCTAATGAGCTTGTGCTTGTGTGTGTGTGTGCATTCTTTAATTAAGACATTTGCTGTCTGGGACAGCCATAGGGCAGTAGAGGAGATCCAGCATGATTTTTGTCCCATCAGTTTTGTTGTCCAACTGAGCCGAACCATGCTGTGTTGTGAGGGTCAATGACGAATAAAAGTGTATGAAAGAAAAGAAAAGGAAAATATATTTTTAATCTTTTAAATCTTGTTTAAACCATATGTGCCAAGTTTCGAACCCTTTGTATCCATGTTGGTTTAATTTGATTTAGATTTTTTTATTCCATTTTCAGGAAAAGTTTCAATGAATTAACTTTATTTTAATTTTTTTTGTTTGTTTGTTTGTTTGTTTTTAGTTTTTTACAAATATTATGAAATATGAATTCCTAAATATTTTTCATTTTTGTTATGCTTTTGTTTTTGCACCACATGACATTTTACCTCAATTAATTTTGACAATGACCTTGAAAAAGGGGGTTGAGGGTCAAAGGGGCCCTTTAATTTCAATTATCCTCCTTTATATTTCAATTAATTAATTCTTAAAATGCATTGTGGTGTAACCATCAAAATAAAACGTATAACAATAATATAATTTCAAAACATAAATATTAATCTGAGTATATAGATCTTAGTCATTATTTTTAATTATTATTTAGTAGAATTATATAGATTCTTCAAGGTAAAACTTTTTTTTTTTTTTTTTTTACAAATATTATAAAATATAAATTCCTAAATAAATTTTGTTTTGCTTTTATTTTTGGGGAGTTGCACCAGATTACATTTTACAACCTGAATGAATGACCTTGACACAGTCACACACATTGGGCCATTTATATGTATTCAGAAATTAAGAATAAACCTCATATTAAAGCCATTTTATGAATGGATTACATTTATTTTTTATGTACACTGTTAAACATTTTATTGTATTTTTTCGGTAACTTACTGGCAGAACTATTGCCAGTAAGTTACTGTAACTGCCCCTTTACAGTAGCTTTACAGTATGATGCCCTTACCGCAATTTCATTTTACAGTATGATGCCCTTACCGCAATTTCATTTTACAGTAAAATATTTACTGCAACTTTTTTTACAGTATAATAATTTTACAGTCATTTTACTGTAATTTATTTTACAAAATCTTTATTTTTAATATTTTACATGAATGCTATAAAATGTAATACATTCCAAATAAGAGACTAGAGTCCATGTACATCAGTATATTTTTTAATTCACTGTCACTATCAATTACATCCATTTTATTTATTTATTGTGATGCAACATTACAAAAAAATTGAGAACTGAATTCATAACAACAAATCAAAGCAGAGACAAATAAAATTATTGCCTATCAGCCTATTGACAAATTGTAGGAATGTGGATTTTATTGGAGAAAATACTCATATAAAAATGACTCTGGTCTCCCACAAAGAACTCATTTTACATCCTTCTATCCACATGTTTTTTATTTAACTTTTAAACATCCTGTGTGTGTGTGTGTGTGTGTGTGTGTGTGTGTGTGTGTGTGTGTGTGTGTGTGTGTGTGTGTGTGTGTGTGTGTGTGTGTGTGTGTGTGTGTGTGTATGTATGTATGTATGTATGTATATATATATATATATATATATATATATATATATATATATATATAATCTTCTTCATTTACAGTAGCACTACTGCTTTTACGTAAACAGTAAAATACTGCAAATTCCCATATACAGTAACTTACTGTAAATTTAATAAATTGTTCATAAAAAACCCATAATGCAGTGCATATTACAGTAGTTAACCGTAAATAATATAAATGGTATTTTACTGGGCTTTTTTGCGGTAAGTAACGGTAAAATTACGGCAAAGTCTAACAGTGATATTTTTTAATAAATTAATAGGTCTGCACATATAAATGAGCCCATGAACTTTTTGTGAAATCTGTCATTAAATAATGTTGCTAATTATAAACACAAATTATTGCTAAATGGGCAACAGTGAGAGTGCCTGTTCACAGTATGCACTATCCAGTTACTACATCTCCATCAGCTGCTGTGTTAGTGTAGGCAGTAGCATGCTGCTTTAAGAGACCCATTTTGATCTGTGGTAAAGGCCCTGTCTACACCCATTATCGAATGCCAAAGATTAGTGGAGCCGGCCTAGCGTTTCCCACACACACAGCCTCAGCCAAGTGCCGCCCTCTGGGGAGGTACTGAGCAAGTTTCTCTTCTCAATGTGAACGTGCCTTTTAAACACCCATATGATGCTGAGTAGTTTTACTGCCAGCAACTTAAAAGACCAAGAAAGCTTGGTTTGTTTAAAGGCATGGTGAATTATTGATTGCAGACTTCATGTATTGATCGATTTTAGTAATGGGATTTCCATGTGCGATGGTAGGAAGCAAGGCAAGCTCTCTGGCTAATACAAATGATATATGATAATAGCAAATTATGTACATCAAGCTGTCTACATTGTCACTCTGAAGTTATACGGAAGACATTTGCCATAAAAGCTCAGACAGTGCAGACAAACTGCTGTGGATTCATCTAGCAGATGACTGGACATGAAAGCAAGATGGAGCATTACAGTAACCTTTAAATGCATTAGACTTCACCTTTGAGAATCAGAATATAATTAAGGGGGAAGGTTTGTGAGGGAGAAGTTTTTAGTTGGTACACTTTTAAGGAAACCCCAGGTAGTGAATCAATGAGAGAGTATTTCTATTTAAAGTTAATTGCTTTTCCAGAAGAGCTCAATATTGGTGCTCAAACATAGGTGTTCTATGGGGTTCAGGTCTGAGCTTTGTGCAGACCAGTCAAGTTCTTCCACACCAGACTACATTTTAAATGCTTGTCCATGTGCTTGATTTTAGAAGTTCATGTTTGGTATATCGTGACCTTTGAGGCTGTAACGTATACTTTGTTTTTGTATTTTATCAATTCCAGTTTTCCCATAGGTACCACATTACGTAGAGCAGTAGACCAAACATATGTTTGACCAATGGAGGACATAAATGTTTTTTAATGTAAAAAAAGTGTTGGACAATCGATTAATCGCGATTAATCGCATCCGAAATAAAAGTTTGTCTTTACATAATATATGTGTGTGTACTGTATGTATATATAAATACACACTCCTTCATGTATATATTTAAGAAATATTTCCATGTATATGTATTTAAATAATCTATCTTATATATAAATATTTTATATATAAATATAATATATTTTTCTTAAATATATACATGCATGTGTATTTTTATATACATACTAATTATACACAGTACACATATGCCCGGCATCATTGCTCAAAATGTTGCCCCATTTATCATCACCTTAAGAAAAACATTAGCAAGATTTATTTATTTATTGTTTTATGGTGTATAAATCTACGGTTTGGTTCTATTGATTAGCAAAGAGATCCCCAAAATGGGGTTCATGAACTCCTTGCAGGTCAAAGGAGTTCGGCTGTGAAGTCTGTGAATCTCTGCATTAGCACAATATTCATTTGAGTTCTTAGGCAATTTTTGGTGCTCCAGACCACTTGAATACTATTAACCACTAAAGGGGAACATTCTCTCCAATAAGTATGTTCTATTTGCTGCGTTCTATAATTAAAGAGGGCTAAAGATGTGCTTGACTGTCTCTCTGTTCTCTGGTTGCATCTGTCTAGCACCAGCGCATGCTAGTGTTAAAGCATTGTTCAGCACTTACAGCACTATAGTACCAGAGAGGTGCCTGTGCCTTGTTAGATGGAAAGACCAATTATTAGCAATTATTGCAGGGCTTTGTGCATCAGTTTGAGCCCCATCAACAGATGGCCAGTTCACCTTCACAGGCTGGTCAATGGATCTCCCTTCCTGTAACTCTATCTCCATCAAAGCAGTTAAAAATTCATTACAGGTTTTCAGGACCTCCATGCTCACTGATAATTTGATTTGAGTAGATAAGTTTCCAGCTGATGTTCTGTTCAAAGCCACTTAGAGGTGACATTGATGACAGCCTGTTTACAGGAAATGGATACACTGTACATGCATCTACTAAATGGTTGTTAATTCATAATAATTAGTTGTAAAACTATTATAAACTAATTTCTGTAAATGTGTAAGGTTTTGTTGGCATTGGTTGATTTCTTGGCCTATTTTAGGAGTTACTCTACTGCTACGCTCATAAAAACTAGTCCATAAATCTGTTATGCAGTTCATCTCAGATGCACTGAAAAAATGGGAAAACAAATTTGTTTCTCTTCTAAACTCGATTTCTTTACATTCAATAGATGTAATTCTCTAAAATATGCAAGTACTGATTGGTTTACATAACTGAAACTGTACTTCCCAGGTTAATAATCAGAATTTGATCATGTTTGATGTCCAATTATGTGGATGGGTACATAAGTTTTTGCTGCTTTACTTAAAGGGATAGCATTATAATGGCCAAAAAAGTGCATCCATCCATTATAAAAGTAATCCACACGGCTCTGGGGGGTTAATAAAGGCCTTCTGAAGTAAATCGGGTTTTGTAAGAAAAATATCCATATTCAACACATAAAGTAAAAAATCTAGCTGCCGGCGGACCACCTTCCGTATTCAACTTACGAAAAAAGCGTAACTGGTGCGACGATGACGATGACGTAGCGTACGCGTTTTGAACTGCAAAAGACGTTACACTTTCTTCGTAATTTGAATATGAAAGGCAGTCTGGTGGAAGCTAAATATTTTTCTTTATAAAGTTTTAAATATGGATATTTTTCTTACACAAACCCATTTATTCTCTTCAGAAGGCCTTTATTAACCCCCCGGATAAACCTTTTTGGGCTTCAAATTTTGGGCTGCCATTCACTGCCATTATAATGCTTGGATTAGCCAGGACCTTTTTTAATGTAACTCTGATTATATTCGTCTGAAAGAAGAATGTCATATACACCTAGGATGGCTTGAGGGTGAGTAAATTATGGGATAATTTGAATTTTTGGATGAACTATCCCTTTAAGGAGCAGATTTAGCATTTAGCATGCTAATATATGCTATTGCACAAAATGCACACTATGCTGAGTTCACAGCATGTCGTAATTACCTTAGTTACAAGATGACAACCTGCGACTCAGAATTTTGATAGTGGCAACACTATCAATGACGAAATTAATCTGCAGGGGTCATGTGGTAGAAGTCGGAGCTCTCAGAGTTTACAAGTTGTAATTATGAGTTCTACAAGGATGTGAACGCTTTTTACTAGTCCGAAGTCCAACATGGCATGAATGCATCTACAGTGTATTAGCTAGCTAGTAATCTCTTATAATTCAGTAATTTTACCAAAATATATGTAAAATTTAATGCAAAAATCACTTTGAGAATACTTAATTTGGTCACTACTTGATGTTGAAGTTCTGTGTGTGGTAAAAACACGGTTAATAACTTGCCTGGACGATATACAGTTGGAATGTCTTTCAAGGTTAAATTCAAAATAGATTTTTCTGGGAAATGATGTACCTTTTCATAAGATGTGCTGTCGTCATCTAAAAGACTTTTAAATGTGTATTATTATTATTATTATTATTATTATTATTATTATTATTATTATTATTATTATTATTTAGAAACCATAAAAAGGTAAAGGATCTTTTATGGTTTCTAAATAATAATAATAATAATAATAATAATAAAACATTTAAAAACCTTTTAGATGAGGACAAAGAAACGTCTTTATTTTATGCCAGTCATAATTTGCTTCTCATCCTTCAAATAAGAATCAAAAGCTCACTGAATAGCTGTAATTATGAATACAGTCTGTGTCCTTGACTGTGTGGTCTTATAGTAATTGCTCAGCACAGTAACCTTGGCTCTTTGCAAACTCAAAGAATATCGAACAAAAGACCCTCTGGTCTTCTGATTGGTTCATCTGGCTGAAAGTAGAGTAGTGCTGTATCCAGGCTGGATTTCATTCTTACTCTCGGCATGTGAGTGGGAGTTACAAATAAAGACTGCTATATATGCAGCCTTTGGCCCATGTTACACATAATGAAAATATATTGAGTTCAGATTTATTCATAACTGTGCTGCTGACCACAGGGCACACATACTGTAGGCCTTTTCATCCTTAGACCATGAAGAAATGCTTGCTGAAGTACATTCATTTATGTATCACATTGAAACATGCCATCATTGATTTACGTTTATCATCATG